>NC_040889.2:9409261-10107595 GCF_900634795.4 Betta splendens
AGATGGACTGTGTTGTGTTGGTCAGCATGCAAATGACACACTGACTTAAAGCCTGTTGCGTTGTTGAGATTTCCATTCCAATTAATCCAATTTTTCTTTCTCACAGTTGGAAGAACTAAGAAGAATTAATTTCATCTTTGGCATTTATTATAAGACACTTAAGGGTAATGGGGTGTTTCATTTACCATAATGACACCTAATCACCCTGTGGACAGTGCTTTGAGTGCATGTGTCTAGTGGCTTAAACATAATGGCAGGAGGTCATCATCCAAAATTCACAACTCTTTATTTCCTGAAGTCACAAAATGGAGGTGTTGTACTTTGGATTTATGGGCATGAGTGAGTTTTTAGCTAGTTTTTAACATGAGACTTAGGTATTGGTAATATGGAGACAGTAACTCTGTCCCAGAAGCCCACATTAAATGTTAAGGAGCATAATTCACTCATGTTTTTTCGACAGGGCTTTCACATCCAAACATGAAACCTGACTTGCACGGTAGACTTTGCTGTTTAGCATCTGCCTGCAGGTTATTGGCCAAGCTTGTGTGAAAGATAATTGTTCACTAGGAGGCTTTTATGGGGCTGCTTTGATGGAGTCATTTAGCCGCGCGGCTTCGCATTTCATCACTCCTGTCTGTCAATTACAGCTGATTTACAAGGCGTTTGAGGGGCAGCGAATGTGAAGCATCAATTTATGAGTGAGCGATGGCCCTGGAGAGAGAGGAGATGGCAGAACATACCGATCATTAACACGGCAGGACGTCCTTCAATTATGCCTCATCCAACTTGAGTGAGTTATATGAGTTAAACCCAGGCAGTGGATGAAGCGAGCGTCTGCATCAGTCTGCGTGTTTGTTAAGCGCTTCAGAAGCACGGGAGAGGTTTTTGTGCAGGTGGGACCCATCGCTCACCGTACAGGCCTGTCAGAAGTCTGTGTTTGCACAGATGGTTCGTATTCACCCAAAGTCCTATATGAACGGAGAATACAATGACTTTGTCTGCATGGAGTAATGAATAGCGAGTGCATGACAGGTCGGTTCTCAGGGTTACATGACACGAGGGCTCATAAAAGACAGACATGAAGCACTTCAGCCAGACGGAGTGGGGCACAAAGGCTGCCTGAAGTTCCCCGAGGTTGCGTAATGACCAACTGATAATATTATACTAATGGCTTCGGAGAAGGACTTGGACAATAAATAAAAGGCGATAATTATGTTGTTAAAGACGGAGGTCGTGCCTCTGTTCAGGAGCGCAGACTTTTAACTGGAGGGAAAACAGAGCTGAGTAAGTCGATGCCGTTTGCGGCGTGATGAGTTTTCTCCTGATAAAACACAGAGTTGTTTTCCCTCGGCGTGGAAGCGTTAGTCCGTCCACGCAGCTGGCTCGCATCACTGTGGAGACGCATAAACATGCATTTAACAGGAGACGTCCAGCAACCAAGCAGAACTGCATCCTTTTACCTTTGGAGAGCATTCTCCACGTCATGTGCTAGTGATCAATGCCGGGCTCGGCTCTCCACAAATCCTCATTAATCATTTCGGAAGGAATATTGTTCATCCAGTTGTTACCTTCTGCAAGCAGTGATTTATTGAGCATGTAGGACAAGGTTTTAGTTACAACCACAAAGTTAGTAAGTGCTTCCTTCTTAATTTTAAGTGTCCGCTCAGAAAAAGTTGTGTTCAGGCGTTGTGGGATGGAACTGCAGCTTTCTTGTGTGGTGTTTTACGTGAGTTATGTGAGGTAGTGTAGCATTCAGCTGGGATCTCTGTCCGTCCGTCCGTCTCGCTCTCCTTATTTAACACGCATATTCTTGGAAGCGAATGTGAGACGTATTAAATCTGACTCCTCCGCCCGGCGGTAATGCGAGCGCCGGCGGTTGGCTTTATATGTTTCACAAGCGTGTAAATATTTAATAGACGAGCGGGATGCAGTGCTGTGTCACCGTCCCTGCGCTGTCAGGCGCACAGACGTGGAGACGCAGATACTGAGAGTTCCCCCCTGAGCAGCCGCACACAGGGCTTCTTCTCAGACATGTCGGATCATGTGACCTGTAGACATAGATATACAAGCTGTTTACGGTGGCAGATTATGTTAGTTGGTTATACAGGTTGATACCCAGCTGCTATGTATGGAATATGATGGTGACCACCAGCGTTCCAGACCTGTGATGTGTGTTTGGTTTTTAGTTACCACATACTGGATGTGTTGAGAGCCTTCTGGGAGGTCACAGACTCGTTACTGTATTTTTCATCCATATGCGTCTGACACATTTGAATCTCTGTTTTAAGGATCGACTAATTTAAGTAGCTGAATAGTAGAGTAGTGGTCAAGTCAAGTTTCTGTGGTAAAGTCGACTTGGCTTTTACATAATTAACAGTCTTTTTTATAATAGACACTGGATATATGTGTTTTCTATTTATGTCTATTAATAAACATGTTATGTAACTTAGTTATTATATTATAAAACATACTTTAATGATCCCCTTATTAACAATTAATACTATTTTATAACTTACTGATTTTCCTCAAAGCCTTGATGATTAATGAGATTTTCTGTTATGTAGTATTTAAGATGATAATGGAAATGAGAGTTAAACATACTACTTGTTAATAATTAAGTACAAAATAATATTTTGGTTGTTTTGATATTTTCTTTTGCTTTATAATGTCCTCACCTGAAATGAATCATAGTGGGCTTGGCATAAACAAGGTCAGTGGCAAACTACTTTCTCATCCTTACAAATCGTTATCGCTCAATTAAGTAACACTTTAATATGAGCAGAGGCTGAAGCTCTTTGAAGCATCTCTCCTGGGCCCTATTCATGTTGACTGTGGGCATAGATGGGATGCAGGGGTGAAGGAGAGCAGATTTCCTCCTTTGGCTATATGCAGGCAATAATGAGCTCCTATACACTGTTTTCTCAGCCCAGCCTCAGACTTAAATCCTCCCCCCAAAAAAAGTCCATTCACAAACGGTGTGCGTTGCATTTACATATACATACAATTTAAAGGCACCGTCCGGGTCTTGGATTAGCCCATGCCCTCCTCGCTTAAGGATTTCTATTGGTCCTTTCTGCATCAGTGAGGCCTCATGATGAGCTTCTTTTGGACTCAGGAGCCTTTCATGTGAGAGCTGGAAGTCGCTCAGTCATTCATTTGTAACGTCATGCTCGTTGTTTAGCTGCTCTCCATTAAAAAGCTGGCGGGTGAGTGTGATTTACTTCGGGAGATTACGCTCCTCCTCTGGACCAAGGTTAGCTTGCTCAACAAGCGCTGCTCAGGCTGATACCGGTCGAAACTACTCCTCCGTCCTCCTCCCTCTCGTCCGTTTCCCCCACGTCAGCAGCGAGGCGTCGCAGGAAGTGATCCAGTTTTATGAATCAGTGTTACGTTTCAGTCCGATTTCCTCACTTACTGTACCCCCATCATCACATCAGCAGAGCGGACACATCTGTGTTATGCACAACGCTCCACAGGAGACTTAGGTCACCCGTGATGGATGGAAATGAATCAGCAGTGACTGAATGCGCTCAGCCACTTGCGTTCATCCCGTCCTCGTTGCAACAGATGTTACAGCTCGGACAGTGTTTTCTCTCCTGTGGTGCAATGTGGTTCCACTTTTGTTTATTTATCCTATCGTTCTTGTACTTGCCTCGAGTGGATGCGGAAACGGGATTTGCACGCATGGAGCAGCGTGTGCATGTGTAGGCGGAATGCCTCTTAGAGAGATTACCCAAGGTCTGTCATGCACTCGATGGGGTTGCGTGACCCCATTGTAAACCTGGAGGTCGCCCTTTGACCTTTCTGAGACGTGATGAAATGGAGGGAAACCTCCCATTTCCCTCCGCTGGGGCCTTTGGGGCTTGTTCTGGTGCTAAAGGAAGCATTGGTAATGAGCTCTAGGATGGATTTTTAATGACGCCGCCAATAGGTTTGAAGAGTGAGAGTCGGGCCAAAAGAGCGGGCGAGAGGAGAAACAGGTGTCAACGCTGGACCGGGCACATGATAACTCAGAAGGATGAGTTTTAATGTCATCCTATCACACTCCTCATCTCTTCTTATCTCTGGGCGGAGGGCGTAACAGAAAGCCAGAGTTGTCATTTCATGCTGTGACGCACTTTCAGGCTTCATATAATGTGACAAACCTCTCATTGCGCAGCTCTCAGTCACAGACAGGTTTACAGAGTTACAATAATAATTGCCTACGCAGATGTTTTTTCTTTCCTTCCGATGACAAAGTGTTCGGTAAGTGCTCAGCCGTAACACTGGTGCAACCAGTGATATATTTAGGGGATTTGTTTTACAGCCAAGCACGTGCAATGAAAAAGTCCAGTCTGTAACGTATGCTGCTCTGAACATTTCTTACAGTAAAAGCCATTTGTAAAACTGACACATTTTACAGTTCCACTTTCCCCACTTCATCCCTGACTGTGTCTTTTATGGTGCTGTGAGTTCAGGAGCTTCTCTTTGACTCTGGCTACTGTTCTTCCTGTGTCTTTGCTGACTTCCTTATCCCTGTTTCCTGGACGTGTCATTTGCTGAATAAGGATGCTGGTGTGTGACCTCCCTTCACACGGAGCGGGAGGTGGTGTTCGCGAATAGGAAGAGCTACGCCTCTGGAATAAAGGAAGTGGAGCTTGTTGCTACCTTGAACTTGATAAGTCATGTATTGACACGGTAATTATTTAATCTACGCTCAGCACAGACTCATCCGGATGTGGACGGGGTGTTTTGTAGGCAAGTGGTCAAAGTCACAAGAGGTCAGAGGTCAGTGCGTGTGCAAAGCACAGGGTGGGACGCTTCCAGTGCTGTCTGCGTAAGAGATAACTGGGGTCACGTTACCGTAATCATTTTCTCTAACACACTGAACATTTACAGTGCTTTCCATACCACCGGATGAAGACACACCATCATATCAGTAACAGCACACTGACAGTCGCCGCGCACACAGGCCCGTCTGACGCCTACCGCCCATCCGCTGCGTCCTCACAAGCACGGTGTCTTGTGTCCGCTTCTATTTTTACCGGCAGGCGCTGAAAGCCCCTGGAAGCTCCTTGTCAATGGGCATCTCAGTGCAGCGCCAGCGGCGTGTCACCATTTATTAAGTCGTCATTACTCAGCGCCGCAGCGCCTACCGGGGTGCCGAGGGGTGTCACAAATAGACCAGCAAGGATAGGTCGGCCTGTTGCTGCACTCCCTAAAGGGCAACGCATAAAGGCGTGTTCCAGCACATCTCATTCCTGGGGTTAAGATCGATGCAGGTAGCCGGGCCGCTGTTGGTTTGGCTAACGCAGACAAATGGGAGGCAGGCGGTGGCGGCGGGGGCAGAGCGGGGCTGAGTGAGACCACGGGGAACCTTCACGCGTCTGTCCGCACAGGTTTTTGTTTTGGGTAAACATCTAAAAAGGCTGTTTAGACAAAAGGGGTGATGAGACACAAGGACGCGGACGCCACGGTTCTGGAAGTGAGTACACGCAGGAGATGAATGCATGGGTCACACAAACACACACACACACACAGACACACACACACACACACAAACACACACACACACACACACACGGTTTAATTTAAATCAATAAATCTGTCCTATGAAGCTGACAGGTGCTGTCCGAAGAAAGTCGCTATTTATTAGGACGCCTCCGGCCGTAGTTTTATTGTACTTGGATGCAGAATTACTGCACTCACCACAGTTGTAAATTCTGTGGCACTGCTTAAATGTGTTCAGCATGGTAACATAGCATGATAGATTCAGGTCCAAGCTGGGAAATTAGCCTGTAGATTCTCCTCACACAGTTAAAAGGGAGACTGTGATAATGACAAGGCAATAAAATCTCTTTAAAACTACAAAATGAGCGACCAGAAAGTGCACAAATAAGCCCAGATCAGATAAAGCCCTGGTGAGAGCTGACACACGAGCGTACCTGCATCCCACTCACTATCAGCGCCTTTTCCTCTGGAGGTTTCAGGGTGTGTGAGTTGCCACATCAGCTCTGTTTACCAAAGCTTTTATCACCTCACCACTATGTCACTCCCGGGGAGGAAACAGGAGGTGCCCACTCGCAGACACACCTGCGGGGGCCTGGGGTCGACAGGCGGGTGGGGGGGGTTGTCGAGCTGCCTGGCTGATGTGAAGGACTTTACCAGAGACGGGGTCCATCTCACGCCGCAGCCTAACCGCCAGCATGTGCTTCTGTTACGGCAGGTTTCACATGGATAAAGGTTTCAAAAACACTCAAAAAAGCGCCGCTGTGGGAAAGCTGTCCGTTGTAGTGTAAGTAGCTTTTCAATAGTAAACCTGAAAATGTGCACATAAATAACCCAAACCTAAAAGAAAACAAATGTCAGACTTTAATGGGGAAGTGAAAACCTGACTTTTATCCTGTGATGCTCAGCACATTATAGAAATAAGACACTGTTGTTCTCTGGTGCCTGGTCTTGATTTATTCCACTCCACTTTTCCAAGAGCCACTGTTTTTCTTCATCCGTGTCATTCAGCTCCAAACTCACTGTCTCCTAAATCCACCTAAGTCCCAAAGATCTTCAACCCGAGCCATAAATATGATCCGTTTTCCCACCTTAAGCAGCCTGATTCATGTTTGTGAAAACATGCATAATTTCTGTCCAGTGGTGTTTGGCAAATGAAGCTGCGTTGTGGTTAAACAGCTGCAGCATATGAAGTCGCCATGAGATGAACACGTTGCAGCGACTGGACAAACACGAAGACCCGATCTGACAACCACTCCTTTCCTGATAACGAGCCTCCAAAGGTGTCTGCTTTTTTAAAAACCTTGGAACTGTGTGTTACACAAGCAGGCGCTCAGGAGCAGCTACTCCTTGGACAATTTAATGATTTATTGCTTCCAGTGTTACAAATAATAATGAACAGAGCCTATATATGGTCTTAAAAATAACACAGGAGGAAATTATCCAAACCTTAGTCAGCCATGTGTTATTACAGTTTAAAACGCAGGTGTTGGTTTAAAAACACGCCGAAGCCAGCGAGGGTTTACAAAGACACATTTTGGATTTGAGTTGGAAGCTTCACCTTAAAATGATTAATATTCTGACATTTCATCACAGAATGCTCATTCTTCACAGTTGTCCTCCAGCTGGTAGAAAATGTGACAGGAGGGCTTGATCACGCAACTCTGGAAAAACTGGCCAGAGAAAGAGAAAGGTCAAGGGATGCACGGCGACAGATAACAGGACACATGAGACACATCTGGAAAAGTGATGAGCAACAAAAAAGGAAACAAGGGCGGAATTAGTTGCCACTATAAAACCTAATCATCCAGTCTCCATCTATCCACTGCACGGGTTCCATCGTGGCTCGCGAGTCATCCCGCCCCCCTAATGCGCTTCTCTCTCACCAGCACTCTCAGCTGCTCTCCCTCCTCCCCTCTCTTCTGGTGGACGGTGTTGCTCTCTCTCTCTCTCTCCTGTTCTCTCTCTCTCTTTCACAGTCTGGTAAAGCCGCACACAAGGATTAGAGGCTTGGTGTGAGTGTCTGCTCAAAGGGAAGACGCCAGAAGACAGAAAGAGATAAAAAGAAAAATCTGTAGAGAAAGAGCCTCACTGTTGTGGATAAGTGATCTGATTTCCCTCAGCCAGGCTTTACCTCTCCGCTGTGATCACGCCGAGCTGAAGCCCTGCTCCGGCTTCACCTGGGGCAGGACAGAGCAGCCACGGGACTACAGATCCTGGACCTCCACACAGGGAGTCATGTGAGCAGCACCTTCACCCACTCCACAGTGCAGACGTCCCACCACCGTCCACTCCCTGCGCTGGGAAGCACGACCAGGGTTCCCCCTCCTGCCCTCCCGGGAGCCTCCAGTGTCAGGGCGCGCGTGGAGGGTCCGGACTCAGCGGACCCCAGCGGGAGACGCTCATCTCGGGGCATTGCTCGGGGCTCGAGTGCCCCCTGGTCTGGAGGCCAGCCAGCAGCACTCCAGCACCATGGATTACCTGTTTGGGATTGTAGCGCTGCTGTGTGGGGCGGTGCAGCTGGGAAAAGGAGATGAGCCCAGGCACAGCGTCCCCAGGCTAAAGCTATCATACAAGGGTAAGATTATTATCAGTAATATAATTATTATTATTATTATTATTATTATTATTATTATTATTATTATTATTATTATTATTATTATTATTATTATTATTATCATCATCATCTCTCTTCCATTTACTCACTCCTCTCTTCCTCCTTTCCTGCTCCTGCCTGTCTCTCTCAATTCACTGTTCTCCCTACAAATAGTCAGATTGGTTCCACATGCTGTGGACCTGCTCACGCCTGATGTTAAATGTATATATTGGCCCCTGTACCAGATTTTCCCCCGTGCCGTTCCTTTCTGTCAGTAGTGCACAGCCCTGTTAAGTGCTCTGAACAGGCACCGGAGCCTCTGTTTTAATGGCTTCTGTCCCAAAACCACCCTCCGAAGAAATCAGTTCGATCCTGACACGGATACAGGCTTTACGACTTCTCATAACTTTGTTCCTACCAGATGAAACTGTTGGACTTTTATTCAAACAGGAAGCTACCTCCGCATGTTGATTTAACGCTCACACATTAAATCATTTGCAGCAGATTGTGTTCATCGCGGATAAGAGGTCGAGGGACTTTGGTGTCTCCGTTCAGATCATGCACGTGTGCTTTTTTGACGTATACAGCAAACATGTTATTCTCTCCCCTTCTGTGTTATTTTGAGGGGAGACTGCGGAGCGCCGGTCCTTCTTCTCCTCCCTCCCTCCCTCCCTCTCTCTCTCTCCTTCGCTCTCTGTCTCGTCTCCTCTCTCTCACACCCTACACTAAATCAGGCTCTTTGCAATAGCAGACTTTAAATCCCAGCTACAAATAAATGGCAACATTTTTGGCATATTTTGTGAAGTTTTTTTAGTTTCTTCCTTCTTTTTTAACATCAGGGCAGGAGGCTGTTGTGGTTCTTTGTCCTAAAACATGACCAAAACTATACAGCTGGCGGTGTGGTCTCTTGATTCTTTATTTTAGTCCTGTTTTGCTCGTGAAGCCTGCCCTCTGAAGATTTATCCCCCTGCTGATTTGCCATGGGTTTGCAGCCTGAAACGCGGAGCGAGCGTGCGGTTGAAAGTCAGCGTGTATGTTTGACTGTCACCCAACGCTTTGCTGCCTCTGATCACTTCAACCCATGCTGGGGCAAAATCAAACTGTCCCTCCGAGAGGGTGAATATGATGTTTGTCACTGTAATTCCTCCTCTATCTTTAGCCAAGATGTTTGGTGTAACTTATGTTTAGAGGCCTGCTACATGACGTGCACTTTATTTTTTAGATGCGTTGCAAGTTGTAATTTAGGGACAGTATATTTTCTTTATCACCGCTTCTGTTTCCAAATGCGTATGCCGATTGTCTGTGCTAAACTTAAACCAGGGTGACATTTGCATCTTAAAGTTTAATGCACTTTTCCCAGCGCTTCCTGGTGCCATGGGTTTGATGCGGTCGGCACATCGCGATAAAATGTCTCGTGCACCAAATAAATCTGGACAGAGTCATAGTTGACCTTACCTGCTGCAATTCATATATCCCCAGGGCTCCATGTATCAGTTGACAAGAAGCCAGGCCTCTAGCCATTATGGAAAAATGTCCTCCCTTCTTTACACAGCCATCTGGGTGAAGAATGCGAATATTGTTCCCTCCTGCCCCCTTTTGTGATCCTCCTCACTGCTCAGGCTGACAAGTGAACACGCTGCTGACAGTGCTGCACAGCAGATATGTCACGAGCATCAGAGTCTGTATTGAGCATCTGTCTATGTTGTGCAGGAGGAGAGGTCTTGTGGTGGCGGAGCATGGACGTGCTGTCATTCTCTCATTTACGGACGCATGTGAGAATGTTCCTGCCGCGGCTGGTGTGAATGTTCGACACCCATGCACTGTGTGACTTTTGTTTCGGTGAGGTAAAAAAGTGTCAGGTCTGGCGTGCGCTCATATAATTAGACACCTGGTTCTGTGCGCGCGTCTGTGCACATATGCATGAGCTCACAGACGGACATCTTTTATTGTGCTCTTGAATCAGGTTTTCTGTAATTACGTGTGATTGCAAACTGCTGTTGGCTTGTGCTTGTGTGTGTGTGTGTGTGTGTGTGTGTGTGTGTGTGTGTGTGTGTGTGTGTGTGTGTGTGTGTGTGTGTGTGTGTGTGTGTGTGTGTGCGCACGGGGTGTAAAGGCATCGCGCTCTTTTGTGCGTCGCTGTCTCGGGCCCACAGGTGTTTGATGGCTCTCTTGATGCCTGTCAGGGGGACGATTCTCAGTTAACACCCACACTTTGGCGGATGAGGGAAGGAAGGGCTGCGGCGGCGGAGGGGTGGAGGTTCGCCGTTAATGAAGCAAAAGCTGGCAGACAGTGCGCGACGCGGGAAGAAAGGGAGGCTCGTAGCGAAGCGAAGTGTCACTCATCCTCTCTCCCTTCGCAAAGCCAGCATAGTAATTAAGTCAAATAAATGACAAGGAGGGATCCTCCTGGGAAGGACAGTGAGACAAGCAGAGCTACGAGAGGGCTGGGCCCAGGACTGGGACCGGAGCGAGGCAGAGCCTGGGGACCCCAGCAAATCAACGCCTGTGTTTTAGGAGGCTCCGAGGAAAAGCACGTACATGAATGAGTCCCAGCAAATTGTTCTCATTTAAGCGCTGATGACTCGTCCGCGGGGACAGATAGTCAGACAGAAGTGGGTGATTTCATTCTCCTGGAAAGGACAGACAAACGACTGCAGAGTGAGCAGTTTAGAGAACCAGGAGCACTCAGGAATGGAGTCAGGTAGATAAAATGACTTCTGGCGGGGCGGCTGGCGCGGTAAGTGCAGAGTAAATGATTTCCCAATGGGGTCAGTTAGGCATTCAGCGAAAAGGATCCAGCTTTATGGGGACAGAGCGATGATCACCAGAGTTAATGATTTCCCCTTCTCCTTGACATGAAAATAGACCTGATGTTCTTTGGCTCGGACCAGTGAATTAAGGTGGGAGGTGATTTTAGGTAAAGCTCAAATCCAAGTTGGAGGAATCTTGCTTGGCCTGTTTAGGAGGTGTTTTTGTGTGTTTGCAGGATTGTTAAACTTTTTCATATTCACACTCCAACTCCAACCACTCAGGAACACTGACCCCTAAAGGCCACTCAATGCACACACAGCGCATATGCATTCAGATGTATGTGGGGGGGGGGGGGGGGGGGGGGACTGCAAAACGTGACCCTATTGTGATCCCTAAAAAAACACGCAAGCACCACTTTAAATCTTAAAAGGTCTCGTTAAACAACCCAGCAATTACCCCCGGCTCTGGGTAATTAGGGAGCCTACTGTATGACCTCTGAAGCCGGCACACGTTGGCCCGATGGGTGGAACCCCGCAGCGAAGATGCAGCGAGACAGCGGAAGAGTCGGGGAATCTGGATTTGGCTTAAAACCCTTCAAAATAGACACTCGGCGCGGAACCGCACTCGGCGAAGTCTGTTTGCGGATGCTCGCATGTGCGCCGGTTTGATCTAGTCATTGTTTATGTGAACGAGCATCGGAGCGCCTCTGGTCCCGCGGGCCGGGGCTGACATAGCGGATGTACATAATTATAAGGTGTTCTCCCAACGTGCCAACTTTGGAGATGTCTGCCTCCCGCTTTCCCCGTTTCCCTCCCACCGTCTCTTGTGGCTCGGATGCTTCTGGAGGAACCACGGCGCTGCGGACCCACAGTACAATCCTCAAGTAGTCTTGTGAGCGCGCTCCCGTTCTCCGCCTCTCCGCTGTGGCTCACTCCGCACATATCTTGTGGTCGTGCACGCTCTGAACGACCCTCATCTCCGCTCCCGCGCAGCCACATCCCAGTTGCATAAACCCGGGTTTCGCAGCGACTTGCTTTTCAGCTATGCCCCTGTGTTGCAGCACATCCTCACTTTTCCTCACGCTGACTCACGTTTCACCACAGGCTGGTGAAGCCCTGCTCCCCCGTAAACCCAGCCCACAAAGTGAAAGATGGCACGACGGCGTGTGTGTACTTGTGTATTTGTACTGACACTGAGTCATCAAGCTGCCCATAAGTCTGTCACTTGTTTTAATTTTTTTTTTTAATTTTTTTCAAAAGTTTATTTCAGGGCCAATGATTCTACAGAGCCGCTCAGGCCGGTGTTGAGCTGCACTGACAGGACATTAGTGTGTTCGCTCAAAGATTTATGCGACGGCCTCGGCATTTGTCTGTGTGTACACAAGCACTGTATGGACACGCACGCACGCGGGGGACCTATCCCGTGTCTCTACATCTGTGTTGGGATGTGGGCTTGGGTTACAATTGCTGAAGCCGTGGGTATGAACGGGCGCCGCCACCTGCCAGGACCCGTCAGTCAGACGGAGAGCGGGCGCGCCATTCAATCTCAGCAGCCTCCAGTTACAAATGAGGGATGGACGGGCCGCAGGCGACAGATGTACTAATGTGCAGTCATTTATAATAACTAGAGGAACTCATGTTTTTAATGTCACTGTTGACTGTTAACTATTATTATGTATTTTCTTTTCCACTCATAAATAATCGAAGGCATCAAAACCATTCGTATTGTCATAAATTCAATTGTGAATAATATTATAATATATCTTTTCCGGTTCAAACACATCTCGCGAAAAGCAGGCGCTTTCATGACATGAAACCTCATTTTGTTGCGAGCGATCCTTAAATAGTGCCGTGCAGCTGCATCTGTGTGCCGCTCTCTGTCACATCCGTGTGTTGACTGTCACAGTCTCCCCGCGACGCGTTCAGATCTGCAGCCCTGTCTCATTAATTCCCAGTAAAATGGCAGCGCTCGCATGCCGCGGCGCCGCACGGCTGACAGGCTGCACTAACAGGGAGCGGCTCCAGACGCGGCCGCGCTAACAGCAGCCCGGTTCCCCTTCAAGCCCAGGACGGCTCTGTGTGCGGGTTTGGGTCTGTGGCCGCATTTGCATAGAAAAGTGTGCGTGCCCGTTTTGCCTGCGCCGAGGAGCCTGGTTGTTGGTTGTGCTCGTGAGCGTTTAGTGGTGTGAGAGTGGGCTTTGTGTGGCCAGGCCTCCATCCGTCTGTGGTCGCGGCGCTGCTGGAAAACCACACGTCCGGGAGCAGGAGGGGACGTGCTTCCATATACGAGGCTTTTTGTTAGCGCTCATTATCTCTGATTTGAATTCTCCTGTCTGTCGATTTCCTCCCCTCCTGTCAATTGCGCCGCGGCTCTGTCTCCCGGCGTCTCCTCTCTCAGGGGAGAACAGGAATGCGGTGCCGTGATGAGGAAGTCTGGTGAAATTCAACACATCCTTAGACCACTTGTATAGATTCTTTGCGGTCCGGGATGTGGTCATGTTTTCCTTGTTAGTCGCTCTGGTACAGATCCTAAGGTTAAACATACTGAGTCATATTCACTGGACAGAACGTAGCGCCAAAACGTCCACTAGGATTCAGCTCCTTGTTCTGAATTATGGCTATGAGTCACTTTGAGTCACGTTGATTCAAATTCTTGCCAGTTTAAAATAAAAAAGCTCCCATTTGTTACTCATTCTTTCTGCAATGCATTCCTAGTCCTGTCTCAATGGCAGCCCTCCTCGTTTTACATACAGTCCAAAGTGCTCATGCAGACATTTAGAGTGTTTGCAATGAATCTGCCAACTCTCTGTGGCGCGCGTATGCATTTCCATGGAATTAAAGCAACCATGGGAGCTTTTCTTAATCACAGAAGTTAGAGCCGTGTGTGTAGTGCAGCATATTTCCTGTTAGAGCTGTCACTCAGCTGCACCTGAACGAGAAATCAAACGGCCCGTGTTGTATTATACAGGCGGTCGCCATGGAAACCAGCCCACACCTGCTCCTGCGCTTAGAAAGAGGGAGAAGGACCCGGGAGGTGAACTTTGGAGGCATGCGTGGATATCCTTGAGCTTAGGCTAATGTTTGAACGCTTTGTTAAGCAAAACTCGCGGCGTATTTTCACGCCGCCTCGTCTGTTTTTTCTAGCCCACACCTGCGTTTTGTGGGGCCGGAGACGGGGACCGAGGTGCAGAGCCTGACGTGCCAAACCCTGTTAGAGATGCGCGGTCCCTCTCTGAAGCCAGCCTTGGTTTTGGAAGATAAACGCCAGCGATTGTTTGCATCCCTTTTCAAACTGCCTGTTTTCCCTTCCTGTCCAGAAAGTCCTACACGCAGCGAGTGAGTCAAAGCCACAGCTGCACCACAAAAAGCCCGGCATCAATGAGCAGGAAATGAACAAGTGAAAACGCGTCAACGCACAAGCAGCGTTTTACATATCCACAACTTCATGTGTGAACACCGCCGTGAATGGTGCATTAGTTTAATGGAATATTACCCATCTGTTTAATCCAAGTCAAGTGTTTCTCCCAGTCAGGCTTTTATGTCGCGCGTCACTCAAACATGCGTTCGCAGACACACATTCAGATAAATATAATTTAATGCCCCGTCGCTTTTGTTCCATGCGGTTTCATTATTCCACTACTCCGTGGCATGTGGGCGTCTAAAACGCCCGCCTGTTCGCAGAATGGGGGAGTGAAGAGTGCTCCACACACAATTGCACTTGAATGTTGAATGTGGCTCTCTCTCTCTTTTTTTCCTGGGGCTTTTTAAGACAAGCACCTTTTTTTCCATAACCAAATATATCGAGCAGAGGGACAAATGATGATTTACATGAATGAACTGTTTGTATACACAGGACATACAACCTCACCCTGGAACATGTATAAATATGTATATACGCATTCTCTACAGTCGGACAGTAGACATCCATCATCCAGCCACACTAGGTCTCCAAACAGACACCATTGGCATAAATGCATGCATGCACACAGATAGCTCCAGATTTGCATCCGTGTGCTCGCACATGTTTCCCATGTAACGTCTGCGGCTGTGCCTGCGCAATTTCATGCGCGGAAGACGGACCGTGTGATTGAAAGAGAGCAGACAGAGGACGAGTGTAACAGGAGAAAGTTGGATGGGAGTTGCCAGCGGAGCCTAAGCAAAGTGTGCGTAGCCTGGTGTGTGTGCGTGGGGCGCGTGGACCGCCTCCATGTGTGTAAGCGTGGCGGTGGGGATGCACGGGGGGTGGGGGGTGGGGGGCTGAATGTTGGCGGTGGAAGCTGCTGAGTGTGCGGGCTGTCCGACAAGTTTGTGCTGCATAAGCAGAAATATTGATTGGATTAGACTTAATCTGAGGAGAGTGATGTGTGTGAGTGTGTGTTTTCAGGGGCTATTGATGCAGTGTAAACATTCAGGTCAATATTCATACCTTCATGTCAGGTTAAGGGTGTGGTACAGTAGTGTTTGAGTTTAAAAGAGGGCAGCGATTTCATATGGAACCGTTGTGTTATTCCATGTACATGTTCCCTTTGTGTATAGTTACTTTATTTTGTATGAGCCCAGTTCCAAACAAGCGTGTCTGTGTTTAGGTTAGTGGTTCTGACGTGCTCGCGCCCCACTTCCCCCGGTTCTCCAAACCACAGCAGATCCCGGCTCAGATAAAGCCTCTCTGTGTGTTTTGTGTGCGAGGCCACCTTGTCTTTGTCAGAGATCACCACGCGCTGACATATGCGTGTGTGTGTTTTTCTTTACTTTGGCCCATCGGGGGGAAACCTTTCGTGACGGGCCGCGGTAGCTGCCATTTTGGGCCGCGGGCCCCACTGCCCCTGGGTGCAGCTCCAGAAGCTCACTTTGAGCTGATACAGGTCATCCACTTTAGAGCAACGACTGTCAACTCTGAGAGGAGACATAGAGACGATAATGACCATTGTTATTTATGTGCTGGTGTGTTCGTTCATTCATTCATTTTCTTCCACGTTTCCTAAGAGTTTATTTTTCCATGTAAATCCCATTGATGTCTACCTTGGCCTGCTGCCACGTCCCGTTCCTTTTCCATTCCTTCACAGCTCAAACAGAAGAAGACGTCCCCTGTGTGTTCTGTGGACTGGCAGAAGCATTTCCCCACTTCCCTCCTTTAGCCACTGCCTGTCTTATTGGTATCTCACCGGCTCCCGCAATAACAAAACCGCTCAGAGACACCCCTCAACTCCAGCCCTTCGCTCCTCGTAATGTGAGAGCGGCAGCGTTGCTTCTCCTGTGGCGGTCAGCGTGTGTACGTTTGAGTGCCAGGATGTCGGTTTGCAAGAAAAAAAAAAAAAAAAAAACATACCTACACACTGAAACCCACACGCGTACGCTCACCCCATCTGTGGCACTGTACAAGTTCTTACACAAACACTCATCCACAGACCTCCATTCATGCCCACACCCACCCACTCCTTCTCCTCAGGCTGTAATCCCAGTGACACAGATGAGCTGTAACCCTTTTTATTAGGTGATGACCACTCCCCCTCACGGCCCTCGTGCACCTCTGAAGAACCCGCCACACGGACAGGCTTGACACACACCACTTCCCCCGTCAGCCCGCTCTTTTATGTAGACACAGATGTCCAAGCGCTTGTGCACGGCGACTGGCACAGATGGCTTCTATAGCAGCCTGTCAATCAGAGCAGGGGGATCACAGTCCACTGGACTGTATGTGTACACATGTACAGTATATATAGAAGTATATGTGTTTGTACACTGTGTGGTGATGGATAGAGAGCCCTAAAGTCAGCTCATATTACATTTAAAATGACTACAAGTAAGGATTATGGTAATTAACGCATAATCTATGTTTTGTTGTTTCATAATCACCAAATGCTGGAAAAACATTAGAACCAGAGAAGAGTGTTGCTGCTTGATAATGACTTCAGTGATACAGCTCATCAACTCATTACTTAGTTAATTTCAGCCTTAGTTTATTCTGAATCACTTGTAGTTTGTCTTGAAAATGTTGAGGTTCTACTGGTTACTGGTTAAAGATGCAGACGAAAGTGAGATGTGAATAGAATGTGAACATCTCGCGAGTGTCGTGGTGCTCTTTGTGGATGCAGTCCTGCTGAGGCCAGTTGACCTTTCACATCCTTGGTGATTAAACGTTAACTGTGGACATTCTGCAAGGCTTCAGCTTGGTTTGCTTTTAACTGGGACCTTGTACCCCTGAATGCAGCCACGTGTAGAAATGTGTGTGTGTTTGCAAACTCTGTAATGCCACTGCACATAACAACCCATTTTACAGATGCATCCCACATACGCCCACACAAACCTGCAGTACTGACACACAGTGTCTCCCCCTGGCCCAGACTTCATATGAATTATTCAGCCAATCACACGGCTGAACAGTCTGAACTGTGTCTCCGATTGGGACATGCTGGCTGTGTTCACTCTTAATGTCTCACGCTAAACCCAGTGTGTGTGTGTGTGTGTGTGTGTGTGTGTGTGTGTGTGTGTGTGTGTGTGTGTGTGTGTGTGTGTGTGTGTTGTTCATCTTTTTGAGGTGAAGACATCAATGTGGAGGTGGTGTGTGCTTACCTTTGCTCTCCTCTTAACCTCCTGCAGAGATGTTAGAGTCCAGTAACCTCGTCACCTTCAACGGCCTGGCCAACAGCTCCAGCTACGACGCCTTCCTAATGGATGAGGAGCGAGGGAGACTGCTGGTTGGTGCGGAGGACCACATCTTCTCATTTGACCTCCTCAACATCAACAGAGACCACAAACAGGTTGGGTCAAGTTCAGGGATGTTTTAAATGCTCACGCACCACGAATAAAGGGTCTTATAGGAGCTCTTCTCTTCATCCCCCCCCCCCCTCCCTGCCGATCCCTCTGGAGTCCATTACTCCTCTCTCCCTCTCCTCCCTCCATTCCTCCCACTGTCTGTCTCAGTCCAGACAGGGCTGTTCGTAATTCCATTACTCCACCTGCACAAGGTTAACAGTCTTTTTATCTGATTCAAGCTGCTATCATGGACACACATGAGTTGCCTGCAGGCTGCAGAGTGCTGAACAGGAGAATCAAAGTGCTGAAAAATAGCAGGGAGGAAAATTGTGTCTCTGAAATGTTTTTGCCCTTGGCTCAGATGTGCAATTTTTTCCTTCTCCTCTATTGTCCTGATTTTTGCGTCATTATATGATGAAGGAAAAAGCAGCGATTAAAGCAAAAGTATTATAATTGTCCCAAAACCAACAATAATGATGCACAAGAAAGGAAAACTCAGCTGATCTAGAGAAGATACAGTCTAGGAATGAAAGGAACAATGTGTATGGACGTGCACGTGCAGGTACGTGCATGTGCATACATTTCCATTGCTTTTCTATGTGTGGCCTTCAGCAAAAAATGTGAGCTCAGTTACACCTAATCTTTGAGTCTCGTACTTATTACAGCTCACACATGCACACTCATAGGCTCCATGTGTCTTTACAAATCATGTGACACCAGGGTTTCACAGATGCATTTGCCATGAGGATTTAACAAAGCCAGTATTTATCTGACAATGGGTCCTATCTTGTGCAAAAAAGAAAGTAGCAAAGGCCTGTGCTCTTATTTGAAGTGAAAAGTACATCCATATGTTCAGGACCTGACCTGTAGAGAGCAGTTGAAATTGTCAAATCCTATAATTTGAACCAGAACCCATAAACCTACTATATAAAATGAAAATGTAAGACCAGCAAATAGAGACATTGTAATATTTGTACAGGTTCTGGTGTTGGTATGAAGATAGTGAATTATAATCCGAATAGTATGACTTGGTCCTCTTCTTTCCTGTCTTTTGAACAGATCGCTTGGCCAGCCACTCCCTCTAAGAGGGATGAATGCAAGTGGGCAGGAAAAGACCTTGGGGTAAGTGCACAGTCACGACCACATCATCATTTCAGTTATTAACTGAAATGTTTGCATCTGTTGTTCTGGGATACAGTCAAGAAACAGCATAGAGGTACAGGAGCAGTGTAGGTACTGTAGGAAATGAGCTTAGACCACAGGACAATAAGGCATTAGCTCTGAGCTTATTCTCTCCTCTGATGTGCGGCTATATGTGGGGAGTATGTCTGTACATGTGGCTCTAAGTGTGTGCAGCGTGTGCGTTTATGTAGGAGTGTGTTGTTTGAGTCCTTATCTTGCGTGCTCTATTAGCTCACATGTGCGATTCTGCGCAGGTTTGCTGAACACGAGCTATAGGCCACCAGCTTTATTTGCGTTGCGTTGCTGTTCGATATGCATCTGATCCTAATTTCACGGCTGAACGAGCCTGGAGTGCAGCAGCGGCTGCGGGGTTTGAGGATTATCCCTCGTTACACAGTCCTTTTCGAATCACAGGTTCCACCGGGGTCTAATTCAACGCCGGCTTTTTTAGTTTTCACACGCCGACGCAAAGTCACGGCCACACAGGCAGGGCAACACCTCCACTCCCTCACACGGTGGAAGGAGCGAGCGAGCGAGAGAGAGAGAGAGAGAGAGCTTTGGCAGCGCAGCGTCACGCCAAGCGCAACCATGAGGTATTTGCGTGCTGCGAAGATGTTTACCCTTGAAAATGAAGTGGGTGAGAGTGGAGACACAGTGCAGCGCAGCCTTGATTAGGACATCGCTGAAGCATCCACAGATCCCAGGCTGATGCGTTTTACAAACCACAATTATAGAACAAATGGAACAGCTGATCCCCCGCTTCCAGCACGACTGGTGCTTGTATCGTTCTCGTTGGAGAGATGAGTGTGTAACACGGCCCAAGTTATTGAATTTGATTCAGAGAACAAAGAGTTGACATGATAATAATACTGTGGAAGTGCCAGATGTTATTTCCTATTATTATATATATTATAGAATTATGAGCGGGTCTAAAGTTATGCAGTGAAAGAGCTCAACACTCAACTCATCTAGATACATACAAATTTGTCCACTCATTCCTGCCATGGAAAGTCACCATCAATATCCAGCCTAAGGAGAGTCATGCATTTTATCCAATAATGACTCATTTGTCCTCTGTGGTCGATGTGGTTTTCACATAATGATATGGTTTGTGATCAGGGATGCCATTTTTTACCTGAGGTGACCGGCCTAACGAATGGTTGTCAAGGCTTAGGTGCAGGCTGCAGCACTGTGCTGTACTGTACCTACCACGAAGCCCATGCGTCCGGCTGCAGGACGGCCGTGGAAAATCCTAAACAGACCTGACATAGTGGGAGATTAGAGGGCTTGGTGACATGCGAATAATAAGGGGCGTGAGAATGATGTGGGAGAGACATGTGGCCCACAGAGGGGAAAGTCATTAGGTGACACACTCTTAGAGGCATACAGGCGCAGAGTCCAGGTCGGCCGCAAGACATCATGCACGTTTGCTCTTTTCCTGCGAATTCAGCAGGAGCTGCAGCTTCAATGTGTATTTGAGATGGGTTAATATGATCACAGGCCCAGACAAGGAGCTCACACCAGCTTTCAAACGTGTGTACAGCTAACGTATAATTAGCTGCCAAGTCATTTGTTGGTTAATTTCAAATGTTTCAATTATTTAATCTCCACAAAAACGTGTTTAATTTTGCTGCTGTTTTTTTTGGCTGGCTCATTGACTTTATGGAGCGCTGTCTGGTTGCCCTGCAACCTAATGCTCATGACACAGATATTGGAATAAATGGCAAACCCACCAAAAATTGTAAACCCTTGTTTGCAAACCCACAGAGCAGTGCTTAGGTTTGTATCAATCAAACCCATATGAGACATGTATTGATCGGTCTAAAACAGATGTTTGGCCGTTATCATGGTCTAAGATACAGTAGTAGATTACTGTGAAGGACAAACAGACTGCTGACAGGATGAAAAGAGTTTTTGACTAAATTACTGGGGGATGTGTGTTTTTCGGGAAACACTCCCAGTAAATTTATCATAGCTCTGGAATATGTCATTGCTTCAAGAGAAAATCCATTTGTTTCTCATTCAGTGTGAGGCGTCATCACAAAAAAAACAAACTGAAACACACAAATGCCCGAAGAAGGAAGATTAAGGGATAATTGGGCTGCGTCTGTGCGTCTGCGTGGACTGATTTGTGTCTCCAACATCTGCGTGTTTGTTAGCTGGATATTGTGCATTTATTCACAATTAGGCGAGCACAGTCCTAATCTCTTAAACACTTGTGGCCAAATCAAGTGCTGGAGGCTGCTAATAACACTCCTCCATTACCCCGTGCTGTTGATTAGCCTGCTAATAAACAGTCTCACACCACTGGGACTATCAGCGTGTGCTGGGGAGCCAACCCAAACACCCTCAGCGCAGGCGAGCGTACGCCTCATTACAGATCGGAGGCACTGGCCTGATCTGACTTACAGGTGGGATTTCCTTGAAGGAGCCTTTATACAGTCTGTTTCTGACCAACTGGAAAGTCCCGGCTTTAAACAGGTTTTTTCTCAGGTCACTATTATTCTCAGCTTGGTACTTTGTGCCTCTATTTTCACTTTTGCTTTTCTCTACCACCAACATTATTTACATAAAGACAACTGAATGATGTGGATGAGTTGGCGCAGGGTCCCTCCCAGGTTCTGATGCTGCCGCTCGTTTCTTTTCCAGAAGGAGTGTTCCAACGTCATCCGGGTTCTTCAGCCGTACAACCAGACCCACCTATACATCTGTGGGACAGGAGCCTTTCACCCAATCTGTGGTTATCTGGAGATGGGCAAGAGGGCGGAGGTAATGCATTCTGTGATGTCGCTTCTCCCAACGCCGCACGCTTTAATCAGTTATATAAATGCAAGGGGCGCTGTAGATTTCCACTGAGCTGCCGTGACACCGGTGCCGGAGTAAACTAATCATTGTTTCCCTTTAAAAAGAATTTGTGCACTGTGCGTGTAGAGGCTGCTTGCACACATCACAGCGCAGCAGTATTCGCTCCCCTCATTGATTATCGTCTCATTAGTGCAATCCTTTGTGCAAAGAAGTGGTCACTGCGAGGTTTAGCTTGAGCCATCGCAAATGAAGCAGCCTCTCCCCCGCATAAGTTTCATCAGTCATCCTGATGCAGGTCTACAGGTTAATCAATGTAGCAGCATGGATTCTGCAGCCAACAATGGGGAGAGGATTGAGTGTTGGCCCCATGCAGCTTTTAGAAGACATGGGTTTTCTTGTTGAAGTAGCTCCTTTTTTGTGGCTTGTAAATTCTGCAGACACGTCTGTTTTCTATGACTTGCTCCTATCGAGCTGAACTCTCCCGTTCCTAAATTAGCTTTCTATAAGCAGACGATGCTGTAATCTGAAACGCAGCCTATAAATGTACATTTACTGAGTTTAGCCTGACTTTCGTTGGCCCCCGGCTTGAACTCTGACCGTTTCCACCACAGGACAACATCTTCCGACTGGCCTCGCATTTCGAGAACGGCCGCGGGAAAAGCCCCTATGACCCCAAAATGCTCTCAGCCTCCCTCCTCATCGGTGAGCTTGATCTATGCCTTGATTAGTTCCGGGAGGAGCTGAACCGCTCATTTGTTCTAACTATGCTTTCTTACTGGCAGATGGAGAGCTGTACTCTGGCACATCCGCTGATTTCATGGGAAGGGACTTTGCTATTTTCCGTACGCTGGGAGACCATCATCCAATCAGGACAGAGCAGCATGATTCAAGATGGCTGAATGGTAAAAAAAAAAAAAAAGGTTCATTCGCATCAAATTGAATTTGGTATTTTATTATAGTGATATCACTATGTCTTAATACATGTTGCACGTTTGTTCACCCGTGTTGTTGGCCAGTTTTCAGGAACAAACACCAGCTTTTTCAGATATTTAATAGTCTTTGAAGCATTAAAGTCTCTCCCAAATCTCAAGTTTCCCACCATTTCCATTCATGTGCAGACATTTGATGTCAGACTAGTGCGGCAGTACAGGTTTCTGAGTGTTCGGGCCGTCTGGCTATCGCTCGGCACCGCGGATAACGTAGGAGGTCACAAAAGGTCAGCTTCAACCGTTCCCTCAAGCTGTGCCATCCCCTTTCCCACAGAACTAATCCCCTCTCAGCTGTTTTCCTGTAGTGGAGTCGAATTCCATCTCAGTTCCCCTCTTCCACCCCCCCCCCCCCCCCAGAGCCATCAGAAATCACAAACACTGATCTCTGCAGTGCTGATGGCTGTGACATTTTAATAAAGAACATTTTAAAAGGGAGATGTCATGGATACCAGATTAATCCCCATCGATCTTTCACCTTGTTCAAACAAATGCTCTGGGATCCTCCACAAAGAGGGGATTGTAACTGCACGGCCCACTGGGATGAGGCTTCATCAGCAAAGTTACAAGGAACTCAGATATAAAAAGACGGCAACGTAGGAACAAATCTCGAAAAGGTTCTGAGCTCAACAGGAACTTGGCTTTGCTAGTCCTCATTCTTTAGTTTTATTTACACGTCTCTTCACCTTGTACTGGCCTCCCACTCACACACAGGTTGGATCAAACTCCCCTGAATGGTGGCCCTTTGTAGCGAATTGAATGTAATGAACAGCATGACCTCGTGGCTCCAGCTTGTGTTCGCATGCAAGCAGATATAAATTCATGAATGAGTTGATTTCACAGTGCAGGTATGAGGTGCACATGATTCATAGACGAGGTCTCCCACCTGCACAGCACTTATAAATCTCTTTTCCACTTTGGCCGCACTCTCCTTTTTCACAGCTACTCTATATCTTAAACGGCCACGGAGGCGTAACATGGCCCTGCTTGTTTCTCTCCAGCTAACCCCCGAGCGTTCAGGCACGGTCTCGTCTTACGCGAGACGCCGCCTTGGCGACTGCGACTGCTTTTCTGCCCCCTGTTCCCGGCCCTCGGGCCAGAGCTCGCCCGTTTAGCTTTGATTTCCTCCCCGGGCTTAAAGTCGAGATGCATTTATTCGAGTGCTACCCGGGACAATCAGAGCCATGTGCGTTTGCGAGGATGTGGTCTGGAGACAGGCGTTATGTGGGATTTGGACCTGGAGTAAAGTCAGATACTGTAACACCGGGGTGTGAAGTGAATGGCAGTTATTACCGAGCCATGACTTTTGGTTTCAGAGGCGTGAGGTGTGGTGAAAGGCTTGTTGTCAGGACAGAGCTTTCACATTTATGTTGAGTTGAACTCATTGTCTTTGTTCTTCTAGATCCCAGGTTCATCAGTGTTCACTTGATCCCTGAGAGCGACAACCCTGAGGACGACAAGGTCTTCCTGTTCTTTAAGGAGAATGCGATGGATGGGGAGCACACTGGGAAGGCTACCATCGCAAGGATAGGACAACTGTGTAAGGTAACAACACACACACGTCACAGAGCCGGTTTTAGACAGAGGCTCGTGTTGATCGGGAGCTGACAGACGATGGATGGGTGGCTGTCGTTGCAGAATGACATGGGAGGACACAGGAGCCTGGTGAACAAGTGGACCACGTTCCTCAAGGCTCGCCTGATGTGCTCAGTCCCCGGGGTTAACGGCATTGACACGCACTTTGACGAGCTGCGTAAGTGTGTGTGTTTGTTGAAGCGCGCGCGGAGGATTCAGGTCGCTGATTGTTGCTGGTAAAAAGCCTTTTGTTCACCGGCTTCCGTTTTGTATTTTCAGAGGATGTGTTTCTCATGAGCTCCAAGGACCCGAAGAATCCCGTCATCTACGCGGTGTTCACTACATCCAGGTACAGTCCAGTCCAGATCTCTTTGTGGTGACCTTTAAAACGTTCAGATGTCATATTTGTTTTGTTGATTTGTCACTGGAAGATCAGAAGCAGCTGATACATATGCAGCAGGCGACTGAGCTGGACAAGCAATTTCCTCTCAATTTGAAAAACACACACGCTTTGTGTTCGCTCTCAGAATTTCTTCCTTCATTCCTCTCTTTTACTTTTTGAAATGACATTCCGTGATGCGAGCCAGCGAGCATGCCTCTGCCCGACCCCCTGACAGGGCTCCGTATCCCATAATCCACTTACAGGTGTCTCAGGGTTTCTGTCCCTCCCGTGTGGCACCCCCCTCCCTCCCCCCACGCTGCAGATTGCTTTTAGCTGATTCTCCGTTCCCTGCTACCTGTCCCGTCTTTTCATGGAAACCCGGGCAGAGTCTGGCTGAAGAAATCCGATTAGGGAGCAGGCGGGAGCGGGAGAAAGGCGATAGTCACTCAGCGGGAACGTACGGCCGCGCCCCGGCCGCTGTTCCGAGCGGCCGGGGCGCTGTTCAGGCATGTGGAGAGGCGAAGGCGCAGGGTGGTGCAGATAAGTGAGTGGAAATGGCACAGATGGTGGCACTCATCATGATGATGATGAATTAGCATTTGTAGGAGGAGGGTGGGTGCGTGCCGCATCCAGGACAAACACTTCACCATCACCAGGACTGATGAGACGAAGAGAAGAACATCAGACACGTCGCATCACGGGGCCAAGAGATAAGGCCGGGGTGGGGTGGGGTGGGGGTGTACAGCCCCACACCACATGGTGCCCACATACGCACACATACACACGCTCACTTTAAAATTCAATTATGGGGCGTTGAAGAATTAGAGTGGTTAAATTGGTTTTCTAAGTGGCCGGTTTTCGGAGATGAATAGAGCGCGGATTCCGAGGAATAGCTTTTAATATCATTGCTTAATGAGGCACAAAGCCGCCTCTGACAGATCAATGTTTGATTCGGCCTCTGTTGGTGTGTGTGTGTGGGGGGGGTGTTTTTGTGGGATTGTGAGCCTCTGCACAAACACATGTTGGAGTGCCTTCTTCGTGCCCCCGGAGTTAATTGAATTTCTCTCTAATTAACATTTTCAAATGCTAATCCATTCATCTTCCACGCTTTGGTGAGTACCGCCGGCTCCGCGTGCGCCAGCCTCATCCATATATTAGTGCAGAACGACGTCCCCATTGCAGTCGGCAAGACAAAAGGATGTTCTGAATGTTACCGGAGCGTTTGTGTCGGCTAATGCAAGAGCTTAACTGTACAAATGAAAATCAGCTGCCTGTTTGCACATCTTCAATTAAACAAAACAGATCCACTCTTAATGTCAGAGGTTAAGGTACTTGATCTTGTGCAGAGCAAACAGCAAACTTACCTCATCCCCACATGAATATTTAATACCTCTTGTGGAATATATATCTTGGATTATTCATGCGGAAACAAACCTCTCTTTTAAATTAGTCATAGCTCAAATTGCTGTATTTTGGACCCCACTGTACAAACCGATGTAAAATCCACCACTCCCTTTTTCATTTATTTATTTATTTTGAATTGATTGACCTTGTCTGCTTTGGCCCTCATCTGGCCAGCGAAGGCAAAACCCACCCAGCTGGCTCGCGGACGCACTCCACAAAATATTGGAGGGGATTTCAAATAGGCTCTCCTGTTTTGTTGGTGGCGTGCCCAAATTCCTGTCTGTTCTCGAGAGCCTGGAAGCAATCAGAGAGAAGTTCCAATCTGTCATTCCCGTACTTAGGTAACGACAACCTTGCTCCCTTCTGTCTTTGTGCGATGAAGGGTCATTTTGTCATCTTTCTTCAGCGCTTCACAGGCTCCTAATCCCTGTTTTGTGAGCCATCCTTTACTTCCCCCTTTGTCTTGTCCGCTCTCTCTATTTCACCACGCTCACTCCCTCTTTCTTTGTCTCTTCTCCTCCACAGTAACATATTTAAAGGCTCGGCCGTGTGTATGTACAACATGGCAGACATCAGGAGGGTGTTTCTGGGCCCCTACGCGCACAGAGATGGACCCAACTACCAGTGGGTGCCTTTTCAGGGGCGCGTGCCCTATCCTCGTCCTGGCACTGTGAGTCTTCAAGACTTTCCCTACGTTACATATGCACGAAATATGCAGCAGCACATGACCTCACGTGTCCCTGTCTCATTTTAGTGTCCCAGTAAGACATACGGAGGTTTTGACTCCACCAAGGACCTTCCAGATGATGTCATCACCTTCGCCAGGGGGCACCCGGCCATGTACAACCCAGTGCACCCGATAGGGGGGCGCCCCATAATGGTGCGGACGGATGTGGACTACCAGTTCTCCCAGTTGGTGGTGGACAGAGTGGAGGCAGAGGACGGACAGTATGACGTCATGTTTATTGGCACAGGTACACAATAACACGTCTTCTACAGCGTTTTGTATTCTTTTACTTCCGTTTGGAATGGTGTAATAATGTGTGATTCAGACATCAACGCGCTGCATCTGGCTCTTTTTCAGACGTGGGAACGGTGTTAAAGGTGGTGACGATCCCCAGAGAGAGCTGGCACGACCTGGAGGAGGTGGTGCTGGAGGAGATGACTGTCTTCAGGGTATGGAGTTAAAAAAGCACTGACTGAACCAGAATCTAGTGTATAAACATTCACACACTGTAGATGTCCTGTTAAACTGGCTGCTTTTGTTTTACAGGAGCCCACTCCTATTACTGCGATGGAGCTGTCGACCAAGCAGGTAAAACATCTTTTCACACATAATAATGCTTCTAAAAAACCACTGACAAGGTCACAAGTCCAGCAAATGCAAGAAAGTGAGAACTTCTGGGTCTTTAAACAAGCACAAAGACTTAATGTCTCTACTGAGAAGCAAACCCACACCGCCACTCCTTGTTTCACAGCAGCCTTTCCAAGCGAGTCACGCGGGAACGCTCACGTTATATGTCCGTGCTCTTTCCCCGACTCCCACAGCAACAGCTGTACCTCGGCTCGGCCCTGGGGGTGTCGCAGATGTCTTTACACCGTTGCGAGGTGTACGGGAAGGCCTGCGCTGAGTGCTGCCTGGCCAGAGACCCCTACTGCGCCTGGGACGGCAGCGAATGCTCGCGATACTTCCCCACCGCCAAGAGGTAGGAGCGCCCGCTCACACGTCACTGCTGAGCCTGCATGCTCTGCCTCTGTGCTGCTGGGGCCACACCTGGGAGTTATCAGCACACCTGCACCTTTAAATGCCTTGCTCGAGGGCATCCTGACGTACTACCTCCTTTCTCCAACCTCAGACATCCACAAGTGTGCAAACAAATTCTTACAGATGCAACAGACCTGCCGCTAAAGCAGCTAAAGATGGAAGTAATCTGCAGAAGTAATGCTGCGCAGGCACAAGCGGCCATTGGTTAGAGCGAAAACCGGGGTTCAACCTCCCGCCAGTAACAGTTGTTCCGAATTGTGTCTGTCACTCTACAGCCAAGATGAACGCACACACACTTAGAGAGGGAAATGCAGCCATACACATCGACGCGAGTGCACGCACACACTAAATTATAGCCAACGGGAGCCGTCTGACCGCTTCACCCTGCAGCTAGGAGGTATGAACATACACACCCTCAAATTACCCTCTGCTGAATCCAGCAGGATTAGGTTGACCATTACAGCCCTCACACACACACACACACACACACACACACACACACGGCTCTACACCGCTGCGTTTCATTCATCCAGAAATTCTTACACGTAGCAGAAGTAGGCCAGCAGCTCGACAGTACTGGCGCTTGGCACGGCTACGGAGGAGGTGGCACACCCCATGGTTGAGGCCAGGGCCGACCCGTCTCAGCTCTCCTTTCCCTGCGCTGCAAATACTTTCCCTCCCAGAACGAGAACCGCCAGACACCCTGGCCCGCACGTGCTCAGACGGCCAGAAGAGACGGGAATGCCAGACCCACAAATGTGCAGAAGAGTGTGAGAACGCAACAGAAAGGGAAGGAGGAGGAGGAGGAGGAGATAAAGTCACAGCTCGTCAGTGAAGTAGAAAAGCCTGAATCACATCAGACGCTCACTTCAAGAAGACA
The DNA here is from genome assembly GCF_900634795.4 of Betta splendens. Classification (NCBI taxonomy): domain Eukaryota; kingdom Metazoa; phylum Chordata; class Actinopteri; order Anabantiformes; family Osphronemidae; genus Betta; species Betta splendens. The sequence continues at coordinate 9,437,827 of NC_040889.2, forward strand.
AACAGCAGAGAGGGAACAAATACAGTTTGTGTTTCACAATAAGAGCTCATCAAATGAATTCCTAGCGTTGTGCAACAGTACCACCTAGTGGCCAAACTGGAGCAGTGCGTTGAAGAGAATGTGATTATTGTATATTTGTGGGCAGTTTATTAGTAGTTTCAATAATAATTTTTTATGTGAATATCTTTCAGACGAACCAGACGTCAGGACATCAGAAACGGGGACCCTCTCTCCCAATGTTCAGACCTTCAGCATCATGGTACGTGACGACCTTGGCCCAAATACAGACACCCGGACCTTCTTGTGGTGTCAAACCCCCTTTCTGTGTGTGTCTTTGGTTGAAACAGATGATGTGGACGGCACAGGAGGCAAAGTCGAGGACAGGACAGTGTTCGGTGTGGAGAACAGCAGCATGTTTCTGGAGTGCAGCCCCAAGTCTCAGAGAGCGCTCATCTACTGGCAGCTGCAGAAGCCCAACGACGACCGCAAGCACGAGGTGTGTGACAGTCTCCATGTATTCATTGTGAAAAACACTTCAGTATCTATTTCACACTGGTTCGATTTCTGCAGACAAAACATCTTTCCTGCTCTGCATTATCATGTCATGACCCATGAACCCTTGACCTTTAGCCTCAAAGGGTGGCAACCTTCCATTGTTGATGTTTATGTTGACTTTTGACCCTATGATATGAGAGAGTTTCAACTGTGGCCATATCTATTTAAGATTCAGGATGTCCTGCTTTAAAAACCAAGATGAGGACATGGAGTCCAGCAGATTCCTCATTCCTCCCCAAATAAAGCATCTAACTATAATAAACTATCATGTTAACTATCATGTGTTTTGACCGTGGGAATAACCTTTTGTCAAAATGTCAGACTGCTCATCAGACGTTACTTTGTCTTTCAGATCAAGGTAGACGAGCGAGTGCTGCGCACGGACCAGGGCCTGCTCATACGCAGTCTGACGCAGTCTGACGTCGGCGTCTACCACTGCCAAGCTGTGGAACACGGCTTCATCCAGCCTCTGCTGCGCCTCAGCCTCCAGGTCATCCCCGCCCACAGACTGGGCGACATCCTCCCAGCGCTGCCCAGTCCGGGTAGCGTGGCGGGTCAGTCTGCCAAGCACCGGCTGTGGTACCGAGACTTCCTGTCTCTCTTGGACCACCCGGACCTCAACAGCGTGGAGGAGTTCTGCGATCAGATTTGGAAGAAAGAGCGCAAACAAAAGAAGGTGAAGGCTCCCATCGCCAAGAACCAGGCTAAACCCGAGGTCTCCGCACTGCGGCCCAAGGCTTTGGCTCCTAATGCCCAGAAGCAGCAAGCCAGCCCACCGCAGAGCAGAGCGTGGCTCCAGGCTGGGCTTCCGACATCGGACGGCCCAGCGCGCGGCCAGAATGCCCAGAAGGCCAAGCCAAATCTGGGTATGCTGAGCGGCCAGCCGTCTAAAAATACTCAGAAGACGCAGAACGGCCAGAAGGGGCAGGCCGGCCCGACCGGGCCTCAGGCCGCGGGGGGAGCGCGGGCCGGCAGCCAGCACGCGGCCAAGTGGAGGCGGATTCAGGAAAATAAGAAGGGCCGCAACAGGAGGACCCACGAGCTGCAAAGACCTCCACGTAGCGTTTGAGACGAGGCACACATGCAACCAGTTCACAGATTCTATAGCTTGTGTATCCAATGTACGATTCAGTGACTTCTCCGTAACAGCAAACAATAAAGCGTACTTTTTAGGTAGAAATAAGCCAACTGCACAACGAGTCTCTCATACAGAGCGGGAGCGACTGCAATGCTTAGAACTGTGTGAGGATGGGACTCGTTGCCTGGGCGACCGCCAGGCAGACATTTGTGTACATAAGCTACGAAAATAGGATTTGGACATTTGTCGGTGAGGAGGTAGCGACTCGATGTACGGGACACGCGCATATGTACGGAAGCTTGCTGCCCTCATGGACCCGAGCGTGAGAACGTCACCATTCACTCTGGAGCCTCCGACGCGGAGGGGAGGCGTGCACGGCGTGCACCGCCCGCCCCACGCAGAGTCACGCCGCGGTGCAGAGGAGGCGAGAGAGCCGCCCTCCGCCTGCAGCCGGGAAAGCATCGTGCATGTTGTTGTCAATCAGTGTTTTAATAAGCTAGTTATTATTGAATTCTAGAGGTTTTTTTACACCTTACCTTAAAAAATATTACATTTTTGTTTTATAATTTCTTCTCTTTTCCAAACCAGCGCTTTTAAATGACGAGGCAACGTCTCAGTGGCCTCACTGTGTGTGATCCCTTCCGCTCCCCAGGATTCCGTGTAAGTTATTATGTTGTTGCTCCTCCTGGGATTCATAGAATCTGGGCACAAGGTCCAGTCGCGCGCTACGAGCTCTGTCTGGAATGGACCGCCCCTCTTCGTGTACATATATACAACAAACTTAACTCTGTGTATATACAGTACATATACAGTACAAGAACGCCACTTGATTATTATTTATTGCTCATGTTTTGTGAAAGGGTTGCATTTATTTTTGATATTATTATGGTATTTTTGGCTCATCACTATATCGGAGACGCGATGGCAACAGCAGCTGCCAAAACTTTGGTGGACCAAGTGGCTGAAAGCGTGTGGAGGAGTCCCGTTTTGGGGGATGTGACGTGTGAATTGAGTGCAGGGGTTCGTGAGATCCCACAACAATAAGCACAATTTAGTCTCTTTTGCCTTTAATAAAAAAAAAAAGATCATTTTATGTTTTCTGTTCTCCTGAATCCACCACATTTTTGTTCATTGACTGATTCATTATGTGTAAAATAAATCGCCCAACTGAAAACCTGTAGCTGTGAATAGTGGAGAAAAATGTTAACGCTAGTCTGATGCATGTGAATGCTGCCTACAGTAAGTGCATCTTTTTTTAATTGTCTCTTTGTGTGAATTACTTTCGTCCCTTTGCCAAAACAGTGGCTTCAACAGCCCCGTGATGCGACCGGAGCTGTTTTAAGATCCGAGCTCTCCAAGTAGCACCCTGTGTCTCCCCTGCCCCCTCAAGCACACGACCAGGACTAATGTGTCGATGCAATAAATTAGAGCAGACTGTTCCGTTCCAAAACTCAAAAGATGGATGCGTCCATACTTTGGGTGAGAGAGCTGCTGTAACACAGTTCTTTCTGGCATGCATTGGGTTGTCTGAATAAACATCTCTGTTACAACGACTGCGGCTTCGTTATCATTTTAGCCAGTTCATGTTCACAGCAGCAAAGTTTACCTTTTACCGTTACCATGGTGATAAGACACAAACCACTGCGCTGGTATCAGATTATTTTAAGAGCATAAAGTCTGTCAACTGGAAATGGTTGTTCTCGTAAACCACCACCAGAGGGCGCTGTTGTGCAACTACCTTCTTATGCTGCAGGCCGAACCGAGCCGAGCCCTGAGGCGACACAAGTGTCTGCTCTCATGTTTCTACAGACACACCTTCTCCTGAATGCGCCACTTCTATGTGTCTGTGTGTATTTGAGTCTGTCAGCTGAAGTGATTAGCGGCACAATCAACGTGAGGTTTCACACGTGCTATCAATTTGCTGCACCTGTTACCATAGTAACGGCGAGTGATCGCCTCCCTGTTTGTACGCTCCCTGCGCTGTGTGTGTCAGCCTACCAACTCCAAGTAGGTTTCTATTCACAACCTTTGGCTCACTTACAGTGCAGACCCCGGGGATTGTGGGAAATCAAGGTCGCGCGCGACGGCATTTAGGTCAGCGACAGGACGGCACACCAGCAGGCGGCTACTTTCTCCATCTCTGCCACCATATACAGCACATATGAAGGGGTCCTTGTCCGATGCTCTCCTGCTCCTCTCTCTCTCTCTGGCTGATGTTTAAACATCTGCACAGCCCTGACCTCTCTTTCACTCACCTGTATTTGCTGCCGTGCCACACTATGAGACGCACAGACGCCAGTCTGCGAGCAACTGTAACGTGCACCGACACTCAAGTGATCCCATAATTAAGAACCTGCAGGTAAGTGGCAGCTGGGCAGAAACCATGGCAACTGTGGAGGGATCCGTGCATGTCTCCCCGATGACGGATGACATTCTCCATCAAGCCCGCGCTCACAGCTCTGCAGGTGTAGCTTGGTCTTCTCACTGATGGCATTGAGATTCCAAACGCTCCAGTCAGGCTCCAGCACACGCACCTCGTTATATTAAGGATTGTGTTTAGTCAGCACAGGCCGCGATGCGTGCAGGCTTATATAGAGCAGCATCATTTCCCTGTGTTGTTATGAAGCAGTGATTTATGACTGCGTTCCTTCCTCTTAAATGCGGCGCCACAGAGTCAGACTGGAGGTAAGCGCCTTCCACCCACACACCGGTTGGAGCCCCTGCATCCACATCCGCGGGGATTGATGCGACCGTCCATGTTCAAGGACTTGATAAATCATGAAGGACTGCCAGACGTCGCGTTCAGGCTCGGCGTCGCCTCCGTGGATGTGACCGCTCCCGAACGTGGCGACTTGGGCTCACGGGCGCATTTGCTTTGCTTCAGAGTGACTCATCGGTGCTGAGTGGAGCCAAACGGAGACTCACCCCCGTGTTGCAGGTTCACGTCCCGAGCTGTGATGCGGCGCCATGACAACAGGTGTGTGTGGTTAATGATTCATCGCCTGTGGGTGTGTGTGTGACTGAGCCGGCTTTCAAACACACATTACCGCCACTCCACTCTGCCTCTCGTCCCTTTTGTTGCTTTTTAGGGATTCTCCTCAACAGAGTTGTGGCACCAGGACACAAGCGTTTGCTAAAGCAGCGGCTGAGGCTTCAGAGCGGAGGAGGCCGCGCTGCCGCTGGAGGAGCGGCTCTGCTGATCGCCTTCCACGCTCCCACTGTGAAGCCCATGACCAGGCCCGGTCCCAGCTCAGGTCCCCCCCCTCCGTCCTCCCAGCACTGTGGCTTCAGCTGGGTCTGGTTCAGAGCGGTGTCAGATCCGCTCCCAGCGCCAGCGCAGCCTGAACACGCTGTGCTCCTCGTCAGCGCAGCACACAGTGACTCTTTCCTGCCTCTTTGAGAGTGCGCCGCCGTTGGATCTGTGTGAAACAAAGGCGCTTACATAACTCGGGCTGCGCTGCGTCTCTGAATCAAACCCTTTGTGCATCTTCAGGGAGCGAGAGACGTTGCGCAGAGGGAACTGGGCGACGCGGACGCCCTCTGGAAGCCCTCGCGTCCGTCTCTAGTTTGTTTTTACCGGCGTCGACACATGATGGGTGTCATGGCCCCAAAAAGACGAGATCAATAAAGTATAGCTCCAGTAAACGTGGTTTGGCGAGGGGTGAATAATTGATGCGAGGGCCTTTTTCTGCTTGTTTGTGTTGTTGTTGTGGATTGTGGAGGCCGTGGAAGGACCATATGCACCGCGTGTGTACAAGTAAAAGGCTTACGGTGCCGAGAGAGCGATTGGCCTATCTGCCAGGAGGAAAGAGGATTAGAGGGACGTCCTACAGTACGTGTGTGTGTGTGTGTGTGTGTGTGCGTGTGTGCGTGTGAGCGTGTGTGTGTGCGTGTGTGTGTGCGTGTGAGCGTGTGTGTGTGCGTGTGTGTGTGCGTGTGAGCGTGTGTGTGTGTGTGTGTGTGTGTGTGTGTGTGTGTGTGCGTGTGAGCGTGTGTGTGTGCGTGTGTGTGAGCGTGTGTGAGCGTGTGTGAGCGTGTGTGAGCGTGTGTGTGTGTGTGTGTGTGTGTGTGTGTGTGTACAGGCAGCAGGTGTGTGAGGATCCCAGCAGCGAGGACGGGAGCGTCTGTGACTTTAAAGGTATTTCTGGCGCGTGGCCGGCGTGGAGGGTGGATTTAGCGGTGGCTAATGAGGATGAGGGCGGCTCAGCCCGAGTTTAGGGGAAATTAAACGTCACTCGCCGGCTCGCCGCCGCTCGTGTGTCACTCGGCTCTGCCTCAGCCCGCTGCACACGCACTCTGGGGACGAACCGGCTGCTCGGCGCAGGTAGGTCCCTGTTTTCCTGTTTCTGCGTAGAGACGGGCGCTCCCGGGAGCGGCCACAGTTTGTTTAGGCGACTACCGTGCATCACATGGGACGATGAGCCGTGCTGCTGCTGGGCCGTCTCCCAGGCTCCTGTGTAAAGCCTGCAGTGACGTCGTTGGGGGATTCCTCATGATGAAACCTGCTGTAAAACCTCTGTGAAAGTCGCAGCTCGAACCCCAAACCTGAAGTTCACAGCGTCTCTGCTCTGTACAGCCTTTGTTGGCCTCTTCGCCTCCTGCCCACGGAGTATTCAAATTTAATGAACGCAGCGCTGTGTGCGTTATCTGGTTACCGCACTCATGTTACACCAGCGAGGCCGCGCAGCCATCATCCATATCTCCCGCACGCCGCCAGCGGCCGCGGGCTAGGTCCGGTGGCGTCGTCACGGTGACGTGACGGCTGCGGGCGCGAGACGCTTCCAATGAACATGAGCGCGTGTGGAAAGTGCTGCGTTGGCGCGTCTCCGGGTCCGCGTTGGACGGTGCCGTGCACCGGCGCCGTGTGTCCGAGGGAACAGTTTGCTCTGCTGGATGCTTCAGTCAGTGTGTTTATAGGAGTATGAGGGCGAGAGAGACAGAGAGGGAGAGAGAGAGAGAGCACGCTCGGGCTGCTTCCGCTTCACAGCATAGAGACAATCAGGCCATGCCTCAGTGATCAGTGGGAGGAGAGGGAGGCGCAGAGCCACCGTTACACTCGCACTGTAAAGCAAACACTTACCTTTGCCTCAAACCACATACGGGAAGGACGTGGGGAAGGAGGAGGCGAGGAAACAGGAAAGGAAGCAGGGAGCAACAGCTGTAGCTTCTTCCACCTCCTGTACTGTACACTAGCAGGCACACACACACACACACACACACACACACACACACAGCTGGCCACATCTGCTCTCTAGTGACCCGGTTCGTCCTCCCCCAACCCCGGCCCAGGTTCCGAGGGTTCTGCTAACGAGCACCACGTCCGCTTGACGTGAGGCAGCGGTGGCGTGTTTTAATAGCAGCCGGGTTCTAACTCACCGCCTCTGTTTTCATTCCCAGTCTGTGTCACGTCGTTGTGTGGTTTGATTTACCGCTCCTGTGAGTGGGAACCTGGTGGTGTCTGTTACAGCCTCGGGCCTTTTCATTACTTCATATTACACTAATTTGAAGACATGATGACACCAGTCTTCATTCTGCAGAGGCTCACAGCAAACAGACTGTGGTTTATCATTCTCCAGTCAGTGGTTTCTCCACATGCTGCGCCTCCAGCTGCACATTAACACGTCGGAGTTAGAAACTGGGGCTGTTTCACGAGCCGGAGCCGCTAATATTTCACCCACAAACAACACAAGTTGCGGCTGATGTGTGTGACGGACGCTCATCAGTTCTCTTTGTTCAGCGCAGCCTCCGCGCGTTTAACGACCAGATGGACGTCGTCGGTTCGGTCCCCTTTAAAAACACATTTTCTTCCACGGACGTCTTGTGATCACCTGTCAGAGGCGGAGCATGCGCGTTGGACGCGTGAGCGCAGAGGCTGTGCGAGAGCCTGCGTTATGATAATCAAGGCTGCGCAGGGAAAAGCGGAAGTGATAAGATTTGGACTTCAGTATAAAAGCCTCAGATGAAGGCTGTTGAAGCACAACCACCAAATGCAGCCAGGTGCGCAAACACAGCGATGACGCGGCGTTTGGATTATTCTCTAAGAACTGATCCACATGAAAAGACCAGTTATGATATTAATATTTATTCACCCGTAACTTGAAGGTTAAGTCATACGCAGTGACGGTGACTGCAAATTTTATTTTGCGAACTTCCACCGGAAGCCACGTTTTACTGCTGTGAACGTGTAGTAAAACAGAGACCCCCCTCACGGAAAACTGTGGTAACTGTGGTGGACAGCTGCAGATATGCGAGGCGCAGAAAAACGAGGGAAATGTAGGGACGACGCCTGGGAGGGGAGACGCCGCGCACAGTAACCCCCCCCCCCCCCTGGGATGCTCCTAGACGCACGGCGACGCCGCCTTCGCTGCGCACTTTGGACGAGAAAACGCGGAGCGAGCTCGGATCGCGCATTGATCCGACGACGGGGAGCGGGAGGGGTCCATCATGGGGAACGAAGCGAGCCTGGAAGGAGGCGAGGGGCCGCCGTCCGGGCTACCGGAGGGGCTGGCACCGGACGGCAAGGGCGGCTTCGTCCGCGTCACCGACGGGACCCCCGTCGACCTGAGCGCGCTCAGCGCGGAGGAGCGGCGGCAGCTCGCCGCGGCGGCGTCAAGGGCGCAGGGCAGGCAGCCCGGAGGCGCGGCGCCCGCACGAAGGCAAAGCTCTTTATTTCTGTCTTAATGTTTCACTCCGACATGTCCGTCGGTCGTTTAAACAGAACTACACTCACCGGGGGGCTGATGCGCGTGAGGGGAGCGAGTGGAGGTGTGTTCGTGTGCAGCATCTCTCGGAGAGCGTCTTAGAGGCTGCGAGGAGCCAGAGAGCTCGTTCACGCCCATTTTAAATCCCCCCATCCGCACCAAGACACGGTTCTGCTCTCGGGACTCACTCTAACAACAGCTGATGGCGTGGATGACCGCGGCGGGTGCCTGCCTCTGTCACCGAGCCCCCCTCACAGCGGCTGTAGTAGTGGCCATCGTTACGCTGCCGCTCTGCAGCTTGTTTATCGTCCGCGTCCTCCGCGAATACGGTCTCAACTCGGCCGCTCGGCCCGAAGCATCAGAAATTAAAAAGGATATTAATTAGGCACATTTCGGTGTCGGGGTCCGCGGTTTTGCGTGTCCGTGAGATCACAGAGTAAAAGAGACACGCCTCCGGCATTTGTGCGAAATTTTCGAAGTGCCTGCTGGGTAAAGGAATCTGTCGTGCCCAGTGTTTTTCATTCATTTATATTTCATTTTTTTAATTCATCGACGACTTAACCTCTAGAAAAACAAACCCGCCGCCTCGTCGACCGTGTATTCGCTTTCTAACGCCGTCAACTCGGCTGTTTACGCCTCTGAGTATGCATAAATTGCATTTTTATCGGCTGTGTGTGTGTGTGTGTGTGTGTGTGTGTGTGTGTGTGTGTGTGTGTGTGTGTGTGTGTGTGTGTGTGTGTGTGTGCTATGAGATACAGTCGTATAATGTGCTAATTGGCTCCAACTGGGGGTGAATTGTTATTTATATCTGAGCCCGAGATGGGGGGAGGGGGTGCATCAATATTAATACAGCTATAAATAGAACAACGGCGTTAATGTCCCCACTCAGTGATGTCAGTCTTGCTGCGTTCTGCTGTGTTTTTAATGTAAAATTTGATTCATGCTCTCGTGTCGAGGCATCAGTCTGCGTTAGAGCCCGGTCGCTGTCCGTGGTGCTGAAACGCGGCGTAGTGGAGTTAAGCCCCACTGTTCCTGCCTTATTGCTCGCCTCCGATACTCTAATGTTTTGTCACTGCTTGTTTATGAATAATCAGCTGTCGTGTTCACTACAACAGTAAATAGCTGAGGCATCATTATCGAACAGCAGCCCGATAAACCGGTGCTTCCTGATGCTGCGTACGCACAACATTGTAAACAATACGAAGTGCAGTCGCACCGCTGGTCTGCAGATGCGCTTCTCGTCGACTGTCACGCCCCGTGCCTCGCAGTGTGTAGGTTGTTTACGTTGCCTCCTCCTTCTGGAGTAGCAAAGAGGTCCCAGCTTGCCTCCATGGAGCTGAGCTGTGACAGCGACTCTATGTCATTCACTGCAGCCCAGAGCTGCCAGCTCCACAATCTGTGTTCACTGGTGTGTTGAAGGGGCCCGAGAGCGAGTAGTGATGTGCTGCTAGTGTACATTATTAGCACCATGGAGGTAGTGGAGTCGTTATAGATACACACCTGAACAAGCAGTAACCAGGGTTTTAATACGAATGCCTGTTCTTTTTTATCTTTTGCAGACCTTCAGAATCTGATGCTCAGCAGCGATCGCAGCAGGCAGGGGCCTCCAGGGGCCCGCCAGGTCTCAGTAAGAGTCGAACTGTAGACGCCTTTAACCAGGGTCCCCCCAGCAAGCCCTCACCTGGACGCAGCCCTTCATCCCTCAGTCTCTTTGAATCACGATTCCGGCAGGAGCCAAAAGACCCAGAGACCAAATCATCCGGCATGTTTGGCTCCAGCTTCCTCAGCGGGGCCAACCCCCTCAGTGCCATGTCATCCATGACTTCCTCTGTCTCCTCGTCCATCTCCTCTATGGGCGATGTCAACATACCCAAGTTTGGAATTTTTGGGGATGAGGAGGAAGGCGATGCATCCGCAAAACCTGAGCCCAAGCAGGGAGGAAAGCCTCCAGGCAAGGGCCCCCAGCAAGGGCCAGGTCCAAGGGGACCACAACAGGGACCCCAGAAACAGAGTCAGGGACCACCAGGGCAGGGCCCAAAGCCAGGACCAGGACCCTCTGGACAGGGACCCAGACAGGGCCAGGGGCCTAAACCAGGCCAGGGTCTTCCTGGGCAGCAGGCCCCCAGACCAGGTCAAGGACCACCAGGCCCTGGAGTCAAACAGGGTGCCCCTCAACAACAAGGACCTGGGAAGCCTGGACCCCAACAGCAAGGGCCACTGGGCCCTGCAGCTCAGCTAGGGGAGCCAGCTAAGAGTGGAGCTGGGAAGCCTGGACTTTGTCCGCTGTGTAAGACCACCCAGCTGAACACCAGCTCGAAGGAACCGCCCAATTACAACAACTGCACTGAGTGTAAGAACCAGGTGTGCAGCCTCTGTGGGTTCAGCCCTCCTGACTCAGCGGTAAGACGTCCTCATTCTTCTATGTTCACTTCACAGAAGGTCCTTCAACTGGTTTGTATGCTGCCAGTTTTGCACATGATTAATATGTTGTTCGGACTCTTCCTGTCCACTGGCATTTTTCTACTGTAATCATGCACAACACGGCCCGTGTTACTGATGGCTGCGGGTGGGAAAGGTCACAGATCATTACTGTAGATGTGTGTAAAACGTCCAGTTCTGAAGTGTCGGTTTGCTCAATCAGCAACACTGAAGGAATGATCTTAGTTTCCAATTATCTGCCTCATTAACTGGATGAACCTCATTGAATATTGAGTCCAATTGTTAAATAACACACGTGAAGCTAGACCAAATAATCTGAACCTTTGTCCACTAGACCTGTTTTAACAGTGCAAATGTAGCTGTAGCCCGTTAGCCTCAGAGCCTGGCAGAGATGGGGCTGCTGATGAGGGTGGCACACGAAGCGGGGGACAGAGGGACCATATGGGCCCAGAGAGTGTTGCTCAAGGTGACTCATGTCACGGCCACGGGAAGATGCTGTGCCAGGCAGCGGGGACACTCTCACGGACGGTAAACAGTCGTGGGCCCTGAATGCAGCACAGTGACAATGGTTCATTCTGGCTGAGGATTAGACAGTGGAATGTAAATTCAACATGTACTGTCCCTGTGATTAAAGATGAAAATGACACATTTAACAGTTGCTTAATATTACAAGATCTTAAATTTGTGCCTTGTGCCTCAAGCATCATTGGTAACACTAATTAATTATTGCTGTTTATTCTGGAATTGCATGTGGAAGTGATGCTTGTGTTTACACCAGTGTTCTGCAGACAGAGCTAACCCACATCTGTTTGATGCCCAGGGTAAAGAGTGGCTGTGTCTCAACTGCCAGATGCAGCGAGCGATGGGAGGCATGGACCCCCCTGGCATGGGGAAGCCCAAACAAGGCTCGGCCCCGCCCTCACCTCAGAGGCAGGCATCTGGCAAGCCTGGCAAGCTGCTGATCAAGCAGCAGAGCACCACCGACCAAGGCTTGACCCCGCCGACCACACCTAGGCAGAAATCCCCCGGTCCCACGTCTCCAGGGCCACTGTCTCCGGGCTCCTCTGTGGGCGGATCGCCCAAAATCGACCCTAAGACGGGCCGCCCCATGCAGCAGAAGTCCAGCCCCCAGCCGTCTCCAGCTAAGGCCAAGCAGGAATCCAGCTTCTTCGGAGGGTTAGGAGGTATCAGTCTGGGAGGTTTGACAGATGCAGCCAAGCCTCCTGCAGCTGCTTCACAGGCTGAGTCTGTTACGGGGAAGCTGTTCGGGGGGTTCGGCAGCTTGATGGAATCATCAAAACCTCCAGCTCAAGCGGCGCCGAAGCAGGAGGAGTCGGTGGCGGGAAAGTTGTTTGGAGGCTTCGGGGGTTTGACGGAATCGGCGAAACCTCCCGCTTCTACCTCCCAGATGTTCAGCTTCGGCTCGTCGCTCCTGAGCTCGGCCACCAACATCGTCACCGGGGAGGACGCCAAGCAAGCGAGCTCTCCGCCGGCGTCGCCGCCGGACTCCCCCGCCGACTCGGGCCCCGGCTCACCCCCCGACTCCCCGTTCTCCGCCCCCGGCTCTCCTCCCGATTCAGACTCGGCTCCTGACAGTCCGCCCGCCAAGTCCGAGAAACCCACCGGGGGCGTTTTTGGGGATGACAAGGTCCCAGCGGGGGAACCGGCGCCTGCCGCGACCGCCGGGGGAAGCTGCCCTCTTTGCAACACGGAGCTGAACGTTGGATCGGCGGACGCGCCCAACTACAGCCTCTGCACTGAGTGCAAGAAGACAGTGTGCAACCTGTGTGGGTTCAACCCCACTCCCCACTTAGGAGAGGTAAGAAACCGGATTACTGCTGCAGTGTTCTTAAGCTCCTCCGCTTCTTGTGCCCCCAGCCGTAATTTATGCATTCTGTGGTTTATAAATAGATAGTAAACATCCTCTAGGTGTTGTGTTGAAGTGGGTCACTGTCAGGATACAATCAGAAGCAGCTGAGGAGTTTTCTTGTCCTTTAGCCACAAGCGTCTAGGAAACGACTGCGCGAGGAGCACGGCATGTTATTAGGGGCACTAAGTGCGTTAGTTTAGCCCAGACTGCCACTGTAATGACATCTGCACGCGCTTGACCACTGAATGAATGGATGTGGTCAATTATCCTGCCTTTGAAAAGCCAGCCTCGTGGCTGCGGGGCTTTCTCTAGAGAAGCATGGAGACAAATGAGCTGGTTTAAACGCGTGTGTCATCATCAAAGAGCCGATTCAGACGGTCGGCGGCTGATTCTGTCATGTGACCGGAGTCCGTTGGCCGAGCAGCGGCTCGGTCCCGTGCTCACGTGTTCACTGGTTACCTGGCTATTTAAGGGATCGCTAATCTGGATCCTCGAAGAGTCCTTTGTAGCAGCAAGCTACAGATCAGCCTTTCTGTAGGAAATCGTACGTTGTCATGCAGAACCAAACGTTGGCTGAAGTTATTGTTAATAAGCTAATTGCAGATGCATGCTGGGATAATGAGGAGCTGAACTGCTGTACACAATCAGCTAATTAAGGCTAAATCTGGGGACAGTGTAATTATGTGAGAGAGAGACGGGTTTGTTGGGACCATAGAGAGGTTAAAGCAGCGAGGCCTGAGGGCTCACGCACACGGCACGCCGGCCGAGTCATCACTCCCTCGCGTGCGGCGCCTGCGTCGGTGCCGCTCGCCGTCATAATGTGGAGCGATCATTTGCTGACGCGTGGTAGTTGGTCACGGCGCGCACCTGAGCGCGCGTGTGGGGAGCGCCGCTGCTTCGGCGGCAACGACGTCGAAGCATCAGGAGAATCCGCTCCGACACGTGCGCATGTGCAGCTCTAATCTCTGCTTCCTAAAAGGATTGAAAAGGCAAAAGGAAGCCGGCGATTTCAATCAAGCCCTGATCCCAGACTCAGGTGTCTGCTCGTAATCCCCATCCATATCACCAGTAGCTCCCTTCACACCTGTTTCCTCCTCTGTTGTTTTTCAACCACTGTTTTTCTGGCTGGAGCTGCTCTTGCTCTACTTTAGGCCCTTCTCGCTGTCTCTGCCGTTTGATGTAGGGAAGAGGCTGTAATTGTGTGTCTGAGGCTCCATGTCGTGTTGCCCTCATCTGGAAAGAGGCTGGAAGAGTTACGTAAAATGGGAGACACCACTTTGCTAACAAGCAAGACCCTAAGCTGCTGTAAGACAGGATCTGTGAGCTACAGAGCTTGAAGTATTTCCTACATTAGAGCATTTATAACGTAAACAGCAAACAGTCCATCTCTTCAGTAGAAACTGAAGCACAGCGTATCAAAGCTGACACATGCTTCAAGTTGTAGGAAAGTAGGTCATTCTCATCCGGACCGACGTTCGGGTCAGAAGCAGCGTCTCAGCTGTGCCGATGATGAGGGGCTTCATGAGACGCTGCCTCCGTAATCCTCCGCGGCGCTGACTCTTCTGAGGCCCGGCCTCATCTGTGCGTGGTGGTGTTTTCTGCGTCTGCCCTCCTCATTGTTATTCCGCTCGTGCCCACGCCGCCTCCCAGCGCCCGAGTCCTCGCGAGCCTGCGCTGGGAGACAAATGCATCCACGCAGAGGACGGTAAAGGCCGGTTGCTGTTTACATTTAACTCTGCTCCATGTAGCGCGGTTACCTCACCGCTCTCACATCACTGCCCCACGAGGCTGACGTGTATAAAAATAGTCCCGGCCACAAAAGAGGGCGACAAAGGGGACGACACAAGCGCACGCTCTCTCTTTTTCTTGCTGTTTACTGTTTCCTGCTTTCAAAGGGTCTTTCTGCGGCACCAGGCGGCCCACAGTCCCCCACGAGGCCGCGTTGGGCGGCCCGCAACACGCTGTATTTTTAGACGCTGTGAATATATCTGCTGTGTGTTGAGCAGATATATTCACAGCGAAGCCAATTTGGCAGCGTCACACTAGTGCATTGAGTCTTTATTGCCTTGCCTGTGTTCACCAGGTGCAGAGCACGGACAATGGGTTTAATATCCTTTTAAGAAATTATGATCCTAAGGAGCTGCCGTTTGTTTTCCTTTCGACACCCCTGCTTAAAGCAGCCCTCAGCGAGGGGCTGCGTTTCAGCCGCGGAGCCCTTAGTGCCAGGAAAGAGGAGGGGGAAACCAGCCAAGACATCTTGTGTGGCAGCGTGGAGCCTGGTGAGACAAAGGGGCAGCGAGGAGCAGGCTGGACCTCACACACACGCTCACACACACGCTCACACACACGCTCACACACACGCGCGCACACACACACACACACACACACACACACACACACACACACACACACACACACACACACACACACACACACACACACACACACACACGGCTCCCGTCTAGTTAGCACAGATTGTTGTGTTTACATCTTGACTGCTGCTCGCTCATCCGTGCAGCACACACTCCACTGTCGCTACAGGAGATTAGTCGATCTGACTGAAAAATAAAAAAGAGAGTTGGCTTTGTGCAGGCGGAGCGTTGGGAAATTTATATTCGGTGGGCGAGGCCGGCGGCAATTTCTGGATTAGGACAGGGTTTCACCTCCAAAAATCATTCCTGAGCTTTAAAGAACCTGAGAGGCGAGTGGATTAGTTTTTTTCCCCTCGCATTGAGAGGAGAGCCTCTCATCTTTATTGGAGAATATAGAAAAACGGTGGCAGGAATGCAGCCGGAGGCCACTGCTCGGGTTGACAGACAAGCCCAGTCATAAACTGCCACTTTATATTCATGGCAGTGAAATAAGAAGCTGTAAAATGAGCACACGGACCCACACGCACACGTGATCCGGGCAGAACAACAGCCGGCATCCTCCCCGCGGTGCATAACGACGCACAGAAAATACAAATAAGAAAATAAGAGCGAGAGTCCAAGCGCGCGGTGTCACAGCGGATGTGACTGCGCTCCCGTGGCGCCCCGGGCAACCAGACCATGACAACCTGGCTTCTGCGGTTTGTCCCGGCTCTCGTGAATCACAGGCGTGAGTCACGTTAACATCACCTGTGGGCAGGACGCGCTGTCACGCGGAGGAGCCGGGCTTCTGCGTGGCTCATTACTACAAGTACACGGGTTCCACATCCACGAAGTGGGTTGTGAGCAAACGAAGCCCTGGATCAGACGCGTTGCTCCGACCTCCACCGCGGGAGCGTCTCATCGCCGCGGGGCATTTATTAGGACAGAGATCCTTTTTGGCTTGCAGGGGAGCCGATGCCGTGACGTCTGGTGCATTATAATGAAGTTGGCCGCTCGGCATCGCTCATCAATGAGAAAAGGGCAGCGGCTTCCAGACTTTCATCCCAACGAGAGCCTGAGCAAAGAGTTGAGAGGAGCTGCAGAAAGGGCAGGAGCCTTCCAGCCGTCCTCTTATGACTGCAAAGAGGATCCTGTTGTATTTAGTTTGGCTTAATTGTGTCATGGTGTTAAGTCCAGGTTAGTTACTGTATCATTAACTGTACCACTAGCGCCCACTGCTGGTTATACTAGGAACAAGGGGTTCACTAACCCTGCCAGGAGCCGCCAGGTGCTCATAGATGGGTATTTTAACAGTCGGTGCCAGGTTTCTCCTTGTTCCCATTTGATGCCGAAGTAGCTCGTTGGTTAAACTCACATAACAGTGGCGCCGTTGCTCTCATTCGAGTCATGGCTAACTGGACCATTGTGAGTCAAACAAAATGAGTCGAGCCAGTGTTCAGTTCCCAGGCGTCAGTGTTCAGCTTGGCGGCAGCAGCTGGTGGTGGGACACCTCTGATGGCCACATCCACCTCTTCCTGGACTCACCACCGGCCTATTACAGACTATTATTGCACTTCTTTTCTCACTCGCATCTCTCCATCCTTTTATCGGTCGTTATCCATCTAAATTTAGGCGGCTAAAACCCTGCAAGGGTGCCTCGTCTTAATCGAAGCGCTGCGCTGACCTTCAGAACGGTCCGACTCCCATCTGGCAAATATAACCAAGCATGGTTAAAACCCATCAGTGTCTCGTTACCGTCTGTGGTTTTCGCTTCATGGGCGCTTTTGTCCTTGCGGGGAAGTTTGAGGAAGATGGAAAGTTTTTAGCAGCGACACCGGATCCGTCCTCATTCCTGCATGGATTGGCTTGAGCTGGCATCTAGAGCAAGCTGGCATCTCCTTCCGAGCTCCTCGTGCCCTAGAAAAAAACGTGTTTGTCTTCAGCACTGTTACAGAATCATCTCTGTGGGTAGCGGCTCTTTTGGTGTCTGAGCACAAGCGATGCTAGAACCCTCTTAATGATGTGCACGTGACGGGGCTGCTTTTTATGAATAATCCATGCTGCTGTGTCACAAGCTCATGCTGTAAATGTGTTTATCTAGTGGATACCTGCAGAAACTATTACACTATAATATTTTATATCTATGCTTAAGGTTGGAGCTACCAAACAACTCGGGTTCAGAAAGTGGTCTGCGTTGCATTAAATGAACTCAGGATCATAAATAACGGCTTAATGGGATTTTAAGGTGATGGCCATATGCATTTACGGCTGTAAGGTGAATATGGGCTATTCACAGCAGCTACTGTATTCGAACACATTCAGCAGGCTGCCTGAGAGGGCAGCGCCAGCTTGAAGCCTCCTCGTTCTGATGCGTTGATAACATCTGCGATGACTGGCCGTGAAGTGGCTTTTCAGCATTTCCTATCCGTGGCCATCTTAGCGCCCGCTCTCTCTGGTCCCACTGATAGAGTTCTGTCTCGAGTCCTGCCAGGAGGGACGGGTGGGGGTGGGGGTCCCTCGCATCTGTGCTGCGTCCACCGTCAGCTCTGGGGATTAACTGGAGTGGACGTTCAGTATTGTCAGCAGAGTCTCCACGTGGGTTTTTTTAGCCTCTTGTCATCTTCTGTTAAATTCTCTCCTCATAGACATCGTAATGTTTCCCTCTATTTATATTTCATCCATTTCGAGAGTCATAATACTCTAAAATACAGTATTTGTCTTGTCAAAGCACGTCCACTCTTTAGCAGGGACCAAAACACAGTGACTCATGCATTATTTACCTGCCTGTGCTGCTTCCATCCTCCTCCTGTCTCCCTGTTTGGTTCCTTCTTTCTTAGAGAGAGTTGGCTTGTACGGTGCAGGGCTTAGCATGCAGCCTGCCGTCTCCTCTCACGGCCAAATTTAGCATAAACCCCGCTGTTAAACCAGGCGAAGGCTTTCAGAGGAAGCGAGTCACACGGGAGTGTTGGAAAATGTGGAATGAGGTGTTTACGTCACAGTGCAGGACTTGCTGACTGTTAACTCCTCTGAGGGTCACTGTGTTTGTGTTGGTTGTGCATGTAGTTGTGTTTCAGTAAGTGCTGTACAGGAACAATAAAACATTTGCCAGGACAAATATAGCATAGCTGAGATGATAGATGAGACAGCGTGCGTTGTTCTGTTCCAATCAGCAGCATTGGTCAAAGGTGCACATTGTAAAACATAAAAACACTTCAGTGCGGTCTCTCTCTTAAATCTCCACATGCGCCACCAAAGCCTTTGTGACATGCTTTGGTAAACCTCCATTAAAATGCATTATGCATGGATCGATTTCCTAAGTCCTCTGAATTTAAAAGCTTCTCTTGAGGGAGGAGAAGTTGCACGGTGGCGCGTATCCTACGTACAGTAGCAGCAGCTGTTCCATGCATTTCTTCATCACTTCTCTGCTGTGTTTCATTCGCTTCCTATTGTTTGCCTCTAATCACACAGACGGGTGCAGGCAGCGCTGCAGCACAGGGCTCTGGCTTCATACAGTGACAAACCCGGAGGTCAATTTCTTACCCAGGGACACTTGAAGATTATGATTAATGATTATCCATAGAGAAAGCTTTTATGCAGAAATATTTGTGAGTTTGTGTGAACATTTTCTTCATGTCTTTGTTTTGCAGAAAGAATGGCTTTGCCTCAACTGCCAGACTCAGAGGGCAAAATCTGGGCAGCTGGGAGACGTGCCGCCTCCTGCTACGGCTTCTCCAAAGAAGCAACCTGCTCCTCCTCCTGCTCCCTCCTCCACCCCTGCCTATGCTGCTGTAGATAGCAAACCTGTAGTAGAAGCAGCAGACCCGACCCCCGCACCTCCCGAAACCAAGGTAGTGTCTGCAGCCGCTCCTACACCTGATAGTGTGGTAACTTCATCTAACCGTGACGCATCTCACTCTGATAGCGGCACCCAGGAAACACGGCAGTCAGAAAACAGGCAGCCGCTAGCAGGTGAAGCAGCATCTGAGCCAGTAATGCATCAACAGGTACCTGGAAGTGTGTGCGCGATCCCAGCAGCTGAGCCGCAGCAGGGCGACTCAGAAAAACACGCAGAGGAGCCTCCTCGGCCTGATGCTGATCCACACACACACAGTGTATCTGTCAGATCAGTTCAGAGTAGCTCTGAGAAAACAACAGCAGAACGTCCTCCCCCTGTCGAAAGTCAAATGCAAAATCAATCGACCACAGGTTTAGACAAGACAACAGTCCCTGCTGAGGCGAAGATGGAGCCAAATCCCAGGATTACTCAGAGCGAGACTGCAGCTCTCTTGGCAGATATTGAGAAAGTGGAGCTCACTTCGGATCAGGGAATTACTGATCAATCCCACCCAATGCCAGCTCCCACATCTGCAGACACAAAAGCCGTAGAACCTGATAAGCAAACTGAGAAAACCCGGGCAGGGCAGGAAGCAGAAGCCGCAGATCAAATCCTGTTAGAAAACGTAGACGCCGTTTCTAATGCGGTGCAAACAGACACGGTTGAAAAGCCAAACGATGACAGTCAAACACCTGCTGGTGCAAACGTTGTTAGTGAGATGAGCAAAGCAGACGTAGCAATGACAGAGGATGCTCCTCATGGTAAAGATGCAATAGTAGAGGATGTGTCTCCTGTGGCCCCTGTGCACACAGAGTATTCTTCACTTGACGTGTCACATCCTGTTGTTCCAGTTGAAGTAAAACATGAAGATCATGACGTGGTAGACAAGGAGAACGCCGTGGAGAGTAAAGTTTTGGAGAAAGCCCCTTTTAAAGGGAAGACAACAGATCCGAATACACCAGAGAAGGCTGTTGAAACAATAGGAGACACCAAAGAGGAGAAAAACAACGGGATAGTTGTTGAAAATGAGACCTTTGAGGAGAAGACAGGAGCTGAGAAAATGTCGGCTAATGGTGAAGCCTTTGAAGAGGAAGGAGTTCAGGACAGTGCAGGTGCAGATGAGGTGATCGAGGCAAAAGCTGATGACGGGAATGCTTTTGAAGGAAAGAAAAGAGTTGAGAAAGCAAATGATCAGAACCCTCAAGGGGAGAAAGGTAATAAAGTTGAATTAAGTCCTGGATCCTTATTTACTGAAGGAGAGAAAGTTTTAGTAACAGACAGAAAAGAATCTGAGTCAGCTCAAGCTTTCCCCGAAGAAACCCCAAAAGAAGAAACACAGATACAGAAAGAGATAAGAACAAATGAGCAGTCATGTTTTGAGGAAAGACTACTGCTAAATACATTAGCGGAGGAAAGAAAACCTATAGCTGGAGCTCTGACAACTATAGATACAGTGTTAAAAGCAGATAATGAGTCTGAAGCAGTGTCTGCTCCACCAGTTCCAAACCTTGAACAGCAGGAAAAAGTCAAAGTCAAGGAGCTTGTGCAATGTGTAGAAATGGTGTCATCCTCAGTCAGGGATGACGCCTGCGAGGAGAAAGTGTCTCAGAATGACGCACAAGTCGCTTCACAAAATACCAACAGAATCATTGAGGATCCACATGGGGCAGAGAGGGAGATGTTCACGCTGACAGACGGTGATGAGAAACAGGTTGAGGAAGTCGCAGAGCTGCCAGTCAACGAGAACGAAAAGCTTGATAGGAAAGATGATGAGTCACAGCCTGTTGCAGGAAACACCCAGGAAACTATTTCGGTATCTGAGACGAGCACAGCGCCTGACAAAGATGGCGCCGCACAGTTTGATGTAGAAGACGAGTTGGTGTTAAAGACAGACAAGGTATCTGACGCGGCTTGTAAAACTAGAGGTGCATCAGAATCCGTAGCTTCAGTTCCTGTTGCGAAGCCTAAAATCCCAGTCAACACTGTTGGCGAACAAGACAGAAAGTCAAGAAAGAACAACACTGAGGAGGAGAAGGAGGCTGAAGCTCAGCCTCTAGGAAAGTCCAGTGAAGATGCAGCAGCGGAGGTGACCATAGTAACAAGCCCCAGTAGAGTTAGATGACCTGCCATGCTTACAATAAACTATATTGAAAATGATCTTTTGTGAATTATGTTTGTATTTTCTTGTGAAATATTAGCAAAAATAATTAATTGTGATTTATATCTATCCAACAGGTGAAAGCCGAGACCTTGAAGGAGCCTGGGGAAAAAGAAACCGCCAAAAAGGAGGCCAGTCCCACCAGCCCGTCAGACCTAGCCAAGCTGGAAAGCACAGTGCTTCCCATTCTGGAGGCCCAGACAGGCGCACAACCCAAGGATGAGCAGGAGAAACTAACAGACACCCTGAAGACCAGGCGTAAATTAGAGGTGCTTCCTCTTTCACCTGACTCACCAAGCTCAGAGGATGATAGAGAACTTTCTGAGAGGAACACTAATGGTACCATGAAGAAGAAGCTCCTTGTGCCCATGGATGTTAGAGGAGATTCCTTGGATGATAGCAGTGAAAGCTTTAGCAAGGAGAGCCCAATGTCTGGGGATGATGAGGAATTTATTCGAAAACAGATTATAGAAATGAGTGAAAATGAGGATGCGTCTCCATCTGATGAGGAAAATCTAGTCCGGAAAAAGATCAGAGAGAATGAGAGGAAACAAACAGAGCCCAAGAAACCAGATGGTATAGAGAAGAGCTCATCTGGGAAGGTCAGACGACTTACTAAGAAAAGCACCATCAGTCCAGATGATGAGGACGACAAGCAATTACATGGAACCCTGGATAAACCCAGTCTAGACAAAGAGCAAGTACCAGAACCAAAAGAAGACGGGCTTCAGAGTGGTCCAGCTGTTCGCAAATTCCCAGCTATGGAGCTTAATGCAACCAGCACCCCTGTACGGATCCTTAATGATGATGGAGAGCCCGAAATGGAATGCCTGACTGACTCTCCAGATGATCGGTCTAGAGGCGACGGGTCGTCCAGTCTACACGCATCCAGCTTCACCCCTGGGACATCGCCAACATCCCTGTCTTCACTGGATGAAGACAGTGACAGTAGTAGTCCCAGCCAGATTCACTCTGGTGAAGGCAAACAACACAGGAAAGCCAAACACAGACAACCTGGTCAAATGCTGCCAACCATTGAGGACTCGTCTGAGGAAGACGAGTTAAGGGAGGAGGAGGAGCTGCTCAGGGAGCAAGAAAAACAAAAGGGCTCTGGGAAAAAGTCCAAAAAAGACAAAGAAGAAATTCGAGCCCAGAGGAGACGTGAACGTCCAAAGACCCCACCAAGCAACCTTTCCCCTATTGAAGATGCCTCACCGACTGAAGAGCTGAGGCAAGAAGCTGAAATGGAGGAGATCAGGCGATCATCCTGCTCTGATTTCTCCCCCACTATTGAATCAGATCCTGAGGGGTTTGAAATCCACGCCTTAAAGATTGCAGCGGTCCAGAAGACATATCAGCTACCTACATCCGTGTCTCTTCACTCACCAACAGATGATCAAATTACAGATGAGCCTCAGAAAAAAAGCCTGAAGTCTGCTGATGAGGCCTATGAGGAAATAATGCTGAGGGCCAAGTCCCCAACGGTTGAGAAAGCTGAGGTTCATTCAGGAAAAGAGTCTCTTTATGGAGGTGTGCTCATTGAAGACTATGCGTATGGATCCCTCGTTGACAACTCAACAGCTGATCTGGGAGAGTCGGAAAAGATTGTTGTTCCTGCTCAACCCAAGAAGCTAAGATCACCAGATGAAGTTTATGAAGACATGATAAAGAAGAGGAAGGAGTTCATGCAGCTAGAGCAGGAATATCAAAAGATGCAGCCCAAAAAGGAGAGCCCCAACCCAGAAATTGTCTTAGAGCCTGCTGAGAACAACTTCTCCAAATGCAGCACAGTTACACTGGGCAAAGATGGGAAACCACTGCTCGATGCGGAATCTGCCTATGAAGAGCTCATGAAAAGAGTGCTGACTCCTGGGACAAGTCCGACTCAGCACGAGCCTGAAGTGGAAGGCACTGCTCCTAGAAGGGCGCTGCACCCAATCCCAGACCTGAAGGTGACACAGTGCTCTTCTGGGGAGTTGTCCTCTGATGACGAGAGTATAACGAAGAAGGAGGAGACGACAACTGCAGAGTCAGAGAAGGTATCGACTACGGAAACAGAGCCTGACATTGCTCTATCGTCCACATCAGATCAGCAGCCCCAGCCCACTCTTCCAGCATCCCAGGCTGATATTGTGGACCTATCTAACACACTGCCCATGACACCACCCCCCATCATTGGCAGTGTATCACCCTTACCCACAGTGCCCCAGTATACCTCCACCATCCCTAGTGTAGTGTCCACTGCCCCACCTGTTCCACCCAAGCCAAGTGTCCTGCGAAGGGCAAACTCTCAGGAAAAAGCAGAAGTACCTGTTTCACCACCACTGCCTCCCCCCACCCCACCCAAACCCACCGTTTTTCCCAGGAAACCTCCGGTTCCACTTCCACCTCAGGCAACAGCGACAACAATCAGAGCAGAGACAGGGGTTACGACTGCAGCACAAGGAACGTGTGCAAGACAAGCAGTCACGCCAACCTACAAACCTCATGTTCCCCCTCCTGTTCCCCCAAAGCCATCTATCTCTGCTGGGATTGGGGACAGTCACAGACCAGGACATGGTGTCAAACCACCAATTGCACCCAAGCCTGGTTCACAGCCTTCTTCACCTGCTCATGCCCCACATCCATCAAGACCCACTGTACTTCCCACTGGACCCTCTGACACAGCCCTGAATCTAAGCCCCTCCTCTGAAAACAAGCCATTCCAACCATCACCAAAGTCCCCCTCCTCTCCCAGATATGCCAGCAATCTTCGTGATACATATGTGGTGATTACACTGCCGTCTCAGCCCAGCTCCCCAGTCGATGCTGTTTCCACTCAATCTCCCTCTAGTCCAAGCCCAGTGCAGCCTCCACCTCCGCATCCACAACCAGTCCCTTCTCAAACAACCAGGGTGCCTCTGGCATACACGCGTGTCACAGAATCTATTGAAAGCCAGGAGATCCATGGCCCAGAAAAGCACGTGTCTAGTTCTTGCCACATAATTGAGGCTATATCTGCCTCCGCCCAGCCATCTGTGGTTATGCCTAGCCTAATCTCTCAAGTGGTCACCACAGAAGTCCAGAGGACCACAGTTTCTATTGTTCACGAAAGGCCGCCACCACCGGTGCCAGCTCCAAGGGCAAATGGTGTCCCGATCTCACTGGAAAAACCTAAACCCCAACTGCCGGCTCCAAATGGACAGCATTCGGAGGTGGTCGATCTTAGGACTGTGAAAGCTGACCCAGAATCAGACATGAATGGCGTGGATTTGTCTTCTGGCCCGGACTCGAGACTTCAGACCTTTACAACTGAGTCAAGTCGCCAAAGCAGTGCAGTTCAGTCGCCTGTGGTCAACCTGAGTGCTGAAACATCTACTGTTTCCATAGTGACCGACAGCATCACCATTGTGACTTGCTCCGCCACAATCCAGCGGTGCGACAGTGTGGACGTCACTCAAGTATCTTCTATGCCCCTTCAGTTGACCAAAAACAAAGCATTCGAACCGGTTTCTCAAATCATATATAGGCCCATTGATTCTCAGCCCTTCACTCACGCTGGTGCAGAGATCCCTATTAACCTCTCAGTGGGAGCGAGCACGGGTGGAGGGACCTTTCAAACCACCCCCGTCACTGTCGCACCTGCTGTTGCAAGTTGTGTTGCTAATGGCTTAACTACAGGCACAACCACCGTGGCAGGAGCTGTTGACCTCACGACTACAAAACCATTCAACACAGTGGTATCAGTGGATGGTTCTTCCACAGAAGTCATTACAGCTGTAATGACAGACGATGACGGCAAGCCAGTGGATCTGACCGCAGGGAAAAGAGCAGTGTGTTGTGATGTTGTGTACAAGCTTCCATTTGCAGGAAGCTGCACCACTCAGCAGCCGACCACACCCTTGCCCGAAGACCGCTTCGGATACCGCGATGACCATTACCAGTATGACCGGTCGCCCTATGGCATGAGAGGGTTTGGTGGAATTAAACCATCAATGTCAGACACTAATCTAGCAGAGGCTGGTCTGTTCATTTACAAAAGTAAGAACAGCTATAATTTCAGTGGTACGACAGAGGGGGCGGTCGATCTTACCTCCACAAAGGTTTCTGATGCAGGTCAGTGCAGTGACATAACAGACCTGTCACTTAAATGTCACTTCGAGCTGCTTCCACTCATTCATGGTTAATGTGTTTTTGTTGGCTTTTTCTTCGTCTCTTATTTCGCATGGACAGTTTAAATTTTATTTTTTTTTCTGTTATCATTGCATGTGCATGCATGCTGTTTCTTGTTTATTCTTCTTATTGCTCAGCACTGGACTCAGTTTTTCTTTTTTTTCCCCAATTTTTTCATAATTTGGATAATGCACGGCTTACTTCAGCATTTAAAAGGTCTACATCCTTTGGACTCAACTGATATTTTTGACTTTCGACAGGTGAAGCTGTTGACTACTCCAAAAAAGGAATTTACGCAGGAATGACAATTCCACCATATTCCCAAGCCAGAGTCACAGCTGCTGTTGGTACACTCTTTGGTACAACCAGCGTCTTGCGATCATCAAATGGTGTGGTCTATTCCTCTGTCGCAGCACCAATCCCATCTACATATGCAATTACCACACAGCCTGGATCCATCTTCAGCACTTCCTACAACACCCTGTCAGGTATGCATACCAGTGACACCATGCCATCCTTGTCCAACCTGCAGAACCTGCCACTTACACGGTCCCACAGTTTCCTATCCACCATCTCCCTTACTGCCACAGAGGAGCAAAGAGATGTCCCACTCAACCTGGAGATCTGTAGTGGCAATGCTACTGCTGCAGACGCTGTCACCACAGCGACAACCTCTTTGTCTCTTGACTATACGGATGCCTCTCTGGAAGCCATAGCAGCTTCACTGGAGGCTTTGTCTTCACCTATGGTCCCTGGGGACGGTCAGTATCAAGCAGAGCGTGAGAGGCTGGAAATGGAGAAACTCAAACAACAGCGACTGGCTGAGGAATTAGAATGGGAACGTCATGAGATTCAGCGGTTCCGGGAGCAAGAACAGCTCCTGGTGCAGAAAGAACTGGAGGAGCTGCAGGCCATGAAGCAGCAAATCCTGGCACAACAAGAAGAGGAAAGGCAGGCTCACCTTATGATGCAGAAAGAAACCTACGCTCAGCAACAGCAACAGCTCGAACAGATACAGAGACTCCAGGAGCAACTGCGCCTCCAACTGGAAGAACAAAAGCTCCGTCAGATGTACCCAGGCGGGGACATGCCAGGGCACGGTTACCAGGAGGCAGTTGTCCTGGGACCCGATGGCACAGTGCTGTCGCGAAAGATCACAGATAGTGGGTGCCAGACAGATGAAGAGGATGAAGCAGTCAGCAAAGCTTACACAGCAGGGAGGAAAAAGAGAAGTGCTAAAAAGAGCGTTGACAGCTGTGTGCAGACTGATGATGAGGATCAAGAGGAATGGGAAGCTCAGACCAGAAGCCGGCAAAGTCGGCCACGTACCGCCAGGGGTGAGAGGGGTGGACAATCAGAGATGTCACTCCAAGCTCACACTGAGATTTCTATACAAACAGATACAGAAGGAAACATTAGAATGGACACCAGGATGGAGCTGTCTGACTCGGAAAGGACCTCACCAAAGAGAAGACCAACCCCGTTAGAAATAGAACAGTCTGCCAACCTCAAAGTAGATTCCTCTTCCCTTCAAGCCCCACCTAAATCCCCCAAAGTGCTCTACTCCCCCATATCACCTTGTATATCACCTAGTAAATCCCTTGAGTTTGTGTCCTATGACAAATCTCTAGGTGACACAAGCCCGCAAAAACTAAGAGGAGGCACAGATCCATCAAAAACCTCTCCAGCAAGTCCAAGGGGGTCAAAGGCCATGCAGAGATCAATGTCTGACCCTAAGCCCATGAGTCCAACTGGAGAAGAGAGGGCAACATCAGGCACCCAGTGTGGTGACAGCTATAGTGTGAGTCATCATTTCATACAGATATTACAACTGTCATAAATGTAATAAAATAAAACCATCACTTTGCATATTGCTGACAATGATAAAGAAGAACTAGGCAAAGGTGGACTGATGCTGAGAGATTGTGAGGATCCTATAATTATAATCATGTATTTCTTTTTCTCCATTCCAACAGGGGAAAGGCTCGGGTGGCACACCAACAGGCACTCAAAAGAAGGTAAAAAGGACACTCCCCAATCCACCATCTGAGGAGGAGTCAACAACGAGTGGCCAGACCGCATACAGCACCGGTTCTGCCCGCAGAAGAATGTGCCGCAACTCCAACATGGCACGAGCCAAGATCTTGCAGGACATTGATCGTGAGCTGGACCTGGTGGAGCGGGAGTCATCAAAGCTTCGCAAAAGGCAAGCAGAGCTGGATGAAGAAGAGAAGGAGATTGATGCCAAGCTTAGGTACTTGGAGATGGGAATTAATCGGCGTAAAGATGCACTACTGAAGGAGAGAGAGAAGAGAGAAAGGGCTTATTTACAGAGTGTTGCTGAGGACAGGGACTACATGTCAGACAGTGAGGTTAGTAACATACGTGAAACCAGAGGTGGCCATGGCGACGGTGAGGATGAGGAGATGGAAGGTCATGGTCTGGAGCGTCCTAGAACAGCTCCTCAGTCAGAACTTGAAGACTTCGTCCCACCTCAAACCAAAAACGAGTATGGAAAATACTTGCAATACCAATTTCCTCAAAGCCAATACCAGCAAACTCTCTACCAGGCTCCCCAGTCCTACCAGTCCCATTCAATCTACTCCTCCGTCCCCTCCCTCACTAGCTCGCAGCAGCAGAGTTATCACCAGATGCTCCTGTTGCAGCAGAAAGCTGCCAGGCAAGCGGCCCTCCTCCAGGAGTTGGATGCAACTAAGTACGATGTCATTAGCCGCCAGCCTGACCCCACATCATCCACTTACCTGGGAGTCAAATATGACAAATATGGCAACCACCTTGACTTGAGAGCTTTGGAGGTGGGAAGTATAGCAGGTAGCCCCATGTCAGCTGTGTCTGATTCTTACTACACAGACGTGGATCACCATACACCTCGGAGCTACATGTTATTAGAAGATGCTGCAGAACTGGCTAAAGGCTCCACAAGCCTGTCTTCATCCTACAGTTTAGCTGAGAGGGAGCTGGCCAAGGCAGAGAAGCTACTGCGAAGGAGTGCTGCAGATCTGGGCTCTACTGACTATTTGGGGTCCACTTCCAGGCTTCATACCTTTGGAAAGACACCGGATGAAGAGGACACAATGGAGGAACCCTACGAGCTGAAACTCCTCAAGCAACAGCTAAAGCAAGAGTTCAGGAGAAGCACAGGTGGGACAGAAAACTTAGAACAACTTACTGGTCTCTCACAGCACTACTACACACCTACCACTGGCATTTCTAGCTATTCTCAAAGACACTATCCAAAGACAGAAAAGTACAGCATCAGTCGACTTACTCTTGAAAAGCAGGCAGCTAAACAACTCCCAGCATCAATGTTGTACCAAAAACACAAGACCCCCCTGTTGGACCCTAAAGTCTCCTCCAAGTATTCTTCTATTACAGACACCAGAAGTTTAGAGACAGACTATAGCAGCTATTTGGGGTCTACCAGTGCATCCCCGAGATCCAGTCGGCTCATGCAGGATGAGATTACCTTTGGCCTTCGTAAGAATATTGCAGAGCAGCAAAAGTACCTTGGCTCCACCTTGGGCGCCAACCTTGCTGGCTCACTAAATCTGGGCCACAGCTTGGGTCTGGACTCTGCCTATCCTAGTGGTAGCCGCTCAAGACCTTCATCTAGGCCCACATCTTGCTATGGTCTAGACTTGTCCATGAAAAGGGACCCTTCCAGCTCCTCGCTGCGACTTAAAGGAGACGGTGAAGCACCTGGAGATGGCTCATCGTACCAAACCCCCTCAGGTCGCACCAAGCCCACCAGCCTTCCTATTGTGCAAAGTGGGCGTGGCCGCATACCTATAGTGGCCCAGAACTCTGAGGAAGAGAGTCCGTTAAGCCCGGTTGGTCAACCTATGGGTATGGCCCGTGCCTCAGCAGGACCTTTGCCACCCATCTCAGCTGATTCAAGGGACCAGTTTGGTTCCTGCATGTCCTTACAGGAGTCCCAACAGCAGCAACATGTCAGGGAAGAACCAACCAGGGGTAGGGGGTATGTGCTGCTGGATGACCTTCAGGGCACCATGTCTGATAGTGAAGGTAACAAACAGACTAACGCTGTCACTATTCTACTATTTATTGCTTCTTCATTGAGAATGACTGCTTGCGGTTTTTCTGGCATGCACTTGTCACTAAGCTTTATAATATTAACTACTGCCTGCATGTCTCTGTCTTTTTGACTTTGAATGTATTTGGTTTTGGTTTTCCTGTGTCTGTTTGTATGTTTGGTGGTGAGCTCTGCATGCATTCACATTGTTCTGTATGCTGCATAGTGTGGGCTGACATTTCTCTTTTGCATGCTCTTGTATATCTATACTGCTCTATATAATAATGATAATAATAGCTTATAGCGGATAGCTTAATAACTCAAAATGCAATTATTATATTAATATTATATTATACAGAGATAAAGTGCCTCCCTTCTTGCAAAGGAGCCAAGTATAAATCAAAATGGCAGTACATTTTCCTGTAGGAGCGCATCACATTATTAGGGCTTGTCTAATTTGTATAGTAATCAAAGATGCATTTGTTTAATGCATAGCATTTAAGTTATATATATTATATTATCATCCTAATAGTCTATGTTCAACTTGTTCTAATGACATACTGTACCTACTGTTGAAGGTCTCCTAGTGTAGCTGAAGAGCAGACAGACTTTGATGGTTTTATGTTGTGATGTCATGATATTTGGTCCATTCAGGTGTTAATAAACTTTAATGCATGTCTTCCTAAAAGCTTGCTTGTATGTTTTGTTAATGTTGTTTGTTGCATGAAATCCCCTCCGTTCCACTGGTCTCTCTATACATTTGCATTTTCTAAGGGTATTGCTGCTTCTTGGTAATCGTAATGATACACTGTTGGTACTCGCTGTGCTTAGCTTTTGAAGGGAAGATGTTCTAATCGGAGGCCTGTGTGAGCTGTGGGGACACTGTGTTCACCCATTAACATTATTACCACCACAGATACTTCTGCTCGGCAAAGCTACAAACATGAATTATAGATAAACTCCACATAATAAAGTCAGTGTCTGCTCCTGCAGTTCCTACCACAGTAATGCATGTATTTTAGGACCCTGGTCAACTGCCAAGCTGAGTAAAGTGTTTTCAAATATGTGCCAGTTTACATTTATGAACCCGTTGTTTATGTTTCTAGTTTGGTGCTTTGGTAGACGCCAGGCATGATGCAGCATAACTACTAACTATGATAATAGATTCACATGGATACCATCATTTTGCAATGTAAACCCATTTGCCTTGATTCCAGCCCTAAGCGATTCCCTGATGGCTTTGAACAGAGACGATGCAACCAATGGTAGAGTATTAGTTCAGTTCCTTAGTTGTCATATAATAACTTACACCACCAGTCAAATGCACAACTCCATGAAATGATGACGCACCACGTAATGTCATGTAATAATAACATTCACACAGTTACCGTATCGCAGCTTCAGATTGCGCCAGTTCCACAACATTTAAGTACCTACACACTTTCTGTTGCAATACTTGTGAAAATGTGTGGTCATTCTTGTCTCTTCCAAAAAAAATGGATTTTGGATTTGGATTTGCCATATTTTATTCCTTACGTGAATCGAAATGGACCGGAAGCCGAGCTTGTGCTAAGCTTGTTGTTCTCCTTGAAGCCTACCACCTCAGGCGCGAGGAGACCGACTGGTTCGACAAGCCCAGAGACGGGAGGCCGGAGAACGGCCAGGAGAAGAGACAGGTGACACGCACCCACACGTTCACGCACACACACACACACACACGTTTGTGACGCTAGTGCGAGAGGCGACGTCTCACCGCTGTGTCTGGACCGCAGGGAAAAGGCCCGTACTACCCCTTCCCCCACCTCAGGGTCAAGCTGCAGCGAGATCCCAAAGACCGCAGCGTCTCAGGTGAGCTACCACGGTGCACTCCACACCGCAGCATCCGCCCGTCACGCGACAGCATGCGTTCGTGCGCATGTCATTCTGTGTGTGTGCGTCGAGAGGCTCGTGCCAAGTCTGCACGCATCCACTCCCCCTGCCATTGCGTTCCATCACACCATTCCTCCAGGCTCGGAGCGGGCAGACATTTCATTCGCCGCCTTCCCCTTCCTGATTTGGCTGATCTCCACGCTCATCACTCATCTCCACGCTTAAAATGGCGCATCCCTCACACTCAGGATTATTTGATGCAATTAGGAAGCATATTTAGAGAAGCGATGCTGAGTCATTTGGCCTCAGTCGTTTTGCTTCTTGTTGCCATAACAATAATAAAGTGAGTAATAAAGAGGCTCCGTGTAGGTGAAGGCCTTTGTGTATAAACTGTAGATTAATATAATAGATACAGTATCTGCTCAAACGTTTGTCTGTGTTGGAGGTTGCAGCCTCATTAATAACTGACTTGACTCTGTTCTCGCTCCTAAAATAGGAAACGGTCTGGGCATCCGTGTGGTCGGGGGGAAGGAGGTTCCTGGCAGCAATGGAGACATTGGAGCTTACGTTGCCAAAGTCCTCCCCGGTGGAGCCGCAGAGCAAACGGGGAAGATTCTGGAAGGTAAGACGGGATCCGAAAGCTCTATGAGCTGTAACTGCGCGTTCCTGCTAAATACTTGAACACCGACTGACATCACCTGAGGATGCGCTGGGGAGCCATGGAAACGGTTCACCCGCTCAGCCTCTCGGCCCATCTGTCTGCTCGCGGTCCGGGGGGAGGGGTGACTGGTGAGGCTGTGGCGTGAGCGCCCGGCGTGGACCCGTGCAGCCCGTCTGGGACCAGCGTGGGCAGCTCCGCTCACACTCTGTCCTCCTTTGTGCCTCCTCCTAGTTGTTTTTTCTCTCCAGTCATCTTAAGGCTTTTTGTTCTAGGCACAGACAGACGTTGATTGTCCTAAATGATGCTGTTGTTTGGTGCAGCTCGAGAGGTGCATCTGTCTTGTTGTTAGCCCATGACTCCAAGCATAAATCCCACCCATAACCCTGTCATCACCACTGAGCAGAATGGCCTGTGGTGTGTGTGTGTGTGTGTGTGTGTGTGTGTGTGTGTGTGTGTGTGTGTGTGTGTGTGTGTGTGTGTGTGTGTGTGTGTGTGTGTGTGTGTGTGTGTGTGTGTGTGTGTGTGCGTGCGCCTCCCTGTCGCTCACACGCTCGCAGCCAGAGGTTGGCGCCACAAGCCGAAGACCCTCCTGATGAGCTGCTTCAACCCGTGTAAGTCTGTGCTGCCGCGCAGCTCGGGCCGCGGAGGACGCGGTGTGGGGTTTGCTGTGCTGTGTGAGCGTTTCACGGCTAATTTAGATAGAGATGAAGCGCAGCTGGTTTGATGCTGTTTCCTTTCCAGGCTGCGATACGTCACGTTTGAATCGATTATCAAATGAGGCCACTGTCACAATTCACTTTTCTCTGAGTGTTTCACTTCATTCCGACGTTTATCTCTGGGCTGCGGCACGGTTCAAAGCTTGTTTTCTCTCCTACGAACTTACACAGTATGGAACGAATTCACTGACGACTGCGTCTTTGCCGATTCAGGAATGCAAGTGCTGGAGTGGAACGGTGTTACTCTGACGGGGAAGACCTATGAGGAGGTCCAGGGGCTCGTTGGACAGCTGTGCACCGAGGCAGAAGTGTGTGTCAGACTGTGAGTACACCCTCATCCCCTGATCAACCTGATCCCAGCTTCACCGCCATTCCCTCTGGTCTCCGTTATAACTTCCCCCTTAATGACTCAGCCTACTTTAAAATGCACCTACTTCTAATTTTAGCTGCATTTAACATTTGATGTTTTACAGTGATCTCAACATGCTGGATGAGCCGGAGGGTTCCCAGCAACTGGATTTCAAGGAGCACAGCAAAGGTGAGCTGCTGTGTTTCCTTGATGTCTCTGTAGAAGTAGCTCTGCCTCCTGTCTTATTCTTCCTTCATCTATTCCTTGTGTTTAACAATGCATCACTTGTAGCCTGTTTCCTCCATCTGTATGAAGGATTGATGTGACATATAACGCTCATTTCTCTATTTTAGCTGAATGTGTAAATGGTCAAGTAGCAGATGGGTGACTGCTGGTTCAAATCCCTTTGTTCCTAGAAATGTCAAACATGCCTGCTCATCTTTCCCTTTGATACTTACTTGCTATAATCAGCCTTGCTCCTGTGTTTGCGGCACCCTCCCCATTCTTCCACTCATGTGTGACCCTCCAGGGGACCGACCTCCCAGGTCTCCAGGCGTTGACCCCAAGCAGCTGGCGGCTGAGCTGCAGAAAGTGTCCCAGCAGCAGGCTCCCAGCTCCGCCTCCTCCTGCGCCATGCCCAGCAGCACCTCGGCGACCTCCAGCCCCGGCCAGCCCGGATCGCCCTCTGTGGGCAAGAAACGCCACAGCAGCAAGGCGAGTCGCTTTGGTTTCATAACCAGCACATGATCCCTCTATAGAGCGCGTCACACTCTTCCCTTCCTTCCTTCCAGGCTGCAGAAGGAGCAAAGACGCAGTCGCACCCCGTCTCTGGAGAGATACAGGTCTGTGGGAATCGAAGGCCGATGCTGTGTTCCTCCTTCCACCTGGATACATTTTGAGCACTTTTAAATCTGTTCCGCTTCTGTTCCCGCAGCTTCAAATCCACTACGACAAGCAGCTGGGCAACTTGATCGTGCACGTGCTGCAGGCCAGAGGCCTCGCCCCGCGCGACAACAACGGCTACTCCGACCCCTTTGTTAAGGTGTATCTCCTGCCGGGGAGAGGGTGAGTGAAGGCCGCGGAGGCGGGAGCATGGGAAGCGGTGACGCTGCTGTAGGAGCCACGAGCTCATAGACACGAGGGACGGCTTTCTCCCAGTTCGATGGCGCAGATCTTCTCCTTTACATCCAGGCTACACAGGCTCCAACCTGATTTCCATTCATTTTAAAATTGATTTCGACGTACCATGACATTTTTCAGTGTGCCGCACATGGCCTTTCTTTGTTCCGACATCCATGGCACCAGCGCACCGCTCATTAGGATCCAACGCTCTGGCTACTGACACACACGTATGAGACAGTGTTCTCCTCACTGGGGGCTGCTCTGCTGCAGGTGCGAGCGCAGTCCAAATCGATAGCTCTCATATTTACTCGCAACACGATCCGCGCTCTCCTCTCGCGGCCGCGGCGCTTTAATGTGATTGACTCTCCCACCGTCTCTCTCCAGAGCCTGTTGTTTTTCCTCCCCTAAAAGCAATAATGCGTGGCTGTGGGCTCTGCAGCCGTAGTCAGGATTGTGGCGATGCTACACTGTCACGAGCTTTGGGAACACGCTCACCTTAGCGCATACAGTACATGCACATCAAGTATATACATAAGTGTGTGTATATACATGGACAATCCCTCGGCAGTCGCGGCCGCTCAGAGGCTGTTCAGGTGCATCACGGGTCTCCATGGCAACCACAGGTCCGGTGTGGGAGCCACAGCTTCGGGCGGGAGCAGGTCTCCGCTGCGGTTGCCCAAGGACACGTTACGTCACCTGAAAGGCCTCTCAAGGCTCACGCACACCATTCCAGCAACTCTTCAGCACCGATTGATCGGTTCCGCTGCAGACGCCCACAGGACCGATCTCGTCCCCCCCCCCTCCCCCCGTTCCTGAAACACGACACCCGCCCACACACACGCTCTCACTGACCCACTCCCTCCCTCTGACTGCTGTTTCTATATGTTGTTCTCTATATTTAATGCATGCTGGACCCCCTCAGTCAGGTCATGGTTGTCCAGAACGCCAGGTATGTGACTCGCCCGCTTTGGGCCTTTGGTTCTGTTTTGGTTAAACTTTGTCAGTTTGGTGAAAGGTAACCACACACCCAGTTCCACTAACTCGCTTCACCCTGATTGTTATAACGACCCCCTCACTGTGAGGCCTGGTGTCTTTACATTGCATAGCTGAACAACCCGTCAGTATTAACAACCATCTCTTTAACACAACACATATAAACACGTAGACCCCTGTGCTGACTATTAACCCACAGACGTATGGTTTTCTTTTAGTTTCTCCCTGTTTTGTGATTGAACTCTACCACTAACGTCCAACACTGTGTCCCCACATTGTACAGTGCCCTGTGATCCCCCGCCACGTCCAGCACATTCCATTCTTCTCCCAGTATGACCTAGATTGTCCTTATTCCCGCTGACCTCCTCATGCCTTGTAGTCTTAGAGCAAACCTGCAAAAAAAAAACATCCTTTTCATCTTTCAAGTCATTTATTCAACAGCTGAGTCTGTTGTCACGCAAAACAACCGCAGTCAGATTCTTTGTTTCTGACCTTTTGGGATTTTCTCTGATTCACATTCATATTTTCCCAAGACTAAATGACTTGATGGACATTTTTGCAGCACACCCTCACATTGTAACCTGCCGTCCATGCACGTACATGTTGCCGTGCATCACACTCATTCTCTCCCCTCTACTGTCATACCGTGGTCTCTTCCTATATTGTGCTCGTTGCCTCGTGCTGCTCCACCGACCTCGGGCCTCCTTCGTGTTCGCCGACCCGCCGTATCTCCTCTGGTCTGTTCCTCTAGTGCTGAAAACAAGAGGAGGACCAAACACGCCGGCAAGAGTGTGAACCCGGAGTGGAACCAGACTGTGATCTATAAGAACATCCACCTGGAGCAGGTTGGGCCGCACCTCGGAGCCAGATCATGCGGTTCTGTGTGCTTCGGCTCTCTAACGTCTGTGTTTTCCAGCTGAGGAAGAAGACCCTGGAGGTCAGCGTGTGGGACTACGACAAGGGCTCGTCCAACGATTTCTTGGGAGAGGTAAGTCTCCATTTCCAACATGAGGGCGGTCCCCCGCATCGCTGCCACGTTTCACCCGCGTCAGCCTGCGCGCTGTGTTTCCCCGCAGGTTCTTATCGACCTGTCCAACACGGCCCAGCTGGACAACGTCCCGCGCTGGCTGCCCCTGAAGGAGCAGAGCGAGGGCGAGCACCACCGGCGCTCGGGCCGCCACGGCGCCTCCAAACCCTCCTCGCTGCACTCCTCGCCCAAGACCGGCGGCTCCTCGCACGACAACCAGGACTCGCCCAAGTCGTCTGTCAGCAAGAGCCGGAGCCACGGGATCTTTCCTGATCCAGCCAAGGGTAGGACGCGACGAGAAGCCCCGCCTGACTTCACCACCATCATCCCTTAACGAGCACCGCTGCTTCCCTGCTGCCTCTCTCTCCCCCTCCCCCCCTCCCTCCTTCACTTGGGCTTTCCTCTTCCTGTTCTTTCTTCTACTTCCTTCTACCTCATTCACTTCCTCTCAGCGTTGCCCGCACCTTCCTCTACACATCTTTCACCCCCACTGCAGCTTCAGCTTTGTGCTTTTTGCTTTCCCATAGTCTGTTTTCTTGGTTGCCATGATGTCACGCAGCTCAGAGGCCTAGCCTTAGCTTCCCTCTACCTTTCTTCTAACACAGAGGGTAACGGAGGCCGTGGAAGGCTTTGAACGCTCCCTAACTTAGAAAAACGAATCGTCAAATTTAACGAGGATGCTAAAAGAGCCCAGACCTAGCAAGGCAGTTAAGGTCACGAAGGTAACGCATAGCCTCTTATGTTAATTCGGTTGATCTGGTTGTTTTAGACACGCAGGTGCCCACTACCGAGAAATCTCACAGTAGCCCCGGCACGTCGAAGCCTTCCCCGTCCGAGGGCCAGAGCCACAGTCACAGCCACGGACACAGCCAGCACCCTCGCTCTCACGGCGCCTCGCGCTCCGCCAAAAGCGCCGCGCGCCAACACCACCAGGGGAGCGGCCGAGGGTCGGGCGAAGCCCCGCAGCCGCAGCCGCCGCAGCCGCAGCCGCCGCAGCCGCAGCCGCAGCCGCAGCAGCGCCTCCAGCCAAGTAAACCAAGACGCAGATAAAGCCCACGCAGCATGGCCTCGTCGCACCATCTCTACCCCCCGTTCTGTTCTTTGAGTTCCCTCTTCTGTTCCCGGTTTGCGC
Source organism: Betta splendens (assembly GCF_900634795.4). Classification (NCBI taxonomy): domain Eukaryota; kingdom Metazoa; phylum Chordata; class Actinopteri; order Anabantiformes; family Osphronemidae; genus Betta; species Betta splendens. The sequence goes on from NC_040889.2 coordinate 9,474,889, forward strand.
TCCCCCCTCCACCTCCAGTCCTCCTCCTCTCTCACAGTGTGTTCACGCTGCTCCAGCCCCTCTGCTTCTCTTCTGTATGCTCTCACAGGCGTTGTAGAGGCAGCACCTCACCTGTAGCTCACCGCCGCTGGCCTTCCCTTCCTTTTATATGAGAGGCACCACGCTCGCTTATAGAACGCTAAGAAGGAATATTTTAAAGCGCCATAGATAAGATATAACTTGCCATTTCCAATGAATGAGCAGGAACGGTCGACGACATGTGCATCGGCAGCTCCTTAAAGGACAAGACCAGCAAATTACAAATGTTATCGCCATAGCTTCTGTTATTAGAGCAGAAATACCAGAGGAACGCTTACTGCTTCTAGGAGAAGTTGCTCTCCTCAGCTAGCAGCAGTGGATTTTAGATCATTTGATCCAACTTTTAAACAGAAGAAAGCTGTGACCCCTCCCTCTCCCTAAAACGCCATTGACCTCATTTAATATTTTCATTTTCATATTATTTAACTTCCTCCTCCTTCAACAATAACCAGCTCCTCCACTGTGATGGCTGTGCATGCCGTCCACTAGCCTCCTCTTTTGTTTTAACCACCCCCGGACCCACAATGCACCTCAGTCCATGCTGCACAGCCCCGTCCCAGCGACACGGGAGAGGTGAATGTGCACCACACACTGTGGCTGCATGCGGCTGCCAGTCAGGCTGGTTGCCCTGCTGAAGATAATACCGCTCTCTGAAACTCCATCTTGCTCCTCCCTCCTTTCATCTTCGACGTCGACCCCCATGACCTTTCCTTCCCGGTGTTGACCCCCCCCCCTTGACATCTGACCTGCGAAAACACTCAAAAAACCCCACACGCCCAGGCCAAAGAGGCCACTTCTCACTGAGGCACCAGAGGCACAGCGTCGTGGGCGTGCTCACCATTCAGAGAGCCCAGTCCGACTGGCTGCCGGCCCTGCCAGCGCTGGCGTCGGCCAAAGGGAGCAGAGCAGACGGCAGATACCTCACCCTCAGGAAAGCCGTGTCGGAAGAGAGGCCGCAGAGCAGCGGAGGTGAGCGTTTGCCCGGGGGGGGGCTCCTCTCTGTCGTGTGACTGAAGCAGAGCTGGCAGCGAAGGAGAGAATGAGAGCGAGAGAGAGAGAGAGAGAGAGGATGCGACAGTACTAACGCACACCTGCAGGAACAGAGAGGGAGGGGGCTAATTAGAGAGGCAGGAAGGAAGGCGCACACAGCCACATCCGCAGGGATTCATGCATCGAGACGCGCCTCTTCACAGCCGGCACCGTTCACTAATGCCAGGAAGCGCTGCTCGGTGCGGGCTAACGCCGCCTCCCGGCTCCACCCGAGCTCCTCTGGAGCTGGTGGTAGCGAGGCCCCGGCGGAAAAGGCGTCGGCATGGATCCTGCGCTGCACCACATCCACGCATCTCATTCATACTCTGTCACACGCCTGAGTAAAAGCTGCATAAACGGGTTTTAACCAGGCAGAGTAGCTGCACCAGTAAACATCTCATAAACATGGCATTTAAACCTTAGGTTAGACGTGAGATTCCATTTAATAGCTGACTAACGATCTCAGTAGGGTCTCTGTGCCTCTTGTCTGGTCTGCATTAGCACATACACTATATGTCATATCTCTGGATGTGTTTGTCTCATATAAAAGCTTTAAATGTGAGTTTTTACTGTTTTGTCTGTGTCTGAGCGGACGATGCGAACTGCACTGTGCTTCCTCCTCGTCCTCGGTGCTCGTGTGCTGTTCATTAAAACAAGCCTCCCCCTCCAGACATAGTGATTTGCTTTAGTTATTTCCCAAACTTCCTGGTCCGGCCACGTTTGGTTTTTAAATTCTGGGACCTGGCAGAGGTGCAATCCTTTCTTCCTGTCTCTTTGTGCTGGTGGCTTGGCGCCGTTGCTGCACAGCTCGGTCCGGCTACAGGTCCGGCGACGCCCCGGTCACGGCCGCCTCGCTGGACAGCGGCCTGAGCGGCAGCGCCTACAGCCTGTTGGATGAGGACGCCGAGGCCAACGAGGTGGACAGTGCCATCTTCCAGGTGCCCAGATTGTGAGTCAGCCCTTAAATATGTTGAATTAATAATGAATTCAGATTAAAAAAAGAAAAACTGGAGTTTACTGGTTCATTGTTTTTGCTTTGCTACAGTGGAAAGATCCCGAATGGCACCGACGGGATGAAATCAGCTCTGGGACACGGTGACCCTGAAGGTAAGACTAAGGACTAGGTGTTTTTAGAAGCACTCTGATGCATGTTAAACAGACAATCTTAGCATTCCGAGCATCAGTAGTGTCGTACGTAGGCGTGTTTCTGTTGCTCCTTCCTTCCTGTGAGTCACGTAAGAATGACTAATGCAGCGGCGCAAGGATGACCTTAAAATCTAGAAAGACCTGAGGTCTGTTATCTCGCCACCGCCTTCACATTAGAGTGTGAGACGTGAGCTCAGTGTGCGCACACACACACACACACACACACACACACACACACACACACACACACACACACACACACACAGATGGATGAACACACTTACACTGATGCTCCTTATCTCATGTGCTCTCAGTCTCTTTGCGTGAGCATGCTCTCTGTTACAAGCCTTAAATGTTTGAACGGTCTTATTGACCCAGCTTTCAATCCCAATCTGTCGCTTCAGCTCGGTTGCCAAGGCAACTGGAGGCTGCGAGCAGCTTCTCATAACTTCCCTCCATCCTTGAAATGAGCGGTTTATGATTGTTTACAGGGGGTGTTTGATGTTACTCGCCGCGTGATTACACCTGCGACCAGTAGGGGGCAGTCACAGAGGAAGAGGAGATCAATGTGACTTTGTTTGTGTGCATGCAGGTAAATCCCAGGTGATGGGGGAGATAAAGATCGCTCTGAAGAAGGAGATGAAGACGGAGGGCGAGCACCTGGTCCTCGAGATCCTTCAGTGTCGCAACATCACCTACAAATTCAAGAGTCCGGACCACCTGCCTGGTAATGGATGAGCACAGCTGATCTGACACCAAGCGGCATCCTAGATGGACAGCCAGGTTAACCATTTGTGTGTGTGTGTGTGTGTGTGTGTGTGTGTGTGTGTGTGTGTGTGTGTGTGTGTGTGTGTGTGTGCAGATCTTTACGTGAAGCTCTACGTGGTGAACATTGCCACGCAGAAAAGGATCATCAAGAAGAAGACCAGAGTGTGTCGCCACGACCGCGAGCCGTCCTTCAACGAGACCTTCCGCTTCTGCATGAACCCCACCGGACACTCCTTACAGGTGCGCCGTGCTTCCCCGCGGGTCCGTGCAGCCCGTCCTTGTCCTAAACGCTCCGCAGTGACACTGTCTCACCGTTTCCCGCAGCTTTTCCTGGTGTCCAACGGCGGCAAGTTTGTGAAGAAGACGCTGATCGGGGAGGCCTACGTGTGGCTGGACAAGGTGGACCTCCGCAAGCGGGTGGTGAGCTGGCACAAGCTCCTCGCCAGCACGGCCCAGATCCACTCGTAGGGGGCGGGACATGTGATGGGACGAGGAATCTCGCCGCGCCGCGCCGCTGCTCCAGATCTCTGGGTTTCGGGGGTCAGATGTTTGGGCTTTTGGGGAGGAAGTAGTGGAGGAAGTAGTTTACAGGAAATAGACACATGTTTACAGGACGTTGGACGTACGGCAGGGTAGACAGGTGCTGAGGTCAGAGAGTGCGGAATCAACCAGGTATTACAAACACACACGCGCAGCAACACAACACACGTCATACACACCAGATACAGGGACACGCTTGTAGAGTCTAATTTATTTCCAGTAGACGTTTATTCATGAAGACAGATTTTCCTCATTGATCCTCAGAGTTTTATTCATTTAGCATTGGGAGGAAATGATTAAAGGCTTTTAAAGGAGACCTGCTATTTATTTTTGTATGATGAGATCAGCGTAGAGTTCTATCATTTCTCTTCTTATAAATCTATCCTGGGAAGCAACCATAGTATATTTTCTAACACGCTTTTAGTTGTTCTCCATTTTCTGTCACCTTACGTGTGAACAAAGTTCCATTATAATTATTATTGTAAAGATAAATGATGGACATCAATATATATATATATATATATATATATATATATATATATATATATATATATATATATATATATATATATATATATATATATATATATATATATATATATATATATATATATGAAATTGGACATTATATATTGTGCGCATGAGTCTATCTGTCTGGTGAGCAGTGCCACATGTTCTGCACAAACAAATCACGTTGTATATAGTGAAGTGTCATAACTGGAAATTAACTATAACATATATAAATATATAGATATCTTTATCGGAGACAATCGAGTCCTGATGATTGTGTCATAGAGGTTTTATTTCCATGACGCCCCGTAGAGTGTGACCTGCTTTCGTTCGCGCGTCTGTGCTGTTTTGCACTTTCCCTGCTCAGAATGTAAGAAACAAACTGACATGACTGACGTAGACCGACGAAGAGGAGGGGTCCCATCAGCCGAGCAACGCTCACCCGCCACTAACTAGGTGTGAAAACACGGACCGTAGCACGTCCATGTGTGGTCCCGGCCTCGCCGCGTCGTCACCGCTCACGCTCCAAACCGTCGTCGTGTCCTCTACGAGTCCGCTGTGTCGCAGAGCGCGTCCCGTGTGCTAGCGCAGGGTCAAAGGTCAGGGCGGTCCACTCAGCATCTACTAGCAGACGCTACAGTACGTTTAATATCGGAGTGATTTCTATGCAACATCTAAGTAACTCTTCTGCATCTTGACTTTGCCGGACGCTCCGTGGGAGAGAAAACCTTCGATTTTAATTTTGCTGCTACGTTTCCACATCCGCCACCAAATGGTTGCTGCTTTAATGGGGTTCATTTTGTCGTTTGTTATTTTGTAACGCTTTACGAGTCTTTATTTATTGCCTGTGAGACTACTTCACGTGTATTATATTTGTTTACAGGTGTACAGAGAAGAAATCTTGCTTTTATAAACACTATTGCTTGTTTACAAGGTTTAGAGGCCTGAAACTCAGAGAACCAACTTTGATTTTTTCGTCCGCGTACACGAACACTCGCTCGACGTGTATGATTTCGGTCCTTTGATTGTTTTCCCCATTCGTGTAATAGAAATGACCAAACAACTAAAAAGTATTGTAATCGGTGGATGTTAAATCGAGTCGGTGTGTTTTTTGGTTTGACCTCATACTCTCCCGCCCCGTGCTCGTGTGCATAGCATCGTCATATCAAGTCCGTGCATGTCATTGGCTCTGATGCATATCTCTTCCTTTCAATGTCGTCCGTCTCTACCGAAGAGAGAGTTTCTCGTAACACACCAACAGTCACACACGCTCACACGCTCACACCGACACACACGCAGCGGCCATCTCTTTATTTCCAGCCTTGTAAATACATAGCGTCTTTTTATACTGGGGTCTGGGGAGCAATAGGTCTTTTAGCAGACACAAAAGTATGATGATAGGAGTCGCAGGTGTTCTTCTCTCCGTCGGTGTACAGTGGACGGACCGAGAGGCGACCCGTCCTGTCCGTCTGATGGGAGCCCGATTCAACCCGACCCTGTGCACCAAACACGGACGCCTGACTTATCTTAACAACTCGAGTAGCTGCAGGAGAATTTAAATGTGCTCACACTGGATGTTGCATGTTTCGTTGGTGGTTCATTCTATTTTTGTGTCCAGATATAATTAAAAGAAAAAAAGAGTGAGGTAGATGGAAAAGCTCTAGAACAAAACGCTATTGATTAGGGGGAGACATAACACTTATCAATGATGTATGCTGACTGTACAAAGATTATGCTTGTAAAACCCGTCTGGTTTTTCACTTGTAAGTAAACAGAAAAAAAAAACTCTACTGTCATGGTTTCGTGATTGTATACAGGAGGTATTGATAAATTATGCAAATTGTGCTGTAAAAATGGCTGTTGCCCCATGTCTAAACATTAAATATCAGTACAAATGAAGTATTGTTGTGTTTTCCTGCATAATTTTTCATGTTTCAAATGTTTTATAGTCTGGTTAGAGGTGAAATGGCGACACGTGTCCACAAGAGGGCGACAAAGACTTATTAAGTGAAGAACAGGAGTTCATAGCTGTACTGTAGATACAGGGGCGGATTAGACACTAAGGGACTTGTTGAAGTCTGAGAAGAAAACGAGGCATATTAAAATTAATTACTTGTCCCCTGAGCCGCAGCCAACAGCAGACTGGACATGAGTTGTTTATTTCCTGTCATTTTGTTGTATCTGTGCCTGCTGTTGAGCCACAGACATAAAATGCTGCAATTTGTCACATTTGCATGCGGCACAATTTCCATATTGATCTTGAATAATTGTGATTTTTTTCAGTCTCACCATTTTGTGTATCTCAGTCTGTGTCTGCTCATTTTAAGGTTGCATTTTAATTTTGCATCCCAGCTCCGTCTGCAGAGGGAGCGAGGAGCCCGATTCACATCCACCCACTGCTCCTTTGTTGACGTAAGCCACTGTTGTGTGTCTGATGCGTTCGGATGGGTTTCACCTGTCGTCACCTGCTGGGCGCTGTGATTCTGCAGCTGCAGCTGCTGTACAGCCGCCTGCCTCCCGCTGCTGAGTCTGCTGAAATATGAAAGCGCTGGAAGTCTCAGTTGCTCGCACCTCCAGAAACTTTCAAAATGAATAGGGAAAGACTGATTATTACAAAATCTATCAGCTCAACTCCTGGAGCCCGGAGCCTCTCTGCACTCTGAAAAAGAGTTATTAGCAAAAAAAAAAAGTAGATGAGAAGTGACCCCTCAGAACTGGAATCTGTGTGAATGAAAGGCTGGTGACCTCCATGAACCCGCAGCTCAGTGTGTGCCTGTGCCTTTAAACACCAAATCAGAAGAGGACTCCACTTCCCCTGGGTGAGCCGCATACCTGCTCTTAAATGGTGATCAACAAACACTCCTCTGTTGCTGTGAGCTCGGCCTGATGGTGACTAATGCACACACTCGTGTAATTACAACCTTCGCATGGGTCATAGCTGTGAGGAGGTAGAGAAGGAAATGACCTGTTGCCGCTAAATTCTCCAAAGATACGCTGGTAACTCAAAGATAACTGTGTAATAGATGCGCGTATAGTAGATGTGCGATTTTCCGATGCTACTGTGAGGATGTGAATGGTTGACTCTGTGTTTTCAGATCAGAGGATGCCGGCCGGCGGCCAGGCTGTGGTCTCCGTCGCATCCTTTGCGTCTCCTCCTCCCCTTTCATGTAGCGTCTTTCGCCCATCTACATCCATCTCCTCCATAACTCCCCCTCTTTTTTCCCCGTTTCTGTCCCCGGTGGATCCCTCAGATCCTTCACTTCTAAAGACGCGTTTGTTCCCTGCGTTTTGCCTTCAAAGACGTGGCCTGCGTCAGACGGAGGCCTGGAAACACGCAGCTGTCGCCGCGCGGCTGCGCCTCGGTCGGCGCCGGGGCTGATCAAAACGACAGCGATGTGCCGAGGCCACGTCAGACGATGCTGCCGGATGCATCAGCGGATCAGAGGTCGCGCCGGGGTCACACATCTATCACAAACCACAAGGCTCCGCCACTCCAGCCTCTTATCTGTGCCCAGCCTCCTGGTTTCTGATTATTTCCGCCAGCCTGCTGCCAGGTGTCACAACGGCTCCCTGAGCTCCAGACCTCAGCTCATGGAGCCAGGACATTCAACCAGCCTAGCCTCGAAGATCCATCAGGACCTAATGAGGGGCTTTTTCCTTGTTGGGCTAGTGACATGTTCCAAAATGGACATCTAAAGAAAACAAACAAGGAAACGAGATTTTATAAGTAAAGAAATTGAACAGGACAGTCAAGACCCCTCATGCCCAATCACTTCAGATCTGCCGCCCGAAGCCGGCGTCCTGTCACTGGGCGCCTCCTTCACCCCGAGGCCCTCCTCGGCCCCGGCCATAACGTCTCCTCCTGACAAAATAGCTTCCACTAATAGTAATGTGATCAGTCAGTGTGCAGAGGGGACTGAGGCTGCCGCTGTCCCGAGTCAGGCATCATATCATCACACAGACTCACCGCCGTGTCGCTTTCCCTGAGTCAACTAGACGCTACCATGCCAACCAACGATGAGGAGGCAGAGGAAGCGTGGGCTTCTCCTTCTTTGTGGTGACCTACTAAAGCTCAGTCACGGTGACCAAGATGAGGAGGTTAAAATGGGTTTAGCTCAGGTCTTGCTGAGAATGTTAGCGTAGCTTAGCACAAAGACTGAAAGCAAAGGAGAACAGCTAGCCGACCTCTGTCCATATATATCTGACCTCATGTCCCATCATTCTTGCCTAGAAGACACTCTGTGTGGAAACCAATTAAACTTTATACCTGGAAATCATTTGTTGCCATGGTAACGCCCGAGCCACCCCCAAAAAATAAATGAAATATGCTCAGCAGCCTGTGGGGGCAGGAGAAAAGGCAAACAGATCTCCTGAATTTGCCTCCTTGGTTGAGGCCCGGCAGAAAACGCATCTGTTTGTTTTGTATGTGTTTGACGGGAAAGTGACAGTGAAAGTAACACGTTGACTGCTTCAGATTTCACAGATGCTGCATCCGCATCCTGTGACTTCAGCTGCTGCAATACGAGCACGTACAACAATGTCAGCATTAGGAAAGTAGCAAGAAATACAGTAAGAGCACGATCACCAAAGCAAGAGATGATGGGAAGACACACTCTGTTTTCTGTACTTGACTTTAAAGTGTAATTTAAAGTGAAAAAAGCCCACGGGAGCTTTTCAAATGTTATTTTAATAAAATGTAAAGGCTTTTGCCGTGGGAATGTTTTAATGAGCTGCTACATTAAGTAAAACCATATTATTCAGCGCTGCTTCCTATTTTCTGCTCGGCTCCACGAGAGGAGAGGCACATGCAGCGGTTCATTAAAGCACCACCGATACTACGACGTGCTGAGATGGTTTAGCCTCACTGCTGCCGCTTCCTCCTCTCCCGTGCTTCGCGCTCCGTCTGCTGCTCCCAGCTTTAGCACGCGCTAAGCACGGGAAGCGCGCGCTGCTCGGAAACAACAACAGCCGCGCGGCTCAGTTGTGATGAGTCGGCGTGGAGACAGCGAGCCGGGTTGCTAGGCAACGGCAGCCGGGCAATTCCCCGGACAGGTGGGTGGGGTCGGGCACTGGTCACACCTGCTCCCTGTCAAACACACACGCACGCACGCACGCACACACACACACACACACACACACACACACACACACACACACACACACACACACACACACATTCCTTATTCGTTCGGAAACATACTGCAACCTTTGCTACAGACCTGTCACCGACTGCTAAACGGGCACACACACACACACACACACACACACACACACACACACACACACACAAACACACTCTTGTGCTGCTTGTTTCGTCAACGTGACCTGAATTATACTTCAGCTAGTGGGTCAAGGGGTTCAAATTAGTGGAACAAAAGCCCAGTCTAGACACTTTTCTCACCATAAAGCCTAAACAGTAGAAGTGTGGGCTATTAAACCAAAACAACACGCTGAAGGGCTGCAAAGCCGAGGAAAAGGGTTGAAATTACTGCTTTGGTCATCATTAAGAATACTGGTATTGATACAACATAACACATCACATGTGACAGTAAACCAGGATCTATTTAGTCAAACCAAATTTGCTGATTTTGAGAAGCTTTTGTAAAACAGAACTAATCCCTGTGAAAATCCCATATAATCCTATTTAAAGAAGTGTGCCGTTGGCTCGCCTGGTTCAAAGACGTTGGACGGCGATGGAGGAATGCTGCCGGATTCTTAATCGTATGCTTTTGCTGCTTCCCCCAAACTCGGGGGAATTGGAGAACAAACCGGGGGCCTTTTAGAATTAAATAACACATTGAATACGAGGACGAGACTCACTTAATGGCAGGTGAGCAACACTTTGCCTTGTTTGTCTGCTCCGGCCCAACTTACCTCACGAGGGCAAATGTGAAAGTCAGCAATAATATCGCTGGGGCTCCAGATATAAGCGAGGTGCTCTGGGAACATTAGCCAGATTAGTTTTGTATCTAACAAACGGCTTTGGAGACAAACTCATTAGGAAGTGCAGTACATTCTCCTGGTGTTTACCTTCCTGATTGTCCCGGCAAAAGGGAACCGTCACTTCATATTAAATTTGCCACAGCCCTTGGAGCAAGTGGAATTTATTATCACATTTCTGCATAAGTGGATGCACCTCGCTGTTGCAAATTAAACTTAGACTTGTAGTAATATACATAAAAGAACCTTGAGTAGACTTTTTCTCACTTGGACGAAGGGAAGGGGGGCTTGTTGGGATGCGGAGGACAGACAGCGAAGCCCATCAAATTCAGATCTGCAGGTTGTATTTGAGAGCATCTCTGAGGAAGTGTCGAGGCCGTGTTTGACTCCAAAGGCGAGAAAGCCGCACGTGCCCCTGGCGGCGGCGGTCGGAGGTCGCGCGCAGCGCCATCTGCGCGCCACACTGTAAGAAATGCCATCAACTCGATCGGCGCTTTCAACCTGCCGTCAGGCGTCGGTTTAAGCCACAAGTGGCTTTGGTTGCATTCACTTTTTAAGCAAGTTGTGATGAGACTGGGAGGAGGTGTCCCGCGGTGAGGCACGACCGCCGCCGCGCCGCTGTCCTGGACGGATTTTTTTTTTTTTTTTTGCAGCGTGCGGCAGCGGCGGCGCGTCCGAACGCGCCCTCCCCCCTCTTTTCTCTCTTTGAGTTTGTTTTTTTTTTTACACGCGCCGTGGACTTTCGCTAAATGACAGACACTCCTAGCGGACGCGCGCGCCGAGCCAAAAAAAGCCCGCTGCCCAACTCCACCGGTGGGTGGAGGAGGGGGAGGGGGGGCGGACTGTAGACACCAGATGAGATTTGTTTCCAAGCGCGCACGCATGGCGCTGTGAGGCGTTCGGATGAGCAGGACGCACGGCGCCGCCGCTTCGTGGGGGCTGTTTTGTGCATTTTCTCGTGGACCGGATTCGCGTCCGGTGGAATAAACAAAGCCATGGATTACTCCATCTGCCTACTTTTACTCGTGTCATCGTTTTCGACCACGTCCACCGGACTTTTCCCGTCGGCGCAGATGTGAGTACGGCTCCGAAGCAGCCTGTTGGCTTTTGAAAGTCAGAATGTGCTGCGCGGAGCAGAAAAGTGAATCAAACGTTCATGTGAACGCGTATTTTCTCCTAATCGGAAACGTGCAAACATATTTTCTGTTTTCTGTTTAGTTGATGCTTTAATGGTGGTAATGCTTCAAGCGGTGATGGTTGCATCTGTATGCATGTGGACGTCACATGAATCGGCTGAGAACAGACACATGTGAATGTGGTTCTGATCCAGCCCAGGAGGTTCCACATGCTCCATCAGATATTACATTTCCGTTTCATACTTATTATGCAGTTCAGCCTTTGGGTCCCATGGGGTTGCCTGATCTAACTACTTGTCCTGCAGGATGGTACCGGACAGCGATCCGTTAAAGCCCGGCCCTGTTGAGATGCCTCTGCCTCCGTCCGTCTAAATTTGACCAACTCTATATTTGCAGCGCAGCCTTAACACATGATCTGTCCGGGGTCACAGAAATGCTGTGGCCGTGTGGGCGGGAGCCTGATCGGACCCGGCGTCTGCACATCGCGGTTCATCAACAGGTTTAAGATATTCCGGGTGGTTCCAGAGTCTCCGGGCCCTGGTTCTGGACGCAGCCCAAGTACAGCCCCCCCCCCCCCCCCCCCCCCTCCCTCCCTCCACAGAACGCTGGTGAGCCACGATGGCACTCAGCCTAATGGCCGAGCGCATGATGTCAGACTAGGAGAGTGGCCCACTCCCTATATTTCATAGGCACTAAGTGGATTGATCTGTGGGTTGTGTGCATGATATTCACGCAGGCCTGGCGCGCCGAGGACCCGCATCCACCGGCGCCGTTGACTTGCTGCGGGGAACTGGCAGGAGAAGGATTATTAAAATTCACAGCAAGATTGGCAGAAGCCTCTCGCTGAATTAGGCAAAGTTAATTTCATTCCTCTCATGGTCCTATTTGCGGCATCTGCTCCGTCGTCATTAGTGAAACCAACGTTTTTTCTCTAAAATGCCCCCCGCGCTGGCGGCGTCCCCCCCCCCCCCCCCCCCCCCCCCCCCCCCAGGGCCCGGCTTGGTGCCGGTGATGGTGATTTTGAGTGACAAGCTGCACGTTGACTCCTCGAGATGAAAGTCAGGGCGAAACGGAGACACTACAGGGGCAAGGGTGCGCAGTGTGACCCAGGGTTCGGCTCCAGGGAGTCCACAAACGTGAACAGGCCAGAAGCTGTGTGACTGAAAACTTTCTTTTCCCATCGCCCCCGTGTCTCCTGGTTGGGAGTGTGATTGTATCGCTGCACACGCCAGCATCTGTCTCCTTCAGATCTGTTTTCCTCCGCCCGCCCTCCATCCTCTCTCACGTTTTTTGCTCATTCCCTGTCTATATTCTTCCCGTCCCACTCCCCGCGTCCCCACAGCTTCTGTGCTTCTTTATTGCCGCAGGGCAGGTGATTAACATCATCGAATCTGAAATGCAAAGTGTGATGTCATAGACTGTGCCCCAGAGATCCGGGCACTGGCTAACACACAGAGAGATCCAGAGAATTAAACGAATAAAAAGAGAGGATCGGAGACGAAGAAAAGAATCCAGGCTTTGTTGTTTTTAGTCTCTGTGCAGCAAAGACTCTTCCTGTGTTCAGCTCAGCCATTCAAGACTTGTTCTCCTCCCTCTTTATCCCAGTCACCAAACAACATATTCTCCTCCATCTGTTTTTCCTCAGTTTCTGTCGCCCTCTGCTCTGCGTCTCTGGCGCTTTTTTTTTTTTTGTAAAGGCTAACAAGATTTCATGCTCAACCAGTTAAACAGCCATGTTTCATGTGTTCGCGGCCTTGTCTCTGGCAATCAGTGGCAATAAACGCGAGGGAGCGCTTCATCTACTGTACGTGTAGAAGATGCTGAGGTTTGAATTAAAAAGCAACACGTAGATAAAACTTCAGGAAATATAAGGATTTAAAAAAGAGAAAATGCTCTTTCTGTGTAAATTTTGCAAAAGATTGTTCTTCATTATAAAATTACATGAATTCAGGCATTCTGCCCCAGAGACCCAGCATATCAGCCTTCAGATTAATGATTAATAAGCGATTTCTGTGACTTTCTTCCTTTTGTTGTGTTGGATGTGTTTCTGTTCGGTCCTGACACTTGTTTCGTCCCGTTGGCCTGACGCTGACAGTGGCCTGTAGTGATTATGGCTCAGTTGCTGCATGAATGCTTCCATATGCATGAGCGAACTTCCTCTGGATCCAGGGTGACGTGATTTATCGCAGTGCGGTTGTACAATCTAATATTTTACAATTATAAAACACTGTCAAACATGGAGATGCAGCCGAAGAGCTGGAGCTTGTTGAGGCTTGACGTTGTGGTAGAAAATGAGGAAAATGTGCAGATACCGTGTCTCTAACTAGAGTCACAGCCGTTTTTAGTTTCATCAATGGAACAGGCTCCAGCTTCAGGCTCCGCTTCTTGATTGAATCGCTGATCCTCAGATTCTCACTTCTTGCTTTGGGGGAAACCACGATTAAAAGTCTCATCTAATATAATCAAAGAATAAAAAATAAAAATGAAAAAACAGTTTGCCTCTTAGATTTCAGGGCCGCGTGCAAATAATAAGGGAGGTTTGAAGCGAGTGAATTGCTTCAGACGAGCCGGTGGTCATGGCCAGGTCAGGGTGTGTAGGGTTTCCTGGGCTGTGATTAGCAGCTGAGTCGCTGCTGGCAGGTGTATTTCAGGAGTCAAGCAGCTGGAGGCCGTATCTGTTACACGTGCAACAGTGCAGCAACTTTTTACATAGACTGCTTTAGGTTTTCACAGTATTTGTGCTGTAAGAATCAATTTCACAGTTTAAACTTTGTCTTCTTTTTTATATTTTTTCCTCTTCTCTCTAATTTTCTTCCATTCACACCCTCTACCCCTCCTGAGCTCGGCTATACTTAGTCAGGCCTGTGTCGCTGGGGAAGGGGAGTTAAGTGTCCTGACTCAGCCCAAGGTAAAAATACAGCAGAGGGGTGCGGAGTGGCCGCGGACTCATCCTAAGTCTGAACGAGCTCCTCCACTGAACTCCTGTGGAAAAAGTTCCTGTATAGCAACTCTGTGAAGTTTTATATTTGGGATTCTCTCCCAAGAACCCTTTCAAGAACGAGAGACATGTTTCCTCAAAGCAGTGTGTGTGTGTGTGTGTGTGTGTGTGTGTGTGTGTGTGTGTGTGTGTGTGTGTGTGTGTGTGTGTGTGTGTGTGTGTGTGTGTGAAAAGAAGTGGAGTAAAGGAGCCCACAATCCTTTGCGACATGGAAATTCCCAAGAATTTTCCACTGCGCAGTTGCCTGGGGAACGTGGGAATCGCTAACAGCTGTTTGGACGCGTGTGTGTGTGTGTGTGTGTGTGTGTGTGTGTGTGTGTGTGTGTGTGTGTGTGTGTGTGCGTGTGTGTGTGCGTGTGCGCGTGTGCGTGCGTGCGTGTCTAGAACAGGAAGCACATCTGTGTATGTTAACAAAGTATGGGAGATGTAGTTTTTCAGGCCGGATTGTAAACGAAGCGTGCGTCAGGTTTATTTATGTGAAAGAGCAACGCGGGTCTTTTTATGCAGAAGACGAACCGATGGCAAACAGATGGCACAGAAGTAGAGGATGTTTGAATTAAAAGTTAATGTGAATCTGATCACTGACTCACTTCATCTGTTGTTAAACCGGGGGTTTTCATGTCTATCATGTCTATGATGTGGCACTACTGCTGTTTAATTATATGAGCGTTTAAGCTGCAAAGTGAGACTTCACACCCGTCCACTGCCCTCCAACGAGGCCTCTCTCGCTCCCTCCAGGGCTGAGCTCTGCTCTTTATATTTTATATTTTGCACAAGAATCACTCAGCAGAGGTGTGAAGTGTTTAAAATAGGTCTAGTTAAAAAAACACCACGAGCACAAGAGACCCACAGTGGCCTGTGATGGCTCCTCTTGAGCCCTTTAATGGAGCTGTTCTGCCGCGTAAGTGCAGTTAATGCCGGTGTTCAGACGGCCCCGGACAGGACATAGTTATCTAGTCTAGGACTCCGTATGTAGGCTTGTGTAGGCGTCTCGATTGATGTTAATTGGACATTTTGGCCAGTGGGGCTGCGTAATCTCTCTATTTATACGTTGCGTCCGAGAATGTGAGCGCGTCGAGGCAAAAGGGTGAGGTTGATGTTCAGAGGGACAGAGGGGAGTTTGCTCACAGAGTGTGAAGGTGACAGGGATGTGGAGCTTTAGTCATTGGAGCAGAGGTCAAAAGGACATGCAGCCGATGGACGGACGCTGCAGGGGGTTGGGATGAGCAAGAGGAGGGGGTCAGATCTAAGAAGTTCGACTTCCTGTTCACATTCGATTCAAATGCGCACAAACAGGAGGTGTGTCCGCTTCCTCCCCTGGACCGGAGCCTCTGCGGCAGGAGGGGTCGCTCTGCAGCAAGCGTGGACGCCCGGAGGTGTCACAACAGCTCAGTTTTGTGTGTCCGACTAAATGTGTCCAGACACCTGCAGGGAGAGGTGAGACCATGGGAGCCGCGCGTTCTGTCAGCATGTATATGGCATCTGACGTGGGGGGGGGGGCGGCTCGTCGCCGTTCCGAAGTGTGAGGTCAAACGTTGCCAAGGGTGGGAACAGCGTGACCCCCGGCCTCTGTGGCAGCGTCACGGTGCCAGTGGACTGAGTGTTGGAGCATTGCTCACATGTCCACACGCTTCACTGTCTTTGCCCATCCACATTTACAGACGTGCGAATGATGTTGCCTTTTGTGGGTTCATTCACATCATCCTCTCAGTAATCTCTAATTAACTGATTAGTAATGGAAGAGTAATTCTAAGGTGGAGCACTAAATACATGTCAATGAGGCTATGGCTGTACAGTAGCTGCAGCTGCCATGTCTAGACTGGATAAAATAGACCAGCAGTAAAATATGTGCTAATAATGGAACAGAAGTTGGTTTAAAGAGGCAGGCAGGATCACCCTGCTGTTGAACCCAACCAGCATTCATTCAGTCATTAATTCATTTATTCATTTACAAATGCTTCGGACCTAAACTCGTGTGATGGGCCAAACGATGGTTTCAGAGGAAGGTCTGGCTTGTTGGTTTTGGTGGAGGTTAAACTGAGCTGAACAGTCGGCGCGAGGCTGTTTGCCACCCGTTAAATCAGTGCAGCAGAATGAGCTTGGCACCAGAGGTGTCGGTGCACGACGGCCAACGAGGTAGAGTACAACGTCGAGTCAGCTCTCACACAGATGTTGTGTGATCCACCCAGACCTAAGTGCCTAATAGAGCGCGGCCGAGCCGGTTGCCGAGGCTGTACTCAGACGTGGCTCCTCCGACCCCGGCAGGGGGTGGTGGTAACTCGCTGAGAGGAAAACGGTGGAAGAGAGGCCCGAACATCAATAACATCTCCTCTCCCAATATCCAGTAATGAGGCCATGATGCATTTACAAAGCCTGCAATTACGGAGCTATTGACCTCCATAAAGGAGAAAATATCATCACTTGCCTCTCATTACGGAGGAGGAAGAAACTGTTGAGCGCTGGATCACAAACAACACAGTGTAAAATAGAATGAAAAGCTTTCAGAGGTTTTCATTGCGCTGGATTCACGCTGAGCCACAGAGGTGGGAGGAGGACATGGGAGGCGCAAAGACTTGGGAAGTTTGTTTTACACAAAACCAGACGAGTTTAAAGAAATCCAGCAACAGCCGATGAGGCTACAGGAAGTTGGTCAAAGAGGGAATGAGGCAGAAAGTGACAATGAGGGGTCTGAGTTGCTCAGCGGTCCCCCAGTGGCCCCGCTACAGTATGTCTGGTGACCAGGAGCAGAGGTAGCAGCTATTAGAGTTTTAGGGTTTCAGACAGACTCCACATCAGGGTGAGAGGAAAAGCATCTGTTGGTGAATCCTTTAAGATTTCAGCTCCACAGGATGAGACAGAGCTGAGCCGGAAACTCCCAGCCTGACTTCTGCTCTTTTCCAGCTTTTCTGTAATTCAGGCCATGATGCAGCGTCCGGCGTCTGCCGATCAATAAGGTGGACTTTCACTTGGCTCGGGGTGAGACGTGGTGTCGGGTGGATCCCTTGGTAAAAACAAGGGGAAACTATGTGATGAGACGAGCTGAGTAGATGCTGCTGAATGACAGCGCAAGGTCATAGTGGGGGAAACACGCAGTATCACCCTAGAGGTTCCTTCCTGTTCCTTGAATATGACAAGCACGGTGCAGGAAATTAGACTATTCATACAGCACCATGATTCTTTATTCTAATAGTTTAAAGTTTGAGTATAATTTTTTTAGTGAAAACCTTGGAAAGTTACAAAAAAAAGTCAAGGACATTTTAAAAGTTTGTACTAAATGTACTAAAGGAACCTGGGATAAGATTGGGCATTTGTATTTACAGCCAGTGTTGTCCACTAAAACCATCTCACTACAGGCTCAGTTAAGTAGTTCTTGAGCTTTCGGACATTCGATGAAAGTATGTGGTTGCAGCATGTCCATAAACACTTGGGTGGTACGAATCAGGCAGGAAGACGACCAGTGTGGGTGCACTCTTCAAAACAAAAGTCTTTTCTTTTCTTAACCAGCCAGAGGGGTTAAAAAGCACCGCTCTCCTGCTGAGTCATTGCTCTCTTTTCTGGGGTTGTGTCCACTTCCCCATTTTCTGCCCTCGCATTGGCTGCTCTGCTCTAACTGGCAGAACGAGGTTGTTTGTTTTTCGTCTAGGTTCTAGTCATGAGTCAGCTTAAAAATCCCAACAATACGATCACTCGTAATTTCCCACAAATCTGAATCAAATAGAAAAAATACCTACCCTAATCATGCCATATACTTTTACTACTAGTCTTACTGATCCCAGATCCATTACTTTCACAGCTGCACCTGTCCTGGTGACCTTTGACCTTGAGTAACCCCCTTGCGGTGTTCTGGTCACGTTCCACCACATGCTGAGTGAGGCGGGTCTGACAGGTTTTTATCTCAACAAATATCTGATCCAAAATGTTGTTTTCCGAGCTCGGCACATGCAGAGAGGCTGAATGAGGGAGTTATACAAACACAATATTGTGTCAATCCAGTTGAGGCCTTGTTTCATCCTGAATGAGCTGGATGTGGTGACTGGCCAAATGCAGCCTCACTCCTTCCTCACCAGCTGGAGATCCCTTTACAGAGCCTGTCAGAAAAAAAAACATGTTCTTCATAAGTGGGGGCATAGTAATGAGTCACTGGGACGTGGGAGGGAAAAGAGGCTTGTGATGCCAGCAGGTCTCACACTCGGCTGGCTTTCACATGGCTTTTCTCATTTCCAGCTTTACAATCTGCAATCACTGTAGCCCAGTGGTGCTACACGGCTCAGCAGCCATGTTAGAGGCCTCAGATTTCCCCAAGGAACTGGAACGAGAGAACGAGAGGAGGAAGGAATGGGATCTAAGAACACGAAAGGACCACGATAGCATCTGATTTTCCATATCCTCCAAGTTTTCACCCCCTCGTTACATGTTTCAGTGTCACTCTTTGCTTACAAGGAAGCAACAATCCTTGCTGTTGTGCAGGAAACACATGCGTTTGGCTGATAAGATGGCTACATGTGAAAAACACTGCTAAATAAAGCCTGGGCCTGTTTTTGTGCCATGTCCATAACAAAAAGGTTATAGTTCTGATAAAGTGAAGTATGTATGTTCAATCCGGCCCTCTGAATGAATTTTAAAAATTAAAAAAATGCATATAAGACACTAACTCGAATTTTTTAATAAAGTGCGATTCCTAAACTATCCGCTAGGGGCGCAGTGTTTTAGTCAGAGCAGAAGAAGACGCACAACTCCGGTGCTTAGACCGAACAGCAGAAGCAGTGCGCCTTGTGCTACTTGACTAGCTTATGTTCCAACACACCTTCCCACCCCCACTAGCCAAAACGTCTTTGTCAAAAATGAGAAAAGCCGACTCCAAGTGCAGAGTTTACCCAAAGAAACGAGCCGCTTCCTATTTACTTACAGAGGTGAATGGATAACGTTCTTTGTGTGGAATCAACAAGCGTCAGCTAGCTAACTGCTAAACAGCGTTAGCATCAAGGCCGTTAAGCTAAAAGCCACAAGATGACGTTAAGCTGAAGCTGACGAGTGGTGAATACATTCTTGCTGTAGGAATAGTTAAAGAATTAATTAAGAAACAATTAAAGAATAAATGTAAATAAAGTATGTACTGTAATGTTTTTTAAAAGGTCAAGATATTTTAATGTACTCATACAAACAGAAACATGGCGTTATTGTTATTTGTAGGCTATATTTATATTGTTATTTTTAGTTTTCTCCTGTTCTGTCCTATTTGCCATTAAAAGACGTTAACCAACATCACACCCAAGGGAGTGTGGCTCACTTTATAGCTGTGACGCTATAAGTAGTTTTTAGTAGTAAAACGAGTTCACTCAGCTGGGCGTTAGTATTTCATGCTGTCTTTCCCAGTGTCTCACCAGCTCTTTTACAATGCTGTGGCTCAGAATCAGTGCAGCTCATGGGATCACACTGGATGTGTTTGAGATGTTTCTTGCTTTGTGTTGTCAGGATAAAGGAGTGGGTGGAGCAGATGCAGGAACAGCTGATCACGTTAACGGACACAGCCAGCGGCATGCAGAACCTAATAGAGGTAAGCCTGACGTCCTGTCCCTCGATTCACGCACACACATCAAAACATTCAACAAATATTATGTGCGCACTGTTCTGCGCCCACACTGGACAAAGAAGAAATAGTCTCGCCTCAAAAGTCAGTAGTATGACCCTGCAGCCTAGCTCTTGCACTAAACCTAAATCTGCCGGACGCCTGGAGGTTGGAGACAAAGACGTGCATGTGGCTGTGTTGTGTGGTTTGAATGTTGGATAGTGAAATCCCTCAAGGCTGCTAAATAATTGGCTATTTGGCTTTTGTGTTCCTTATTTTCTTTGCAGAAGCATATTCCATAAGAATAAATGGTCTGGTTACATAACCTGACAGTGCAAGTTATTCACTGGACTTTTTTTAGTCATTGTGCTGCAGTCAGAAATGTTCAGTAAAGAAAAAATGCTGACCACTGATGCAGAGTAAAGGTGAGGACACACCTGTAGACCACATTCAGAAATGGGTCAGTCTCTGTTGTTTATGTCAGTTTCCTACATTTAACTTAACGCACATACAATACTACAACCACAACGTCATCTTGTTGGTGTCCTTTCTGTAGATTGGAAAGGTTTTCCTTTGCTCTGGATCAGTTTCTGACACATAGCCTTCTCAAACCTCTTCTGTTTTCTGCAGATATATGAAGCACACAGAACTCACTTCACCGTGGAGAACAACAATGCAGGCGAGCTCGTGGCCACAGCAGCTGGAAATATAGAGAGACTGCTGGCTAACCGCTCTGAAGCACTAAAGGTGAGCGTGATCTCTTCAATGAAGCCCATTTACTGCAAAAGAAGCTTGCTGTATTTCAGGTTTAGTTATACTGTACAGTAGCTAAAATGTTTGAGAGAGCACATCCAGTGAAAATCTGCTTCTTTTTCTAAATATAATAGAGCGTATTTAGGTCACACTCGAATCGAATACACGAGTCAATGCTCTTTAGTTCAAACATTAACAGCAACTGGTTTTCAAATGAAAATCTCTGGCCACTTTGGTCTCTATCAGTCTGGCTCCAAGAACCAGAAATATCCAATTAAATCCTGACAGCCTGTTCCCTCAGTTCCATTGTCATTGATTACCCCATCAGTTCAGCTGAGCGCTTTGTTTTTCTTACATTCCTCTAACTGCCAGGGGACAGGGCACAATTAGTTTTTGGTGTTGCCGTGTCAATCTTGGGGGCGGGAACAACTGCTCGGTGTATCGATGAGAGCAGAACAGAGACGTTAAACCACAGGTCTGTTTTTCTCATTTTATCAACACGGTCGTCTGTGTTTTTACCTGCCTCTGCAGCTGCCTCAGCAGCTGTTTTGCTTAAGGCGATGGAGCCAAGGATGAAGCTAGCCTGTTGTACAGTAGCTACTGTAAATGTTGTTCTATGCAATGATGCGGACCATAAATAGTCAGAGGGTCCATTTAGTTAAATTCAAAAAGAGAATTTCAGGGAGACTGCTTTTACTCTCTGTGGCAAGGTGAATTACACCTTTGTAGTTTGCAGTCATCTTCTATTTTTCCTCTCAATGTCCCTCTTTACCCCATTTCACAAAATGCTGATTACACGGCAAGAAGAGATTGAGAGTGAGCTTACAGCTTTCTGTCTTGGGGTAAAAATGAGAAAGTGAATGTGTACTGGAGAGAAATGAGGATGTGAGTGGTCCATGAGTGCACCAGAAGCCACACCACCCATGAGGCAGCGCACAAAGGAACAGGAGCCTGTTGCAGGCTCTTATCCATTAGGAGGCTGCCCCGTAGTGCACGATTCAACAGGCAGCACATAACAGCATGAACTGTCTCAGTCTCATTAGAATCAAGTACACAAGGGGTAGAAACAATAAAACCTGCTTATTGAATGAATATTCTCAATAAGTCCTGGTTTCTGGATGCGAATACATTGTCTCTGACTGTCTTTTCACGTGTGTGTGTGTGTGTGTGTGTGTGTGTGTGTGTGTGTGTGTGTGTGTGTGTGTGTGTGTGTGTGTGTGTGTGTGTGTGTGTGTGTGTGTTGTCAATGAACAGAGTGCAATTAGGATGATGGCTGCTGTCGTTAACTTAATCAGGGGCCTTCTTGGATTCGCTGTCTGTCATTCTGACATCTGCTCGTCCTGTCACCCAAATTCAAACGCTGCGTTTGACACTCGTGCTCCCTTGACATGCAATCTGTCCAGCGTTGGCAGCTGTGGCTACTTAGACGGATCATGTCCACGCCTGAGAATCACGCCCGAGGTTGTGTTTCTTTGAGCTAACTAAGACTTCCTTATTGTCTTTTACAGTAACTTTAATATTTAGTAGGTCTTGCCAGCATTGATGGGTGTGTGTCTTTCTCTGTGTCTGCCGGGCTGAGTCTCAGTCTCTCATCTCTCTTCGATATTTCAGAAAATGAGTCATATTTTCACTCTGGAGATTACAGTCGCTGAAGCTCCTGCGTGTGGTCCAACTGTACTGTACCATTTCTTTCTACCTTTTCTTTTTGTTCGCATGCGTTGAATCCGTTTCCCCCCTCTTGTCACATATAATGTCTCCTTTGTCTTTCATCCCTGCCTCCAACTGAGCCTTTCCATCTATTTTGCTTAGAACTCCCTGTTAACTTCCTTTCCCATAACTTCACCCTGATTTTCTGTCACGTTTCATTTCTGTTTTTCCATTTCTGCCTTGCCCTGTGTTCCTCTCTTCTCCTTTTCCTGTCCTATCTTATTTCTTCCCATTTTTGATGTAGGTGTGCAGTTGCAAGCGCACGTGTGTGTCTGCACATCTGTGTGTGGCATAGTTGGGATACAGATGATAAATCCTTCTGAAAGTAGCAAGTTGTTTTGCTTTACTCCACCTTTTTAAGGCCGAGCCCTGATTCATCATAGTGGGCAAATTATTTTCTGTGGGATTAAACTAGCTGAGTTGCAAAACATCTGCGAGAGAAGTAAATGTGCGGCTGTGCAAAAGTCTCCGGCGCCGTCTCATGAGGCTATTTATGACACAAACTGGAGAAGCTGTCAATGTTTTGATGCAGGAATATTATCTGAGTGCCTTCAAGGAACTCCTTTTGATGTTTTGCATACAGTTCAACCTTGAGGATCATGTCTTGTCAAAACGACCTGCTCAGAGAGACATGGCGTCCTGCCAAGACCTCCCTCAGATGGAGCAGACGGACCTGTGCGGAGCATGCGATGATTAAAATCAGAGCTAGACACATAAAAGGAAGAACGAGGAGTAGGTGAGAGAGATTGTCTCCTGGGAAGTTGTAAAGAAAAGACAAAGGAAGGAACCACCCATGAGAGGAAGGGAGAGGAGAACCGAAATAGCCGGAGCGAGACTACAGAACAGACAGCTAAGGACTGTGCTGTGTGAATATTGATTAGGGAGGGTTATTTCAGGCCTGGGATTGCATTAGCACTTTGGCAGCAGATCCAAAAGACTTTGGCAGCCAACCAGAATCTGAACCACAATCGGTGGCCATTTTGGAAACGCTAACAACAGTTGATTTTGATGCTATGGCCACTTGCACTTGTTTAAATCGTTCTTAGCGTGGCCGTCATGCTAGTGTTAAATTTCCTAATTATGAGTAGGCTGCTGGCGTTGGCCTGAAGGGGCAGGTTGGACTCGAGTCCTATTTGGGCCCAGGAAAGATGTCCTCTTCAGTGGGAGGATAGCGCACAAAATGTTTTTAGGTCTCCTGTGTCGGCATCACTTGGGATCTTTAGCTCTCCACAGTGTATGATCCACAGATGCAACAGGTTACCATGACACCCGGTTGCTTGGCAACATGAGCATCATAAACAGTTTTCTTCACTCCCGAAATGAATCACCTCTCTCTCTTGCTCTCTCTCGCTCTCTCTCGGCCCTGTTGTACATTTAGCACGGGGCAAACATAATGAGAGAACTTCAATTCAAGTACCCTCATCCGCCATAATCCACCACATGCATGTCTTAAAGACTGTAGCATTAGCATTAAGTAAATTGTCCAAGTAGAATGAGCTGCAGTACTCGAACAAAGCTCTCTTAGGCGTTGTGTTATGTAGTGGTGCGTAATTACAGAGGAGTCACTGATCTCAAGTGTCTGGAAGTGCATTATTAAACTGACACTGGATGACACACTGTGAGTCATTAGACTGTGCTGTTAAAACCCTAACCGCAGAATACACACACACACACACACACACACACACACACACACACACACACACACCGCTTTCCTATGTTAGACTAAACTTGTACAATTAGCTTGTATAATAATGTCCTATTCACTTTTCAATAGCATCCTGAAGAAAGTCCATTATCCCATCAATCACCATGGATGCATTTCTCTTATCGATACTCTGGGAAATTTATGTGCTCAGAATTGCTGATTGAACAACATTTTCTACTCATGTCACATGTCAGCAAGATGTTGGGAGATTATTTATGTTGATAGCCTCACAAGTTAAAGTGGGTGTTCCAGAGTAAAACACTATGAGTAGACTTGGAACTGTGCTGTTTCTTTGGGGGATCAAGAGGGTCAGATAGTGAAGTGTCATGTAATTTTAGTATAAATGATAATTAATTCCCCATACTATTATTTAATAGTACTGTTTAATCAATAATAGTTCCACTACTGTGCTTATTGTGCCTTGAGCCAAAGTAGGAGCCTCCTGTTTGACATTTTCTTGGTCGAAAACTATAAAACATATTTAAAAACCGCAACCACAGCCAACAATGTACAGTATACACAGTGCGGGGGCAGCACACAGAAGCTAAAAGCAGATGGTCTAGCACATCCACAAACATATTGAAAAGCATATTGCAGACTTTATAATATACCTTTTTTAGGTTTTGGAAGATGCAAGATCAGACGTGTTTTAAACTTTGAAAGCACACGATACATTAGTTTTAAAGGGTTTTTTATGAAGTCTCATTGTATTTAATAATCTGAATCAGTAGAACTGTCTACCAGTGACTTGTCGACCACTTATTGACCACTTCCTAGTAACCCTTACTATTCTAGCTATGGTGTCACCATCTTTTCAACTTTATGTACCAGGCGTGTGCTACAGTAAACAAACAGAGACGAACAGTACAGTATCTATAATGTGACTCACTCATTGTTGTCTCTCACTGTCGTATTCAGGCAGATTCAGGCGTAGATGGCAACAGCTGTGTTGTGGAACAAATCGCAAGTCTGTGTGTGACGCACAAAAGCTACAGTAGTTGATGTTGTGTAGCTCGCTGCTTTTGTCTGCTACACCAACAGCGATGAGCACTGATGCTGAAATAAATTAAAGAATGAAATGATTCCTGGCAATGAATCAGCTTCGTTACAAATAAAGTCAGTGCAAAGAAAGCGCCACCCGGCTTCTGATGATCACACATCAATGCAAAAAGCCAAACTTTTACGACTCACAGGGCAGTAGGCCTAGTGACGTGGGATAAGTGATGTGGGTTGCTGAGGTGGTTATGCATGTTCAGAACCGCGGTGTCAGCATTGCAGCTGGGTACATCTGTAATTGGGAGTTGTGCCAGCTGGTCTGCTGGCACGCTGAAAGAGAGCTGAGCTGTCAAAGCGGCGCACGGTAGTGGGTAGCAGCCTCTAACATGTCACCTCCTTCAAAGGTGGTGTGTTGGTGAGAGCAGTGTTCTTTCTAAAAGACCAGTGTAGGGGTCAGTGTACTTACAGTACTGAACACCTGTTTCTTTTTGTTGTGACTGGGAGCGAGAGAGAGAGTGAATGTGTGTCTCTCTCTCTCTCTCTCTCTCTCTCCTCCTGGCTCCCCACGGGCCGAGCAGGATACGTAGATCTGAGTAAAGTGCTGCCAGTCACAACAGCAGATGCTCATGTTTCCTCTGCTGTCCTGTGCCTCGCCACACATCAGTGCGATGGCAGGTGTGCGCGTGTCCTGTCCTGGCAGGAGTAGATGCTCTAATCAGGCTGCCAGGAATGTACGTCAGAACGTTTGCACAGTTCATCAAATCCAGTCACAGAGAAGCGTATTGAATCAGTAATCCGGTGTTCAAGATCAGGCTTGAATCAATCTAAGGGACATTTCTGATTTGTGTGTCACTAAGTAAACTAGTGAGACTATGCCCTCGCCCACCTCTTCTGCACTGAGATGAAGAGTGATCTAAATATGCATTTTATGTTTTTCATCATTCTCATTTGATAGATGCACTGAGAATACAACAGACAATGCAAAGAACATAAAGGACCCCAAAAAAGTGCATTTCAGCCCTTAATAGATGGATGCAGGTTGAGATGCAGCTCATTTCTGTTGTGCAGCTCTCAGGCATCAAACACAAACCAAGCATAAATCATCTTCATTATCTGTTCTGTACCTCAGCAATATGCTGTAATTAGTCATTCTCAGCAGCCGGCTGATATCGCCTTATTCCAGCTCATTAGCAAGTCCTATTGTTGCCAGGATTCCTTTCTTTTATTCAAAGCAATATTTTCTTTTCTTTTTATGAGATACTACCAGATCACATGGCATTTCCACCTGTACTAATTGCAGTGCTTAAAGGTGTGGAGAGACAGGACTGTAGAACCAACACAGGAGAACAAATTGGCTGAAGTATGCAGCAACTGCTGATCTTTGACCCATCAAAGTGCAGCAAAGCCTTTTTACCTTTGCTAACCTTGACGTTCCCAGCCTGTGACAGCTGCTGAAAGATTTTCACCCTAATTCGACATAACTGAGAGGTCATCATGACGGCATAGGGCTTTGGGCCTGGTGAGTCATGTGTAGCCCAGTCTGCAGGTAGAATCCTCAATGCTGTCTAATATAGACTGATACAAAAGAAGGAAATTCAGACTTTCATGTCATGTTTAAAGACCCCAAAACATGGACACGTCGTAGACTTTGTTCTGCTTCTCTGCTTCCTGTGACTGTCTTGTTCAATTTCACAGCAGAATTAACTCAATCACTCATTGTTGCAACAACCCCCTCCTCAAATTTCATAAATTCATTTAATCCCAAGTCCCCATCAGATCCCTCATCTTTCTGTGACTTGATCACTTTGTGTCATGCTCATAAGAAGGAAGAGCTGAATTTGATATTTCCCATGGGAAATTAATAATACAGTGCATTTCTGGACCAGGTACAGATTAAAAGCTGGGCCCATTATAAACTCATTAACCTAGTCATTAGGACCAGATCAGGGGAAGGATAGAATAGGTGTGAGTGTCTAAATTTAGCCCAACACTGTCACAGCTAGTCCTAATTCACAAGTGTTGCTGAGGAGATCAGCTGCCATACAAGCCCTGGATTGATGTGTCTGTGGTTTTCTGGTGTGGAATGTGAGCATTTTGTGTCCTAGTCATGAAACATGGCTTTACTTTTTTCCTTAATTTCTCCTCTTTGGCAGAGGAGTGTAGTCTGTGCGTGGGCGACGCTGTGGGTCACAGCCGTGTTAAATCAGCGAGAACAGTGAGAACAGTGTCACGTTCGTGTCGCCACGGAAAATACTGTCTCTCTTGAATATGTCTGCCCATAAAAGAGCGAACAGTTTACAGTAGATGCTGTATAGTCGCACGTACTGGGAGTGAGGGCGCTGAGGGTAGTGTAGTGACAGGTCAGGCGAGTGTCAGACTGAGGGAGACCGGAGCAGCTGTCAGTCAGAAAGATGTGAAAACGTTGAATTACAGCAGCAACAGCGATGGGGTTTCACTGGTTCCTGCAAGAACACAGAACAGCAGGAGAGGAAAATGTTCAGGTCCTCTGTCCAAGACAACTGCACATAAATCTGTGAGGCTCTTACAGTAGGGGGAGGCCAGTGGTCTCCTGGAGGGGTCCTGAAATAAATAAATGTGTTAACGTTTCAGGTCAGGAGCTGCTTCTGTATTTAAGAGTCAGAGCAGACTTTAGATGAAAAATGGTGATCTGTGACTCGTCGGCCATCTGCTCTGTCATTGAGGGGAGTCATGTTTTACTGGCGTGTTCTTTTACTCTGTCACAGAGGCTGGCAACGCATGCAGAGAGGCTTCAGATGGACCACACGTGGAAGGTGTACAAGGACGACACAGAGGTAAGTGGACGAGGCCAGTCTGTGAACACTGGTAAATGATGCTCTATATTCTATAATAAATAGCCTCCACATTATTGATTATCCAATTCTGTTGTAATAATTGGAACGGCAAATTGCGTAATAATTACTTGCTGTAATGACTTTTTACTATATCGTGTTGCATTATTGTGCCCGAGAGGCAGAAACTATTACAACTGTCTTTGCTGCTCGTTGCTGCTCGTTGCCTGTGTTGCTGTGTTTCAGCTCCGGCCTTTGTGTAATAAATGCAAATTGTACATTTCTTTCCCTGCTTTCCAATAAGAAACCCATCACGCTCCTGGCAGCCTTTTAACAAATGATAAATGATATAGTGTTCATACATTCTGTGGTGGAAGTACTTCAAAGAAATTCAACTCAACCGTATTGTGCGTATTAGCTAAAGAGCTCCACAGTAGAGTTTGCCAAGCCTAATGATTCTAGACCATTAGAAGCTTCCTATTTTTCAGTGTCTTGCTGTCTGCTGCATAGAAACAGAAAGAGTAAATGAGAATAGGCTCATTTATCTGCTTTATGACTCATTTAGTCAGATATTTGTGCAGCCTGGGATGCTTGGCTAGCAAACATCATCCTGACAGATTGACATGAAAATGTGTTGCAGTATATGAATTTATTCAGAAATGAACTTGAACTTTGAATCTCTAAGGCTGCGACTACTGGACTAAAGCGGCACACCATCTCTATGGAGCAGTTTAATTATATTAAAAGTTCTGGTCGTCTAAATGAACCTTAATCAATCTTATTTTTATCTGAAAACATTGCAGATGATGACATGCAGTACTTAACCAGCTGCATTACATTTTGTGTGAGGGGAACCAAGGTCTTGTTTTGGGGGGCTGATAAGAGACTGCAGGTGCTGCTAATGGAGACAAGCATCGTACCTGGCGGGAGCAGATGATTTTGCGTTCTCAGTGTGCGGGAGGAATATTGGTTGAGTCGTTAGTAGACCTAGAGCACAGTAACACCTGGATGAGATTATTAATACCTCAAATAGCATGTTCTTCTTCCATCATCCTCTTTCAGCATCTTTCACTTTGAGATGTGATACATTTGGCCTTGTTACTGTATAGTCATCACATTACCTATACCCTATAGTATGTGTGTGTGTGTGTGTGTGTGTGTGTGTGTGTGTGTGTGTGTGTGTGTGTGTGTGTGTGTGTGTGTGTGTGTGTGTGTGTGTGTGTGTGTGTGTGTGTGTGTGTGTGTGTGTGTGTGTGTGGTTTTTGTTTTACTTACCTAGTCATGTGTTTCACCAGCCGTGTTTAAGCTGTCATTAGTCACGTGACCCTATCAGCTGTCTTGCCTTGATTGTTAGTCTCTCTATTTAGTCTCCAGTATTCACCTCATTCCTCTGCCAGATTGTAGCATGTACTCACTCACTCTATCTAGCGTTCATCCTTAGTTCTAGTCCGTGTAAGATCCTGTTTCTTTGCCATGCTTATCTGTCTTTGCCTGTTCCCTGTCGGTACCTTTGCCTGTGTTTTTGGATCTTCTGTTGTTGACCATTGCCTGTCTGAGTTTTTGCCTGCTGTTTTGTGGAGCTGTCATCATTAAACGGACATTAACACAAGTCCTGTCTCTGGCTGTGCATGTGGGTCCGTCACCTTGCTCACTCCCTGACAAACGGCAGCAGTGTTTGCTCACACCTGCACAAGTGCTGGGCAGTTGGTGGGAGTCACTGAACCAGCTTCGTGGCTCCAGGACATCCTTGTGTCAGCGGGTACGCTAGCTTGTTAGCGCCGCGTTGGCCTGTGGACTGACAGTAAGCCCAGCAGTGTGAGAGCCAAGCAACACCACTGACTTCACTGGTTCTCAGTGTCAAACAGGCCACTGTGCACAGCTACGCTTTGAGCAGGGACGTAGATTAGGCCAGTGTGTCAATAAGATGGACAATCTGCGTTTGGAAATTTTCCCACTAAGATCTATTTTGTCATTAATTGTTTTCTCTTGTTCTTCGTAGGCTGATAAAATTGTTTACTACAATGCCAAAGATGACGTAAGTACATCTAGATTCTACTAAACATGTACATATTCAACACACTAACAACACAAACAAACACAAGACAGTAAATGCATCCCCTGGCCCCAGACGTCATCAATCTGTCTGATAAACAGGGCTGAGCATATAATTCCCTATCACACACAGAACACTAATGTCACTACGAATCTGACCAACACGCCTGTCTCACGTATTTCACTGCCTAAAACTTGGATTCAGTTTCTCTTCCATCTGTCAGTAGTGACATTTGAGTAGATGCTCAGAATTGACCACTTGTCATTCAAAGTAACAACAAATGCCATGTTTGCAACGTGAAGCCCAAGACCAGGCTACATAAGTCACCGCTCTTTCTTTCTTTCTTTTCAGGGGAATAAGACAGAGAAGAAGCGATATATTCCAGATGATTTCCGCGTAGACCCTGACTTCAAGCGACTCGTCTCCTACAACACCACTGCCGTCCACATTCCTACTGATATATATGAAGGCTGTGAGTACAAACGTCCCTCGTTCAGTCTGTTCCCATGATGCAGCCTGTCGCGTAGACATTTCCACTCCGACTGGGCCATTCTAGTCTATATTTAACGATGATACCACACATGGCCAACGCACTCTACCCCACTCTTTACCCTGGTCCCCAGCTGCTCCTTTCCCTCCCGTTCATTGCTAACACTTTACAACTCTCTGGACAGTTGCAGAGGACAGCCAGTCATAAGTCGACCTAAAGTCCTTCCCCTTAGCCTTATACACTGATGACTAGCTGCACTGTTTTTGTCTTGTTGGTACCTGTCTGCTGCATTAGCATATTGCTTTTTTCAGCCTCATCTAGGACACGGATTATTTTTAAGATGACGTGAGACAGTTGACGCTTCCTCAGCTCTGATTGATCATTCAATATCAATTACAGTAATGATTCTCACAGCCGGTTTGCTAAATGCATTGGCTCCTGTCACGTGACTCTAATGGCCTCATGTGGCCAACAGCTCCATGTACAGCACGTCTCACTATTGATGTGCAGCGCGATGAGGCCTCTGACTGCGCCGACGTATTCAGTCATTGCTAAATGGCCAAATGCACTCAGTTATTCTTACAAGCAGCAGTTACAGCGATTGAGGGCCGGGGTGGGCTGGGGGTCTTTCACATGTATTTTATAACATAGGAGAAACTGTGCAGCCTGGATACACGTTCTGATGGGTGGGGTCTGGGTGGAGCTGTAGTGGTGCTGGGCAGGAGTTAGTCTCTCTTTGTCTCCCTCTCTCCATCTCCAAGGACAAGCGACCACATCGATGCCACTCCAGCTGGCCAGCCCTGTCAGTGTTGCCATGGCGCTGTGTGTGTGTGTGTGTGCGTGTGTGTGTGTGTGTGTGCGTGTGCGTGTGTGTGTGCGTGTGCGTGTGCGCGTGCGCGTGTGCGCGTGCGCGTGCGCGGAAACACACTTAGACACGCCCTGGTGTTCTATCTTGTTGCTTGGAGGAATGACTGGTAACTTGATTAGGGGACTTTGTCTAGACAAGGCAGGCGTCCTTGTGGCTTTCACTGATGCTGGAGGAGGGATGGCCACATCATCTCCTTTAATTGCGGTCGACTTTGTCCACAACCCTTGTGCCTTATCGCGCGTTCACCTTGGTTTCTTGACTTGTTTTACATAAGCTTCCTCACTAGCTTGTGCTAATTGATGAATTCCACTTCATAGTATCACTCCACTGGCCTCCATCAGCCTCTCCATTACTCCACCCCCTAAGCCATCACTCTGTCTTTATGAAGCATATCAGTAGTGGGTGTATGGAAACGGATGTGCCACTGCCTTCCTCCCCCACGTTAGTCTGACTGATTGGAATCTATTGTCCCTGCCGGTCACGTGTGGGTGGTCAGTCTGGGATTCATTATCAGGTTTGTGTGAGCCTGCATGCGCTAAAGGTGAATCAGAGTTTGTCTCAGGGTGCGAATGTGTTTGGGCGAGAGAGAAACACTCGGGGTGTGAGAGCTGGCGTGCGTGTCACTTTGCATGCACCCTATCCACTGTACGCGAGTGCCGCCGCTGTGTCTGCGATTCCTTTCACTCATTAGGCCCATCGGTGCGGATGCGGTGAGAGGAGATCGGGGGCAGAGCGCCGCAGCCTTGGCAGCAGATCGGAGGCTCGTCTGATGCCCGTTTGCATCAACGCTGTGTGGCACCTGTCAGCTCCACGCATGCACACACGGTGACATGCTGACATACGCTGACACGGTGTGTGTGTGCGTGAGCAAGTTTGCGGTGAAGTCAGGGTCCCTGTGGCAAAGCTCCCGGTGTACAAATAGATTCTTTTTATTTTTACACTCTTGTGCCCGTTGATATGCGTCTTATTTCATTTGGGAAGACTGCCAAACTCTGAGGTATCTTTATCTTCGTCGTCGTCATCTCTCTCTGCTTCATCGCGTCTTCCTCCCTCCTCTTACTGCTGTTGCTGCTGCAAGCCGTGTCCTTGAGTTGGACTCCACGTCAGGATCATGACCAGGAGTCATGTCGGGCTCCATTCTATGCCAGAACATTCCTAGAAAAGGCTCTTGAGGGTAAAGAGTAGAGCCATTCCAAGATGTGTTGGCTCCTTAATTCACTATTAACGTGTGTAAAAGGCTATTCATCCGCATAGTCGCGTAGAGTGCCCTTCTGGTGCCAGGATTGCATGTTCTCGCCAACATGTAATTAATTTTAAATCCACAGGCGGCTTCAGCTACCGGCTCACTGCCGAGCGCCGCTTGGCGCGGCACTGCGCAGCTTCTTCCCCCCTCTCTCTGACCTCCTCCCACCACTGTCACCCTCATCAGTCACTGCCAGAGTCCTGTTTGATTTGTTTTTGAAAGTGTCCTCATGCCTCCGAGGGAAAATTTAGAATCTCCTTTTCCATATTCAGCTCCCATGTCTCATCGAGGCCATGAATCATTCATTTTTTTTATAACTCGTGTCTTCACTCGTTAACTACGTGATATTTGACTTCTGTGATTTATGAGGATGCCATGGTTGTTGTCAGGGCGTCCTTTCTGGATTCATCATCATCTCAAACAATGATTCTGCATTATTTTAAATGGTGTAACACCGTTAAAGACATGTTAATGAAAAGTATCCTTATAGGGGTCCAACCCATATAAATTCATGGGCATTATTGCTTTATTTATCAGAGACACTGATAATATCCATGCCTGTTGCTCCAATTAGATTCCCTGAATTCCTTTTAGGATGTAGTGTCATGCCTGACAAACAGAGCTTTTTCTCTCTCATCATCATGACCTCGAGGAAGAAACGGACGCTCCGCCGGGGAGATGGATCTGTTTACACTGAAATGGTGATTTATTCCAGCAT
This sequence comes from Betta splendens, assembly GCF_900634795.4. Taxonomy (NCBI): domain Eukaryota; kingdom Metazoa; phylum Chordata; class Actinopteri; order Anabantiformes; family Osphronemidae; genus Betta; species Betta splendens. The sequence goes on from NC_040889.2 coordinate 9,507,946, forward strand.
TTAGCTGATGTTGGAGGACACTGCTTTGTCACACCTTGACACCGTTGCTAGGACTCATCGGTGGTGCCCTGCCTGCCTGTGACTGTTCGTCTGTGTCTGTAATTGCTTCGTCAATTTGGCACAGACGAAAGATGCCCTCAGAGACTTGCTCATTTATTTTGTCCCTCTTCTCTATCATGTTTTCACGGGCACGAATCGCTCACTGCGTCACCGGCCTGCAGCCGCGTCGCGTGAAAACGTGGAATTTCCTTGTTAGTGTGCCGCTCGGCCCGAGCTCCCTGGTTGAGACAAATACCAGAGCTTCTTGTTAACCTGCAACTTTGTGTCACTGATGTCACAGGAAGCAGCGGGACTGATCCATTAGGGCCGTCCTCTGGGAGCGCAGCGATCAGGCCCCAGCTAATTGTCACAACTTATCATTGGGACATGCTTTGCTCTACAGCACCACAGGGAGCCGTTGAAGGCCTGGCCTAAACTTAGTCTTTATCCCACGGAGCATAGAGACTTGGCAAGGGAGGAGGCAGTGGAGAGGGGAGTGAGTGGGGAGCCAACGGGGGCATGAGAGCTGCAGGACACTGAGGCAGAGGCTGAGGGGTCAGACAGAAAACATTTGTCAAGGTTTTATGGCCGGGCATGACTTGTTTACTTTGTTAGAAAGAGCACAGAGTTCCTCTTGGTGGCACAGGATTATTTTTAAATTCTATTTTTGCTGGGTTGCTGTTATTTGTGCTTATTGTGAGCAGTTTGTATGTTTCAAACAACAACAAATTGTAATTACTACCACCTCTTCCTATCACTTTCTTACTTTTGCTTTCTTACTTTTTGCTGTTTCCTCCATACAAACATTCAGACAAACACACAATACAGTAGATTTTAGTTACCGCCTCACATGGAGGTATGACTCATGCACAGCGTCCGTTTGACATGCAGCTCACTCTCCCAGCAGAGAACTGCCTCTTTGGATCAAACTAGATTGTTAGAGCATTAAGGCAGAAAGAGCTGCAGACAAACAGGTAAACACAACTTAAACTGTGTGTCTTTGAGAGATATTAAATTGAGTTTCTCTGTTTTTATATCTGTCTCCTTTCGCATCTTCTTGCTTTCCAGCGCTGTAGAATTTGGTGCTCATGTGTCTGTGAAGAGGTTTTAGTGAAAATATTTCTAATCAACTAGTGACTTTTCGTCTTTCTTCTTTTAATCTTTCTACAGCCACCATTATTTTGAACGAGCTAAACTGGACAGAGGCCTTGGAGGACGTGTTCCGGAAAAACAAGGAGGACGATCCGTCACTTCTGTGGCAGGTGTTTGGTTCTGCCACTGGATTGGCTCGATACTACCCAGGTGAGCAGCTCGGAGGAGATTCTCCAGTGGCTTTAGAAAAAAAAAAGTATAATAAAACACAATGGCCAACACTGTATTTCGTGTCATTAACATTTCTTTCTGTTTCTGTCAAATGCCAGCGTCCCCTTGGATTGACTATAAAATTGACCTCTACGATGTGCGCAGGCGACCATGGTGAGTTCAGGTGCTGTGATCGTGTCATATTGCTGGCTGCAATGTATATAATGCCAAAAGTAGAATAAGAGCCATACTGTGTCTTTACATTAACCAGAGAATGGTTCCATAACTCCCTTTGTCTTTGTGTCCTCTTGATGTGCTCAACCAACGAGTGTCCGCGTGTTATTACTCACCAGGTACATTCAGGGGGCGGCGTCACCCAAGGACATGCTGATCGTGGTGGATGCGTGAGTGACAATCCCATGATTCACCCATTACAGTCAGATTTAGTTTTCCTTTGTGTGCCAGAAGGCCTTGATGCTCTCTCTGACTAGCCGTGCCCCCCTGGGTGCTGCTGCGTTACACTCATGGTTGCCGCCAAGCTTTTGTGACACTGACAAACCAGAATGAAAGAAGCCAGTGTATGAGGCAACCTCATCATTTATGGTGAGCTTATCTTGTCCTGTTGTGCTTTAAAAATACAACGTTTTGGAGAAAGGATTCAGTAAATGCTTCTTATCAAGTTAATGCCGTGTTAAATGTGTAAACATCAGGTGAGGTTTCATTGGAAGAAACACTCACGGCACGGCACCAAGCCTAAATTACAGTGCAGGGTGATGGATGAGAAACTAAATTTGGCCCCTTGCAGCTCTTAACGCAGCTCTGATGAGAGGTTAGCAGACATTAAAACCTGGAACTCCTTGTCTTTCCAACCTTTCTTTGTTCAATCTTACTGATTACTTAATCTGTAAGGTTTGAAGATGGCATCCATATCAGTATTTACTAAACTAATTAGTCTTTTTATTTGTTAAACTACAGGAGCGGCAGTGTTTCGGGCCTCACCCTAAAACTTATTCGATTGTCTGTGAACAAGATGCTGGAAACCCTCTCTGACGATGACTACGTGAACGTGGTCTTTGTGAGTATTCACAGCTACAAACTCAACATGACTGAGCAGCGACACTATTACATAAGTATGTGCACACGTGTGTTTTTGTATGTGTGCTGAGCCGAGACGCAACACCGTGTGAACAAACCCTGAATGCCACAAGCTAAGGCTGATAAATGAATGTGTGCTGCTTCATCACGTCCCTAAGTGATTGCTGACATTGTGGTGGGGGGAATATTCATCCATCTTGATTTAAAGCGCCGTCCCCCATTCGTTTGAGGTGGACCCTTGCGTCCTAGCAACCGTGCTCGTGGAAAGAAAATTAAGTTTTAAATAGCGACATTGGATATTTGCTGTAAGTTTGCGAATGTCTCCAAAGCGACAAATATCGGTGCCACACAGGTGCCATCAGCTTGGACTGTTCTTTCACATTTACCTCAGGATACATCCTGCCCATGGATGCGACTGTGTTCTGTCCTATTTGTCCTACTTCTACTCCTTAATGGCAGGAAAGATAAATTACTTTTTGTGTTTACTTTCTAGATTGAACTTTGATTAAATTTTCCTTCACTTCCCTTAATAAAGTGGTGGTTTGTGTTTTGTAAGGAGCTTTCAAATCAGCCAAGTTGAAAGGCTTTTGAAGCTAATGAAATAAGGCAACAGTCTAATAACCATATCAATGGCATGCACCTCCATTTGTAGATCTATGTATAATAAATTTATCCTATGATGGTAGAATTACAGGTGCAGTGTTCCGCTTTTATTAGAGGACTGTGGTATTTTGAGATGCTTTAAGTTAGATGAAGTTCTAACTTGTACACTATATGTGTGTGTGTGTGTGTGTGTGTGTGTGTGTGTGTGTGTGTGTGTGTGTGTGTGTGTGTGTGTGTGTGTGTGTGTGTGTGTGTGTGTGTGTGTGTGTGTGTGTGTGTGTGTGTGTGTGTGTGTGTTTCGGTTGAACGGGCTGGTGTCTTGGCAGTACCTGCAATGAAACGTTTGCCAGAAACGATGGAGTCAGACATCTTTCTTTTAGCATTTTAGACACATGAACACAAATAGCCAAGAGACAACACACGGGAACAAGCAAAACCAATGAGTTGGAGACTGTTGTGTTTAGGAGGTGATCAGACAAAACTGTTCAGCATTATGACATCTTGCATGTTTCACATTAGTTACATCAGGCTGAACTTTCTTCTTCTTCTGAAATGCTTCATGTCTGCGTTTTGAACATGATCATGATTAGACTGGTGCAATTAAGGCCAAAACAGATGTTAGGTGCTAATGAGCCATGTCCCAGTCGTCCATAGATGCTCTGAGTAGATGTGCCTATGCAAATTTTTTGTGTGTGCATGCATGAATTGATTTGGTTCCATCTGTTCCTTCATATTATGAACTAGTCGCCAGTGTTAACGTGAGGACGCTCTACATGTAGACCTGTGTAAATGTGCTTTATTCAGCTACAGTCTGTCTGTCTCAACACCATAATCCTGCATAATCAAGCTCTTCGGTTCTTTTTTTTTACCTCCTTATGCCACTGTTTTCACATCCCTACCTGCTCTCCTGCCAATTTTTCCTTCTGCTCCCATAGCTCCCTTCGGTCTGTGCAGATTTGATTAAACTAATTTATTAAATCATTTTACAAAAGCAAGGCCAGAAGATAAAGTGTTATTAAAATACAGTAGACCTTTATACTACATTACATTTGTCAATTTTATTTTATTTTTATTTTTTTTACTTTATTTAATTTAGGTTATATCATAATATTTTTTAAAGTACTTTTATTTAAATCCTCCTATACATCTACAAAACTGCAACGAAGGGAATACCGGCCACATATTTAACAGCAAATATGTGAAAGTGCCTTCCCTCTACTTCCCATCATCCCTCCTCCCCTTTTCCCTGCAGTTCAATGAGAAGGCCTTCAATGCAGTCAAGTGCTTTCAGAACCTCGTGCAGGCCAACGTCCGCAACAAGCGCGTCCTCAAAGAAGGCGTGAAGAACATCACCGCCAAGGGGATCACCAACTACACGGCCGGCTTCGAGATGGCGTTCGAGCAGCTTGCGCAGGTTAGGTCGTTAAAAAAATCATTTTATTTTGCTTATATAATATATTATATGTTAAATATATTATATTATATTATATTATATTATATTATATTATATTATATTATATTATATTATATTATATTATATTATATTATATTATATTATATTATATTTTATTTTACATGTGCAATCAAATTGAATTATGCAAATAACAATAGCACCCAGGCAACTCATTTAGCAGTGGTCTTTTTGTTGAAATGTGAGTATTTGTCGACCTCTTGTGGTTCTTCTGGACATTGCACTTTCTTGCGCCTCTTCAGTAAATGCCATTGCAAATGCACTTCATTCCTTTCCTTGCGTCTGCATCTTCTAGAATGTGTCGAGGGCCAACTGTAATAAAATCATCATGCTCTTCACTGACGGAGGAGAGGAGCGGGCCGAGGAGTTCTTCAAGAAATATAACCCAAAGCAGGCGGTAGGGCCACCACAGAATCCACAGACTGCTCAACTCCACTGTTTCTTACTTTACTGCTTTTTTTACACTTCCTTCTCCCCACAGGTACGCATCTTTACATTTTCAGTAGGTCAACACAACTATGACAAACTGCCAATCAAGTCGATGGCCTGCAATAATAAAGGTTAGAAATATGGTAGAAATTCACAACATTTAATTATTTCAGCATAAATTGTAAAACGAGTGCATTGTTGTGTTCAAGGCTATTACTATGAGATCCCATCGATAGGTGCCATAAGGCTCAACACCCAGGTAAACTGTCTGTCTTTCATATCACCACCTAGTTTTATATTGTGCCTCCTTGTGGTTAAGTGGCCAACATGCAGCTTGCAAGGTGATTCCGAATACTTCTCATCCTTGCAGGAGTACCTGGATGTTTTGGGCAGGCCCATGGTTAAGGCTGATGAAAAGGCAAAAAATGTCCAGTGGACCAATGTTTACCTGGATGCTTTGGTACGTCACATGCTGTAAAACATCACTTGCTCACTCATTTTCTTGGTTGCCAGTCCATCACAGGGCCACATATATAGACATTCACACCTAGAGACAATTTACTCTCCCCAGTTGAACTAATTGCATGTTTTTGGACTGTGGGAATATATTAACCTATTAAATAATTACCAAAAGCAAGGCCAGTACAGTTTAAGTGCAAGACAACCTTGTGGGAAATGTCAATTGTGGCTGTGACATTCATGGAAGCCATTCTGTTTTCTGTCGAATGAAATATTCAGAAATTAGCTGATATTCTTAAACTCTGCTTCAACCCTTTTCCATTATCACATGTCAAGTTAAGGATAAACTAAATTTAAAAAGTCTGCAGAGGCTTGAGCCAGGGTCTAGTCCTTGGCGACTCTGTAGATAAGAAACCAGAAATGGCTTGTGATCATCAGTTTGCTGATGATCGCTGTCAACGTGTGTGACTGCGCTGACCTCACTGGGAGTTTAGTTTATAAAAGAATTTAGTTTATAAGCTGTGGATCAAGGGACACTTCCACATAAAAATAGATCATCCTTGAAGAAAAAGTATGATGTGAGTTAATGCTACAAACAAGTGCAAATACTTCACATATGTTCTATTTGTGCTGCATTTTCCAGGAGCTCGGCTTGGTGATCACTGGGACTCTGCCTGTCTTCAACAAGACAAAGACAGGACCAGGGGTAGGTAGAGAAACAGATTTGGGCTCATAATCACAGCTTTCATCAGTTTTCCTTCATAGGTTCAGTCTGCATTTGGCATGTGGGAGATTATTCTGGTACAGGGACATGTCATAGGGTTTTGCAGACCAAGCAAATGCTCTCAACCAGCATCTCATCACGTGCCTTTAACCTCTGCCTTCTTAAGGCTCCTTACGTCCCGCTACACCGACGGTCCTCAGAGCTCTACCATGAACCATGTGTCGTCACAGGAAGAGAATCTAAAATGTCAAAAAGCAGAAATCAAAAGGAGATCAATGGTACAGATCAGAGAGACAAATGATCCGGTAGCTAAGTGCTTCAAGATGAGTTTACATGTCTAGCTCGGAGGGTTCAGGGTTAGCTCCGCTGTGACTCAAAGCGAGACTGGAAATGCCTTGTCAGTGAGTCATGACGGCCCCTAAAGCTTTTGGGAATGAGACTGTCCAGATTTCTATTGCACTCCATTTCCTTGAAATCACTCAGTATACACAGAGGGACCTGACTCATCCAGAAAGAACAGCAGGACTCATAAGATCTCTGCCGGTTCTCTCTCAGAAATCTCAGAACCAGCTCATCTTGGGGGTGATGGCTATTGACGTCTCCTTGGAAGACATCAAGAGACTCACTCCTCGGTTTTCTGTAAGAACGCACACAGTTGAATAGAGCCGACAGAAACCAGCCTTTTAGACAATCTGTGTCAAACTGTGTCCTCTTGTTCTGTTTCATTTTTCCTGTAGTTGGGACCTAATGGCTACTACTTTGCCATTGACCCCAATGGATACGTGCTGCTGCATCCTAATCTCCAGCCACTGGTACAAGAGTCACTAGATTTAATGTTCTGTGTTATCAGTGCTGCTTTTGGAAACAAATATTGTAGAATAAAGTTTGCTGTAGAACCGTTTGCCTTTTATTTTAGACTGCCAAGTTTCACGAACCCGTAACGCTGGACTTTCTGGATGCAGAAATCGAGGATGAGATCAAAGTTGAGGTTTGAGATTCTTCCAATTCAGCATAACATGAGCTCATCAAACAGCAGCAGTTGTTTCCTGTGTGTTCTGACTGATTTTGTTTGAAATTGTTTAACAGATACGGAGGAAAATGATCGATGGACAAAGAGGGGAACGCAAAATACGCACATTGATAAAATCTCAAGATGAAGTAAGTTTACTCTGCATAATTCATGAAACTTTAGTGTTGAAACGTCCATGTTCACTGACCCCTCTGTCATCTTCACAGCGCTACATTGACCAGGAGTGGAGAACGTACACCTTTGCACCAGTAAAGGGGACAGATTACAGGTAATTCACACCAAGTGATTGCTTGTTGTATTTGAAGTGCTTTCTCTAAAATACTGTAAAATATTCATCGTAATTACATAAAACATGCTGTAATTGCTGTGATTTGGATGAGGAGGCCCATTAGAAGCTGCCTTCATAGCGCCTGTTAAAGTATGAGGAGCGGGACCTATTGAGACATTTGTAGTGGTGCTTACGATGAAAGCATGACTTTATTCCAAACATAAGGAGCAATATGACTTTGCACTGGTTGCCAAAACACACATGGAAACAGCTGGTTGAGCAAGATTTAATAGCAGTGGACCCATAACTGTACAAGTTGTGTATGCTGTTATTAATATTACTGTATTGTGTGTGTGTGTGTGTGTGTGTGTGTGTGTGTGTGTGTGTGTGTGTGTGTGTGTGTGTGTGTGTGTGTGTCCATCCTCGCAGCCTCGCCCTGGTGCTTCCAGACTACAGTATGCATTACATCCGAGCCACAATCGGTGACACAATCACACAAGCAAAATGTAAGTGGAGTAAGATTTCCAGGTTCCTTACACACACACACACACACACACACACACACACACACACACACACACACACACACACACACACACACACACACACACACACACACACACCTTAAACTCCAGTCTCTGTGGACTCACACCCTCAGCTTAGCTTTTTTGTCGCCAGACTGAGGGACAAGTGGCTCCGGGTTCACCTTTCACGCATTCATTTATTTAAAGCTGTGTGTCACTCTGTGTGTGTTGAGCCCCCTATTGAAGGGCACGGGGTGGATCAAAGGCTGCCTGTCTGTCTGGTCTCACTAGTTACTCATGGTGTTACTCAGGACAGTGTGTGTGTGTCTGTCAGTGGCCATGTTGGTGCTTTTATTTCTTGTCTAACAGGCATCTTGACCCTACGAGTGAATGATTAGAGCTCCTTGAGTGATTAGTACTTGGCCTAGATCGTCTGAACGTAAACTGATTTCATCATCTCACCCTTAATGACCTAAACCTCCTCTTGTATTCTCCTTTGGCTGCTTACTTGAGTTTAGAGTCAAAGTAAGCAAGACTTTTTCCTGTCCTTCTCTTTCCCCATCCCCTATTCCCCCTGCTCGCTTCTTTATCCTCCTCCCGTGCTCCTGCCCTCCTCAACTCCTGACCATCCCTGGTGTGTTGGACCCCTGCAGCATTTTTAGGCAAGTATTCTCCTCCTGTGCTTGACCTTTAACCCCAGGCGTCTTGGTACTGTGTCTCCCTTTGGGTGTATCTGCACCAATCACCTGATGTTAGTCACTCGTGAACACAGGAGGGTTTTACTAGCTCCTGATTAATAGTAATCAAGCTTGTGCTCTCGGAGGCAGCGTTTCGCATGCGATGCTCGCCCACACATCGAGCTGCACATGGTGCGTGTGTACATGTCCCTGTGTGTGTCTAACCCCCCACCTGCTCCAGTGGCTCTCAGATGTGGTTCTGGCACTAACCCGCTGTGGCAGGAAGAACCACGGACAGGACTTGTGCATTATTTAAAAGTGAAGCCATAAAGGGAAAAGCTGTGAGTCTGCAGAAAAAGAACATGAGTCGTTCCTTCCCTTTTGTTTTCTTTAGTTTTCTCTTTCTTGACTCACTTGGATGTTTTACTGCCTTGTTAAATAACACCTCATGAAAGACAGAGTTCCCCCTGACACGCTGACCTTCACCTCCTCTGGAGATCCTGTGCCTTTTATCATGTCCCGGTTCGTTTTTGTCACGCATTTACGTGTTTGCAGGTTCATTCATGGAAGGAATGCAGCAGCACATTTTGGATATTGTCAATAATTTAGTTGTGAGTGCAGGAAACACACGCAGTCGTCACTTCTCAAATCTCCCTGCTCTCCGTCATTACTCGGTACTTGTTGAATTAGTCAGTATTGACGGGATATCAAAGGAGAACCACATGGGTGCAATTATTACCCAATCATGACCACCGAAGAGCCCCTGTCGTCATGAGAAATTTGTCTGTACAGTATAATCAACTGTCGACACGAAGTGCTTTGGAGAATGTCAGGGAAAGTCAAGGTCCTGCGCTGCGCTTAAGATGCCTCAGTTCACTGTGATGTGCAAATACCTCACTGAAGTGTAGTAAGCCCCACGATTTACAGTACCACCAAAAGAATGCTAATATTAATGTTAAAGAGGAGCTTAATAACAACTTTAAAGCTTTCTGACCACATTTTAAGCCTGTCTTTGTGTTCTCCATCAGCACTGTCTCCATTTACATCCAAAGGCCTCAAACCCTTTGTTCACAATGCAATATTTCTATTCAGGACTCGCTCTGTGAATAAAATATTGTGTCACCTCTGACCCCTGTGGTTTTACCCTGTCTTTTTCTTTCCCCCTGTCGTCTTTTACCTCCCTGGGGAACGATCCTCTCATTCGCTCACTCTCTCTCTCTGCTGGGATTTTTTTCCACTCCAGGGAAAAATGGCAAGTATTTATTTTTTCTTTACTTTCATCTCTCTCCTCCCATTTTTGAGCCTTGTCAGTCCTTTACCCAGTTTGCTTGGCCAGCTCTTATTGCTTAGTGTTACATTAACTGAATATGCAGTGTAGAACTGTCCAGAACCTTTACTTCCATTAGTCCCAGTTTATTAATCTATACCATTTCATCTTTCACTTGAATAATCAAATGTCAGATATTGACATTATACCTTTCACTAGTTTCTGAAAGCCTCCTGGCGGACAAGTTTGATGAATATGGCTATACATTCATTGCACCAAGGTAAGATGTTATTCAGTTGTGAATTTTATATTTGGAACAGTTTGAAAACGTGTAATTTCTAAATGTGTTGGAGAGAATAAAGAACTACAGATCTAATTTATATCTTGTGGGTCATAATCTACTCCTGTTTTCCCTCAGGATGTACTGTAAGGACCTGAAGCCTCCTGACAAGAATGCAAACAACACAGAGTTCCTGATGGACTTCAACAACTATATCGACACAAAGACTCCAAATGACCCCATGTGTAAGTTTGAAAATCTCTCTTTGCGACATGTAAATTCCTATTTCCATTTCAAAGAGCAGCTCCCCTTTACGGTCTCTGCTATAGTATGTATATGTGAATGAATTTCAGCCATGTGGCTTCACATTAAAGTGAACATTTAATGGAAGAGCACCAGCCTGGGCCTGTTCCCAGAGGTCTCCGCTTCCAGTGAAATACGGGTCTGACTGGACGCTTCGCTGTGCTTGACCGGGCAGGGCTTTGTAATGCGGAACCCCTGCGTTCGTGTTACCTATTTGATGCTAACTCTAAAAGTCTGACGATCACACGCCTGAGCGCACATGTGTGAGGCTTGTCGGCTCAGATGTGACACACGCGCTCGCACACACACAATATTTATCAGTAATGCGCCTTCCACACCCCACCTATAGCCGCTCGACCTCATCCAATTACTGTGTGTTTGTGAGAAAGAGCAGGACACGTCAAGCCAAGAGTCAAGCAGGGCCATAAAACAAAGCAGGGGCCAGTGGACCTTCACCCAAACATCTGACCAACGCATTAGCATCCTTGCCTCCTTTTATATCCACTAATTAATATGCATCACCCTCGTTTTTTACTAGTTGACTAAAGCGAATGCCTCTGGTCTCCATTGGGTCCCATATTATAACTTGATGGTCTGCATTTAAGAACTCACTTCAAACATCTCACCGTGAACGGTCCAATAAAACTTTTCACCCAATTGAAATATTACTTTCACCATTATTAGCTGCTACTTTAATGGAGTCCCTGAGGAGCGGGGGAACGAGCGCGAAAGAGGAGTTGGGCCCATGTGGCCGGTTGGCGTTTCCAGTATCGTTACACGCCTTTCTTGGTTAAGCCACTGCAGTGGCGAAGAAGTTGAAGTGCATTAGGAATTCCTGGGCTGCGTCCAATAAAGAATCTCTAATGAAAACCACAGCCAGAGAACAGAAGGTGGGTTGGTGTGGAAGTAAAGTGTTAGACCAGCTGTTTTCTCTGATGTGTGTGGTGTGCCATAAAGGTTGGAAGAGGTGCTGGGGCTGCATCAACGAGCCTTAATGTTAATGGACTGAAGCGGGTCGTCAACGGGTTCAAAGAGACGGGCACGGCTAGAAAACGGCAAAGCAGCTTTTATCACCTGTTATGTTAATCAGGTGGTCTGAAAATAATTAGTCCAGCCTCTGGCCGTGCAGCCCCGCACCCAGTGGAGATGCTGCTCGCCTCCATGCATGGATTCCACTCTTGTCCTGGGACGAGGCAGCGGCCCAGTCTGGCCCGCCGAGCCAGCGCCTGCTGTTCCAGCCCACAGCAGCGACACTTTACTGCCGTGAAGTGTCCCCTACAGCATCGAGCCGCGTGTCCCCAGGCGGCGAGGAAGAGGAAAGACCGCAGCCACACAAGTGCTGCTGGCCCACCAGGAAAGATTTTTCATCCTCCTCCTCCTCGCTGTCACTGCAGCCTCGCCGAGAGCAGAGCTGTCTGGCTTTTGTGTCTGAGTGTTTAAATGTCTTCAGCAGGTGAGGCCTCAGCGTGTCGCACTGATTCATCTGCCAGCTTGGCTCCTATAGGGGACCCGTCGACGTACACGCTGTACCTGCTTACCATAGTGATCCACTAATGCTTTTTAATACTGCTTAGGTAACGTGGAGCTGGTGAACCGATTGCTTCTGGATGCTGGCATCACTTCAGATCTCATCAAGATTTGGAAAGAGACCAAGTTGCAGTATGTGAATCACTATTTTTCCTCCAGTGCCGTATCAGTACACATGGTTCTAGTATTTCATCCCCACCAGTAAATGTCAGGCAGGCATGAAGTACTTTCAACTTGTGTGTTTCATAGCTTTATCTCCTCTGCTTGTCAGGCAAGGTGTCTTGGCCAGATTTGTTGCCACTGATGGAGGGATCACCCGGGTCTACCCCAAAAGGTGCGTCCATAATATGTTGGTGATTATCCGAGGAGTGGAGAAATATGACATGGTCCTCTAGGTAGCCTGCAGCTCACACGTGTACAGCCGTTTCATGTCTAATGACCCGCCGCTGGCCGTCAGCGTCTGGGCCTCGGGGTCATGTTTTGCGCGAATGTGTTTCACAGCGCCGGGACGAGCTGGAAGGAAGAAGCCGAGACGTACGAGTCCAGCTTCTATAAGCGCAGCCTGGACAACGATCTCTACATCTTTACTCCGACGCCGTACCTCGCGAAGGAGAACGGTGAGGAGCGTCCTCTGCCCTTCTACGCGATGCAAATATAAATAAATGCAATAAATAAAAGTCTTTGTTTAACCTCTTCCAGCAAGCGACGACTCAGTGCTGGTGAGCAGAGCAATAGACCTCACTATTGATGGCGTCACACTGAAACCTGCTGGTAAGAACACACACACACACAAACACAAACATACACATAACTCTTTCACTCTGTCATTTACACATAAACACACACTCTGGACTTTGTCTTATTTGTAGCTTATGTAGGTTTTACTTGACGGCCTCTCAGCTGTTTGTCTGTTTCCCTGCTCACCCTGACACACACATACCAACCACACATCAGCTTGTCTCGTCTCCTGTGATCCTTGGCCAAATTAGCATTTCCTAAGTTCAGAGAGGAAAGTTTACGCAGCGGTCCCGCATGATGGAGGGTGTCTGACTCGTGTTTGATTCCAGTGGTCGGAGTGAAGTTGGACATCAGCACTTGGATGGCGAGCTTCACCAACACCATGCAGAGGAGCAATGTGAGTAGAGTCTGTCTGCAGGGACACACACTGTGCTCACCATTGCCATTCATTTGGCTGCTCTGCTGTGTTTCCAGTGCAGTGATGAAATCTGTGGCTGTCAGAGAAACCACCCGGTAAGAAGCTTCATTTCATATTCATATTTCAGGCTGAGAATCAGGACTCTGCAAAAACGGCTTCATGATTTGTTTGTGGTTGTAGTACGTGGACTGCTTCCTTGTGGACGACGGCGGCTTCCTGGTGATGTCCAATAAAGACGAGTATATTGATCAGGTGGGCCTCTTACTCACAGACCTGCACTGTATTCATCCCCAGCACCGATCCCTGTACGCGAGAAGCTACGAGGGGGCTTGTGCGGTCGTCTTAGTAAATGTTTTTTCATGTGGCCCCAGCTCCTTCCTAATCAGGGCTGGGTGTGCGCTGGATAAATCAGTCCCCCTCTGAAGTTTGGCAGCAGCACTAAAACCCAGGGACCTGAGGTCTTGTTTGGAAAAGGTTCTGTGCCCTCAATCATATTTGCTAAAGGAGCAAATTCTCCCTCTCCCTCTCTCCCGCTCTCTCGCCCTCTTTCTGTAAGCTTCTCTTGCTCTTTGTCGTCCTCTCTCCGGCTCGTTCTATTCTCTTACCCAAAGGCCCTCGGAGAGCGTGCTGCCAGCAGGGCTGTGACTGTTAATTCATTCTTGATGTTATTGCACAAAGAAAGCAGAGAAGATTTATATTTATGTGCATTCGTGTCCTCCGGCTGTTAGATGAAAGTCAAGTGGTTGATGATGTGGAGGATGGGTTGTTAACGGCGACCTTACAGAGTGGGAGAGGGAGACGCACGCATACTCAGACATGGATATTACTACTTGAACATTTCACACCTCCAAGAAGCCCAGACAAGCTGCTTCCTAGATGAAGGAACGAACGGCCGCCTTCATGGTCTCCATCGTCCTGCTTTGAGAGAGATTTACTGCTCGAGTGCGTATCTAAATTAGCCGTGAGCATTTACTGCTTATGTATTCACATTATTGGCCATTTAGCACATGTGTTTTACATACATACGCTGATTTAAGTATTGCGAGGGAAGAATATAAAATACGCCGAAGCCTAAAGTCCACTTTGTGCGTTTTAGTGTTTTTGCTCACACATGGCTCAAATATTTCTCAGTGGACCCTGAATTCATTTCCTCCGTGACGTTGTGAGGTCACATGCTAATAGTGCGGTGGAATAATGGATGAAGGCTTGTTTAAAAAAAAAAAAAGGTTAATGAAAATTATTTGTGTAGAGGAGCGATTGTGAGAATGGGCTGAATATACAGAGTTTTACAACAGGTAGTTTCTACTTTTATTGTGGGTCAGCTTATAAAGTTTCGGTCCTCTGTATTTTGGCTGTAGAGTACATTAAACCATTTTTAGCTGCTTGTGAACATTTTTGCAGATGGAAACTCACCTAGTTACCCGCAGCAGCCCTGAAAGCCCCAGTGAACTTCCACTAGAGAAGCACTTGAATCAAAAGGACCTTGATCATCATCAGCACTGAAAAGGTTCATCATTCACTGAAGCACCGCTGCAACATCTAACGTAAACCTTTTATAAATGTTTTCATTAGATTGGAAGTTTCCTGGGTGTTATCGACCCCTTCCTCATGAGGAATTTGAATGACTCCTTGTTCACGCTGAAGAAGACCTATGACTACCAGTCCCTCTGTGACCCCAAGAGGGAGAGCAAGGCGGCTGCAGGCCTACGGTCTGTTTATGTGGTGAGTTACATTGCTGCACACCTTTTGATAGGCACACATGCCTTTACTCATGTAATTACACTGTTGGTTGGCAGCCAACCATCAGTCTGAGCCGGGCACATTGGAAGGGAAGCCGAGGGTGCGTGGAAGTTGTACTAAAAGTAGTGGGATCAGGTGATCTAGTGAGTCTTCATTGACGCCAGTGAATTTCTGCCTAATTCTCCAGCTTACGCAAAAGGGAACTTTGTCCGAACCCACTTCTACTTTAACCACGTCAAATATAAATGTGTACAAAACACTTCAATCACCAAGGTGAGATGAAAGCTGCAGATATCGTTTAATCACACACACTGTCAGCAGCCCATGGTGCTTGTAACATGGTTAGTTCACGATGATTCATCTGACGGGAGGAGGATACAGCCCTGATTCACCCAAACAAGGCCCTTGCATGCTAAGACTAATTAAAGCAGCATGTTGGGTCTTTTACTTAAGTTGTGTGCTACATGTTTTCTCACTGGCTCTTTGTTTACATATTTATATCCGCATCTGTTGAGGAGGATTGCGTCCTAATTTCCCCTGAGAGGCAAGAAAATAAAATCTCTGGAACCTCTTGGTCCAACCTGGACGCGGCAGAGCCACTGTAAACACAATCAGGATGTTCAGATTGTCTCATCCAACTCATGATGACTTATTATTATCCTTTCCTGATATTAATTCACTTTTGTTTCTTCTTTTGTCAGCCGACAATAGCAGATATTTTGAATTTAGGGTGGTGGGTGACAGCTGCAGCCTGGTGAGTCCAACTCGTTTCTAATACGATTAGTGTCATCCTCTTTATGCTGGTGTTTTTTTGATTTATATGATTAATAACAACATTGTACCATAAGTTCTTGTATCCTAATGAAACGCAGGCCTGGATTTGCTTTTAGAACAGTCACATTGCATCTGTTAAACAGCTGAATGAATCCTTCCTGAGAATCTTCCACATGGTCTTGTCTCACTTGAAGTCGCTCTGTCTCACTGCCCTCAGTTTCATTAATAACTTGTCTCATAATGTATTAATAAAGTGGACATCTTTTTTCCTCTGTCTGGAACGAGTTCCTTTGTTCTTACATTATGCTAATGAACATTCCCACGTGGCTTCTATTATAGATCGTGTTCTAGCAAGTCCAGATATTGTTCATGCTTGGTTTATTGTTTGTGCTCAGGTCGATGCTGCAGCAGCTGCTGGTCAGCATCACGTTGCCCACTGTTCTGGATGCAGGTGAGCGCTCTCAGATTTTAGCTACTGCATCTCATTATTTGCACTATTCCTTTGTTTATGTTTTGCTGCCTCCAAGTGGCCAACATCCACCTAAAACACACAATGATCAAAAACATCGCCACAGGTTAGTGTTTAAATGTCGGCTCCTTGATGCTGATGTAGCTTTTGTGTTCTCCAGCAGCTGAAATGGATGATGAGGTGTCAGATGCCATGCTCAAGGAGGTCTGCATCACCGAGCAAACTCAGATCTACTTCATGGACGGCAACCTGTCTTTCAGCCGCACTGTCGACTGTGGAAACTGCTCCAGGTAAAGGCCTCACAGCAGGATGCCTCCCACGACCTGCGGTGACACACGCGTCCACGAGACAGAGGTTCAGAGCGGAATGTAGAGTTCACATGCCATGCGAGTATGTCAAGTCCAATGTAGGGACCACCGTCCTGCTCCACGCGTGCACACACACACACACACACACACACACACACACACACACACACACGTGCGACGGCACATGTGTGCCTCGGTGCTGGTTTAGGGCCCCCTCGTGCCGGCTAATGGAGTGCCTTGCCCGCATGCCGTGCTGCGTTCCTGCACACAGGGCGCACGCACGTTCCCTTTTTTAACGACGGCCATAAAAGAAGCAGAGAAAATCATTTGTGCCCCAGCGACATGTGGATTTCACTAAAGGTCTTAAGGACAGTGAGGTGGCAAAGCGGTCCCCACAGGAATGAGAGCGGTTAAAGGGTCCGAGTGGGGAGCACTCACACAGTTTACGTCGAAGATGAAAACTCCTCTGGTTAAATGTTCAACTTCCAGCATCTCTTGTGATTCTATTTATTTATTTATTTATTTATACCTTTCCCCGTCTTTCCTGGACTCGAGCCCATGTGTCAGCAACTGTGCATCTGCTCCTCTCCAGGACCTACCATGCTGAAAAGCTGCCCAAGACAAACCTGGTCTTTATCATTGCTGATGCGAAAATCACCTGCTTGACATGCGAAGCCAAGGAGTTTAAGCAGGAGGAAGAGCCGTGTATCCTTAAACAGTCACAACCCTGGGTTTTAGTGTTGACGTGTAGGTTTTGGCTCATTTGTTGAGAAGTAATACACAATATAGAAACGGTTGTTTTCCATACGCTACAACTTGAGTACTCTCTATTGTGAAGTAATTGATTGGCCCAGAACTGAGAGGTGTCTGTGCTGCAGATGGTTGTGTTGGACATGTCTGTTAAATAGCTTACAAACATATATCTATGATGCACTGTCAAGTGCCAGTTGGCCACATCTTTAAGTTATTGAGCATCGTGCTCAGAATCCAAACATGAATAACTCCTTTCAGCTTTAATCGCCTTTGATAATGTGGCAATAATGTAACACATTCACATTGTTGGACAAATGTTGGCCGGGAGTGAAAGCACTGCTCTGTGTCGTGGTCCTGACGGTTCGCCTCCAGCTGACGGTCCCGATCCCTGCGAACTGGCCCGGAACCCGCGCTACAGGAAGCAGTCCCAGTTCTGCTTCGACAGGAACGACCACGTAAGTTGCTTTATTAAGGTCTCGGAGCGGAACGCGTTGGAAGACGACGCGTTTGTCCCACTGTGGATCCCGTGTTATTATATTACTGGTGTTTGTAATCGGCCACATCCTGTGAGCAGCACCGGAGCGGGTTTTACAGCCACTTAGTGGTTCCAGCGCTTGTGGCTGCATCACAGCATCTTAGCCCAGTGCATGTTGGATGAAAGCTATACGTGCACACATTTCCCACACAAACACTAGGTTGTCCCTCCGCTAAGCTAAACAAACTGGCTCAACTCTGTTTGTTTTCACTCTGTGGTCTTTTTCCAGTGAATGAACTCTTCTGCCTCCCCGCTGACGCTCTCGTCTCACACTCCTCTGCCTCGTTCTGCTGTACTGTACTAATCGATACTGTGCACCTACTAACTAGTTTTTTTTTGCTCTCTCTGTTTGGAACCGCTCGCTGCATGACTCTGTCTCTGCTCTGTGATTGGCTGTGTCGCTGGTTAGGATGAGGACATGTGTCGAAGGAGCGCGGGCTCCCCGTTGGTTTCCTCTCCGCTCGTGTTACTGCTGCCACTGTTCATGTGCTGTCTCGGGTCAGTCCCATAACGCCAGCTCGCGCTCCCCCTCGTTAACGTCTTGTCTTTATCTTCTACTCAATCTTAGCAGCCGTCTCGCTCTCGCTCCCCCGATGTTTCTCCTCTGTTTGTTTTTCTCACCTTATCTCCTCTTGTGTTTTCATATCGCCATTGTTCCACGGCCTCACGTCCGTCTCCGTCAGCCTCCCGCCCTCGTCCCTCTTTGACGTCGCTTTCTCGTGAACCCTTGTTCCTCAGCCGTCTGTCCTCACGTCCTTTCCGTCTTGCATCTCCCCGTCTCCTGCCAGCGTTTCGTCCGTCTCACCTGAC
The DNA here is from genome assembly GCF_900634795.4 of Betta splendens. Taxonomy (NCBI): domain Eukaryota; kingdom Metazoa; phylum Chordata; class Actinopteri; order Anabantiformes; family Osphronemidae; genus Betta; species Betta splendens. Next base: position 9,526,489 of record NC_040889.2, read on the forward strand.
TTTGAACTCCAGCCGTGCTCTTTGTGATTTTTCCCCATCCATCATTATCCGTCTCTAGTGTCCGTCTCCACTGACGTCTGATTGCGAGTGTATCCAGGCACTGGCTAAAACAGGCCACTCACTTCTGATTTGCATCTCAGCGTTTGTTTTGACAATTGTCACCTTTTTTACCTCACATCTGTAAAAAGACTTTTTTCCCTTTGTACCTCTCCAGATGCTAATCAGTTCATGAATATTTATATTTCCTGACCCTGTTTGAAACCTGTGATCTAATTACCTACAGGCTAAGCCCCTACACCCAGTTGTTTGCTGTTAGATTTACTATTTTCCCTACTAAATGCTAATAGTGAGCATTTCTTAATAGTGTATGTGGAGTTTTGGCAGTTCCATCGCTCCTAGTTAGACTTTATTCGTAGGATTAGGGGTTTAGGAGTCTTTCTGTAGCTTTTAATAAACATTAACTTTTTCTTCTTTGCTTCAGGAAACCAATAAAACTGACTGTGGAGGGGCGTCCGGCCTGAGCCCCTCGCTTTGGCTTCTGATGGCTCTGCAGCTGGTGATGCTCTGGGTTGTGACGGGCTCCAGACACCACGCCATCCCATCATGACCCTGTACAAACTGGTCTCACCCTCTGTCCCGCTCCCCCCTCCCCCTTATCTCCAAGATGGCAACCAGCATGCAAAGCTGCCACAGAAACCATGAATGCTCAGCGGGAGCCAACAGAAAGCCTGTGAGCCCGTGTTTTCTTCTCATACCTTTCGTTTTCAAAGGTTTCTCACAGTGACGTCACCTGGTGCGAGGTTAAAGGCAACAGAACACCTCCTGCATCCCTCTGGCGGCCCCTGCCAGCTCAGATTAAAGGGATCCAAAGATTAATTTTGATTGGCGGTTTCCGAACTTTCTCTGGCGCAAGTCGCCTATGGAGATCAGACTGTATCAGAGGGACTCGTATCACAATTTTCTGTTTATTTGGAACACTGAGCAGCTTTAGTCTCTGCCAGAAACCGCGCCACCCTTTGCAGGAGTACCGTTTATTTTGAATCGATTTGCAGTGGCTCATTTTTAGGCATGTGTTGCTTCGGGGGTGGGATTTGGGCTGAGGTTGCTCAAAGACAAACGGCTACGTCCCAATCTGTACGCCCTTCATTTGCCTTAGTTGAGTTGTAGTCCGATTTTTAGGTCGCACCACCCAGAACATTCTCACAGCGCACGTGGATAGATGAGGATGATCCTTTGCATGCTCAGTGGACAAAACCCCTAGTGCCATGTGTGACTGTGCGACTCAGACAGAACCTTTAAGCTTTTAACTCCCGGATGGAAAGACATGTCTTATTTATTTATTTCACTATTTATTGTAGTTTTGAATGACGTGTCAGAACAGCACGCTGCTGTTTGTCACGGTTGTGGAGGATATGAGCATTTGTGCTTGGGATTTTAGTCAACAAAAGGAAAAATCAAACCTTTCACTACTGGCATGAAATGACTACTATCACGTCACACTTCCACCTGTAGAACAGGTCTTTGTCTACACGCCTGTGTATTTTCTCATCAGTTTTAGTTGAAACTGGAAACGAACTTCAGCGAGATGATTTCAATTAGAGTCCTAGTGCCACAAGGCATAAAAGTCACAGTCTGACTTAGTTTTCTCCCCAAATGCACTTGCGGAGCTTTAATAAATCTGCCAAAATGACAACAACACTTTTGACAGGACCAAAACAACAACAGCCTGAAAACAATCAAGTGCCAACGTAGTGCTACTACTAAAGGGTTAGTTAAGAATAAAGTATGACTCTAAACTAGCAGCTGTGTTTTAGTGGTTCATTCATGTATTAACACAGACAGGGAGGAAATAATGAATCAAGCTTGATGTAAAAACATTTTTGTTTTGATTTTTTAGATTTCTCTTGAATTTGACAATCAAGCTTTTTAAATCTCATCTGCATCCACTGATGCTGTCTGTGTTAAATGTACACATATGCATGTTAAGCTGCATTCAGAAAAGTCGTCTGTGGTTTTGTGAAACCAAACCGGATGCATCGCTACTGACGTAGACCCCTTTTTCTATCACTATCACAGCAGTTTGTGTGTGATGGTGGTTTTTTAACCATTACTCTTAATGTTTTCTATAACCTTCCAACTAAACAACGTGGTGACGCTTAAAATAATGGTATTTATGCTCCTTTTGCATTTACTAACACTCAAGAATATCAAGTGCCATATAAAAGTCATACTCTGGTGGAGAAATATATTATAGTCCTTGCAATATTTAAGCATAAATTTAGCAAGGCGAGGTGTAAGTCTGACGAGTAGTTTCCCTGTGCTGCATGGTAGTGGCTGACAATGTGTTTGATGACATATCCAGTGTGCTCCTGCTTTAGTGTGTGATGATTCTGGGTGTCAAGCATTCGTACATGAACTGATGAGACGTGATCAGCTGCTACTGCCTTTCTCTTGGGGAGACAGCGTTTGGCTCCACCCTGGAGACCCCATTGGGCCCCCCGTCCTCGTCTTCACTGTGACCGAAGGACCACGTGTGGGATCTGTAGCGTCAACTACTGGCACTAGAACGCTTCGGCTGGAACCTTTTGACAAACGTGGGGGAACGTTGGAGGAGAACCCGGGGGCCGTTGTGTCCAGATGTTCCGGACTACTCTAAGTGCTACAAGCAGATGCTGTCACCTCAGGAATTACCTACTCTCTGTGTGATATGAAGTGTTTTTCATTCTGTTGGTGCTCTTCGTATGGATCGTGTGTGCGTTTCTGGGGGGTTGTGTGTGTCTCTTAGCTGACGCTCGACGGGCCTGTCGATCGACCTTGGCAGGTGTCACTGTCCGACCTCTTCTACTATGTGCTTTATCACATTGTGTAAAAACCTGTACAGCGCCGATGTTGTTCTCAACCAAAAAGAACATTGTTTCTAATCCTGGAGAGGACAAATGATGTTTATTCATGTGTGAATAAGGTATATTCAGAATAAAAGTCTATGATTGCTATGGGTTGTATTGCCGTTCACTTGCAGAATGTCATTTCTTTTCCACAGCGGATCAGATTTCATTTTTGCTAACCTCTGCTTCACTTCCCATGCAAATATGTGTGAAAATGAGGAGGAGGCACCCCGGGCCTGCTCCCAGTGTCTCGCCGGCCTCAGACGTTGACGCCCGGCCAACATCAACAGCACCGCGGCCCCGTCCACGTCTCCGGCTCAAGGACGCGTCCATTACCAGCGACCCGCGGCGTGCCTCTGGTCAGATTACAGCCGGTCCCGTTCTCCCCACTGCGTGTTCGTCAAGTGGTAGGCGACGCTCTCGTTAGCGCTGGCTGCTTCAAACCAGCTGTGCTGAAGTCCAGATTCTGAGCCACTGCTGCTCACGGCCCCCCGAAGACAAACCACAGGCTCGTTTTACTCTTTATTATGGACGTTAAAGCTCGGCCTAGTCCTGCGTGGCGCACCGCTGACCCACCAAGGAAAAAATCCTGTTGGGGCTTGGGGACGCTTTAAATGAGACCAATTACAATGTCTTTAGTATTTACTTTTAATAAAAAATGGCCTTTATTGTTGGTAGGTAACAGCCGGTGAACGACTATACTGAGACCAATAATGTGAATGCGCATTTTAGAGCCCGACTTACAAAGATAATGATTTGATAGACTTTGTAATGTGTAGGAGCTAGAAAGCATTTCTTCAGGTTTCCTCTATGAGCCCTTTTTAATGCATTATCTCTCCTCCAGTGAATATTACATGAAAGATTTATGGCCGTGCCTGAAACCGTGTTTTCCAGCGGCTGCGCCCCGCGTCGCCGTCTTCTGGGCTCTTCCTCTCCAAAAGTGTTATTCCTTGTCTGTCGTGGATGAGCTGCAATGTCAACAGCACCCGGTGGGTTTCCTGTCAGGGGGGGGCTCTGGATTTCAGGTCTGGCCCATTGGTTTACACTGGGAGGTCGCCCCTGTTGTGTTTTCGATTGTTATCCTAAGTCCCCGGACTTGTGGCCCTCTGTCTCATCAGTAAACAGCCTTGAGAGTAAATATGAAGAGTTTATTGTGTCAATAATTACATTAGTGAGTATTAACAGTCTTCTCATTACACCAGCAGGTTTGTTTTTGCACAGAGTGTAGACGTGGTGTCACATATCCTGTGTCCTACTCTCTGGCCCGGGCACAGTCGCGTACTGTAGCTCACCTCTTCATCTGTATGCATGCGCCTCTCTCTCCTCCTCCTCACGCATTCCTCATCGCGCTGCGCTAGATGGGGAAGATACGGTTTCGGTATTCTCCCCCCTGTAATTCAGTGGAAGCGGTCCCACAGTGCCACTGGTTTTGGGTTACTGAGGATCACATTGTCCCCACACGTAACCCGCTCGGCGCCCGCAGACAATCACAGCCGACCACTACTGAGGCCGTTCTGTTGTTCTGTGCACAGATGCCGGCTACAAAGGATCCAGTAGGCACATGCGAGTCGGGAAGAAAGAACAACTTTGTGGAATTGCGGTTTGAGACGAAAGAAAATCCATTTTTGGGCCTCGTCTGACAACAAAGAACAAGACCACCAAGGCATTGTTGGGGTTTCGCTTCCACATCTCTCGTCTTTTAGCCCCTCTCTGTTATTTTAAAGGTTATTACTTTGACTCGGCGCTCAGGAGGGCCGTCCGCAGCCAGGGTCGCACTCCTCCATTTAAATTTCAAACGTCTCATAAAGGCATTTGTTTGGCACAGGCTCAAAACCCAATCACAACTGCTGTAATAAATATCTTGTGATACTCATGAGGCACAAGGGGATCTGGTTTCAGGGAAGCTGACAGTGATGTGTTTTGCATATCGTGTTCTTCCCCACAGAATTTCTTAGTCTCCCCCCCGTACCCTGAGGGTCAGCCGAAAACTGCATGCAGCTCCTTACGTTCTTTTTTTGATATTAGATCACAGTGAAGGAGATAACAGTCCAAGTCTGGCATTGACTCCGTGAGGTCAGCTGTAGTTTGAGGAAGGCTCGAAATAAACTGAGGTTACAGTTTATGTACAAAGACCGATCATACTGTCTTTTTTAATTCATCACGGAAGCACAAATCTGATCGCCTCACTCGGAATTCTGATTTGCCCTGATCTATTTGTGTCCATGTCTTGGGTCTGTGATGGGCTGATCTACCACCCACTGTCCAATTGCTGTAATGGAATTCCCGCAAGGAAACACTTATTGTGGACAAATTGAAGAAAATAATGCAATTCTAGGAATTTGCTCTTTAACGTTTTACTGTGCATCATTATGTAGGAATTATTTCAGCCATGAAGGTCAAAAAGAAATGTCTGCTACATTTTGAGTTGAAATAAATATGACAACAATTGAAAATACAGAAACTCAGAAGGCGGTAGTTCATTTTAAAGACACCGATAACACTGTAAACAGAAGTAGTTGATATGATGAAAGACCTTGTATCTCATCGTAATCAGGTTCAGAGTAATTGTGCGAAAACAATGCAGCAATTGCCTTTTGGAAGGTTTGCAAAATAGATTAAATTGGAAAAATCAGGAGTTTGCACAATAACTTGGCAAAGTTTGGCTGTTTCCTTTGTGTTTTCAGCTCAGCCCAAGTCCCAGATATCCTCCACCTGCTCCATGTGTCTCCACACGCATTCACGCCCGTCGGGTGCCCTGCTGCTTTGTGACTCATCTGCTCATCTGCTCCGCTGTAATTGCTGCAGCTTGGTAGCATTAGCTTTCATGTTGTTCGGCTGCAGAGAAAGTGAGGCTGAAGTGCTGCATCGGGGGAAAACAACAACACCCCCTGGGCAGCTGCGGGCCGACCGCCCTCGTCGGTACGAGCCCTGGCCGGCACCGCGGCTTTAATGTGGCTTTTGAATCACCGGCATCAGCTGCAGTTAGGTATCAGCTGGCCTTGACTGGAAAAGTGAGTGGTGCTTCTCTCTGAGGGAAACCAGAGCAGAGCAGCTCTTACTGTGGGGCGATGCAGATGAAAAAGTAACAATCTGTTAAACTCTGTCTCTACTTGATGGTGGTCCTAACAGGAAGAGGAAAATGGGAGAACTTCAAGAGCAAACGAGAGGATAAAGACATAGATGACACTGTCTAGAAATGCAAAAAGACACGTATGTTCATTAATAACGATTTTGTCATTCCTGAAGATGCTGGAGCCACAGTCCCATTACGAACATCTGCATTTCTAAGGACGGTCCAGAGAGAACCCCGCAGTGATCACCTCCAAAATACAAGCACACGGTGTTCTAGGATAGAAGGATCAAATTCAAATGAGAGTCACCTTGAGAATGTTGTGGTGGGAGCAGAAAACAGAAACAGACCGTGAAATCCTTTTAGACTAATGCCAGTGTTAGTTAAATTAAATTCACTTTAATAACATTTGATTACATTTAATTACATTCTCAAGACCCTATAACTATTTCAAAAAGTAATTTGAGACCAAACTACCTTTGCTTCTCTTGTGTTACTTTATCAGTCAGTTTCCTAGACAATGCGATCCTACAGAAACCCCACACGGGCTCTGGGTGGGCGGCCATCTGCCTGGACCGGCTGCAGGGAGGGCATGGCTTCAAAGGCCTTTGTTTATTTGATCATTAAGTAAATCGCTGGCGTGGCAGTGACGCAGCACGAGTCAGTCTTGAGATCTGCACTGGCGCAGCTTCGAGCCGCTGCTGTGACTGCTGCTTCCTACCAGCACAAAGACCGATCAACCGACAGTTCAGGCACGAAGCCAGCGGATGAGTAACGCGTGCAGACAAACTGTTAACGAGAACCCTGTCTTCATCAGATATACTTCCACTTTATAACCCACAGGAGAAGGAGGCAGCCATCTATTATTCTCGTCGGGAGTGAGTTATTTCCTGCGCTATGAGGCCCAGGTGTGGGATCGGGACACGCAGTCCACAGGACAACAACGCGGCGCGTGTGATTAAGCGCCGCTGACTGGCTGGCTTAAAGGTTCTCTGACACGCCAGGTCCTGCTGTGGGTAAAACTACAGCTGCATCAGGCGACTGGAGGGAAATATGCAGATGTGCAAATTCCTCCAACAGACACGCACACATACACATATGCATACATACAAAAATAAAAACAGACCACACAAGAGGATGTGATGGATCGTATAGTGCTTGTCTGAGCAAAGGTCACTGGGATGAGTCATTTACAACCTGTCATCTCCCAGACAGGACCACTCTCACACACACACACGGAAGAATTACAGGCACGCAAACAGGAAAAAGTTGCACCACTGCAACTGCACCATCACAACAAGGTTGTCGTGTTTGTGTGGCACTTAGGTAATAAAACACCGTGAAGGAAAATGGAGTAGCACAATTAGTTAAGCAATGTTAGCTGGAAACCTGAGACCTAAGTGACATGACACTTTAACTTAGTGCTTTATTGTTAGGTGATAAATGAAGCCGTCGAGCCAGCTCTGTCACAGGTGCGGACACAGGAGGAGATATGAAGCGATAAAGTTTATATCAGGCTTCCAACAGAAACTGTTAGCAGGTCTGTGCAGGCTTCATTTGTCGCCTGTGATTGATATCTCACTTAGTCTGAGAGTGAGTCTTAAAGGAAGTGTTTGCATTTTTGTTTTCTAAGCGGAAACACATTTAGTCTCTTTTAGGTCAGACACAAAATCACGTTTTAGGCCCAAATCTATTTTTCAGGAGTTTTGTTGGCTTCTACTTGTTCTCCCAATGCTGTGATGTCATCACCTTCGCATCCGTCTGTCAGGACATGAAGTGCTCAACTTAAAGAAAAACTTCACTGATTTTCAGTTGGGGTTGGTTGACTAAAACGATGTCGGGTAACATTTAAGAATAAAGAGACTTTCAGATTGCTCAATAATTTCTAGGCAGAGAAGTTATCATTTATTCCTCTGGTAAGACGCCTCGGCAGATGGTTTGCTGTGGGCCCACAGACCTGTACCTGCCCCAGCAACGGTCGGATGGAGAGGGGGCGGGGCTAGCTTGAGAGGGGGTGGGGTCAGTCGGCTGGAGCGAAACTGCTCAGGCCGCCATTGTTTTTCACGCATACAACTCCAGCACTAATACACAATGGCAAGACGACCTTCTCTGTATTATTTAGAAGACGGCAAGTTCTATATTCTATGTGACGGCCAAGCGTCCAAAGCGATGTCGCTTTTTGATCCTTTGATGTCGGCTCTTCCTATCATTGTGAAGCAGAATTCACCAAGCGTTGGATTGTTCACCCACTAATAGGGAACGTGAGCTGGGTTTAGACCGTCGTGAGACAGGTTAATTTTACCCTACTGATGATGTGTTGGTGCAATAGTAATGTTGCGATATTCAGGGTTACCTGTGAGATCCAGAATGCAGCCCAGGCGAGTTACATTACGCAGAGTGGACGAAGCTGTCACAGCCGGAAGGCGAGGCAGCCATCAGCAGGGAGATCCGACCATGGGGCAGTTTACAGGAGCGGAGTGCAGGAGACAGCTGCACCACACGCCCATGTGAACTCCTGAATATCCCTGTGCTGGATTTCACCGCTGCTGATTTAGTTCGGATGAAGTTGCGGATTCTACTACTGACGACATACCATCAGTTTTTGGGCTATATGTGGACAGAGAAGCTGGAAACTGGACAAAAAGCCGGGACAGAACAGTGGAATTAACACTAGGTAAGTAATAAATTAAACCGTTTATTGTTTTAGCTTGCGCTGTGAAGTTTGAGTAAAGTTACAAGCTGCTGCTTGTGTGTTTTAGACTGTCAGGAGTACCGTTAGCTTATGTTGCTAACGCTAGCTGAGTGGCTGTTACGACTAATTTAATAATACTATTTTATTTTGTCAGCAATATCGGCTTCATTGCTGCCGATTCCTCTGGGATGAAGTTGGGGATTCTACTGCTGATGGTAGAACGTATGAAGGATCCTCGTGTACTGCTTGTAAACAGAGCAGCAGTCCAAACTAGCTCCCGAAGGCCAATGCCAAACCAGAATAAACAGCCGGGACAGAGCCGTGGAATGAACACTCAGTAAATGATATATTCAACCGTTTATTGTTTTAGCTTGCGCTGTAAAGTTTAAGTACAGTTATGAGCTGCTTCTTGTGTTTTGGCCTATCGAGGATAGCGTTAGCTTATGTTGCTAACATTAGCCCGTATAGTAGCTTGGCTAGCAGCACCCTAATACTAATAAAATTATTAATTTAATTCTCTTGTAGGTAATATTTGCCGGTCGCAGACAAGACAACTGTCTTGTCCAGCCATTGAAAATTAGGGCTGTAGGAAAACAATGACGGACAGAGCAGTTACGCTTCAGCAGCCTGGCCCCGCCCCCTCGGTCCGACCGTTGCTGGGGCAGGAACAGAATAAACCAGGAAGCAGTAGTTATAGTCTGTGCCAATGGCAAATAATCCGCCAGGCTGTGTTGGAGGAGGAATGAATGATAAATTCTCTACATAAATAATACAGAGTGTCCCCACATTCTCACATACTACCCAAAGATCGGTGAAATTTTCCTTTAAACTGGACAACAAGCGGTGCTTTTTAAGTTTTTTTGTGCGCGAGCTCTCCGCCGTCGACGGATGTGGGCGTGGCCGTATGCGCGGGTCCGCGCGCGCCGGACGCAGATCAAACCTCCGTCCGGCTAATTTGGCGCAGATGAAACCCAGCCCCATTCCAGGCGAGCGACACAAACAAGCGCTTCAAAGCTGCAGGAAATCTATTAGCACCTGGCGGGACCCTCCCCCCCTCCCTCACCCCCTCCGCACCCACCCTGCCTCTCCCTTCCATCCCTCGCTCTGCCACCTCACCTCTCCGCCCCCCCCCCCACCCACCCCACTTAATAAAGCCACACAAGACCACCGCACCCCTGCTGCGCCACTAAAACCAGAGGATCGGGTGCGTGTGTGCGCGTGCACGCGCGCCCCAGCGTGCGTGTAACGTCCCTGGACCTGTCTTCACACACGTGGAGCCACTTAGCAGCGAATGAGGTGCCAGACAAGCACGCAGCAGCTGCCACACTGGGAAACAATGGCTCTCCATCCAGACGTGGGCTGCTGTCAGTGTCCAGCTCCAAGTGCCAGCTTGCAAATAAACTAGGTTTTGCAGTTGCATTTAATCTAGTATTGGGGGCTTTGATGTTTGCTGTCCATGTCTGGTCATATCTCATTTGTAGGGGTGGGTGGTTGACAACAGGGGTTGGATGCGTCTTAATTCCGTTATGAATATAAATGCAGGATCTCCGTGGTTTGAGGCACTTTGTCTGTGATTTGTGTGCTTGGTTTATCAGCAGACGTCCCTCTTCCCATGATGTGGTTGTGGACACGGGCCAGGAATCGGCCTGTTAAAGTCGGGCCGCTATGTCTGAGCCGCATGAATTTTATTTGTTCATAAATTGTTTAGCATCGACGTGATATTCTGATCACTGAGGGGAGTGAGTCAGGTCATGCATGTAAAGCAAAGTCAGTCAAATTAAATTTTCTACGGTTGTTCCAAATAAGAGTCTTGCAGCTAAATTAAAAAGAAAAGAGACTTTTTAATTTTTCACTCAATGAACTTATTTTAGCTATGAATGACTGGAATACACAAACATGTAGTTCTCGGGGTCCCATGAGGCTGGAAAGCTTTTATACAATCATTCCTTAGCAGCTATATTGGCACAGCAGGCCTCTAAAGCTTTGTGTCCCTCCAGACGAGGACATGGTGTGCACGGTATCCAACAGCGATACCCAGCATTTAAAGAGGTTGGAGAAAGGATTAGGGGCTGTTTTTCTTTTTCTGCATCAAACAGATGACTAACAACTGTAAAGATCGCTTTGCTCGTATGTGTGATCTCAGCCGGTGGAGGCAGATGGCCGCCCACCCTGAACCCGGCAATAACCGTAACTTATCAGGCGTTTGACTTAACAAGTGGACATTACAGAGGTTTTGCGTTCGTGACTGATGACCTGAAGCGAAGTCTTCTCTGCACTTGCCAACTTCACACATGTTACAGTTGCCGAGCCCCAATGGCTCCGAAGTCGTTTATTTCACTCCATAAAATTACAGTTATTAATTCTGCAGATATAATCCAGAGCTTGTTAACCATCAGTCCCCACGTCCAAGGTTTTGTTATATCAGGAACCAATAACAAATTTCTGGACGATGAGATTCTTAAATGTATTTTAATTATATTTCGCTTTTATTGTTCTTCTGGAAGGACTGGCTGCTGGCTGAAAGCTTCATCATCGATGTCATGTTGCCTCCAGGTCCATGCATGTTTTTTTTAATCTGCATTATTGAATCATTTTCAGCTCAAGGTGACAGCAAAGGCCTTTGCAGCACAACCGCAGCCCTGACATTCCCAGCGTCAGGGTGTGATTTCAGAACATTTTCTTTTTGGCATTTTATCAATTGGATAGAAAAAGGATGAGAAGCTGTCGAGGCCGATCAGCGACCCGCGGGAGCGAAGGCGGGCTAACCCAAATAGCCACAATCTCGCATTAGAACATTGGTTTACTCAAGCTTAGCAGGTCTTAAGCCATTACTACGCCGACATCTTCCTCTACCTGCTGTGAAAAATCAGATTATTTAAGTCAACTGTGTCTGCAGAGTGTTTGGGCGGCTGGCGGCGCCCGCCCACCCTTACCTAGCTCGTGTGCAGGGTCCGAACTAATTGGATTTATGTGCGGGAATGTTTTCCAAAGCCACACTTGTGAAATACCTCCACATCTGTTGGCCATTAGCAGTGGACATAACACACAACAGAGAGAGGAAAGCCCCCATCGCCCTGATTCATTGGACCTCGGCTCGGCTTTTATTGCAGCCGAGGAGGAAAAGAAAGGCTTGCTGCTGCGTTTCAGCTGCCTTATCTCTGTCTCTCTTTCTTCTTTGTGTTCCTTTTGTTTTTCCTTCCATCATTTAGTCCTTCCACCCATTCTTTGCCCCCCCCCCCGGTGCAGCTACAGTCAACTCATCTCTCAGTCAACAGTCAACACATCTTCACTTCTCCTCAGGTTTATTTTCCATTTTCGACCTCCACGCTCATTCATCTCCACCGTGACTTCCATCGCTGAGCCCTTTTCCTTCTCGCTCCCCATGGCGAGGACGTCCTCCCGTTTCATCCGTCCGTGGGCACAAGGAGACGCTAGCAAGGAGGTCTGGCAACCTCCTGACCCCTCATCTGTCATCCGAAAGGGGAAAAGCACCCTTCTAATTGGAGGTGGGGCGGCGTTGAGGGGGTGGGCGGGCTGCTGGGGCTGTTGTTATTCTAGCGTGGGGTGGGGTTAAAGGTCAAAAGAGGTGGGGTGGGGTGGGGGGGCGATCACGACGGTGATTAGCCTCCTTCGTGTGCAGGAATGGAGGGAAGGACGGGACACGTCTAAAACCTGCGGCATCGACAGGTAGGAAAGCTTCAAAAGCAGCCGTAAAAGACGTTCAAAGGCACTTGAGTTACAAGGATGGGTGTAATTCCAGACATTTGTTGTTCTTTGAGTTACACACACCAACGGCTTCGTGTGTCAGAGCTGTCGGAGCGAAGAGCGCATGAATCGGTGAGAAAACAAGTTGATCTAAGGAGTCGCTGGGCGCTGGCACGGCCCTGCGAGCGGCGCGTCACTTTGGCGGTTTAGCGCCGAGTGTTGACAGGCTCGTTCACACACCTGCCCTCCCATCGTACCAGTTCTCCCTGACGACGACAAAAAGACGTGAATGGAAAAAAGACTAACCGCTACGGGTGAAATTATGGACAGATTTTAAATCACTTTAATGACACCGGGTTTTGTTTGTTGGAAAACACACCCAACGATCCCCAGGAGCGCCGGCCACAGATCTGCAGAGTCTGTGGGTGGAAGTGTCACAGTGTTCATTCCTGTAATGGAGACTACTTCAATTTCCAAGAGCTGCCACAAATTATGTGGAAATCCTCCGCCAAGGATGCCGTTGATCCGCTTTATTGTTATTGCGATTGTTATTCCTGGCAGCGACGCGAGCGTCAGTCACGCCTGCTGCGTGAAGGCTTCGCTTCAGGAGCCGATCGGCTCCGAGCGTTGAACGAGAGGAACTCGTGGGGCTCAATGCCGCCGTGCCCCCGCCCCCCCACCCCCCCGATGCATAATCAGCTGTCAGACTTAACTTATCCACCTGCGGCATCTGAAGCACGCGGGACGGCGCTCGCTGCAGTTCAGGAGGTGCGAGGCTGCAGGTCGACGCTGATTGACGTTCCGCGGGTGTGATGTGTACAGTGCAGCTATGCCCCCCCCCCCCTCCACACACATGCCTCTACACCTGCTCCACACACACGCAGACCAAAGAGAAGAAAAGCCACCAAAGGAAGGGAAAATCCAGTGACCTGCGCTCGTCCTAATGAGGGAGGACCGGGCATCTGGCGTTTCCCTCCGACCCGCTCCCTCTGGAGGCTGTACGCCAGCCGCCCGTTAACGGCTGAAGTGTGGATTTCCTGTCAAGCGAGGGGGTTCGGGCCCTGGTACCTGAGGAGGATCACTTCCAGGTGCCCCACCTGAACAGGCCCCTGTGCTGCACAACCCACACTTTTGCTCCCGCAATGCAGATATTGGTTGTATTTCTGCATAATTGACACACTGCTCTGTTGTTGTCTCGGCTCACTCTCTGATGTGGTGATGGGACGAGCCCTGAATAGACTCCTGGCACCGTTTCTCCTTCATACCACTTTCTCTCCACGGGACAGGACAAATATTCCCTGAGCGGCCGATAGATATTTTTCATCTTCGTCACCATTTGACTTTCATGAGAACCGCTGAGCCGCCTTGTCTTCGGTTGCCGGTGCGGGAGACGCGGAGCGCCTTGGGTTCTGTGGGTCCAGCTGTCATCAGGTGGGTCTCAGTCATCGGGCCGTGGTGCAGGATCTGGACCCGCCGGGGCGCCGAGCGGCCTTTGGCACCACATGTGAAGAGTCGCATCTGCCTTTTCAGCCGAGCCAAAGCAAAGGCAGGCGCGGAGGCCGTCGCCTGATGATTGTCAGCTCGCTGTCACGCCGCCACCGCTGCCCAACAGTGATTCTTTGTGCCGTGTTTGCTTTGGCACCGTCCGCTGATTATTATTTAAAGAATCTAACAAAAAACAACCTGTCTTACTTGAGAATACCAAGCACAAGTGTTAACAGGTCTTTAACAGAAGTTTAGTGATTTGAAAATAAGCCAAGTAAAAGTCACTGAGTCATGTGTTTTTACAACAATAAATCAACACACCCTCAGTGAGAAACTCTTTTCTGGACAGCCCCTAAATAGTGCCGGCTAATGACTTAAACCCGGATTCTATGCAGCTGATTACAGGTCCCAGCCAAAAAAAAGCGTTTAACTGAGACGTCTCTTAATAGACGATGCCACAACAAATCCTCCATCAGGACGAATCCTTGCAGCTGTGTTACTTTCAAAATAAAAGTTGGGACACGCACACGCTTGGGTGCCTTGGGGGGACGGGGACTGTTTTGGAATTATAAAAAATATATAAATATTTGGCTTTGGATTTCATTGGAAACGTTTGTAGAGTATTGGTGAACTGTGTCCGTTTGTTTTAATTAATTTTATTACTTATTTATTAGTGACTGAATAGAACAATATGAACTTCTGCCCACGTCCCCGCCTGGTTTTATTTTGAAAAAGCCAATCGGAAGCATCCCGTTGGACTTGACAGGCAGGAGGACCGCTGATAGAGAGCAGCTCAAACTCAAGTGAAAAAGGGGGTTGAACCAAGGACGAGGGGTTTGTCGGAGAAGTGGCGCGTGGGTGAGAGGAGCGAGTCTCGCGCTGGTCATCGGCCGCTCTGGACTTCACTCAAGCAGCGGAAGGTCGGATTCTAACCCGAGCGAGCCCACGTTTCCAACCATGAGGACAAACGCATGGATTTATCAGGCTGTGGTTTGCGTCGTGGTCACTATGATGAACGCAGGTGAGTGTGACAAGTTTGTCTGCTGCGGTTTATTAGTATTTATTCATCTCCAATTAAATTTGTATTAGTTTCCTGTGTAACTGCACACTGTGGCGAACAACCAGAATAACAGAGACGGGAAGAAAGTCAAGGAAATGATGGATATCTAATGAATTTCTTCCTCATATTTTAAGGCATCTTTAAAACATTCTGATGCACACGTGTATTTGTCAGTGTAAACTTGGTGAGTGTTTAATTACAGGTTGCTGACACTAGATGAACTCTGTCACAAGTCCCGTCATGCGCTGTTGTTTCAACCCGCTTGTTGATAAATTACTATTATTCATTGAGGTTTGACAACCTGCCCCGGGCTATTTTCGTAGATCGGGGAGAGTCTGTTACCGAACGTTTAACACTTGCTCCTATTAAACAATCGCCGCGCACCTCCCTCTGAGAACCTATTGATGCGCTTGGAAGCTGCGTCGTGTCAGTTAACGTTCGGGAAGCGAGGAGAGATGCACGCAGAGAGCGAACATGTGAGGGTTCTGCAGAATAAGGAAGCTGCGCGACTCCGGCAGCCTCGAGGTGCGAACTGTGCCAACGCGCTTTTCATTCAAAAACTATTTGGGCATTTCAATAACAGGCACCCTGTGCGGGAGCCGCGCCAGCGCTCGCAACTCGAGCTGCGTGACGGCGATTAATCTCGTCGCGCAGCCCGTGGCGCGCACACGACCGACGCTCGTTAAACGGACCCGCACGAGCGCTGACTGCGCGACGGAGGCCGCGACCGTCCCGATAGGAGGTGCCACTTCGATAGGAGGTCAAGGGGGTGCGGGGTGGCGGGGGGGGGGGGGGCTAACATCTGGATGCTCGCGGAAGCAGATGTCATTTTTGCCTAATTCCCAGACACAGACGCACCCTTTAACCTGCTACACCTCCGCCGTTCACATAATCGTCTACAACCTTTTACCTGCACTTCCTGAGAAGTGAAGCGATTAGAAAATAACCGCTTTTGGGTTTTAACAGTGGGAAGGTTGACTTGTGCTGACGCTTGGGATGTTTGCTCAAGGGCACCAAAGTGGAAGTCTCCGGGAAAGGTCGCTGTTGGTCATTCACCTTTCCCACCTACGCATCTTATGCTAAAGCAGACACTCAAACCTGTACCTGGAAGCCATGGCTGTCTCTTCTCAATAAATCCCACGTCTCCCGCTTTTGAGATTACGCCGAGTGCCTTTTATTATAATCTCCAACTTCAACAAATGCTTGGGATTTGGAGATAGCCGCTGTCTGACTGCAGGCAGAGGAAGAGACTAAGTGAAATCTAATTGAGCGGCCTGGCCAGACATGAGGGCTGGAACAACACTGTGATGAGGGCCAGATGTGGTCCGGTGGAGCCCAAACATTAATAACATGTCCTCCCCAAAAAAGCCTTTTCAACCACGAGGAGCCTCTAAACGCCCCAGTTTACAATATCCTAAGTACACACACGGCGTCTGGAGTCGGAACTTGGCACCGTGGCGTGATGCTGTAACTCGGTAGCATTACATTTCCCCCTGTCATTTAGCTCACACTTGGTTTTAGGTGTAGACAGAAAACAAGTTGAACCCAGCTCGTAGCACATCATATCCTCGGCCTTCAGAAACTACACTTACATTTTCCAGCAGTTAAACATGAACGATGAACGATTTGTGTAAAAGGCCTAAAATATGGATTTGTCCTGCTTTAAACCCACTTGGATCACTTACGCATGATGCTATGGCTTTGCAATGATGGAATCGTCTTTTGATGTGCAAACAAACATCTCAACTTAGGCCAGTGCATTAAAAGAAGAATGAAATACAACCTGTCCTGATGGGTCTTCAACAAAATGTTCCGCTTGTTAAAGACGCAGGAATTCTGATGCATCCTGGTCTGAGTCTCCAAAACCTGAAGTACATGTACAAGAAGTACAGCAGGGGTTGGATACGACTTTCATGACGTGACACCAACTTCGACTTTCTGTAGGAATCCCACATATGCATTACACTTATCAGCGATAACATAAACTGTCCTGCAGTAAATCCTATCAAGTAGTAAAAGCTGACGCTTGGCTCTTTTGAAAGCAGTAAAATATGAAATATGCTTTTCATGAGCATCAAATCTCCGAAGCACATCAGCTGGATTGACTTCATTCTGTGTTCTTGGCTGCCGCCGCACTTCGACACCCGCCGCATCGCTCCAGCAGCCACCCTGGGTTTGCCGAGGGGCGTCTGGGCCTTTTCAGGGCCTGGCCTCTGACCCTAGACCCGTTTGGGTTCGGCTGCTTTGGGGCTTTAACCAATCGGAGGCTCCAGTCGGAGTTCTGACGACGCTGCAGCTGCAGCGGGAGCGATGAGGAAAGTTCTTGGCGGCTCTGAGACAGGTTCGACCCGTTTGCCGTGTTGCACAACGAGTTAGCGCGATGCTAACATGCCAACAGGCATAAGGAGCTGAGCTCATAGACCCTGAAACCAATAAGCATTAACATTCCCAACGCTGGTTTAGTGTTGGGAGGCAATTCTCTGGATTTCCCTGGATTTCTCTGCATCTGTGTCCTCACTTTGTCGCAGGTTGCTGTAGAAAGTCCCATCAGACGTTACAAAGGTATGAGAAGACTGAGAACCACGTGCTGGTCTGCGCGGGCTGTCCCCAGCCCCCCTTGGTCCGGGACAGCCGATCCCAGGAACACTGCGCCCGCAAGTGCAAGAAGGTGAAGCGGAACTTCAGCTGCAGGTGCGTTTCCACTTCCTTCCGCCTCCTCTTTTTTTATTTATTTACGTTTTTTTTCTTTTTTGCACTGGGTCATTCCTGCTCCTCTCTCCGCAGGGCCTTCAACTTCCAGAGGCACAACAGGAAATGCCACTTGCTTCCCTTCGACCGGTTCACCCACGGCGTGCAGAAGCAGGCCAACGTCAACTTCACTCTGTACGAGAAAAAAGGTAACCTCCGCGAGCGCCCGGCTCGCTGGGGGGGGTCCGGGCCGGCCGCTTGTTTGTTGACGATCGCAGGTTGTGCCTCTGGCCTCGCCTCCTTCATTTAGCCCCTCTCTCTCTCTCCCCTCCGTCTGCTGCTTAATGGCCCCGGCGGGGAGAGTCGCACGCACAACACGCAGCAGACTTGAGTGAAGTGTAAACAAAAAAAAAATTAATTGTTTACAGTCGCGGTGCAAAGGGGTTTTTTCCAAGGCATGCCGGGGAACCTAACACTTCTAACACTCTAGGATTTACTGCAAACTTTATAGAAACTCCCGCCTGGTGACATTTAATGAACTTCAGGGAGTTGTCTGCTGGGAATAAACACGCAAACTGAATGTGCTGCAACACATGCTGTAAAACGCCTCACTGCCCATACATGGGAAGATGCACCTCAGGTGGACGAGCGCACGGCTCAAATAAGGTCTAATTGCTGAAACGCTGTTTAAACTAGGACCGAGGACATGAATGGATGCCTTCAAACGCTTCTCCTGTCTCTCCCTCCCGTGCTCAGATTATATAAGGGAGTGCATCATCGGCACCAAGGACAACTACAGAGGGAGGAGGTCCTGGACCAGGTCAAACATCACGTGCCAAGCGTGGTCGGATAATAACATCAATGAGCACACGTAAGTCTGTGCGAGTGTGGAGGAATCGCCTGTCGCCCCGAGAGCGAGGCGTCGCTCTCCGCGGCGCAATGATCGCTGTGTTTTTTTTTGTTTTTTTTTTTCGTTTTTCGGGAGGCGGCGAGGTTCAATCGCTCGCCTCCTCTCGTCGCATTCCCGCAGCCTTCAAAGCCTGCGTCTCCCCGTCCTCAGCGCCTCCACCGCCGTCCGGGGCCGCTCCGCTCCCGCTCCCTCTGCGCCTGATGCTGCGCAGGCCCCGCCGCTTTTATTTATTGACGTGCGGAGCGTCCTCCTGCACCTCGGGGGGTTGGGGGAGGGGGGGGGGGACGCCTGAGCGTTTATCCAGAGTTAAGTCGGATTTCTTTCAGCACACGCGAGGATGTCCTCCCCCGACGGGCGTCAGGTGTGTCCCCGAGCGGGGCTCCATCAGTGACTTGGCAGAAGCGCTCCGGTGCCAGCATCTCATTAGCGGCGCTCATTAGTCATGAGATATTTTAGCCTGGGGGGGAGGAGGGGGCCCGAGAGAGAGAGAGAGAGTATTAAGAGTTTGAAGAAGTGCCTAGTGAGACGGCGCAATGAAAGAAAGCAAGCGCGGGAGATTTATAGACTGAAGTCTGTTCTGTGTGTTGTCCGGCTGAGACGTGCTGAGGGAAAATACCAGATCAGTGGTCCCCCACAATTAAAACGCCCGCCTCCCCCTTCGTCTCCCCCTTCGTCTCCCCCCAAAACCTCCCTCGGCTTTCCGGGAGCTTCACATTTGGAAGCTTTTGTCACTGTTTATTTGACACGCGGGCCCCGTCCCCCTTCCAGATGCTGGTCGGCAGCTGTTAGCCGTCGGGGGGTCGCAGGGAGTCGTAGGTGAGGGAGCTTTAGTGCCACTGTGTGGTTACCTAACGCGGGACTGTCCCGCTGAGTGAGAATTACCACCGTAATGAACCACGCTCCATTTGAGCCGTAGGCTAAGGATTATGTTCACGCTCGACCAGACGCCGCGGGCAGGGGCCATTTCTCAGGAGGCTCCCGTCCAGGAATGGGACTTCCACCTGTCTATATTTAGTGCCTGATGGAAGTAATGGGAAAATGAAGGAACAAAGAAAATGACAGTTCTCAAATAGTAATGAATGACACAGCAGCATTGTGTTATTTTACTACATCCTTTGGTTAAGTCGAACCTGCATCCATTCGTTTCCTGAAGCTTAAGATCAGAATGCTCAACTTTTCCATTTGCCAAAACTTCCAACTGTTCCTGTCATTGTTTTTGAATCTCACCTGTTGCGCTAGGCTCCCAAAGAGGAGAATTTACGCCCTCTGATCCGTCAGCCCTCTCTTTAATCTCTGAATACTTTATGCCCGTGGATGTCGCGGCGCTGCAGCGTTAGCGCGTTTGTTCCGCCAGGTGCGCGCTCCTGGACCTAGCGCAGCGGCTACTTCAGGTCTAGATTTCACCTCCGCTGATATCCCAGATCTGGCCGGCCGGTCTGAGGCATGTGTGCGTAGCGTCTGCCGGGGCTCCGATGGGAGAAGGCTTTGGCAACGAGATGAATAACTGGCCAACATCTGTTAGCGCAACATCATTACGGCTAACTTGCTCCCAGGCTGCGGCCTTTTACAGACTCTCACCACATGCAACACTTTCCTGTAACGTGCGGGACCTTTTAATTGCTTTGTAGACGTGTAATATTGTGTGTGATGGTAAAAGTGAGTACACACAACAGATGTGAGTTGGGGGTTTGGAGGAAGCGATGGCGTTCGACTGAGCTCGCTGGATTCGGTGTCATTCCCACGTTTGTCCCTCTTCTATCTCCTCCTCCATGCGGCTCAGTCAGACGCTGGAGATTTCTTCTGCCTCTGGCTTGAATGATGTTGTGCATTAGAGGAGAAGCCTTGCGTAAGCCCCAGGGCACGGAGGGGAGAGCGGAGCAGACTCCCCCAAGAAAAGAGTCATTGCCTGGGGTGGATTG
Organism: Betta splendens; assembly: GCF_900634795.4. Classification (NCBI taxonomy): domain Eukaryota; kingdom Metazoa; phylum Chordata; class Actinopteri; order Anabantiformes; family Osphronemidae; genus Betta; species Betta splendens. Next base: position 9,546,903 of record NC_040889.2, read on the forward strand.
TTCAGACAAGCTGCTGAAGGGAGGGCGGACTTTGGTTCTTTTCCTGCTTTTTTTTTCCTTCCCTGCACATGTTTTCTCTTTTTACATCACAAATTGAGCGCTGAGCCTCCAGTCTTTGCTCACTTCCTCATGCTCCCTTTTTATACTTTAAGTCCGTCGCTGGGCTTGCTTCTTTTCATCCTTCCGTCCTCCGCACCTCGAACGTCTCCCGTCTCATCCCCGTGTTGGGGCAAAGCATCAGGGAGGTGCTGACGAGCCAGCTTTTCATCATCCTGCACTGACAGAAGACAAATTTCACACACTGTCCATTTAGTGCGGGGATCCTGCAAAATCCCTTACGTGTTTAGGCCAGGTCTCATTTTTTTACAGTGTTACTGTATAGAACAGCCTTTCATTATGCTGTTGTAGCAGTTGACAGAGACAAATTGGCTTCTTAAGGTGTTCAAAGGACCTCCTTGACGCCTAATCATTCCAACATTTGAAATGTGCTGCTCAGATTCCTTTGTGCTGCTGCAGAGAGCAGGTTTATTTGCACGGCTCACGGCCTCGGTTCACACTTTAAACCGTGCCCATCCGCTCCCTTGCAGGTTTGATCCCGACAGGTATCCGACGCAGGACCTGCGGGAGAATTTCTGCCGGAATCCCAACAACGACCCCGGTGGTCCGTGGTGCTACACCACGGACCCCAACGTGCGCGCCGAGGAGTGCGGGATCCCGCAGTGTGCGGAAGGTAGGGCCGCAGCGCAGCACAGTGTGTCTACACACCATGAGGCTGAGTCCGACCGAGCGTTGTCCTGTCGACAGACGCGTGTGTGACCTGTAACGGGGAGGACTACCGGGGGAAGGTGGACCACACGGAGGGCGGCAGGGAGTGCCAGAGATGGGACTCGGCGAGGCCGCACAAGCACCGCTTCCAGCCCAAGAGGTAAGCTGCAAAGCCCATAATCGCCCGCTAGCCTTTCTCACGGACGACGCGCTCCACACCCATGACAAACGCTTACATAAATTACAGTAATAGCTGCTCCAGGCCTGAGCTGCGATAACGTCTCTCTGTCCCCCGCTCCTTGTTCTCTCCTGCCTGTCTTTGAAGGTATAAGGACAAGGACTTAAAGGACAACTACTGTCGCAACCCGGATAATCGCCTCCGTCCCTGGTGCTTCACCATGGATCCCAAAACTCCATGGGAATACTGCAACATCACTCTGTGTGGTGAGGGCCAATCTGAAATCTCAGAATGGTTGTTTAACTGTGATTTAAGGCTGTTGCTAGTGTTTCTCAGAGCCTCCTTCGTATCTTTACACAGCGCTGAGGATGTCTTCCTCAGACACGCTGCGGTTCGGTGCTTCCCTGAAGTGGTTCGGCGGGGCGGGGGGTTGTTATGTACAGGACTTTGGTGGTTTTGGGGTCGGCTGAGTAAAAACGCTCCCCCTGTCTCCTGCAGAGTCTCATAAGACCTTTGTTTACCCGACTGGGTGTTTAATGTGGTGCTTGGCTCCACATCCTTCCACCTCAACAAGGAAGGGTAAATAGGCTGTTTGCAAAGGGGGGGGGGGGCTGACCTCAGAGACAAAGATGTGTTTTACTGAGACCACGCACAGATGACAAGAGGCCATAAAGTGGCAGATGACAATAGGAACGACTAATCTGAGGTGCCTCACATACAGTAGAACGCCTGTAAGTTAGAGTGTAGCGTAAACACCGGACAAACTGGAAAAAAAAAACTGGGGTTGAAACAAAACTGTTGCAGATGCTCCCATGTTCAGAGACGGGGAGAATGAAAGCTGAGGGGCACTGAAGCTGCTGCTGCTGTTGTTGTCCATGGAAGCCGTGTGACGTCTCCGCACCCCACGGAGATGGGCTGTGTTCCTGATTTGAGATCATTTTTAATAATTATATCATGTTATTACGCTAGACGTGTTTGAAGCCTGACGGACGTGTAGATTGGATGACCTTTGCCTTCATTCATCATATAAAAGAAAGGAGGAACAGAAGAAGGATGGATGTCAGAAGGAGGTCACACCTTTGAGGAAGCACACAGAAACTTTCCCACGCGCACGACCCGCGTGCACGCGTGTACTCTACAGTACACGTTATGATTTACAGCCAGGGTGGAGGATCTGCATTTGTCCAGATGTGTGGATGCCTCAGTGCCTTCCTTTAGAAGAGATAAAAACCACTGACCTGTAGTGCGCTGCACACAGACACTGGCATGCATCAAGCCAAAGAATCCCACTCTTCCGCCCACCTTCTCGTTCCTGTCTGAAAACATTCCCTTTCCTCCTCCATCTTCTCCCATTTCACTTGTCAAAGGCTAAAGAAACAGAGACAGAAATCCGGCGGGGAGAGCTTGTTCCCCGTGTGCCGCCATCCCTGCTCTGCTGAGACGCGGAATTCCACGGGAAGATGTTTGGAATAGTTTTCCGGCGGATGAAGTTGCCCAAGCCCGACGGGGTTCGATGTGATATCTTTGGTCGGGCTGGAATAAACAGTTTCGCCAGAAACGCAGCTCTGCTGTTTAATGTTGAGGCAACGGCGTGTAAATAAATGGGGCCGGGCTCCGGGCCTTTCTTCCAGCAACCTGTAACAGTGTGTCCTGTCAGGCATGTTGTTGTGGATGTGCGGAATCCAGGGCTCCAGTGTTCCCAGCGCTCTCAGTGGGAGGCCTGCTGCTTCTGATCATCTGTCTCTGGGCCTTTCTTCTTCTCCGAACGCCGCCCTGAGCTCTGTTTGTCTTCCTGTGCTAGAGTCCGACTCCAGCGGCCGCTCCGACGTCAACGCCACCACGTCCTGCGTCCGCGGAAAGGGCGCCGGCTACCGAGGCACCATGAACGTCACCCCGGAGGGCGTGACGTGCCAGCGCTGGGACGCCCAGTTCCCCCACAACCACTCGTTCCTCCCCCAGAACTTCAAGTGCAAGTGAGTAGACGCGCCCGTGCTCGCGCGCATCCTCACCCGCGCCCTCATTTAAATTGTAGCCCGTGTGCGTGTTACAGAGACCTCAGAGAGAACTACTGCCGGAACCCCGATGGCTCCGATTACCCATGGTGCTTCACTACAGACCCCAACCAGAGGAGGGCCAACTGCACCCACATCCCCCGGTGTGACGCTGATGCCACGCAATCAACAGGTGAGGTTCATTAGGAACTGACAGTTAGAGCAGATACCTCACCTGCATGACTAACCTGTAATAGTTGCAATAACGATTAGTTTACACAAGTCAGCGAAACACGGGACAAGACGTGTTGACTGTGTCAGGTTTCTGGGTCACATACCAGCCTTCTGTTGTCATCTCCGTGATGTTTTTGGGTTGTGTTGTTGTTCTTCCTGGGGAGAACAAGTGGCAAGAACGTCTTGTTTTCGTGTTCTCTTTTTTTGCATAGCATAAAGACAACACGACCGAGTAGTTAGGCTGCAGTGGGTGTTTCACTTTCTAGGATAATCGCTGGTACACAATCACCCCGCGGACACAAGTGTGGTATTGAGCTTGTCGGCTGATGTCACCGTGTGAGTGATGGTATTGAAACGCCGAACTACAAAGGCTTGAAAAGACACGTTGTGTGCAAAGAGGAATTACTCAGACACTCCCCGTGGCCGTTGCCGTAGGACTGGGCCGCTTGGCAGGGTGCAAACCTATCAGTTGTTTCATAGAAGAGCTAAAAAAAAACAAAAAACCCATCAGCGCTTGGCAGCAGCACCCGCTGTCATGTCCCATGTTTACCTGCTTTGCATTGAAGACCACCCATGTGAAGGAAGCAGCCAGTGGGTCAGTTCCTACAGCTCCTCTGACTCTGTTTACGACGTTTTCCTTTACACTACACCTGACAACCACTTACACTGGGTGGATCCTAAAATCCATTGATTCAAACCACAAGAGAAGAAAAAATATTTTTTGACGTAATTATGTTAATTAATCTTGTGTCAGTGAGGTATTTGAAGATGCTCACCTATGGGTGGTTGCCACGATTGCTTTTGGCGTTTACTAAATTGTAAGTTGGTCTAAAAATAACCCGGTGTTTTTCTTGCAGAGTGCTACGAAGACGGTGGAGAGACGTACCGGGGCACTCTGTCCACAACCCGATCGGGGATTCCCTGTGCCGACTGGTCGCACCACATAAACAGGTACCGGAGTCACTGAGTCCGTGTCGTGCTGTCGGCCCCGCTGGGTGGAAAAGTTTCCTGGAGGGACCAGAGTGACATTCTTCTTCAGCTCGGTTGATGAGTGTTTGTTGACAACTTAGCTCCAGCCGCCTCGTGAAAATCCCTCTTTCATACGAATGAAGCTAAGCAGCGAAAACAAACAGCGAGAGGAAGCCGGGGGTTCCTCAGGGGTCAGCACCGGGCCCAATTATTATTCATCTAACTGACGAGGAGAAGCCCCTGCGGTGCTCCCATCCGAGCTTGAAGCTGTTGGACTGACTTAATTTACAGGAATTTTAAAAGCCAAAATGGCACAGACAGATGGACATGTTCCAGAGCCGACCCCTGACCCCAGGAAGTGCTTTCTGAGAGAAGCAGATCAAAGCCAATCGGCTCCCTCGCACTGACTGCAGCCGGCGAGTCTGCCCCGTCGGAGGTCAGAGTTCAACGTAGGAGAAACCCCTGGAAGCCGCGACTTGTTTAACGTTCTCCTGGGAAGTGGAATTATCTTCACCACCTGACAAATTGTTGCTTATTGCCCAGAATTATTTTCGCCTGCGTGTGTGTGTGTGTCCACACGCCGTCATGGGGATTGCAGATATGCATAGTATCCGTGAAAAATATTCCAAGTAACTGCTGCAGAGCCAGGTGGAACGCTCGGCATAGACGCGATTGGAGGTGAATTCTTCTAAATCGGGTGCAAATCGTGGAGGATGTGGCTCCTGCTGGTCTGAGCCCTCCTAAACGCTCAGAGTGCATACTTTCATACTCCCATGAGCACGCTCCACAAAACTCTGTTTCCTTCTAAGGCCTCTGTGCAGTCGGAGGATCCATTGCACTATAGGAAAGTCAGACTTTCCAGGCTCCCAACTCTGTGCTCAATACGCGTGCGACGACTCTTGTGTATTTTTAGAGAATGAGATCGTATATGAATCCGTATGAGATGCAACGTGCGAAATAACAAACGCAACGTGAGAGTCTGTATTTGTGTGTTTTACAGTGGGGATTCTCACTCCACAGTGTCCCACGTCGGGCTGGAGAAGAACTACTGCCGCAACCCGGACCGGGACAAGCACGGCCCCTGGTGTTACACCAACCCAAACAGCCGCCTGGCCTGGGACTACTGCCGGCTGAAGCGCTGTGAGTGTCTCCTCCCGCGTGCAGCTGCGCGACTGTAAATATCAGCAGGGCCTTATTTCAGGCTGCGAGTGATGCAACGCCTGTGATCGGTTCCGCACATGGAAAAGTTTGACTGTTCAGACCATCTTGCAGCATGTTTAGATAAGAAAACCTCCGTGACCCACATTCGCAGTGTCAGCGTATTAGAACAGCTGATTAACACGGCACACGGTGCAATCTCTGGGTTTATTAGCCTGTCTTGTCCTCATCAGGCGAATCGGGTTTCTCGCATGTGGGATCAAAACGCCTCAGGGCGTGTTTCTGAAATCAGAACGTGCCTTGTTGTTGCCAGCGAACGTGCGTACAGCGCGTAGGAGCGGTGAAACGGGAGGAATGCGGGGCGAAGGAGTCTGGAGCCCCGTGCCTTTTCGCAAGGTTGCCACCTGGCTAATTGCCGCGGGCGGCAGGTGTCCGTCCACGCGTCCGAAGGCGTCGCTGGCTTTAAAAGGCCCCAACGCTTGTGCAGGGCTTCATTCGCCCACGAGTCAGTGGACGTGGACGGGTTCTCGTACGGCTCGCGTTCCGTTTGTGCAATGTTCCCGAGGTAGACGTGTCCCAGATGCGCCGATAAGAGTGATCACCGCGAGCACGATCCGCCCTGATGAGTCCTTTAGATCCTGCAGGTTTACGCCAAACGCAGACACGTAATGCGGGTGGAGCGCTGGCAGCCCCGTCCCAGCGTAAACAGCTCCGCTCCGCTCTGACTCAAACGCTCAAACGCTGAAACGCTGCAGCGCTGCGGTTTCGTCCGTCCACAGCAGCGCTTGATGCCCAAACGGCAAACAGATGCACGTCTCCGCTGACATCTTCTCTATTTTTGACAAACACACAAGCGGCCGGGCAGCATTTCCCTTTCGCCTCGTTCTCAGCTGGGACGCATTGAGCGGCCTCGCTTTCAAAAAGGCCGCGCGGCCGATCCCCGTAACGCGAAACATGCCTTGCGTGAAGTTCTCTTGAGCAAATTCATTTGCCGCCTGCTGAGCCCAGATTCTGAGATAAGTCTTCATTTAGTGCAGAACGGGGTCTTTTTCGTGCTGTGCGTGTGTCAGCAGGGGGTCAGGGGGTGGATTTATTCCTGCTGCTGTAAATTCTCACCTTGCTTTGCTTTCCTCTATCAGGTGACTCGGACACAGCGGCTCCTCAGCTCGTCGGTGAGTCCGAGTTCTGCTTCTTCTCCTCATCCCATGTCTCTCCTTTTCCTTCTTCTGGTTCCTCTGGTTGTCCTGCACCTCGGTAAACATAGCCTTCTCTCTTTTGGACCCGTTCAGCTGAAGCCAGGCCCAGGATTTCATGCTTTGTGCACATAAACACCAGGATCGTTGGAGGTCACCAAGTGCGGGGCCCGGACGGCAGCTGGGTCGTGAGCATCCAGAGAGAGTGAGTCCCTTTGCTCCGGTGCTTGTGCAAATGCTTTGACCTGTGCTGTGGCTCCCATTCACCGGGACCATCGTCTCCCCAGGAACGTTCACCTGTGCGGCGGATCCCTGATCAGAGAAGACTGGGTTCTGACCGACCAGCAGTGTTTCACCTCCTGGTAACTTACATCCTTCATTCTCAAGCTCAGTTTAAAGCATAGTTGCGGGTTTTACTGTACTGAAAGTGATTTCAAGCGTGACCTGACCTCCGATATGGAACTAAATGGTTTGGACTGGAGGCCTGTTTAGCTTCTGTTGTTGAGTTGGAGCCACATATATTTATGCAGTATCTCTGTCATCTGCAGCAGTGGCTTCAATGAAAGCGTCCTCATGTCAGTAGGAATAAATAGCACATGTGGAGCAGGTCAGCTTTTGAGGTGCAGTGTTTATTTTGCAGTGAGTCAGAGTTCACCAGGAGCTTCTTTTCTTGCCGTTCGACTTTATTCAAATTCTAGCGGCGCTCGTTTGACGTGTCGTTTCGTCCTCAGTGTTCCAGACCTCCGGGACTACAGCGTGCAGGTCGGCCTGCGGCACCTCAACGAGTCGTCGAACCACCCCAGACTGCACATCTCCCGCCTGATCTGTGGCCCCGAGGGGTCCAACCTGGTCATGCTCAAACTAGCAGAGTGAGTTTCTGCTGGGATCTCGACTCCGGGGCAGACGGCGTCCTCTCAGCAGCGCGCTGAGTTGCTGTTGTTGTGTTTTCTAGCCCTGCTCCTGTGTCTGAGGGCGCTTCTACCATTCACCTACCGGTAAAAGAGTGTCACATAGCAGAAGGCACCAACTGCACCATGTACGGATGGGGGGAAACCAAAAGTATGGGCCTCAACACCGCATTACACGCATTAGGGTCGCGCAGCCGTCATCCACCATCATCACTGATTCTTCTGTTCTCAGGCGCAGCCACCGGTGAAGCTCTCAACAGAGTCACCATGCCGATGGTGGACAACGACATGTGCTCCCAGATCAAAGGCGACGCCGGCGACAGCAGGATATGCGCCGGAGGCAGGAGGGGGGAGGGCGTGTGCGACGTAAGGGCCGCTCGCCGGTGAGTTAGCGGGTCCGCTAGCGCGTAGCAGGCTCCTCATGGCTTCTCTCCGCCCTCTCCACGCAGAAAGACAACGGCGGCCCCCTGGTCTGCCAGGAGCACGAGCGGAAGGTCGTCGTCGGCGTCAGCATCCAGAGGACCAAGTGCGCGTCGTCGCAGCCCGCGCTCTTCGTCAACGTCGCCTTCTACTCCGAGTGGATCTACAAGGTCTTCAAGCTGTACCCCAGCGCCGAGAGGAACTGAGAGCGGCTGCCGCGAGGGACCGCCCCGTCGCCGGACGCCGGGGGTCCGCGCTGTGCGGGGCGAGACCAGACGAGGCTCCTCCAGATGCTCCGCCCTAATACTGCCGCTCTCCAATCAGTCTCGGGCACATCAGCAGCATCTTAAAGGATCTCGACAAGTTCAGAACTCCTGAAGCCATGAAAGAGACACTTCAGCGATTCAGTATTATCTCCTGGAATATACTTGAATATGGACCGGCCCCAGTCTCCGGCTGCGACTGCACTGGGATTTGGCTTGTGCCGAGCGACGTGGATGGACACAGGTGCCGTTGAGTGATCCAATCGGACCCGCCTCCGGTGCTCCAACAGCTGACTGCAGCGCCTGACCACGCCCCCCCCCCGGCCGGTCGTAGCTGCACAGCCCACCCCGTGGGAGGGTTTGAGTGGGACTCCGCTAACCGCTCCTAACCTTATGCTAACAACTCGTACCATGAGGGAGAGCGGGACGGGCCATGCCAAGTACAATATGGCTGTTTGGTCTCGGGTTAGGAGGGACCTGTGGCCCCTGGCGGGCTGTGTGTGGTCAGTAGGATGTTTTATAGATGTTTTTCTTGTTTCATGAAAAGCGACTCCTTATGTACATAACTGCAGATTTATTGAATGCGTTGCTGCCGTGCTGTTAGCTTTTATAGGTCTTATAGACCCGGAATGCTCATGGACTCAGATCGTGTTTAATATTTAAAGAGGCTGGTACAGTCGCTTGTATGTAGCTGTTAGGGATATTTATTTATGGTAATCGGCAGAGAGGACGACCTATCGATCAACGTAATCGCAGCTATTTATTTAATGCGCATGAGTCACGGGAGAGCGCGCGTGTTCATCTCCATCGGCGCTGTTTAAATCCAGAATCAGCGTGATCCACTTTAAACAGGCCACTCGCCCCATGAACAGTCTGTATATGCAGCAGGTCAAAGGTTACAACGCTTCCTTAGGTTCAATCCCATAATATAAAATGTGATAGATCTTGTACTTCTCTCCTGTCAGTGGAAGTCTTATTTAATTTTGCTTCGTGTAAATAGTCTTGTGCATTCTGTAAATTACAACTTGTAATTTTCTGTAAATATACAGTATTAAGTATTTTTACTTCCTGGTCCTGTTTATATTTGTACATATAAACTTTATAACAGCTGCTATGTTGCATTAATGAGACCTTTCTGACGTTGTTGCCTTTGTATTATTCCTATTTTAATAAACTCATTGACATTTTTCCGAACCTCTTCGCTCCCCTTCGCGTTTCGCACTCAGGGTCTGTTTATCCCGTTTCTGGCAGTTTACTCCCTGCGTCACATGGAGCGGCAAATTGCGGGGAATGATAAATATCCCTAAGTGGTTGAAAGCAGCAGAGGTCACACATACAAGCGCTGAAAGAGATAAATAAGGAGCAGCATTTGGATAACAAATCTGGACGTCCCCCGGCCCAAGTGATCTACGGCCCGACTTGGATCAGCTTTTCAGCAACTAAACCACTCGCTTGCTCAACGCGAGATAAGATGCAGCTAATGCTCCAGCTGGAAGATTAATATTGTGCCTAATTATCATTTTATATCTAAACAAAACATTTTGAAGAGTTAACAGTTTAAATACTCGCCCTGAAATGCATCATAGGGCAGATAAAACATAGTGTAAGTAGTTGGAGTACACTGAAAGCCACCGTGTGTAACCCTGCATCAGTAAAACTAGATTTATGTAGGGTGCAGAAACTTTTATTTCTGTTTCAATAACAAAAACAATCCCACAGGCACGCTGATAAATTACGTGGCAGCTGAAACCCCTGCACCATCATGTGCAGATGTAATTCACCTTCATTTGGCCGGCGGACCGTCTCCACCGAGCCGTTTGCCTCCCGATCCCGGCCTCCCTCCTCCGGTGGCCAATTATCAGGGAGCTCCGGGTCCCAGCGTCTCGTCCCCGTAGTAAAGGGACATAAAGGAACCCGGTGCCTCTGCCCTGTCGGGGTCATAAAAGCTGATACCGAGCAAAGCAGATACCGGGGTCGCGTTTGGACTTTTTGAAGCTGTGCTTTTATAGATTTTCCCATTCGCCGTCGCTGGACGGAAATGTTGGACGGGTGCCTTCATCTCCCCTCACACTTAAACAAACAGCGAGCCCAGGACTATAAAAGAAGATAACGTCCATATTGTACGGTGGTAACCTTAAATGATCCGTGTCGTTTTGATTTATGCCCGGAGACTTTTTAAAACAGACATAATGTCATCTTCTCATATTAGCAGTCGTAACTACACCCTCTAAAATATGCAGCGCTGCGAGCAGGACCTGTTTATTGGCTCAGTCACACCTTGATATTAAAACACTTTATGTCTTGGAATCTCATGTCGATGACTCCGAACTCCATTCATTACTTTCTCTGTTTAATGGCGCTTAATGTTGCAAAGGCTTTGTCAGTTCACGGTCCACTGCATGTGTCTCACAGCTGAGAGGCATAAACGTCTCCTAGTCTTTGTTAAAGACATTAAGGGACTTAAAAGCTGACGAGAGAATATTTGGCGAAATATGCGTGAAGGACAAGTTCGGTCACTTGTCGCCCTCTGCTGGTCACAATGCGTCGCTGCAGCCTGCTAAAATCAAATGAGTGCTTAAATACTTGGATGTAATATGTCGGGACTGTGGCTTCACTCAGCCCGTGCACAGATGGGGAGTCGCCTCCCAGGGCTGCTGAGCGAACGCGGGCCTCTCGTCTGTTTGATACTGGCTCCACGTGAAGGGAACCCCCTGCTGGTTCCAGCACTGGCCCGCCATGACTGCGTCCGTCGCCAGCGTCAGCGACGTCCTCGAGTCCGTAAGGTGGTGAATCAGTGGGAAAGTGACTCTGTCTGAGGGCATTATGTTGCCGCACTGGTGAATGAATGCCGGGGACGCTGACGTCAGACATTCAGGATTCCTCCAACCTGTGTGTCATATAATATCACGATTAACTGCCTCGTCCATTTCAAATGACCTCCTTTTTCAGAAGCGCCTCACCAGTTTCTGTTGGGAACACGTGGCTCTTTTGCGGCCTCCGGACACCTGCGTCGCGTGAAGTCCCTGCGTCACCGTGGACCCCCGACGCTCCCGTCGCTTGCGAGTCAACGCCCTCACGGCCCGCCCGCGCTCTGACGCCGCACGCCTGCACAGGCCCGACCGAAGGGCGGAGACCGCTGCACGTGCGCTGCACCTGCCGAGGCGCGAGCCCGCGCGCCACCGCCGGGCGCAGGAGCGCAAAACCCCGCTGCTGCGCCGCATCTGCAGAGAAAACGCGCTCCATTCGAGGGTCACTCCTTCCACGCAACGCGTGCGCGCTCGAACCTACTCACTGTGCGCGCCGCCGCTCTGCTTGGCCTCCCTCCTGCACTTGGCCCGTCTGTTTGAAAACCACACCTGGAGGGAGACGCGCAGTCACAGCATGAGCGCACGCGGGGAGCGGAGCCGAAGCTCTGACGTCACAAGCAGCGTGACTCTACCTTGATGGTGTCCTCGGGAAGCCTGATCTCAGCAGACAGCTTCTCCCTCGTGTACATGTCTGCGTACTGGCTGTTGGAGAACTCTGATGAGGGGACACAGGCGTGTCAGCGGGAGACGAGTCGCTGTAAAAGTCAGTGGAAGTGGACGTCACCTTGTTCCAGCGCTCGGCTCTGCTCTGGGGTGAAGCTGGTGCGGTTTCTGTACTGGACGCCTTTAGGTCTGCCTTCGCTGCGTTTCTCAAACATCTCTATGCCACTCCCCTCTTCTTGAATCAGACAATCACAATCAAAGCACGCGGACGGTCACGTTACACGACTTTACTGATGCGCGCGAGATTCGCAGCGAACCCACTCACCTTGCGCGGTGCTGCCGCGCGCGTTGATCTCCGCGCAGCCGGGTCCTTGGATCTTTCTTAAAATCCGATTTATAGAGGACACCTTCCGGAACACATGACGGGACACACGCGGTTCCACGATGAAACATTCTGAAAACCCGTCCAAACACAAACAGCGGACTTTGCGTGTCGCTTACGCTGGGCACTTTGGAGCTGCAGGCTCGCGCTGCTGCCAGACGCTTTCGGATCTCCCACGCGAAGATGGTCGGGTTCTCCCGTTTGCACTGGACTATCGTGGAGATGACACCGGGCGTGAGGAGACGGGGTCGGCTTCCTCCGATCGTTTTGGGCTCGAGGAGGCCGGTGCACCGGTACCGACTCAGGATCTTACTGACGCACCCGTTGGACACCTGGAGGATGCAGAGGAGTCCACGTTTGAGTTCGGGCCCAGTGGGTGGTGTGTGTATTCAGTGCATGCGCCTCTCATGCTTACAGTAAACATGATTATTTGTGATACCCGAAGCATCCTGGATATTTGGCTTGGACGCACTCCCTCCGAGGCCAGTTCTATCATCCTCCTCCTCTTGGATTCTGGGAGAGGTCTGCCGTTTAGGAAGCTCCCTCCCAGCTGGTTGATGCTTCCGCCACCTGTCACAACACACACAGTCTCAGCAGGTCGTTTAAATATCCATCAACAAGTACGCTTAAGTAACACAGTAAAAACACAACGATCACCTCTGCTGTGGAGATCAATGTTTGCTCCGCACATCCCTGTTCCACTGGTGCTGATGATGCGGATCCTGCTGCTGCTGATGATCAAAAATAAATAAACGGCCACAGTGTCCACGGAAAAAGAAAACGACCTCACTGCAAAATGGAATTACGAGCCGTGAAGGGGAAAGGGGTCCGTGTAACTCCACGTAGAGCAGCGTGGGCGACAGTGAGAGCGATGACGCCCTTCAGCAGACATTTATAGGCCCGCAGACCTCAGCGTGACGTGGCGGCCTGGTGCCAGAATGTCAACATAGCCTGGATTCATCATAAACTGGCATGTTTGAACCGTTACGGTTCTTGGGTCTGTGCTGCAAAAACGACTTCACGAACCAGTTAATCCACGCGGTCTCGAGTAAAGCGAGGTAACGTGTTTTTTACGTACTTACTTTTTTTGTATTTGCCTGTAATAATTTTCCTCCCCCTAAATGATAAATTAGACAAACAACTCATACATTTTTATAAACTGTGCATTCTGTCATCAGCGAATCGACGTCGTATGAATAAAAGCTGCAGTCAGACTGGTACTGCGTTTTTGCGCAGCGGCGGCCAACGGTCTCCATCAGACAAACTGGCTCTTACGGAGCAACATAACTCCGTGGTTAAACCTTTGGTGCATGTTGTTTTAAGAAAATAAAGTTTAAATCCCATCCTTTAAAGCGCTTCATGATCGACACCGGCATGTTTCCCCTTTACGGGGCCCTCTGGATCACGTGACTTGAGCATCCTCTCCCAGGTGAAGTGGATCGGATTGAAAGGATCTCTCGTCTCCTTCCATAAAGCAAACATTTGGAAATCTGCTCCAATGACGACGGCCATATGGTAAAGTGCTTTTTATAAATCATAAATCCATCACGCACTCTGTCTTTATTACATTTTCCTTCAAAACATGAACAAATAGACTCCTATATGGACGCAAGAAAGGGCCAATTGGAGGACCCCGTTTATCCAGAAGAGGGAGGCTAAAATAACCCTCACAGATGTTCCTTGGGCAGCCAGCAGATAAAAATGCGTTGTAAACGTTTCAAAGGGAAATATTTGACGAGCAAATATTAGCCTATGCGAAAACCCACACATGGCTCGTCTTTTGGTCTGTTTAATGACTAATTGAATATCATTAGTTGGGTCCACAGTGATCGACGTGCCACCGAAATAAAGGCTCAGATTTTAAAATGCCATATGGCCCAAATTATACATTAACCACGAGTTAGGGGACAATAACACCCTGTGTACAATCAGCCAGTAAACTAGAGCACAGCCATTTTGGACACCATCCTCTCCTTGCCAACGAGACAAGGGACAAATAATGCGAGCCTTTTTATTTATTACCGAGGAATTGATGCAGTCATTGATTTATAGTACTTTATTGCACCCACGGTGCGTGCTAGGCAGTGTTGATTAATGCATTTAGGTTGTGTTGTCAAGACAACACCACATATTCGCGGTGCGTAAATGTCAGCCTCGACCTCTCCAAAGGAGGGGGCGTACGTTTAAGTCCTGAAATCATGCCAGTGTAACACGTTTACACATTAGTTACGGGTTCTGTGTGTTTGTCCTGCTCGTAAAGTCAACAATACGGAGCTTTCCTGTGGCCCAGTGCGCTGAGTAATGTCAGTAATTTTTCCGCGTAAAAGGAGTAACCGAAACGTCTCCAAAGCGCACCGAGCGGCATGTCTCTTAGGACGCGCCTCCATCCTGCTGTAATGATGTAAAGGAGTCACGAAGTACTTTTTTGTTGTTTATTTTTTCTGTTTATTTTTACATCACAGATGCGTGTTTATGTTTCTTATATTTAACAGATCTATGACGTGTCCACGTTCGAGACTGTGGCCAAGTGTGCTGGCATTTTGTACTGCAGTAGGTTACACCACAAACATTGTCTGCCTTAGCGTCATTCCGTTTTAATTAAGCCTGAGATGCTTCATTATTTTTATTAGAAGTAAAAGCTTGTGAATCAGAGTCAAAAGAATAGTAATTATATGTTAATCACATTTATGCAGCGGAGGTTACACAAGGTCTACAGCTATTCTTATGTTCTTTAAATTAATCATCGTAATGATTATCATAAATGTTTTTACCTACAATTGAGAGGGGAATATCGCTCATATACTCAATTACATATATTTTACACTATATTTTAGTTACTTGTGTTTTGCACACATAGATCATTATAAATATAATTCCTCACACTGTTTTTATTTATTTTATTTCCCTATGTTATTCTCATAAATAATTTTCACCTTATGACAGTTTGTGAGACAAATTTGAGTTTGTCCAGTTACACACTGATGCTTCTCAGTCATAGGTTATAGCTGCATCCTGTCACATGTTCTTTTACTCTCTCCCTGTCGGCTGTCCCTCTCTCACACACCTCGTTACAAGTTTCTTCTTGTGGGAATTAATTTCTGAGCCTCAAAGAGTCAAAGCATACAAAGACATCACAAGGTATTTGGCCCACAGATATGTAGAGTGCCTCCCCAGAGCACCAATGTTCGTTGCAGTAATGCCCTGCTTCCCACTCACAGTTACTCACCTCTGAGAGCTGCCAAGTACAACTGAGCCGCAGCAAAACTGAACAAATGATTTGCTTCATCTGATACAGTGCTGTCCCTGATTTTAAGATAGCATCTCAGCTTTGATAATCAATGATTGGTCACCTTTATTTTTTATATTATTAGTCCAGCTCCATTGACAGTTGAAGTGTCATCAGCCTGGCTGCTGACTCCTGTTACAGCTATTTCAAGTTACTGCCACATGTAGCAGCATATCTACACTACATATTCAAATTCTATTACGTTAAGTATAATATTAAATAATATACCTGCAAATGTTGTGTTTAAACAAAACTATATCTAGGCCATATAATTTATTTAATGTTTTGTAGCATATTTTACAATATTTATACTTTTCCACTCTGTAATGTCTGTTAGTGTATGTGCTGCGTAATTATACTGTAAAATCCTGAAGCCATCATTTACTATTTTTTCGGCTACACATGAAGGCAGCATTAGCCGAGGCAACGCTATGCTGACGTGTCGCACCTCTTGCTCCGGAAGACTTTGTTCCGAATTGGCTACGCGGCCGTGAAGCGGCTCCGTTCGCTCCCATTCACTCTGGTTCGCAGACCCGGAAACGTTTGGAGTCGTGTGTGTACGCATGGCATAGTGTGTTTCCGGCATACCGTGTGTGTTGATCGGTGCTCAGCCTTTTTCTCTCGGCTTTCAGTAGCACAGTCACTTCAGACCCCCAGCTCCCTTACCTGTTCACCCCTCAGCGGCGTTTTGTCTCAAAGCGGCGGACATGGCATCGGTTTCGGCACCAGCTCAGACAGCCCTCGGTCAAGGCTCTCCTCTCCAAAGAGGAATTGTGAAAATGGTAGGAAATCTAAAGTGAAAGCTCACAACACGAATCACTGCAAACGGCTAGCCGTTAGTTAGCCTAGCATTGTCAGTTAAGGGCTAATTAAAGCCAAAACAGCTGTCTGCTAACGTTTAGCTTTAATCGACCCAATTTAACAATAGAAATGCTGTTGTCTGTTGAGTGCGAGTGTTGACATTACGTTACTGTGAGCTGTCATTTGCGTTTAGCACACCTGGCTGCAGCAGCATGCCAGTTAACATTAGCTTTGCTTTGCTAGCCTGCTAATACGCTAGAACCCATTGACGTTAGCACATGTTTGCTAACTTGGTGGTTAGCCACTTTAGTAACTTAAACTGAAAGGGAAATTAGTGTATTAGTAAAGGTGAAGTTGTCAAAAGTCCACACATTTCAGAAGTTTCTTTTTACATCATCTCTATATAAAGAACTGACTAGAAACAGTTTATAATGTTTAATCTTTCGGCTTTTTTTTAAACATATGTTTGGCTTCCAAGCTAACTGTTAGCTTGCTGACTATTGCTAACTTGACTTTACAGCCCAGTAAGTAACGTTGCTAAATGATATGGAAAAATTTCGTGATTTTTGGGTTTGCTGAAGCCAACATTTACACAGCGGAGTAGAATTTATGTTACAGATCACATTCAACAGCAGAAGCGTCAACTCAGACTAAATGGTTTTATATTGTCGTTTCAGGGTTTTTCCATAAACGCAACTGTGTAAATTTTGGCTACGGGCACTTATTAAGATGAGAAGACGTGAGTCCACTGTGTAAAACGTGAGGTGGTTGTGTAGATGTGGTCTTTCTGGGCACAGACCGCGTCTTCTCTGCGTGCTGCTCAAAGCAGACCACGGGGAACTGACACGTAGCTATAACTTTCTTGCCCCCCTGTAATCGCTCATCATATCTTGGTACTCTGTGGACTGTGCTCACCCGTAGGTTTCAGAACCTTTTTTCATTTATGCTTTGCCTGAGTCTTTAGTTAAAATTTGCCTAACTGGTAACAAGCCTGTCGCACTGTTTTTTTGCATGTTGATTGCACTCCAGTGTCCCTTTTGTTAGATGGAAATCGATAAGTCTAAATTTTTCACTGGCACCATTTACTTGAATAGGTTTAGAGGCGCAACCATAAAAGTTGTCTTCAAAAAGCGGAGCCATAATTACACAGGTTGTGAATATCTGTTTTTAGATTTGTGGTAACTAGTGTAAACAGTTAAGTGTCCTCCCAGGAGAGGGGCATGTGAGCCAGGCTGCACCCTTGTGGCTTTACTACCAAAGGAATTGACTGTTTTAGTAACGGGATGATTATAGCATCTGTTATCGCACCACAGACAGAAAATGTGGAGGTGATCGAGTCAAGCAGGGCCATGCATAGTGCAGTACAGATGGAACTTCACTGCTTTTATAAACAGAGAGGTCGGTAATGAATAGTACCTTCTTGGCTCTTTTTTTTAAGTCAAGTGAGTGTTTAGTTTGTAAAAGTGCAGCAAATCGTGCGCTTCATCTCTACTTGGAGGCAGTGAGTCAGTGGTAAATGATGGAGGTATCAGTTTATCCAGCTCTCATCTTAGATCAACATCCCCCAGAGATGCTCCCTGCTGACACAGTCAAGTGTCTGCAGATAAAATGTTTGCTCAGATTTGTGTAAATGCCACAGTTGTCAAACCCAAGAGGTGGTGGTCTTCCTTTTTTTGGAATCAGGCTGTGTTGTCAGATAGCGTGACCTCACCTGGTGTTTGAATGACTGATCATCACCAGGGCAACATGTGATGTAAAGTTGCTTTCTAGGTCTAAAACAGGCAGGCAAGCTTTGCTAATGTATTGCTACTGTATTAACTTGTCACAACATGTATTAAATTAAGTGCTTAAGTTAAGGGCAGTTAATTTGCAGACGTGCAAATTAAGACTATTACACGTTTTCCAATCTTTTGTGTTGAATAATTAAAGCTAAAGGTCTGAAGCTACAACTACAGGTTGTATTTGCTGTTGTTGACTGTCCTCATTGTCATCCTTTCAGGTCTTGTCAGGTTGTGCCATCATTGTTCGGGGCCAGCCTCGAGGCGGCCCACCCCCGGAGCGGCAAATCAATCTCAGTAATATCCGAACTGGGGCCATGGCTCGTCGAGCCGCCCAGGGCCAGCCAGACACCAAGGACACCCCCGATGAGGTCTGTAGCTCTGTCCCATTGTGTGTGTGTGTGTGTGTATGTGTGGTTTTATTTGTATTTCTGGCAAAGGCAAAACAAGGTTCTGCTCAGTACTCCCGCTGTTTACAAAAGGATATTCCCACTTGGGCATGAATCCTAGTGTGTGCATGTTGTTTTTAGTGTTCTAGTGTTTTAGTTGATCTCAGCAGCTATTGTGTTATTACTTTATATTAATCAGTTGTAACGTAATTACGTATGTTAATATTGAGATCATGCTGGTAAAAGTGATGTGACTTAGAGACAAGCATTTAAAACATTAACATCTAAAATCCTTTGCACATTAATGCTTCTGTCTGTAATGCAGCCATGGGCCTTTCAAGCCAGAGAGTTCCTGCGAAAGAAACTAATTGGCAAAGAAGTGTGCTTCACTGTGGAAATCAAGACTTCTTTGGGCAGGGAATACGGGATGGTTTACCTGGGCAAAGGTGAGGGCCCTGTCATTTCCCACCCGATAAACCTGCCTTGAGGAATGTCCACATTCATTTTATAATGGTTACATTTTCTTTTAGTAGAATGAAGAGTTGATATTAGTGAATTCATCATAACTGTATTTTTGATTCTCTGTCTTCTCATTATAGATACATCAGGGGAGAACATTGCTGAGTCTTTGGTGAACGAAGGCCTTGCCACAGTCCGCAGGGAAGGAATCAGAGGGAATAAGTAAGGTTTTTGCTTTACTGCCACGTGTGTCCCGACCTGAAATGTGCATATGCTATTTAAATATGGGCATGTATAAAATGACCCAAAGTAAAACGCCTTCAGTCCAAACTTTGTGTACTACACTCGACTGCACCATATGTTTTGTGTTCTTGTAGGTTTACCAGATTGTAATATGCATATTATGATTCTGTGATGAGACAACTGACCTTGAGTTGCCATTGTGCAAGAGACTAAATGAATTCCCCTCCATAATTTTAAATTTAATGCAAGAGAGCTAATTTTATTGCTGTTTTTATTGTGTTCATGCTGTGCAACACAAAGGGTTGCAAAGGTAATTACTGTTTTTTTTTTAATGTTTGCTAAAGCTTATTTCAGTATGACACTGGAGAATCAGTACATATACATGGTCCTCAGCTGGTGGAAGCAGAATTGAGATAAAGCCATCATGTCCCAGATGGTGGCAGCATAACCCCACTGCTACGCTGGTGTCCCTCTGAAGCCCCTTTGCTCCTTATTGCCCTAAAGCACTAATCATCTAAATATACCCCGCACTACACGACAAAGTACTGTACATCCCCCCCGGTGGCAGTATTTGCACATTACAAGTGATTTGACTTGTGCTGCTACATTTGTATCGTCCAACATGAGCACAGATGATGTGAATATTTCGCTACAAATGACCCAACTCAAGCGTTTTGCGCAATGGCCCAGAACTCGCACTAATGTAAATGATGCTTTAAGTGTAAACGGGCGCCATTTGGCCGAGGGAGGAGTGTGGGTTTCAAGGACTTTAGGCCTTAGTTTTCCCTGAGTACACACGCCTCCAATATCATTACCCCTGCTGCACATACTAACTATGATGCGATGATAATTATGTGGGTGATGGTAATGATGATGGCTTTGGACAGTGCAGTTAAACATGTGGTCAGACTTTGCCTGTTGGGAAAACTGTCAGCCTGTGCTCAGTGCTCAGCAGTGCACCAGAGCAGGCGGACACGCAGTTGTTTTGGGCTGGTTTTCGTTGGTTTATTGGAGCAAGAGAGAACACTCGGCCACACACGAAACGAAACACAAGTGGGACTGAATGTGTTTGCGTCCGTACAAATTATCAGGCAATTGTGTGCTCAACCTTATATTTTTACATGACCTTTTACAAATAAATGTCATTTTATTCTTACAATTATTGATATTTTATGTAAAAATCATCCATAAATAGCATTTGTTTGTTAATAATCGATCCATTATTTGACTAAGTTTAAATTTCACTAGGTCACTCAGACTGTCAGAAAATCTATCTTCTACTCATTCTTGTATCTCATCCTCGTTTATCTGCTAAAAACAGTGACAGTGATTTTGACTGGTGTTTATGAAACCGACTCACTGGAGCAGACGCATGCTGCATAAATAAACCTACTGTTCTTTATGTTGTTCCTCTTTCACGGGATCTCGAGAGGAGTTGTGTTTGAGGTGTGTAAATGTCTAGAGGATGACCGTTGCACTAGAAGTGGAACCCTGAACTGGGGAACACGACATTGCACAGCTTGAAGTGAGTGTTTAAAGACAACGGGAAGCTGTAAGAGGGTTTACTGAGGTTCAACATGTTATACCTATTTTAAGTGTTTCTGCTTGCACAAGGGAGCTATATGGAGATCAGTGATGTAGCCTACAGCATGTTTGTAACTAAGGGAATTGGAAAGATTTTTTTTCGGGCCCCTGTTCCTTTAGTAGTCTTACTTGGTATTGCATTTTCCTAGCCATCGATATCTGTTTTGATTCGAAGCAGTGGGTTGGTTGGAAGGAGTTGCTGACCTAAAAGGGAACCAACCATTCTTTTTAAAGAAATGGATAAGTTCACTATTATCTGCCTCCACACATGAAGCCACTTCTATATCGTAACCAATCTCCGCTTTCCATTTATTTTTGTGGCTTTACAATGCCTGCTACCCTTGATTCAGATTGAGTCTCTGTTTAGCACTCACATTCTAAGTAGCTTAAACACAACTGACGTCTTACAGAAAGTTTCAGTATTGTTGCTCACTAAGCAAGAAACTGTTTCAATTCAATTTGAAGTTGGTGGCTAAATCAGTGTAAAGGGGAGCGCGGTCTTGGGCACGAGTCCAAAAACACAATTAGGAGCCCACAGCTGGAGAACTGCGTGCGTGCGTGCGTGCGTGCGTGCGTGTGTGTGGCATTTAAACCCAGTCCTCTAAAGTGAAGTGTCTTATAGGCAGCAAGATGTAAAAAATTCTGTTTATGTACTGTTCATTTTTCAGAGGCTCTAGTTCCCATTGCGACGTCCGTATCAGTTGGACACCCTTTGGTTCTTGGAAGAAGAAAAGCCTGCTGGCCATTTGAAGTTCTAAATAATTAAATTTGTGCGACGGCCCTCTGAAAGCGTTAGGCTGCACAATTTGCAGAGCCAGTGTGGGATTAATTGTGGCGTTTGTAGCGACTTGCGTGGTTGCTTTTGTAGGAGCTGTCAAACGCCGTTATTATCTCCTCACTGGATGCTCAGATGCATATTTTAAGCAGTCATAATCTGGTCATGGGCCCATTGCCACAGAAACAACAGTGCGGTTTGTCAGGAGCAGCACTTAATCACTTTACCGCCTTACCAGACTCCTGTGATGCTAATATTTTGCGTAGTTGTTTAATTGCTGCCTGGCGAGAGCCATTAGAACATGTTAAACCTAACGAGAACTCCAGCTCTACAATTAAAACCTTATCTGCTCGTTAGCTGCTAGTTGAGTGTCCCTGAACTGCCAAGATGCTGCTTGAAGCTTAATTCTGTTCACTGCATGCTCAGAACTTGTATGTGTTTCATGCGTTGTGCCCTTTTTGTGTGTTCAAACAGCCCAGAGCAGGCCAAGCTCTGCGAGTTGGAAGACCAGTCCAAGTCCTCGAAGAAGGGCATGTGGAGCGAGGGCGGCGGCGCCCACACCATCCGCGACATCAAGTACAACATCGAAAATCCCCGCAACTTCGTTGATTCGTTGCACCAGAAACCTATCAATGGTAATGGGTTGGGGAGGGACATCTACACTGGTATTCATGCTGAGAAAGCTTAGCCTGGCAAGCGAAGATGCATAGGATGTGTATATATTAGAGAAGCCTCTGTTTTCCCCCGTAAAACAAAAAATTTCAGGCTGTGCAGGAAATCCACACTGTTTGCTGCGGATACATCACTCAAATCCACTTGAGGGCATGTAATGGCACACAGTATATTCCTCTTTACTGGCTCATTTCTCCAGTCTCTCATCTCTGACCCACCCGTGGTATAATGTGCCACTCAATTCATTTCCAGGCGGCTGCCGTTAACAGTGGCTCAGCTCATTTCACCACCCTTTAATTGAATGGGAAAATGAACAGGGGAAGACGTTCTTTCAGTTCTTGTTCTCATTCACCAGGGACTGTTGAGCTTGTTTCTGGATTGGAGGCAGCAATCCTGTCAAAGCACTCTAAATGTGAACAATACCAATTTCTCTCTCATCCACTTATGTGGACACACACACACACACACACACACACACACTCATACCCATACATAGAAGACAGGAAAAGCTATTACAGCTGTTGTCTGAATATCATTTGGGTGTTAAATGGCTCTCTCGCAGGCGACCCTCAGCCTGTCTAGACCTTCCATACTTTAGAGGCCATGAGCAAAAAAACAAGTGATATTATTTGTTGAAAATGTTCAGGAACAGTCAAACATTTCTCCAAGAACGGAGGTACACGATGGCTGTAGTCAGCTACAGGAACGGTTTGACTCGTTCATTCAGTCCTGTTACAACCATTTATTGTTCTGTCAATATATTGCTAAACACAGCTCTTGGAGTGTCAGGAAGTTGATGTCAATAGCCTCACCCTGAAGTGGTGTATTGACTGAAATTTGGCCAAACAGTATGGGACACAGTTGGCAACCTGACAGCTGGGTATTAGTAGAGGAAACCTGACATCTAAAATGGATTTAAGGTGACCACAGCCTTTTTGTGTTTTGAGAAAACCACAACCCTCTTCTCCTTCACCGTGTGATGAAAACTGGGTTTATATGGAGCATCACTTGGAGTGGAGTATAGAGTATGCCACAGAGGTCAGGACATTTCTTCTGAGAAGTGTCGCTCCCTCAGAAAGGCACTGCAATTCTGCTGCTCAGTAAAACACTGGGTCTTTTCAGAGGATCACAGATGTTATTGTTTTCAGTGTAGTAGTGTCATACAGGATGTTGTTGGAAAAACAAAGTGAAAGAAAGTCCTGATGTTAACCTGTATCCTAATGCTTATTGTAATTTGGCATACACGCCTCTTGAACCCATTTCCACGTGTTCCTTCCCTTGTTTACAGCCATCATTGAACATGTGCGTGATGGAAGCGTTGTCCGTGCCTTGCTGCTCCCAGACTACTACCTGGTCACTGTCATGCTTTCTGGAATCAAGGTAACTGCTGCACACATATAGTTAGGAACAACAAACAACACAAAATAGCTATGAAATAAGCACAAAGACTAACTTGAACGTGAGGCTGCAATGTTTTGACGGTTTCCTTCACACTCTTGTTCCACACTGTCAAAAAAAGACATTAAAGAGTACCTACTCATTTTTGCCGTTTCTTTGAGTTTGTTTCTTTGAGCAGTGTCATATCCGTTCTTCCAAACTTTGCCATCAATCTCCTCGCCAAGTCCAGCCTTTCCAATAGGCCACTCCAGACAACTAATCTTTTTCATCTCAAGATGAATATCTTCATCTTGAAGATATTACATCTATTTCACTGTGCTCTTTGTCTGCTTGTTCAAAGACTTGTCTGCTTGTCACACCTTAATATAAATCTGTGCAGTGTTTTGCTACACTCAAAAGAGTAATGGTGAGTGTGCATCTAAATGACAGTCATTGAAGGGTGATAACAGGAAAATAGTGATTACAGATCTCAAAAGTCCTCATGTTGTGCATTGATTATTGGAAATGGCAGTTGACAAAACTTGCTTGTCTTTTTAGAACGCTTTTCCAGTTGTGCAAACTGCTCTAAGCGTTGTCCTTTTTTGTTTCTAGTGTCCTACATTCAAACGGGAAGCAGACGGTACAGAGACACCGGAGCCATTTGCAGCAGAGGCCAAATTCTTCACTGAATCCCGTCTACTGCAGAGAGACGTTCAGATCATCCTGGAAAGCTGCCCCAACCAAGTTATACTGGGAACCATCCTTCACCCGGTAACACAGCGTCATTAAACGCCATTGTTTCTATGTCGGTAATTGTTGTTGACCCTTGTTCCTGTTTCATGCTTTTGCCAGAATGGCAACATAACTGAACTCCTGCTGAAGGAAGGCTTTGCCCGCTGTGTGGACTGGTCCATGGCCGTCTACACCCAGGGAGCTGAGAAACTCAGAGCTGCTGAACGGTATGCAAACACTTGTCTGACAGATGAATGAGGAGTGAAAAATCAATCACAAGAAGGATTATTGAAAATGATATATACATTTATTATCATATGTAAAGTTATAGGGCCATCAAAAGAGATGAACAGTCTCTCACTCTGTTCTGCTGTTATTTACTGTTTACCATTAATGCAGCAATGACTCTAAGCTAATCATCTAAGGGGTTTCTCATTTTAAAGAGATTCTGTAGTGTTCTCCAACCAGATGGCTAATTTGAGGCACTTAGTTAGGCTCTTTATCTGCTAATATCTGGCTGATTTTGAGGACTACCGCTCATGACGATTATGCGCTTTTTGCCTAGATCTGCTAAAGAGCGCAAGGTTCGCATCTGGAAGGACTACGTAGCGCCCACAGCCAACTTGGACCAGAAGGACAGACAATTTGTAGCAAAGGTAAAGTCGGGTCTACTTATTTTCCTACCTGTTGTTGTTTCAAGTGATAACATTCAGTCTCCGTTTGCATTGTGTTGCTCCAGTCGGCATCCAAACTTATTTAAACATAATGGGGAGAAAAGTAGTCCTAGATAAAACCGTCAAAAGCTCTTACCATTGCTCTGGTTGATGGCCACACTTCCAGTTCTGCAGCAAATGAAGTGCCTTTTTTGAGGCTTCTTACGAATGCTTAACAGCAACCTTGAAGCACTCCCCAGTCAAATTAGGGCCAATTCGCTGGCGTATGCTGTAGCAGCGGCACAGGACGACCCTCAGAATCCAAGAACTGGAGATATTAGTTTTGGAGGTTATTGGCTAAGGCCCCCGGGGGGAAGAAGTGTCCTCTACATCAAGTCCAAGGGAGTGCACTTCCTCCTAGTTTTCGCTATGCATTACTTCAAATGAAGTGAGATGGATTCTTCTGTGCGTTTTGCTAATATAAGCTAACCTTATTGCCGCTGTGAGACAGCATATAGACTTCCAGTGCGTTGCTTTAACGCTATGCTTAAGACATCACCTTTAAATCTGTTTCTGTGTGCGCGCACACACGCACACCCCCACACACTTTACCTGATGCATTTTTCTACTGAAATGGAGAAAGAAATGAATACCCCCAAAGTTCATCTTTAGCCTGTGTTTGCTCCCTCTGGACAGCAAACTTTTAAGACCCTGAAAATTCATTCATCTGCGGGTTACATAAAAGGTGTAGCTTTGGCAATCTGCTTACAGAATGCATTTCATAAACTGCACACGCATAAAGTAGGCGCATAAAGAAACTGCGCGTATGTATATTTTTCCCTGAGTCAGAGGGAAGAGGCTGCAGAAAGGATAAAACATTTATATTATCAGTGTGAGCTGCTCTCAGATCTCTCTGAACTTACTCAATAAAGGAAGGCTGCATGTGGGTAGTGGGAGGGAGCCTTTGGCTGTGGACTTAAGGGTGTTGCAGAAAGACTGTGAGGTAGTGGGTAAAAGAGAACTCCTTATCAGGGTCCCTGGGGCTGTGCCTGTCCTTTCTGTGGTATTGTTGCACTTTTTTATTTTTATTTTTCTTTAATGCTACAGTAGTGCTCAGCAGCTGGTTAAACCTCCATGCCCTCGCTTCTCTGATCCACTGAGGAATCTTGCTCCCTGTCGGCTGATGCTGACCGCCCGTTTGTTTGCAGAGTCGAAAGTTCTGAGTCGCACCTGGGGAAATTGTGCCTTGGGCAGAATGCTCCTTATTATGACCTTGGAATAGAATAATCTTCTATAACATGAATATCGGCAAATGGCATGAAAGGGCATTCTCACATGGGCAGCAGGCCATCATGGCCTCAAACGTTCACTATGACATGGTGAAGTGTTTTTAAGCTAAATAGATAGTGGACAGGCTAAGGTTATTTAGGCCCATCGTTGCCCTCTTCATACTTGTTTCTCTGACAGTGTACCACCTCTCCCAGGGACACGGCTATCCATCAGTCTTATCATCAAGCCCTCCTCTTCTCTCTTCGTCCATCCATGCTTTTCACTTCTCATTATTTGAGTGATGGATATGGTGGAGAGGCAGAGCAGGTCCAATCCCCACAAGTCAGTGCTGCTGACGCATCTTTCTTTTTGACTGTCTTGCATCTCTTTCCTCCCACCTCCACTGGGACTGGAGAAGCGGATGTAGGCCACGTCCCAATAGTCTTTCTCTTGCCTCCTCTCCTCTCCCTTGGGTAACCACCGACCAGCAAGCTGATGGATAAAAAGTGACGTGGTGTAAACTGCTTCACCATTCTCTCATCACAAGTTTGTCAGGCACACTACCACCTTTGCCTTTGGTTCACTAAAATCATAGAAATGCTATGGATAGAATTCAAAGGTCTATTGTAGTGGGTTTAAGTTGTACAAATGATTAATGATATTAATTTATTATGACTTGGTGAAATAAGGGAGTAAAAGGAAAAGTGCTTCTTTGATCAATCGATACAAGTGAGGGACGTTTTATGTCATTTGCATAATCTTTACAATGAGAGAAAAATATGACGTTATGGCCTCAAGTTAAAATAAGCCAGACAGAATGGTGACAAAGGGAGTAAGTAATTAAGTCGCATTTGGGGGAGATGCTGAGAAAATAGTAAATTGATTTTGTGCCCTAGTTAAAGTCGTTGAAGTGGAAGCACAGTGGGGCATGTTTCTCTGCACGTTGTTGGTGTCTGTCTCCCAGAGCATTCTGCACTCGGCTGCGCGGGCCGTACGCCAACTTAAGGTGTTCATTATGTCATCAAAAACCCACACCATGTAATTTGGATGACAAATCATCTCCCCTGGCAGCAAGACTGCATCACTGCCATAGGTGTAGTGTTTGAGGAGTATGATGTGACGTGAGTAATGAGTAGGTCCTGGCCAAGCTTACGCCGGGCCCTTTGGTCAGCGCGACCATGGATTCATCTGACAAGCAGCACATTCCCTTGCATTAGGCGGGACGCTCCTTGTGTTGTGACCGAACGTGGCCACTGCAGATGTCGTTTCAGCCACGGGGCTGAGGGTGGCAGTAGATCCCCACCTCTGTAGTATCACATTAGACTAGTGAGTCATACTCGCTGCCTATTTGTCTTGTCTTCTGCTCGACCCTCATGACAGCTACTTTGCAGAGACTTTTCTGCTCTATTTTTTATCTGTTCTCCATCTTCTCCCCAGCCTCTGTTCTGGTGATATTTGCGGAGAGATTACACTCAGTCTTGCTGGCTGGCTGCATTGTTCTGTTCCCCTGCCTTGGTGTGTGTGTTGATCTGTCCTCCTCGCCTCTCACGTCTCGCCTTCTGTGGCTGATAATTAGTCAGGAAATGCTAAGCTGTTCTCTCCTGCTCCTGCCACATTCACTGCGTTGCACTTTATTTACTTGGGCAGGCCACAAAATGACCTTGTTACAGTGTAAATGTATGTAGGCTGGTGTGCTCACATGTTTGTGTCCCTGTCATTACGTTTCACACACTTTTTTTTGGCCTCCCCCTCCCGCTCTCTCTGTCTCTGCATCTCTCCCACTCAGCCCAGTGATTACTATATGATTTATTTTGGCTGCTGTTGTGGGCAGCATATTTAGCATGTGGGTTGGTCTAATTTTTGTTCTCTGGTGGCAAATGCAGTGGCAGTTTGATTTGTTTTTAGTGGAATAATGAATATCCCCAAGAACCTTAAACATCTGCGTATTTCTGATAAATGCACAATCGCGCTACGTCAGCCGCATTTTAATAAACACCATTTCTTTTGGTGTTTTGTTTTCCTGCCACATCATACGGCACAAGAACACCCACATGGTGAAAACTGCGCTTGAAACACTGGATTGACCGGCAGCTCTCGCTTCTAGGACCTGAGCTTGAGCGCAGCCTACATATGAGCTTCAGTTTGAGTGATGAGGCCATTTAATGCACATGTGGGTGGCAACATGTGAAAGGCGATTGATTTCTCACTCTCCTGCGAGCGGCCTACTTAAAAGCTCTTGGTTTGGATGCCTCCTCTGTATCAGTCACATTACATCCCCAATCTGTCTTCTTCCTTGGGACAGACTGAGTTATGGCTGTTATTTCACGCCTGTTTACTCAAGAGCATAAGCAGCGAGTTTGAAGAGATAGTCGGGCACAAGTGGCTGGACATCTAACTGGTTGGGTTGCTGGAAACCAGTGCTTTAGTCCGATACCAGACTCGTGTAAGTCTTGTTGCCTGTGATGTAACAGCTGTGATTTTTTTTTTTCTTTTTTTTTTTTGAACACCTACACGTTTTCCACTGAACTGTACCTGCTATGAACTGCGGTTGCGAGCTTAAGTACACGGAGAAATAACATTTAAATGCCAGAAGTAAATTAGTCTGTCTTCAGTTACACTTGTAAAGGTCTCCAGAACAAAGTGCTGGCAGCCAGTTGTTGGATAGAGGACTGTGTAATGTTCTGCTAGTCTATCTTTAACAGCATGTTTGTTTTTATAAAGATCCTTCTCTTGCACTTTGTCTCCCTGTCTCTCTCTCCCTCCTGCTGCCAATCCCCAGATAGCGAAACGTCCTCACCGTGTCCTCCAAACCTCTCCGGCCTGCTGGGACGATTTAGCTCGCTCACTTACTCAAGTCACTCAAGGATCACTCTTTCGTGCCTCGCTCCCTGTGCCTTCTGCTCGTGACAATGCACGATCTGCTCTGTCACTCTCCTTTGGCCTTTGAATAGATCACTTCCTCTCAATTTATCCTTTACCTAATCCTTCACTTCCCATCATTCTTTGAGTCTGTCTGCTCTGACTCTACCAAATGCAGTGCCAGTCTTTTTGCTCCAGTGTTCATCGGTCCTAGAAGATCTTACCTTTTACCTGTTTTTGAAACCTAACATAAAATAATGCTTAACGATGCCAGTCTTTCTGCTGTTTTGAATTCAAACCAGTCTTCCTTGTTTCTTCTCTTCATCTAGGTGATGCAGGTGGTGAATGCTGATGCCATGGTGGTCAAGCTCAACTCTGGAGAATACAAGACCATCCACTTGTCCAGCATTCGGCCCCCCAGGATTGAAGGAGAGGTAAAATCATTGTGATCTGTGTATTTGTATGTTTGCACAGGGTGTGTGTGTGCCCAAGTAATGTGAAAGATCCACAGGAATGACCAGCCTCAAAATCTGGCACAAGACCACTTGACTTCCATTGTGTTGTGTTTCTCGTCACATTCTCGTGCACATTGGTCTTATCTTTCTCTGAATGGCCATTTGAATAGATGTGACCACTTGGTGGCGCCCTTGCTGTGGGGGGCACCAGAAAGCACAGCGAGACACTTGCACACACCCAGTTGCAGTACTGCAGAGAGTGAGGCAGATCGATTTTTTTTTTCCCCTTTCCCCTCCACACTCCCTGTTTTCCTCGGAAAGTCTGCGAAAACACACACACGCACACACACACTGACAGCAAGGGAGACATATTTACTGACACAAAAGGGGCAGTATTGGGAAAAAGAACTGTGCGTAGTTGTGCCCAGACACCGTCTGTCTGCTGCCCCTGTTGTTCCTCTGTCCCCATCGCTCTCCTCCTCAACTGATTCTCAGGGAAGTTGTTATTTAAAACGAGTGTTTTCTTTTCATTGAAGTGCAGTTGACGCTTGCATTGTCAAGGGGTTAATTTCAACACAATACCTTCTTTTATTATTTTAGAGAAAACATACCGAAGCTGTCACATTAATTAAAGCTTTTGGTGAGATTCACCCTTTTGATTTCTTTTTCTTAATGAAACAATACCTCTGGCCGACACACTGTTTACTGTAATATCAGTCTATACCCAGCCCTGTTCAAACGGGTACCAGGCAGTGGAGGTGTTGTGCATCTGTCTGGGGAATATTTGGAAAAATCAAATGTCAGAATGTTTCCCACTGCCCTTAATTATTTCTGTTTCTCTGCATCTTTTATGTTTTTTTGTTTACTCTGTCTTTTCCCCTGATTGTTTAGTTTTTATCATCTACCCTCCCCCCTTCTGTTTCCCCTCGTTGCCCCCGTTGTCGTCAGTGCTTTGCATCATTAAGATCCTGCATCGTATCCGACTCGGTCTCAGTTTTCCGCTCCTCGCTCTTCTCCTCACTAGCGTTCCCTCCAGGTGTGCACGCTGGATTGGTTGTTGGCCTGCGATGTTGCACTTTGTGTGTTTATTCTCCTTAGCCTTTGTCACAAGCTTGTGGGCAACAACATCTCTCCATTTTTCTTTTTGCCCTTTCTCTTGTTGCGAACATTGCACAGCTTTCTCTCTCAACACTAATGGCTGGTCCTTACCTTTCTGGGCATGTCTCTTTGCTACCTTACTTTCCCATTCTCTGATGCTGCTCTGTCCCTCGCCCTATCTCCATTTGCCTTTCCTTTCTCCCACTTATTTTCCCTTTCCTACTTATTTTTCCATTTCTTTCACTCAGACCCCCTCTCCGTTCCATCACTCTGTCTTTGCATGCACCAGATGCCTCCACATTAGGCATATCGTGCTTCATTACGCTATTGTATGTTACAGGAAGCCGGAGAGAATGAGCCCAAATGTGAGCTCTGTAAAAATGTGACACAGCATTGGACTTGTGTGGTTGTGTTTTCTTGATATTTGTCTCAATCTGTCATTGTACGTGCTCACTGGGTTAGTAGAGTGAACTTTACTACCCTGGGTAAAATCTTCCAAGCTCTGTAATTATAATATTCATCATGAGCTAGACAGACAGAATTTATTATTGGCGTTTGTCTTATATTATTTTCATGTCCTTGCTTCCTGTATCCACTCTTTTTGTGCCTGATAGAGATTGGTCTTTTTTTGAGGTGTTGTTACTTAGAAACTGTTGCTTTTTGTGTTTTAATAAGGGTTTGTGCTGCTGCTGGTTTTGTTTGTTAGCTAGTTATTTTGGTCTATGAGCTAAAGAGCTGCCTGCCTGTCTGCAGCGCTGCTGGCTCAGATTGGAGTGTTGTCGCTATGGTAGCAATGCAGAGTTGTGATACTTTACTGAGGCTATGATGAGCTCTGGGCTGGAAGGTAAAATAAAGGCAACTGACAGGAAAGCCAAATGCAATTTTAGACTGTTGCATGATGTTTAATGTCTAGAGAATTCATTCAAAGCATGTTAGTGTACAGGTATGCTACACATGCTGCGATGCATGTAGGAGTGAGAACACAGCATTTCTCTGTGAGCTTGTAAGCAGCAGGGATGACTTTAATCTGCAGGTCAAACCAGTTAGAAGTCACAGCGGGCGTCTCTCAGCCGGTGCTCCACACACACTGACAACACGTTGACTGCCTCTGACATGAGTGAGCTACCTTAAACCACATTATCGTATCTCCAAAAACCTCTTGTACACTGGTGTCAGCTTCGGAATATATGTAAATATACAGAAGAGAAAGACAGGCTTCATATGCACATGATGGCTTTCCTGCGAGCCTCTAAAAGGGTCAGAAATGTAGTATTGTGACAAATGTGCAGATGTGTGTTGTAGTTTCTAGAGGTCTGCTGGGATTTTCCTGTGCCAGTTGTCATTATTATCTCGGTCTCCCTGGATGTGTCTACCCGTGTTTGACCGTGCGTTTGTGTTTGTGTGTGGGCGTGCCTGTCTGTGTGTGCTGTTCGGGGGGGTACCGAGGCCAGATGCGATGTACCAGTGCACTGATGAACTGTGACAGTTCCTGCCAAGCCCCTCTCCTCCTCTGGTTCCTCTAAGCCCGCTAACACCACACCCCGGTCCCCTCTCGTGACTACACTTATTGTTGTAAGACTGACAGATTGGTGGACCTTGCTCTCCTTCCTTTTCCGCTTATTCTGGCGTATCTTCAGATAGGAGTTATTTTGAGCCTATGGGATGGTGTCAGCATTTTATTTCCTGTTTAGCCCCCATTTTGGTCTCTTAGGCCTAGCATAAACTCGAATGGGGCGAGATGTTGAGATCTGTATTTACTTTGATGTGGATGCATTGAGTCTCCAGCTCCTGCTTGTCACACAGCTTCACTTAAACCACATGACCACAGCCATACTTTACACTAAGGACAATGCTGATGGAGCACACAGGGAGGTCAGCTCAGTGCTTCCTGCAGCCCTGCCCACTCATTTAACCTGCCTACAGTCGTGTGTGAGTGTGTGTGCGTGAGTGTGTTGACTTTGTGGATGATTTAGTCTCACAATACATCTTCCTCTGTCCTGTCTCTTGCTTCCTCCCATAAACCACCGGTGTATGTATTTCTGCAACTCATCCCCACTTATTTTTTTACTTTCACGTTATTTGGTTTACTTTTATACTGCAACACTGCACGTTGATTAGCATTTCTGTAAGTAAGGAATTTTTTTGCACAGGTCTTGGGGAAAACATTTACCACATTTGTGTTTGTGAATTTTAAGGTTTGAGACGTACTAAACAAATGACTGCATGATTCTGTAACTGCACAGCTGCTGTCATTTCACAATTTGAACAAAAGCAGTACAGATGGATGGCTGTGGTGTTACTGTCTGTACATGATAATGAATTCTGTTTCACATCTAGAACAGAAGTCAAGATGTCAAGGTCCTGACATGCTGGTAATTCTGTTACAGCAAGTCAGCTAATTATCAAGTGTAGCCATATTAAAAAGGCACCAATACAAGAAGGAAAAAAAGATGCTGACACCATCCTCATCCTGTCAGACAGACAACTGACACATACTAAACAAAAACAATAACGTGTGGGACCAAAAGACGAACAGATGGGGAAGATGAGGAGAGCGACGAAGCAACTCACAAATGGCAACGTAACATTATTTTAGTAGTTTTGGGCATAGTTATTGTATGATGCAGCATAAGTTAGGTAGAAATATCAGTGATAAGACAGAAATCCTGATGCACAGTAAACTGATCTTTACACTTGCTAGTAAACCCGAGGACGTTAATAAGCAGACGGACCCATTTGCCTTCACTGTGCTTCTTGGAGCTATTGCTCTCCACTCACCACCCCCTCCTCACTTCTGTCCCCATCCTCCAGCTCTTATGTCTGGCCATGTGTGTGCCGTCAGCGTGCCCACTGCCAAGCATGGCGTGCTTTGACCTTAGGTTGGGAGGAGGGTTGCCCACCTCATGATTTGTCTGTGCGCTATTGGCTGGATGGAGTCGGACTGATGGCCAGGGTCCCTCCCTGTATTTTTTGGCTGTATTTCACTATTTGGCAATCACTGTTGAACTTGGCTTGTTTGTGTTGGTGTAGGAGGAAGTTATACAGACAGAGGATACTGTTACTACTGAAATTATCAGTATAAAGCACACATACAATTCATTTGTTGCTTTTGAGCAGAATTTTGAATTCAATGTTTTTAATAG
Organism: Betta splendens; assembly: GCF_900634795.4. Lineage (NCBI taxonomy): Eukaryota > Metazoa > Chordata > Actinopteri > Anabantiformes > Osphronemidae > Betta > Betta splendens. Next base: position 9,580,407 of record NC_040889.2, read on the forward strand.
ATGCAGTATGTTCCATATTTTGACTGTATATTGTCATCAGTCTGTAAGCAGTTCACTTGCTCATGGCGCTACAGGTAATTTCTGTCTATTACAGGATCAATTCAAGTCGCTTTAGAAGGGAGCTTTTGTATTCCGCTGTGTGGGAAATAGCGATGTAATTGTAATTTAATTCTGAATTGTCGTACTATAAACGTTAATATCCTTCATGCTCCTGCTTCAGGAAGTGTTTCCCCCTTGTACTGTCTCCCTCCGCTCATCCCAACCCTAAGCAGCTATTTAATGTTTATGAATGCACAATTGAGTAATGCTCATAAGACGTACAATAGTAAATGTTGACTGTTTGTCTAAGGCTCCCAGTGCACTGGTTAATCAAAAACATTGCAGTGTTTCTCTGCAGATACTATAGGTTGCACAAAAATTGCAAACTCTACTCAACTGCTTAAATGTAAAGTCCCCGAGGACCACAGCCCGACGTAAGACCGCATGACGTGCTCCTGAGTCATGATTTTTACCCTTGACGTTCCCGAAGCTGCAAATGCTTCCAGCCGCGGCATCCGCACATTTGCAGCCCCTGCAGCCCCGCGACACTGTACGATCCAGCGAGCGTCATGCCGCTGCCATAGTCAAAGATGATTCCTGAGCTGTGGCTGGTAATTTGGAAGGAAGGGAATTTACCCCAAATAGAACAGAACTCTGCCCGAGGACAGCGAAAGCAAACTGTTATTAGGTCATGGTTGAGACATGGTGGTGACTCTCTCCTCTTTCTGTAACCTTCCTGCAACTGCATAATAACAGTTTAAAGGATGACGTGCAGACGGTGTGTCCTGTTGAAGTAATTCAATAATACTAATGTTGTCAGCTTATCTGCGCCTCGAGACGGAAATTGAAATTGGCTCCGCAGTCAAATAATAAACACGCTCTCCTTTTTCATGCGCTCATTAAGGTGGAACAGCCTCGCGTCTGTTTTGTTTGATTGGCAGGACGGTTTGAATTGCTCTTAGACGTGAAGGGCCGCCTAAGCCTCGGTTCATTAGCACTGCAGCCGTCTCGGATTCCTTTGTAGTAGAAACAAAAAGTGGACCGGGCCCTCTGTAAAATGCTGGGTAGCCGTTGGAATCAATTGGCATCATTGATTCCTGGCGGCGCAGAGGCTCTTGTTAGCTGCCCTTTAAATACACTCTTTGGTTTAAACGTAGCCCCGGCCTCACCTTTTAGCTGGTCGCCGCAGTTGTGACAAAGTAGTTTCACCTACGGCGAGGGGAACTTGTCCAGCGGGTCACCTTGGAGGTGGACACTGGCTGAACATGTAACCCGACATGTATGGGTTCGTTTCTTGTTTTCTGACTTGCTGTCTCCCACTCTGTCTTACTTCATTCCCCACAGATGTTGTAAAAGATGAAAGAGTTTTACCTTTTGTCCCTCTTGTCTGCTCCTCCACTCTTTGTGCCTAATTGGTACAGAGTGCTGACATTTACACTCTTTGCCCTCAGTGACATGGCGGCCTCTCCTTTGTGAAATGGCTTATTAGCAGAGAGGATTTTTTGTATTTCCCCCTCCCTTAGGTGTATTCTTTTACTCCTCCCTTTTGAAGATTTCATTGTTTTTACTTGTTTGTCAGAGTTGTACTGGACTCTTTGAACAAGCTCCTAACCTACCTATCCTTATGAAAATCCCCCAGGGTATGAACACACCGCCTGGCTGCTAAATGCTAAAACACAAGCTGTAAACGTCGGTTTCACCCAGCCAGTCGCAGCTCGATAAATTCTCCTCATCACCAGCGATGCACAGCTTAGCCAACAGCTCAAGCACAAGATGGAGGTTTGCTGGCTGGCACTGCTCCTAAAAGGCCCCATCATCCCACTGCTACTGACTCGGTAGGGATGAAAGACCCTGACAGCGAGCCCCAGCTGACAGCAAAACAGAGGACGTTGGTTGTTGCAGGACTTCCACTGGCCATGTGTGAGATTAACTTGCCTAAGAGGTTCCCAGCTAAACTGCCCGAGTCTAGTAAAATTGGAGTGGGAAAAGGGTGAGGGCGTAAGAAAAAGATGGAAGGCTATTTAACTCTGAGGTTATTACCATCCTGCCAGGGTTAAAAGAACTGTATTGGCTGCTGCATCTGGCAATTTTCAGTGCTTCTTACCCAGGGCCAGCACACTGGGTCTTCTGTGCTGCCATGCTGAGGCGTTCAAAATATAAACAGTGTTTTGGAAGGAAAAAATGACTGAACCATTCTGTGTTGGACTTTTCTGATACCCCATCAGATTGTAAAGCTGTAAGTACATGCCCGACAATTCCAAACCATTTGCTCCACATCCATCGACCCAGCTGAGCACCACACCTGGCACACCCGAACAACTGGAGCCACATTAAAAATGAATGCAAACCATCGAGGAACAGAGGAAATGAGGAATTAATCCAACATTGTTTGTATGACAGAAATGATTGCGTTCATAGAGGAATGTGGGAGGGGCATTGGTGGCGAGCACACTGGTATTGTAATTCATAGCATCATTCTGCCTGTCGCTTATTTACCCACTGCGTCACTGTGATTGGCTGTATAATATTTTTTTTATTCCGCCCCTACAAAAACAGCACCTGTCACTGCGTGTGTGTGTTTGTGTTCGTGTGTGTGTTTGTGTGTGTGTGAGTTTGTCTCTTCAAACTGGGAGCAACACAAAATCTGAGCCTTCTTTGAAAATGCAAATAGGTTCTATTTGTGGCCTGCTCCTGTCAGAGTGGGTGAGTATATTAAGGGGAAGTTTTTGTGTGTGTGTTTGTGTGTGTGTGTGCGCAGGACATGGCTACATATGCTTGTGCACATGGTGTCAGCTCACTTTTATGCATCTGCATCTGCCATTTTCATCTGGGTCTTTAGTAAATATGACAGTATTGACATTAAGAAAGATACGTTTGCATGCGGCCACACTCAAGTCCAGAACCCAGATCCTCCCTGTAGGACTGAAGCCCACCTGTAGCTATGAGGGGAAAGGTTTTTGTTAAACTGTACAGCCTTGAACAGTGTGAATAACTTTCTCTCTCTCTCTCTCCCTCCCCCCCCCCCCATTTCCTCCACCTGACCCTTCCCCCCACTTCTCTTACCCCTTCATCTTCATCCAGGAGAAGAACAAGGACAAAGACAAGCGTTTCCGTCCGCTCTATGACATCCCCTACATGTTTGAGGCCCGTGAGTTCCTGAGGAAGAAGCTCATTGGTAAAAAGGTAAGAAGCAGTGACGGACTTGGAGAGCTCCTAGTCTCTCGCTCTGTGAATTAACGTGATTGCCCCTAATCGGCTTGTAACGCGTTAAACAGTAGCTCTAAATAAGGTTTTCCCCAGCGGCAGTGCATACACTCCAACGCCCTTTTACCCCTCACCGCTGGCCAAACACACATTTGTGAAGCCCTAAGCTAGATAACTGTTTCTCAGTGTGAATACCAAGTGCTCTCAGTAGATGCCCTGGGGCTTGGTATTGGCCCGGACGCACCCATTAAACAAGCAGTGTTGATTTCCCTCTCTTGTGTCTATTGATCGACTGGGTCTGTACACCTGTGGGGACTGCTATGATTTACACACATCTTACGCAGGAGAAATGAGCACAGAGCTGGAGAGCACTCGAGATACACACCACTGAGTAAACATGTGCCTTTTTGTGTTGACTTTCAAAAGATTGAAAGCTTATTCAAAATAGTTTGGTATAATTACTAGGGGCGAGTGGGCTTTGGTACATTTACAACTTTTCTTTGGCTGGACAGATTTAGACATTTGATTCAAATGGAAGCACAATGCCTACAGTGTTGTCATTTACTATACAGAGGCAATTTTGCAGCCTGTGGTGGCAGTAATGGGACAAGGACAAAAAGCACGTCCAGCAGATTTGTCCACAGCCCCGGCTTTCTCTGAGAAACACTAAACTCCAGCACGCAGGCGTTGTGTTACACTGGGAACCACACTGGACAAGACACAAAGCTTTCCTGCAAGACTTGCATAATCATTCCCTGGTCATAAATTCATGTCTGAAGCTAAGACTCTCAGCATGTCTTCAACGTCTCAGCATGTGCTTCTGTTCCAAGCAGATTTACAGATTTCCGACATTGCTGGTTTTCTTCTTTAATGGAATATTAACTTCAGCTCAACCTGCTAATTTAACTTGGTGTGGTTCCATACTATTGATGCTGTAGACTCTAGAGTGTTTCAAAAGTCAGTTAAAATGTTTCCATGCCTTTTTAGCCTCAGTCAAATTGCTGTTTGTAACAGTTATTGTTTGGGAAAGTATTCGTGATTGTGTAGGTGTCAAAAAGAGTTATTATGCTAAGTGTGATAAGAGTTTGCACGCTTCCATGGCCCTGTGTTCCACCTGCATTAAAATGCACCCTGGGTGATCCAATTACATGTGGCAGTGCATTCCATGATGAAGGCTGCAGTTGGAGGTGCTGGCGTCCATGTGTAATGTAGTGTGAATTTTAATGTAACCCTGGCAGCCTGTTCATTGTAACATGCAAACAAACCTGCACACAAGTACAACCTTTTATTTCCTAGTCTTTACTTAAATGTGGCCTTACACAGTCCTTCTCCATCATCACCTGGATGTATATACATGTACAGCTCACTGCACTGTATACCTCCACCTTTGATTAGTGTTGAAGTCAGGTCTCCCAAGGGTGTGCTCATAGGCGCTTTGAAGTGAGTTAGATTTAAGTGGAGATCTCTCGCCCATTTGCCAGCAGAACGGACCCCCTCCCTCCTCAGCCTGTAAAAATCAATAAGGGAAAAGCTCTGGAGCGTTGCTTCCCTCCCCATGTTTTATTGTTGCTAAGACACAAGGCTAAAGCTTTGAATTAAACCCCCTGTCACCATGTGTTATTTTTGCTAGAATAATTGCGGAGTCCTGAAAGAAATGCACTTTTTTTGAAGTTACAAGTCAGACGCTACTTTTCAACTAACCAACGAGAAGAATTAGTTTGGATCAAACGATTACAGGCTCACCAGGGGAGGAAAGGTTTGTTTCTAAGTACAATACTTGGCCCTTAAGGCTTTAATGTTAATCTGTGCTTCACTGGCCTACTTCTTAAGTTGGATACAGGTAGATGCACAAGTGTACAGATGCATGTTGCACTTGTACAAGGGGAAGAGTTTAGTCGACCCACTTATTGTCATCCTGTCTGTGAACACTAAGCTCTATGGAGACAGATTTGGAGCAGCAAGCATTAGTAGAAGACTGTAAGACCACTGCTTTCCCAGAAATTCTATAGTGAGCTCCACTTTTCATCTGCCAACATCTTGACAAATATTTTACCTCCGAATTGGGGCTTGGGCCAAAGGATATAAGGATAAATGGTCAATCTGATGTGGGTCTGTCCTCAAAGAAGCATAATACTCAAATCACTATTGAGGAGTGACTTGAGATTTGTTGGACCACGAAAGAAGTACCTTCGCATCATCTAGCTTGAACTGGACCGGAGCTAATCGTCCTGTCCAGTCGCATGGTTGAGTTAACGGACTGACCCACAGGCGTTTCTGTTGACAACAGTCCCTTTTAAACCCCGGAGTTCAGTACAGTTCATGAATCGAGAATAGAGCAGATTTTCCTTGACTCAACTTCCAGGACGTGACTAAGCATTAACTTGGAGTCTCAGTGTGCCGAGTCGCAGCTCAAAGCCTGCATGCTACTGTTCTGCATTAGGAGAATAAAGCTGCATTAAATGCTTTTGCCCCATTAAACCCCAATTCCTCCGCTCTGTAAGGAGAATACAGTGCTGTAGATTCCTTTATAGCATATCTAATATCCTTTTTGAAAGGAGAGCTTTTTTTTTACTTTCAGGAGCCGAACAGCTTCTATATTTGAAAGCTGTCAGAGGCAGAAAATAACTAGTGCCGTGCCTGTTCTGGTTCATCAAGGAGGACTCCACAGCCACAGGTTTTACATTGCATTACAGCGTCTACTCCATCAGGCAGTAGACCCTTGTCCAGTTCACATTAGAGACATTAAAGAGCCTAAAACTGAATTATCTGGTGTAATAAACCAGCATTTATGGGGGTGCATTGTGGTGTTCAGGCGATCTCTGTTGCTGAATAGCTAATTGTACTTAATGCCGTAAAACTTCTCGTGAACTATGCATTTAAGGTAGGCTAAAGATGCACCCCGGCATTTTCCTTTCTCTCCGTTCTGTCTGTCAGTCCCTCTCATATATATCCCCACCCCCATTGAAATGGCAGCACTTGCATGGTGACATAATCCCAAAAAAGCGTGATTTGGCTAACTTTATAAGTAGCGCTTCTTGTGCGCCTGGGTCTCAGCCTCAGCAGAAAAAGAGTTCAATGGAAATGTTGCATTAAGCCACTTATCAGGCTTGAGCACATTCGGATAATCCTTCGTGCTCAAAGTGGCTCCTGTTATGCAGCTGCATGTGTAGTAGTGTTAGCGCCAGAGTCCCCCCCCCCCCCATATTGGCGTGCACGTGAGACTGTTCATACGATGAGGAGGGGAATTTGATGTGGCGCGTATTTGTGGGAGCGAGACTTTGGGGAGGGGGGCTCGAGGTGTGCGCGTTTAGCAGATGCGTCACCAGGTCCCACGGTTGAAGATCCAGATGGGGCTCCCTCATCCTCCCTCGCTCCCCTCTCCTTTTACATTTTTGCCTTTTTAGCCCGAGGTTTGTTTTTCTTTCAGCACAGCTCTCTTCATTAAAGATGGCCAGCTGTGATTACAGCCCGCTCAAACTTAAGTACCTCTGTTAGACGCATACACGTACTTGTTTGTGCGCGGTCTTGCTTTCGCCTCCTACTTTGCTTTCTCATTTGTGCTAATTTCCCTTCCCAGGACTTAAAAGGAATTCAGGGATGTTTTGTTTAATCCAAAATTGAGCTTACAATTGGTGACAATGCTCAGTCTACTGCAACACCTGTGTGTGAATGTCTGCATGTTTAACATTCTCTCTTCCGGTGGCTCAGTGCTCAGTTCGGCTGTGATCATACACCTTTCCACCAAGGACCCTCACTGTTTCACAAAGTGCTCTGCAATATGGCTATTTTCCCCACTCATTTGGTGGCAGATGTTATAATAGTGCAGCCAAAATGAGCAGTTTTAGATGAAAAGGTGCAGGTGACAGGTGCTTATTTCAGTCTGAGCAAACCTGACTGCTCCTACACTTGATTAGTCAATGCAGCCGTGGTGGAACCCTCCATCCGAGATCAACATAAGCTGTTTGTGAATGCCTCGCCAATTAAGACCAGCTCAAATCAAACATAATTTGGAAAGCAGCCTTAGAAAGCGACGTTTTAAGTGTAATTGTAACTTTGGCACCTCCTTGGTCTTCAGACTTATACCTACATCATCTTCTGTGTCGTATGTAAACATAAACACTCCTGTTTTGTTGATCCCCTCGTGTACATGCAAAAGCACTACAACATATCCCATCAACTATTTATTCTCCGCCAACACAAACTCATTACACATGCAAACATGTAACACACATGATTCCCTCAGCAGAGTGAACCACCGTCTGCGGCGTCGCTGACAATACACGCTTGGCCCCACACCTCTTCGCTGTCCTTGTCCCTGTCACTCCCCCACATTCTAATCTATCCACTGCCGCTCCCCCTGTGTGCGAGACTCCCCTCTGGGGGATTCTTATAGATGGCTGTGTCTTATCAGGAGATCTGTTAGATGGCCCGAGGAGAATGGGCCTGGGACTCCTCTAATCTAACATTGCTTGGTCAAAGTTTAGAATCTGTCAACACCTCACCTAATGGAGAACTACCGCTTTATAGTTTCACTGTGTCTAAATGCGTTTCAGATGTTTGTTGTGTGTTTGTGTCCCCATTTTCTTGTTTATTTTCATCTTCTATTATCCTATTTTGTCCACTCTAGCTAACTCTCATTATTTTTTCATTGCTTTGTTTTGTCCCCCATCTTCCAATTACCCATGCATGACCACACAAGGCTATTATACACAAATGTAACCAAGTGCAACACAGTTTTTTACCCCTCATTTAAATGCTTTCACTTTTCAATGAGGCTGAATAGACATGAAGCTCAGCTGGCTTTGCATTACGAGGAGATGAAGAGCTTTGATGAGGGAGTCGGCCTAAAATAATTTCCTTCGTGACAATAGGAATTGGTTATTTGCATGGTAACAAAATTAATGGAATTGGGGACATTACATAATTGTTGCTGATAATATGATGGTTATTTTTGAACTATGTGGCTTGGTTTTTTCTGTGTCTTCATGCTACCTTTAATTTAAACTGACATTTATTTTGTATGTGGCATTTTTGAGTAAATATCTCATCACAAACACCTTCTTCTATAAAATTCCAAGCCCTACAAACTATTTGGTATTTGTGAAATGACTTTTTTTGGGGTCTCCAAGTACAGCATGTCCTCTGAAATCGACGATCCGTTCACTGGCGTGTCGTTATTTTCCATCAGCTTTTAAAATGCGCAGCTTCTGCTGAACAGTCCTCTGCAGCACATCCGTCCATCCATCCAGCCATCCATCCAGCCATCCAGCCATCCATCCATCCATCCAGCCTCGGCAGCAGCGCTTCTTTCCCCACTAACGCCGCCATGTCGTCATCCTGTCCGTTTAATGACAAGTTGACATTATTCTGTGTCCTGGTCGGTGTCTCTTTCATGTCCCTGTAATAGGCCTGTCTGCGCGGTCTCTGCTGGACTTGTGTCTGTGCTCTGATGTGGATCCAGAGTCCTGCAGTTTCCCCCCTCTATCATGCTTGTCTGACATGGTTGACACGTAGTGCTTAATCTGCCAATTGTGTGTACCGGTACGACTGCACCCCTGCTGTTGGCGCTGTCTGCCTGTGTCCTGCCCGTGGTACAGACCCACTCTGTCGCATGCCTTTGGAGACACACACACACACACACACACACACACACACACACACACACACACACACACACACACACACACACACACACACAGAGCAGAGTGACAGAAGTGTGTCTTCAGGGTGGGGGGGACTGGAATCGCTCCCCAGGGAAACACAGTGTAGGGTCATTTCAGTTCTGTTACGCTTTCCTGTGTGTGCGCGCACTTGTGTGTATTTTCCCAAACACTCAGTGTGTTCACACTCCTCCTCTGGGGAGATCTACATCGCTGCCTGATGTGATTCACACTGACTGGGGGTGACCTTGAGAACTAGGACGAACGCAAAGACGCACACAAGCCAGAACCCTAAGTGTTACCGTAACTGCTCTCGCTGTCAGTATCTCTGCTGTCTTGCCATGTTGATTGACCTTCTCTTGCTTGTGTGTCTCTCAGGTCAATGTGACAGTGGACTACGTAAGAGCAGCTACTGGCCCCGGGGAAGGCACCCCTGCTTTCCCAGAACGCACCTGTGCCACAGTCACTATTGGTGGCATGTAAGTAATGGGTCTCATTAAAGACCCCGTTTTTGTGTCTTCCACTCTCATGGTTTATTCTTTTGTTGTTGATGTATTTTGTCAATAAAGACGAGCTGACTGCATGAATGAGGCTTTTATTTCTCTATTTGCAGCAGACATTACCATTAAGCTTCAAGTAGGAGTTGGTTATGAATTGGCAGCCCTTACTGATAGATCATACAGTATCTAATTTGTCAGTGTAAGAGCCTCCACTAATGCATTTCTTTTTTATTACATTTGCTGTCTGTGTGAAAGCTATAAATTCTAAGTTAATCTGATGTAAGATGGCACAGAGTAATCATTTGTAAATGCTCAGAACCTGTAATCCCACCATGAGTCACAAAGTAACCCGGCCGTGCTTCTTTGTGTTTTAATTTTCATGAGGAAGGTTGCCTCTGTGCAAGCAATTACCTTCTAGATTTTAGTTTGAAACACGTATTATATGCATATATAAATGGGGAATTACCACTCAGAGGTTCACGCTTTAATTAAAATTGGATTTAAGAGAACTTTAATGCCAAATGATGTAGCGCTAGTTCTCACTCAAACAGTTAAAAAGTTGCACTCAGCCCCTGCACCATCCCACACTCAGAGCTCAGTCGCATGGAAACACGGATGTCTAGTTATGGTTTTGAATCTGTGTTTTTGTTGCAAAGGTCAAACCTTGGCCCCGTGACTGTTGGCATCACCCCCACTGAATGCCGACAGTAGGCTGGAAGGTTTTGACCATGTATGACCTTGTCTTCTTGCTGTGTTGTAGGAACCTGACTGGACTCTTATGGGCACCTACTTCACTTATGAAACCATGCATAGTTATTGAGCCTGTTATGGGAAAAATTGTGTCTTCCTTATTTCTATGCAGTTATTATATGATTTATGACTTATGTCCTGCAATTAATATCTTATGTTTTGTCTTACTGTATGCATTTGACATTTGACCTAGATTGTTCAATGGTTGTCTCTGCCAGATAGACTCTCAACTCTAGCTCCCAAACCCAAGGTCGGGGAGTTGTGTCTCTGTCTGTTGAGACTTGGTGCTCCTTTCTCACAGATAGTTGGACGTCAGCAATGCAGGTGTGAGAATGTAAATATCTTCACACACTGCGACAGGGAGGAGATGGTGCATGTCATTTGATTGGGTTAGAAAGACATTCCACCCTAGTTGGACAGAGAAAGGGGTTAAAAGGCAGAAGCAACGTGAGGATCGTGGGCTCTTTGCATCACACCTTCGTGGTGTGTGCACTGATCTCCCCAGCTGGTTTTTGGTTTGTTGATGTGCACGATCAACATCCATGCTTTTTATTTGCTTACCCCATTATTTTTATTTTCTTTAATATTTCAATAAATCGCACAAAAGGACAACTCTCTCTCTCATCTGCTTCTTTATGGAAAATTTCCACCACAAGCCGCAGTCATTGTCTAAAGAAAATAGTTGTTTAGCAACAGTTTAATTGTAGTTTTTTCTTTTTATTGTTAGAAATCTGGTGATTGTCTTATTTGTTTGGCTGCTGTCGTACCCCTGGTGTGGAGCGATGGAGTGAAATTTGGACGAAATAGGCTTAAATAATTTAAAAGGAATCCAAAGAGAACCTAATTGTGCTTTTGTTTTTGCTTTCCCGCTGTTGACGTGGACTTGAAAACATTTCATTGGCGTCATGAGAGATGTAATAAAATTGTTAGTCACACAAGGACAGACAAACACGCTCAACAGAAAGTTATTTCACAAGAAACGCTGTCCCCCACAGTTTAACTAGAACAGCGATGTCCAAAGGCGAGTCACTAAGTGCTGCTTTAAGTCCAAAAGTACTCTCCCCTCTGTGCCCTTCATCGTCTCGTCTCTACATCTGTGACACAGCAATGAAGTGCTTAGTCAAGTGTGCAGTGCCAACATTTAAGCGACCTTTGGGCTTTCTCATGCCTTTTTGTCAATCTTTGACTTGGAATTCAGCGTGAGGCCACAGACTCTTGTTTCTATTAACCCCCCCCCCCCCTTTGCTTTGACTTCCAGTAACATCGCAGAGGCACTGGTCAGCAAAGGCCTGGCCACGGTCATCAGATACAGGCAGGATGACGACCAGCGCTCCTCCCACTACGACGAGCTGCTGGCCGCAGAGGCACGGTGAGCAGCCCGCACACGCCGCACCCTCGCTCCCTTTCATCGCCTGCTTACATTAAGCTGCACACGCAACACAATGGGCTTATCAGGGGTACGCTCGTTGTTGGCCAAGGCACGGCATTGTGTGATTAAAATAACGTGTGTACACCTCTCGCACATTTTTCTACCATTCACACCTTGTGTAAATCCTTGACAAATATCATTCTTGGGAACTGGAGGAGAACTGAAAATGACCTTGCTTTTACAGCCATTGTGGTAACTCACTTAAAATTTCACAATTTATATAAGCAGCTCCTCTATGATTAGTCAGTCTATTACAGCCTTTGCTATATTTTCCTGGAAACATGTCATCACTCTCAAATATCTACTAATCCATAAATTCGTCCATTTTTTATTTTTTTAAGCATCCATGATTGGACACATGCACCTTCTGAGGAGCTGGACTCTAAATCAAAAGCTCTCTTTACACAGGCCCTATGAATATAATTATATGAAAGTGCAGTGGAGAGATTTAGTACAAGCTTTATTACTCCGCCGTAGATTAAGATCTGCTGGCTATAGGTGAAGCAGATGCAGCCACAGCCCTTTTAATGGGCCTAATTCTTTGTCTCCCCGTTCTCTCATGCAGTCCTCCCTGTCCATCTTCCCTTCTGGCTCTCCCCTCCTGCTTCTTCCTCAGCACACTTTGTCCTTATTTCTTCTGCGTAGCTGTTTCACTTGTGTCCTTCTTTGGCCTTGCACTTCTGGGTCTTCTCTTCTTCTATTTTTCTCGCGCTCTTCCCCCCTCTCTCCTCCTTGCTCACGCTTTCTCCTTCCCTGGTGGGGTCTTATTAGAGTTGATGAGAGGTTTCTGTTCATAGCCTTGGCTTTATTTTTAGTTCCCACTGCACGAGGCCACCGGCCCGCAGCTTTCAAGGAACCTCCTTCCAGCTATTAAATGAACATGTAGACATGTTTTAATAAAGGTACATGTCTTTTAAAGGCAGTTGCCTGCATGCTGTCGGTCATTTCAATTCATACTGACCACAGTGGTCATATCCATCACATTTGAGCCTGAAAGGTTTTTAAAGCAGGTTCCACCATCATCAAACCTTTTAAGTCTTATACAAATTTTCTAGTTTTATATGTCATTTTAATGCCAGTTTAACTGTACTTATAACCAGATACTTTGTTTTACATATTTATATCTGTGTATCTGCAGCAAGTACTTATTTCCCATTTTCCTATCCAGAATGTTACACTTCCAGACAGAGCCTTGGTTTAGTTTGGCCACGCAGGTGAATTGCATGCTTGTGGTTTGTCTGATTGTAGGGCCATCAAGAATGGAAAGGGGCTGCACAGCAAGAAAGAGTTCCCCATCCACAGAGTTGCTGATATTTCTGGGGTAGGTACCCTTCTGTGTAATATGACAACTGTGACTAATGTATTTTAACCTTTCTTACTGCTGACCCAACGACAAGACAATATAGAGTACTGTGTCTTTCCTGATGTTTAATGCCTGTTTCCTCATCGTAAAAAAACTAAGCAGCCTCTAAAAATAATCAACGCCATTAATAAAACCATCGGGGGTGCTTGGTCCTAGCTTGTTTACGTGTGCCCAGGGGCTTGATAGAGGCATCATTTGGCTAATGAAGCCTGATTGGGAGTGCTCACCAAATGAACATTAGTGCAGAAAACCCATAAAACCTCTCAGTAATGAGTAATGGGTGATTGGCGCACATTCTTTTTAAGCATGTGTTTTTGTTTGTGCAACCCAGGAAGCAGATTTTTAAATTGTTTCACTGCGATGTCTTGTCTTCCATTTTTAAATCAGCTTTATGAAAGTTGAGCATTTGTTTGTTGCTGTAGTTATTTCCAAAACTGCTGTTAACTTTTTCTTTCATTTTTATTCCCCCAAAATGACTTTAATGCACGTTGCTGTGCTGCAGCTGAGTGTCTGAGTATGTTGAGCTCTCATGAAGTGCAGAACAGGGCAGTGGAAAGTGTGATCAACTAGAATGGGTCCCGGTGGCATGACGAGGACTTAATCCTGGCACTGTGATGTGAATTGTTCCACGGTGGGAACTGCCCTTGCTACTGGCTTTATTTTACCATTGTGTTATTCTACTCCTGCCCGAAACAGGAAATTGGGGTCAGCTATTCAGGTGGTGGATAATTCACACCTCAGTACCTGGGTGACATCAGATGTCAGGTCAAACAACACATTCAGCACATTAGCCCTTTTTTATTTTACCGTCTTTTAAATAATATTAGCATGTTCATCAGCCTATGTCTTTATTACCTCTGTCTTTTGGTTTGAGGTGAACGCATACAGCAACAATTACAGATAAGTCAGTGGTTACAGAGCAAAATCGACCTTTGCACATCTGAATAATGTCCTCTATTATTCTACTGAACCAGAACATGTTACACCAGCTTTAACATTTCTATTCAGAATAATTCAAGCACCTCTATGTATTTTCTGTACTTGTTCACTAGCCATCACTTCCACATTACCATGAGCCACTAGATGGTCCACTTTGAAGGACTCAAAACTGAACTTCAGAAACATTAGCACCTCGTTGTCAGTCTCACTCAAGCTCTCCTGAAGCACTTGTGTGTGCAGTCCCTTGAGACACATTTGGTTAAATTAATCAGGCACTCTGTCTTTTTATTTTTTTATTTTGGGCCTGTCGTTATGCACAACTGTGCAAGTTGCTTTCTAAAGTGTCCTCGACTTCCATTTTAAAGGCGGCTTTCAGCTAAGTTATTAAAGCTGTTTAACACCAACAGGACTTTAGAGTCTGGCTAATAAGTTCGACGTTGCTTTGCATAACTGCCCTCCGATGTTATGCTGTTGCCCATTGTCATCATTGTAACTTCCCTGTGTCTTATTGTGTCAGCAGGACAGCTAAATTACTGGAGCCTGTAAAAATAATTATGACAGGGAATTGTTGTGCTGACTGAGCAGCCCTGTGCTGTTTTATCAGGGGTTTTAGGGCATTGGCTGCTTATAAACCTCCACCCAAGTTAACCGGCTGAATTGACCACATTGTGTGCGCAGTAATAACATGGGAGCAGTTAAAGGGGCAGGTGCTCAATAATTAATTTACTTTATTAACAGCGAAAGGGCAATATATGCCACACCCCACGTCCAGTTGGAGATTCCACAATGCTCCCTAATTAAAAAGTGTCCAAGTAACCCAGCTGTGTTGTGTGTTTGTGTCTGACCAGCGCCTTTTACACCCTCCGTTATTAGTGCTGCGCCGTCGGTGATTCAGATCGCTGCCATTACATGCAGCTGCAGCCTCTCCCGTCTATTAACTTTCTCAGTGTTTTTCCGAAAGGCCAAAGATTTGCGTCCCAGTGCGGGACCGCTGCCAGTCAGCGCCAATGGGCGTGTGTGCACGTGCATGCACCAGTTGTTTGGCTGGGCTAATGTAATGAGCATTCTAATAAAAGGACCGAAATAGCAACATTGCCTCCTCCCCTCTCCCTCTTTCTGATGCACACACAGCTGTACACGTGCATAGGCACATCCCAATACACACTTCTATACGTCAGCATCTTTTATCTTGGTGGTATTGGTTTACTGAAAGGGATTATGTACAGAGTGGGCTGCAGTCTCAAATAGAGCAGAGATGGGTTTGTAACGTATAGTGTAGGAGATCAGAACAGAGGTGGTGGGAAGAGAGTGGATAAAGCACTTGACTCACCTTAAACCTCTAAAGGTTGCATAATGAGGTCCTCTCATGTCTCCCCCCCCTTTTTTTTTTCTGAACCCAGTTAGGCTAGACAGCCCACACACTGCAGGTGCTGTAAAAGTGTTTGTGTGAACAAGTGTTTGGTTCTGTTGTCTCCCACTCAAGGGGCTATTTTGGACTTAGGTGGGTGGAGTTCAGGTGGTGCATCTCATGGTTAAGGCATGGACTTAACTCACGCTGTCCCACCGATGACATGTCACCCGTGGTTTCTGTTCAAAGCATTAGAGCAGTTCTGGACTCGCATCCGTGTCCAGCAGAACACGGGGAACCCATTTGTTTGTTCTGACTCTCCTTGTTTAAATGCCGTCCTTCCCTCTGAGCCTCTGCTCCTACTCGCATGTCCACAGTGCCACAAACACGCATACGATCTCTCTAAGCTGCTGCATGATTCACTGGTCTGTTGTGCCTACATGCTCATGCCTAGAGTAGGCGCATATTAAATAATTTTTTTATCGTTCATGAATCTTTCCCAGCCACTGCAGTACCAGCCTTGCTTGAATACACATGATTTAGCTCCGCTTGTAATTTTGGCCTGGGCGCACCAATAAGCTCATGAGTCACCCTTGCAGACGGATATGGAGGCAGAGATGGAGAGAATTATTTTTGATTGCATGCAGTTCCAGACGTGTCGCTTAGAAGCGACGCAGACTTCATTAAGGCAGACTAGAATTTAACGATGTCTTGAAAAAGCCCACAGATTCTGTCGTCAGCAGGTCTGTTCAGACTGTTTCGCCGCCTATATATTGTTGCTGGTGATTCATCTTGGTACTATCAAGTTTGTCTTTGGATTTTTCAGCTCTAATGGAATTCACCTTTATCAGTTACGCTGTAAATGTTGACGGTAAATAAGACATTGACACTGCGTTAGGAGGTGAACTCGTCTCTGTCTCTGTCCATTAGGAGACGCAGAAGGCCAAGCAGTTTCTGCCCTTCCTGCAGAGGGCCGGCCGGTCGGAGGCGGTGGTGGAATACGTCTTCAGCGGCTCCCGCCTCAAGCTGTACATGCCTAAAGAAACCTGCCTCATCACGTTCCTCCTTGCCGGTGGGTAGAGCTTTCTCTTACCTCATTAGTAGGTCAGTTCATTCGGTCTTTTAACCGACTCACTTCTGACGCTGTTTAAACATAAATCACTGCAGTGAGCAACATTGGCCAGTGTTTGCCACTTGTTCCAGAATGTGGAAAACGCACTTAAAGACGCTTATGGGGGTGAAATAAAGACTGTGAGACAGCAGGTCCTCGCATGTATTTCACCTCTTTGACCATTTTGGCAGTTTGCATTAGTAATAAAAACACTGACACACTATCTTTGGCAGCCAGCAGTGATTTACAGCCTCCTCTCGAATCATGGGGATGCTCAGAACAATGGATGACACTCTTGTTATTTCAGTCTCGATCTCCATTTCTCTTACTAGCACCCACACAGAGCTCCTCCTTTTCTTGTAGTAGAACAAACACTGTGTTATAATTCTGCCTTTAATTGTTTTTTTTGTCCACTGCCGTCTACAAGATGCACCGCCATGACCCCCGCCATAAACCAAATGCTGCAATAGGACCATTGCAAGCTTTTCAGAACTGAAGTGTGATAATAAGACGTCATGGTGTAAACGCTTGCTTTCAGAGCTGTCAAGTGTGTGTGAGGTCATGTTTACTTGCGGGAGGATTTTATTCAATCTGGTTATTGGCAAAATTGTGAGAGGCACATTAGAGTGCATGTCTGTGCACATTCAATTCACTCTGTCCCCAGAATAAAAGCTTCATCTGCTGGAAGTGAGTCAACATGTATGGTCTTTAATATACACATTAGGCTGAATCACCATTGATTGATACAAATGGCTCCTTTTCCTATTTTGTGTATTTTCATCTTCCCTTGCAATTATGCCCCACTGTATTGCCTGGAGAGCTCTCTAGTGTGCGGATGCTTTTTACTGTCACCTCATTCTCAAGCGTTTTTATCTGTGATGCGTTCACTTCTCATAGATTAGATAGAAGAGTCAAAATGTTTCATGTGGTCATGGTTTTTCTGCCCTTGTATGTGTTTTGCTTTCCTTTCTTTGTTCCTGTCTTGTTTTTTCCTGTCTCATAGCTGCTTTGTAATAAGCAGCCTCGTATTCTCAGTCTCCCTCTCATCTCCATGCACCATCTCCTACTGTTTCATCGCAGTCAAAGGTAACTTTGTTTATTCATCCAACTGCACCGTCTTATTCACAGGGCTTTATGAATAAGCTCTTAATGCTTTTATAGAGCAAATTATCACCATTTCTTATAATAACTCCATTCATTTTCCATTAAAGGTTAAGAGGTTAGAACTGCTTTGAAATCTGAAGTTCCTCTTTAGTAAATATTCACTATATTCAGATAAATGTGGCGTTTATTCGAATGGTGCTCCTGTCCTGCCTTAGTCATCTGTTTCATTAGAAGTGTTTTCTTTGTACTGTATTCATCATCGCATTTTCATTCTTTACCAGTGTTGTGGGAGGATGTTGAAGAACAAACAGTTTACAATAGTGCTGCAGATGAAATTGCCCTGTGGCAATAAGTGATGTAACACTGCAAGTTAAAATTATAATACCAAAACACAGCGCGGGCCTCTTGAAGCTGGAGTCCCAGCCTGCTTGGCTGTTGCTTAATGTGACTTAACACTAAACCCCTTTGGTTGGAATGACTTGTTTCTACAGTTAAGCACCCCAAAACCTCAGTATCCGTCCTCGCACATGGTGTCCTCTTCCTCCCAGAGTTCTCCTTGATGGATAAAGACAGCGCTTAGAGAAAAGTAGGTTGAGGAAAACTAGAGAGACCAAGTGAAACCCGTGCTTCAAAAGGGCCGGAGGTGTGCTTCAGGAGTTAAAGGGAAGTTCCTTTTCCCCTCCCACATCACCTTTCCTTTCTTGTCTGCAGCTGCTGTCCCGTGCAGTGTCACGTCCATATGCAAGTTTGATAAGGGGCAAAGGAGTCGTCCTGTTTGGAAGAAAAGAGCGGTACCACACAGGAAAGGGATTTGGGAGGGGGATGAAAAGAAGAGGAGGCGAAAGAGGTGTGGAGGCAGAGAGGACCGAGGAGAGATAAAAAAAGAAGGGGGATGTGGTATAGAGAAGACGAGAAAAGTACAATTGAAGTACGGTACGTGGGTACAAAAGCCTGTTGAAGCTAAGGGAGACCAAGCAGTGGAAAGGCTGTAAAAGTTTACTGGCTTCAATAGCTTTCATGGAGTTTCAGATGGAGGCCACTGCAGGTGAAGTGTACTTGGAAAGTAACTAAGAAAGGTCTGTTGAGCAGCAGCAGTCTGTCAGAAAGATGAAATGCCCATCACCCGGACACAAAGATTCACGGTGTCAGCAGGACGCATTAGCCGCTGCAGTCTCGTCACGTTCCTGAAACCAGCGCGTGCACGGTCGCCGTGTGTGATTGCGGGAGATGAATGTGTTTAATCGCGCAACCTAAAAAACGTTAGGCATTGAAGCAAGTCTATCAAATAAAGGCCAGAAATAAAATGTTGCTGTGCTGCGTCCTCGTGTGTGTCTCGCACATTTATTACAGCGCTGGGGGGCAGGATGCTTGGAGGCCTTGAGGCCCACTTTAAGGCCCGCCACATTACCAAGTTGCTGCTGAGCAAGAAATAATAACTTTGGCTAATAACACCTTTTATAGGTGTTACATGTACGGCACAATAAGCTGTAATCGTGGATCTAAACATAGAGCGTGAGCTGCATCAGCCTACAGGCAACCCAGTCAACCAACACGACCCAGTGTGCTGCAGCCACACGCCAGTGTTCGTTAGCTTAGAGAGTCTGCTCTGAGAGAAATGATTTTAGATTATGCTGCTGTCAAGGTGGTAGCAGATGGGATTTAGGGTATTGGGACCTGCTGGAGAAGTGTGATTTTACTCAGCAGCGTACCGCTCATTATTTGGCTTCAACCACTTGTGTGCGTTATTCTGCAAATTACCAACTTTATTTAGAAAGAACAAATATTACAAAACTGTCTTCTCGCAGTATGTCAGCAGGAACCAAGGAGACGTTATGAGAACTTGTGGTGGTTGGTGAACGAAATAACGAGCGAGCTTCAGAGCTGAAGTGAAACTGGATCGTGTTTATTGTC
Source organism: Betta splendens (assembly GCF_900634795.4). Classification (NCBI taxonomy): domain Eukaryota; kingdom Metazoa; phylum Chordata; class Actinopteri; order Anabantiformes; family Osphronemidae; genus Betta; species Betta splendens. Next base: position 9,599,765 of record NC_040889.2, read on the forward strand.
TAACATGGGTGGTAATCGCGTTTATACTGGGCTGGATCCGCCCGGCAGCCATCCATCTACAGCTGCAGACACGCCAGAGCGTAAAGCTTCTGGGAAGATAGGAGTCGAGCGATCAATATGCACACTATTAGTATGGGAATTTGCAACCTGATGTATTTCGGTGGGAACTGCAGTGGTGACACTAATGCGCAGCAGTCGCACATTGCGGCATTTGTCCCTCCAGACCACTTTTTTTTTATTCCCATGTATTTCTACTGGAAGAAGCTTATTATCCTGGCCCGGCTGATGGAGGCGGAGAGCTTGACTCAATCCTGTTCTCGTAATATGTTTGGTCAACTGAGAACACATTCAATTATGAAGTATGAAAAATGTATTGGGAGCGAAACGTCCTGCTGTAAACGGATGCATATGAATCCACCAAGTAACCAAGGGTGTGGTCTGCTAGAATGATCAGTCCTCACTTAACAGATATGCAGGAAACCGCGCTAAAGGGAAGGCGTGACGATAGTGACGCTGGCGTGTCCCGAGCTGACAGGCTCGTCTGTGTATTGATACTTGTCGGGCGCCGCTTTGCTGGCGGCGGCGTGAGCGATTGTGCGAGGAAGCGGGACCGGCGGAGACGGACGAGTGGAGTCGCCTCTGGACGGCGGCCAGGTGGGCGCGTGGCGGCGCGTGGCGGCGCGGGGGGGCAGGTAGTAGCTCATGCGCCGCTCGGCTTATCGCAGCATCGCGTCTCCTGCCCCTCTCGCACGGCGCCGCCAAGGCGCTGACAGACACGCTCATGTTTTACACATGAAGTATAATAGCGGTGAGACGCGGAGGACGGACGCCGGCCCTGCGCCCCGGGCACGGGATCCTGTGTGTGTGACGTGACGTCAGCGTTGGTCAGCGCACGTCTTGTTTGTCTCTGGGATCAGATAAGATGGATTCCCTGTAGTTTGACCCAGATGCTTATCTGGGTGTCAGGTGTGAGTTATGCATGGTGGTGCAGGATAAAATTGGCCGTGCTAAGTGACTCCCTGCCTCGGTCTAAATGCTGCGGGGGGGGCTGCGTTCAGCTGCTTATTTAGCATTATTAAATGATTTGCCTCATAATTCTTTAAGTTTGTGTCGTCTTAAAGAGCTTGACTTTGGAATTGTTGCTCCTGTGAGCCTGTAAAACCCACAAAGACATTTCACTGTATGCGCTATACAATTAAAGTCCATTGTGTATTACATCCTTGAGCAGTCTTTTCTGTGGATTATGCCAGAGAAAAGCGCCGTTCCCGGCCTTATCGTGGCTCCAGTCAAGCCAAGCAGAAACTTAAATCTCTCTCTCTGCAATTACTTCACACACCATTTTTTTTCACCAGTGCACACACACACACCTCATTCTGTCTCCCCTCATCTCTTTGCTTCTCCCTGTATTCTGCATTGCTTCCTCCTCCTGTCTTTCTTCTGGCTCTGTTGTAGCCAGCGTCCCACGTGGAGGCCCTGTCCTGGTCTACTTCTATAAATACTTGCAGGTGATCTTGGCCATCGGCGCGTCTCCTTCTCCTCTTTGCACTCCTGCAGACTCTAATGTTTGCGTTGATTCCGATATTCCGTCGTGCTGTGATGCAGCGTGAAGAACACGCATCGACAGTAGCCTTGTTTTTCTTGGTGATCTGCTGTACAGCTCAGTAAAAGCTGCACACTGAAACTTTTTTCTGCAGAAGGTTGACTCAACAGTTATTCATAGCTCCTAGGCGCTGACTGTCCTGTAGCCTCATTGTGCCGTTCCTGGGTCATTTCCCCTTCCCTGCCATTGCGCTACGTTGGCTGCTCTGATGTTTCTTGTTCTCATAAATAGGACGGACACAAGCATGGAGGGATTTGCAAAGAAACTGCTTTGTGTTGGCTGGCCGTCCTTGTTACGCCAAGGTTATGGGAAAGTGATTTTAGCTAGGGGTTAAGTGAAATGTCTTCTATTGAAGCTGCTTTTTGCAGCTTTTGACTACGGTGCAATTTAAATGATGGTCTTTTCACTACGTAGGCCTTTGTTGGAAACCACTTTCGTGTTTAAAGACTAGCGTCATCCGGTGACCTTCACGTATGAGCCGTCATAGAAACGTCGCTGTCCACACGTTATCTTTGTGCCAAGTCAGAAACACTTACCCGTCTGTTTTTCAGTGCAGGGCTGCATGAATAACTAATTGCGCGTGGTGTCATTTTTTGAGTATGGCCACTGTGCCTTCTGTTATTGCTCTTCCTGCACCTCCCACTGCAGCTGCTTGAGTTTGGCTTATGTTCAGTAGCCTACAGATGCTCCTATACCCTGTGTTATGTTTATGAAGTCTCGCAATCTGGCTTCCTACTTGTCCAGCCAATGCCTTCTGATGATCAGGACAAAACTGGAAATTAATAGTTCCTGTGCAGTCGGCTTTTATTGGAAGTCACTGTCATAAACGCGTACAGTCTCTCCAACCTCTGCCCAGAAGCTTCTGTATTCTCACCCAAACTCTATAAAATGAGTGCCAGCTGATGTTGGAGGACCCCAGGGACAAAGTGTCCACTAATGGTTGCATTTAGCCTGATCCCTCGATGACCAGTTTGCCATCATCTAGTTAATCTGCCTGGGGTCATGGATGACACAGACTCTTGGACGCAGACCTTGACAAAGATGCTCGATGCGTCAGTTGTCAGGAGCATTAGAGACCTGGAAATACTGGCTACTGTCTATTCAGCGTCACATCAAAGTTTCTTTTATTTTGTGACTGAAAATACCTTTTGATTAGCTGCTGTGCTGTCGTCTAACTGCTACGTTTGTGTTGGGCAGGTATTGAATGTCCACGCAGTTCCAGGAACACGCCTGGGGGCATGCAGGTGGCGGAGCCCTTCAGCGACGAGGCCATGCTGTTCACCAAAGAGCTGGTGCTGCAACGGGAGGTGAGCAGTAAAGCTGGACGATGTGCTGCAGCTTCACCACATCCAAATATGTCAAATTCCCACCCAGTCTTATGTTTACGATGCTGTTTTTGGCTTCGAAGCACATTTCTAACAGTGTTTCACATTCTCGCTCTGCTCTGCTCTGGTCCAAGCCCTTATTATTTGTGCAGTTCTTTGGTAATTGGTTTATCTATTCAAGCATGAGTTTTTATTTACCTATATGGTGAATGTAGAAAAATCTATATATCAAAAGTCATGTTTTTTCACCAAGCTACTATAAAAGCAAAATATACACTCGTCTTTTGACAGTTTGTCTGTTTCTGATGACAAGTGTGTTTCTCATCTTGAAACGAAGTGTCATGCTGCCAGACAGCTCGTGCTAAAATAGGATCGCTGACTTTAAGAAGCTGTCTATTCCCGCAGAAGCATTATTGCAGCATTTATTTTTTTTTTTATGTGGATATCAAGTGCTGTAAAAATCTGGACAGAAATGGCCCTAATGAAGTAGACGGACCCTAAAACGCACACCGTGCTCACAGGCAGTTTATGGAAAGCTCACGTGATAGTGGATCAGGGCTCCTGGGCTTTAGAAAACTCCATCCACTGTGTGCCTGTTCATTCACATGGTAATAGGTTTTTATAAGAAGCAGTGAACGGACCAAAGCCATGATGAAACTAGCTATAATCCTGCCACCACTTATCCGGGCCACACACTCTCTCTCCTGCTCCCCACACCCCCACCCTCCTCGTTCCTATCTCCGTTTTAAAGAGCTTTTTTGCGTAGGGTGGCTGACTCCACTGTCCTCTGGTGTTTAGTTGTCATGGAAATGTAGCCTTGGTCAGCATCGGAGGTGGACTTGTGTTTAGTGTGTATGTGTGTGTGCGCACCGAATAAGCCGTTACCGAAATAGGTGATGCAAGCACACGGCGGATTTTGATCGACAGAGATGCAGAGCTTTCCCCCCGTGAATCCGTAAAGAGCCTCTGTAGCAGCAACAGTTTGAAGCGAGGCTTTATTTATACAAATGCATAATTAATCAGATTTCTAAGACTTTTTTTCTGCTTTGACACAGCGTCTGTAGTCATCCCCGATTAAACCGAGCATTCATCAGGCACATATCGTCTTCCATCCTTACACACTCTGATGCACACACTCGCTCACACATTTTCTCCCTTGCCAGTCATTAGTGGTGTCAGCAAGTTTTTCACAGGTAGGTGGGAGTTAGCAGGCAGGACGGAGCCACATAACGAGTCCGGAGCCCGGTGCGGGGGCTGCTTGGCCGCCTGCAGTGACCTGCTGTTATGGGCTAGTATGAACACAAACGCACACGTACACTGGAGGGGACACATTCAAACAGACACCGCAGTTAAGCATGCACGCACGAGGTGCTGCAAAAAAGCGGCAAATTCATTATCTGAGAGGAAAGTATAGGTGAAAGATGTGCGTGTAATGGTGCACTAGGGTTTGTCAGTGAAGAGGTGAGAGCTAGCGCTGAACTCTAACAAGGGATGAGTCGCTCGCAGCAGAATTAAAGTCTCCACCTCTGACGGCGAGGGAGAGCTGTGCCCTTGAGCCATCTTTTCCCCGTTGTCCCTGTGGACCAGGGCGGGGAGCGCCATCCAAACAGGTGATCGCATGAATATGGATCATTAGATTTCATTAGCATGAGACTCTGCTGTTGATTTAGCTCTGAATAGCATCTGATTGCGGCCGCTCTGCGAGATCGGCTCACGTGAACAACGTTTTATTTGGGTTTCGCTGCTGCGTTTATTTGCATTCATCAAATGTGTTTTCTCACTTGTGCTGCTCGACAGCCGTTTGAAGTTTCCTAGAGGTTTGTCGATCTGAAGATGGGCTGATTCAAGGAAGGTTTTTTTTCCCCACCACATTCATTCTTCTGAATTTCACTGCTCTATAATTAGCAGTCTCCTTTGAAACTTGCTTTTGGTGTGAGGATGAAGGCGCTTCTCCTGCCTTTGTCTTGCTCTTTTGGCGCTTCACTAATGGCCTTTTCCCTTATTTGCTCTCCCTCTTCCCACTTGTTTGTCCCTCACACTTTGCTGCCTTCTTTATTTCGTGTCCGGCTTTAAATCCCGCACTGACATTTGCTCTCAGTCGCCCGCCCATTCTCGCCTGCCATTTCTCCCCATCCTCTCTTTTTTCCGTTTCTCTCTCTAAACTGCCACGCAGCCATGTCTTAATTTCTCCAGATGCAGACGCGCATAATTAATGTGGCATCCAGCGAGGGGAGCGGCCCTGCGTTTCTGTCTCTGCTATTTATAATCACCCCGCCACTCTCATTCTCTCTGTCTCTCTGGTGAGTCTGTCGCGTTTCTTTCTCTCCTCCAAAATCACTTTTGTGTTTCTCCTGTCTTCCCTCGCCCCCTTTCTCCCTCTCTTTCTGCCTGTCTTCCCTCTCTGTGGCGTTAATCTCTGACAGACACTGCTTCCGTTCCCAGCGTGGAGCTGAAACGGCAGCACAGAATAGAGGGGAAAAGCAAACGCATTGGTAAACACCACTCCCCAGACGTTTTCCTTTTCCTTCTTTTTTTCTGATGTCTTCCATTTAATTTCTCTCACCTCCCACCTTCCATTGAGGAAAAACATCCATTCACTATCTCAGACACTGAGCTCCTGTTGATTTTCTCTGTGCTTTTGGGTGGCAACTTCAAAAGCTCAGCCCAAGCAGAAACGAGAGAATTTTACTGCATTGACGTGTTTATCTTGGATGAGTCAGCAAGGCATGGGACATAATTAATGGTGTAGAGTTAGAAAATCAAAGACAAAAGTCAGTGAAACAATATTTATATTTATATATTTATTCCCAGCACCATAAGTATTTTTATTGAAGATGACTGCAGTGTGAATAAATCGCTGTCAGAATAAGGTGCCTCATATTTTAAAGATCAGCTTCTGCTTCACATTTGCAAGTGTAGTTTGAGCAGTTTCATACAGGATTAAATAGTCACTTTCATTCCCCTGTGTTAATCAGAAGAGGAACAGATGCCTGATTGAAACCAGTGTTTTATATATGTCTAGATTTCAGTGGCCACCGGGCGACAGATGAAGCAAGAACAGGGAAAAAAAGAGGGTGAAGCAGAAGCAGAGATGGAGTGTTTGATTGAGCAGAGATGAGAGTGGGTTAAGTGGACAGTAATATGCAGTGTACTGTTCCACCTACGTACACTGTCAGTCCTATTGACCTCATTCAGTCTGGGTGGTATCTCATCTACTGTACTGCCCTGACTGCCTACTCAGAGTTGCCCGTAGCTTACTTTCTCATTCGCCGGCATGTAAATAAAAGCACGCTATACTGTGCGTTCATCAAGCCGTTGCCATAGTTCCCGCAGACACAAGCGACGGGTGCCGTGGGCCGTGCACGGCGTCCCAGCTGGGCTGCGGCCACCTACCTCGGCGTGTGACGTGGACGTGGTGCACCAGGCGGCCGGGGTTGCGTTTGAACCTGCAGGAGGTCACGTTGTGGAGCACCGATGAGTCACCGCGCCAGCGTGGCGGCGCAGATGCCCCGCTAGCGCCCGTCTCCCCACATCTCCCAGCTTTAATAACTGTTCTTAGTGAGCACTTTAATTAGATACTAATAAATCCAGCACCTTTGTAATATCAAGAGGATTTGTGTGGATGTGTGGTAATCCCTTTTTGTACCACCACTACAAGTATAAATAGGCACACAGAGTTGTGCATCTCCGTGCACTGCCGTGGTCACTGCAACACAGATAAAATGATTTAGCTCCTCACATACCCACATAACCATGCAGAATGGATGCTCCATGCATCCCAGCCTCTCTTTATACGTCTTATTTTGCTTCTCGGGGCCGCAGGACAGCTCCGGATTTCTCCACAGCTTCCATGCTCCCACATTGATTTTCGATCACGCTTGAATTATTTTGGCACGAGGCCGATTACACAAGCACTGCATCTCGCACTCTTTGACCAGGCCTGCTCCTCTCCTCCCCTCTCCCTCGGTCTCTCCCAGACTCTTGACTCACATTCGGCAGTTTGCGTTGGCCCGTTTTGCCGACGCACGTTTGTATGTTTTTCGTCCTGCGCATCAATTTCCAAGATGTTTGTTTCTAAACTTTGTGATGCGCAGTTTGCAGCGTGTGTGTGAGTGCGTAAGCGAGGGAGGGAATGAAACACGTGGTGAATAATTCATGGTGTGGTTTCCTGGTCAGTGAAACAGGCAGACGGTGGGACGGTGAACTGCCCCTTGGGTCCTTTTCCCCACCACAGACTGTAGTTAAACAAACCACAGGAGCAGTAGGCAGCCCCACGTCCATATTACTGCTGCTTTATGGCCACAGACAGAGTCTGTCCCCTTCCATTTGTCAGTCTGCTACAGGATGAGCACCCAGGACCACTTAGCACGAGGGACGTTTAATGCTTTTATTTTCCTGCTTCTGTCCGTGTACGTGTGGCGTTCTTGCGGCGTAGCGACCGCAGCTAACCTCTCCATAATACTTTTGACTAATTGGTGTCACGAGTAGAGTTCATCTTTAGGTTTTGCAGCAGCTTGCAAATAAAGTACTGCTCAGCTGGTTTATGTGTATCAGTGTCACAGTTGGGGCGGCTTTGTTCTTTGAAAATCATGAATTATAGCCTGAAGGTGAACAGGATGACCCACATAAACGCATTCACGCCGCCGCAGCGACGCAGAGATAGATCGGCCTAAATAGAGATGGAGAGATGAGAGGACGGGAGAAGCCTGCTCACCACTTTATCACCCCAATTCGTTTACGAGGGCGACCTTGTGCTTAACACCCGTGTGTGTGAGTGATGGAATTGCAACTTCACAGTCCACCCTGATAAGCATATCCTGACACAGGCACACACTGTGCTTGGGGACCAGCTGAATCCTCTTAGCCTTTTCCTCTACATGAAGGGCACTGCAGTACTCTTCCACATCAATGAGAGCAATAATATAATGCTCTCACACTTTGAATGTATTGTCTGACAGTATATCTCTCACTGAATTACAATTAGGAATTTGAGTTCCCTCCCACTCTCTCCGGTCCTTTGCTTTCGCACTGGTGCCCATTTTTGCAGGTTTCCTGCCAGATTTAAGGCCAAGTCTCCCTCTCACTCTCTTACAAAGAGCAGAATGGACATGGGGCATTACATTCCCACAGTAGACAAACACATTTCACTCAAATTATTCTTGAACCTGGGGCCAGACTGAATGCGTTTGGTAAGTGACTGAAGCAGCAGGGAAAGGAAGGAGGGAGTCTTCGTGTCAGCCGTATCTTTGTTTGCCTTTCCCCTAGTTATACTTCAGTCCCTCTCACTTAAAAAGAAAGAGGCTGAACTACATATTGGATTTTAGTCTGTCTGGGAATACTGGGAGGCAGCCAGCCAGTAGCTATGTCAATAGCCATGTCATTACCTGTCTTATTATTTGGCTGCTCTTCCCTTTTGTTGTCTTGGCTTTCATTTTTACCTTCCATCCCACTCCATTGTTCTAATAAAGAACACTTTGGTCTGCATTTTGTTTCCGGTTCTCTGGCTTTATTGTGTCTTCAGTCAACAAGGTCCAGCCGGAGATGACAAATGAATAGACTGTTATTGAAAAGAAAGGAACGATAAGCAATTAATGTTAAATTTACAATTGGGAGTTGCTGTAAAATATCGACCCTGGTATTGAAAGAGGCACTCAGTAGCTCAATAGTTGCCTGGCAGTTGGACCAATGTTAGTGTTGTTGTGGTTTATTGCTTATTATTAACAAGGAGGTTACATATGGCTCCTACTTACTGTACCGGACTCATCAGTTTCAATTTTAGCTAATTAGTTTCTGGAATTCCTGGAATAGATGGAGGATGGAGATGGATACTTGTAAGTGGAGCCCTTCAGTTTTGATCATTTCCAGGTGATGTTTAAATGGTTGAGTTGCCAGAAATATTACTATATTTTTAGATACTTAGATTTAACATTTTATTTTTATCCCTTTTTAATCTCTTTCGACAAGGATTTTACATCCCTTCTTAAATCACTGCCACTGAACCAAGTGTGTTCTCCTTTTCTGTTAACTTTGGATTTAATTGTGACTCTGTGCATGTTACTTTGACCAACACACAGCTTTGCATAAACACACACGCACACACACCCCGTCTGAGCCACTAGCCAGTAGGTGTTTGTTGTCTGGGTATGAATAATGTTTGACGCTATAATAAAAATGTTGTGTCGCTGGCATCAGAAGTGAAATTAACAGTCGGCGCTGTCGAATAAACTTTGTCCTTGACTGGTAATTGCTTAAGCCATTCTCGTATAAAAAATAAGTGTTTTGCTGGCATTTAATGCTAGAATTGTAATCTCTCCCCTTGCAGGGTGACCTAGATCCTGCTCAGTATTAGACAACATGTGTTGGTTCTTATTAGCCTCTCTAAGAAAATGGGTTTGTGCCTTTTATGCTTTATTGATTCCCAGACTGATCCTTTTCTGCTGATAACTGTGTCGCAACAGTATATTGACATATTTGACTCCAGCTTGCATACATCACATACATAGATTTAATTAATCAGCCTTTTGCACACAGCACGAGCTGTGGCTCCAGCCTCAGCTGGTTCCAGAGGAATTATCTTCTCGGCAGTCGCTTACATTTGTGCGGTGGTGTGTGTCTGTGTGGACAAGTGCAGAGCAGATACCAGCCTTTCATTCGTGCTAATGGTTCCCTTGACAACACAGCAGTTGCTACACATCAACGTTGTCTTGGCTGTAGGGTTACAACACATTCCACGCAGCCCTGCGCCTGCGCACACGCGCACCAGATTCAGCTGTCACTATAAAAAGAGGCAGTCAGTCTCTGCGCCCTCTCTCCCACACACCCTGTCTCAAGTCTCCACAATAACAGAATTTACATATGGTCGATGCCAACCGACACGCGCACCGTCCTCACCTGTTCCTTTTCTCTTCTGTTCCGTTCGTCAGTCCGCTGTCGCTGGCTTGCCTATTAAATTGTCAACATCTGGCTCCTGCAGCGTAAAGCACACCTACCCAGACCCTGCATCTTGACTTTGTGTAAGTGTGTATGTGACAGTCTGACTAATTACAGTAAGCAGCATATGAAGGCAGATATTTGAAGGGGTAATCTCTGGCTAGCTTACCCCAGCGTAACGTCCTCGCAGCCGTACTCCTATCCCCACTCAGCATCTCCTTCCATCTACCTTTTTTCTCATTCTCTTTCTTTGTATCCCTTACCAACAGGAGGGAGGCTATCTCCGTGGCTGTGTCAGCGATCGGCATCTCCTTCCCCCTGCTTTCTCCCTCTCTCCTGCTTTCTCTGTTTTCCCAGAGGAGAGTCTGGGCCATACAGGGAAGAAACAAGCCTGGCGAAATCTTTTCAGAAATCCAACGGGGATTGGGCTCTGGGCTTTGAATTCATAGAGATAAAGCTAATGGCAGAAGTGGGCGACAGACAGGAAGCGGTGTATATGTGTATAGCTTCAATTGAGGCCAGCTATAGAAATGTAGATTCTAAAACTCCTTTGCTGGCTGAATCTTGCTCTGAATGTGCAGGGGTGTATACAGGGGAAGTTCCAAGAAAGGGGTGGCCAGGGCGCCGCGGCTTCTTAAAACGCCGCTCAATGCCGGCTGAATCTCTCTTCCAGGGAGAGAGCTGCTTCTCTATAAGTGTGTTCTGTCCGGCCTGTCTGACAGGTGATCAGTACTCACAATAGTTTTCTTTATCTCACCTGCCGGTGGATGTGATTTTTGTCTCTAATCCGTTAAAATCTTAATGTAATTGGTCGGTGGTGTAACAGACACCACGGCCACGTTTTTCACTGTACTGTCTGTTTAGCCAGCTTTCACTCGTGTTTTCCCACAGTGATTTTTTTGTTACTCTTTCTATGGAGCTGAATGGGTATTTGTTGTCGCACCTGACGATAAAACATCTCCAGATGAAGCGTTTCTTCCTGGCATTCACCAGAAAAGCCTTTCACTGCAAAAATGGAGGCTGGAATTGTCAAGAGGTGTGTTGCTGTCATTTGTGCCACGGTGTCTGGTGCTTTTGCAGCTGACATTTATCACAATGGTCTGACACCAAAAGACAAACGTGTGTGTGTGTGTGTGTGTGTGTGTGTGTGTGTGTGTGTGTGTGTGCCATACATTTCATATTGCTACTCCATATTATTTGCCACCTTCGCTGCCCTATTTGCCACTTTAGGCTGTGAATTGACACTCAAACACACATGTACAACCACACATGGCGTTATTATCTCCTGGAACAATACTAATAGATGCATGTACTGCTGTGAGCAAACTGTTTGTGCCTCGGCTGCCAACAGGGTGGGAGGGAAACGCTTGCCAAGCGTCTTTTACCCAGAGCCTCCCATTTCTCTCTGCTGCTCCTGTCCTCTTCATCCCTCTCCTTTCTATGTGTTTCTTTGGCTCATTCCTAAGAGGTGTGCTGCATCCTTCACCCTCCCCCTTATATTATTAAACTCCCATTAGAGTAGTAGCTCTTTAGATCTTGTGCTTCTCCTATCAGCATCGCACGATGCTACCTAATTGTGTTATTTTTCTCAAGCTTGTTGTGCCGGTGCCCGGTGTTTATACTCCGAGCACTCCCCCAGCTCTCAACTGGGTTTGAAGTCCTCTGACTGCAAAACTGTAATTGATAGACAAACACAATCCCGCATGCACATATACATGTTTGATGTGTCTGGTCGCGTTTAATTAGCTGCAGTGAGGGACGGCCGAGTGGTGAGGGCAAGGGAGCAGTACAACTGGCCGGCTAATTATTAGCAGCCCCCGCTGGGCAGGCACTCCGGTATCAGCCGGGCCGACGAGGTCGCGCTCAGCTTGGGGCCACGCAGCACCACTGATTCACCTCTTGTGCGGAAGTTTCTGGTTCTGACATGCTTTAAATACCTAAAAATAATTATCTCTCGTTTTATATGCAGTTTTCATAAGTCTGCCTCAGACTTGAGAGAAATGCACAATATTTTATGGCTTGCTTTTTCTCTCCTACTCTTTTTAATTGTACGGATTTGGCAGATTAAGAGATTCTACTTCTATTAAATTTCCCACATCTTCATATTCACAGCTTATTTTCATTCTGATGTTTTGCTGCATAGTTTGTCCCAGTGCAGCCCTAGAAGATCTAACGAGGATTTTATGCTGTCACATCTGACATTAATAAGCAGCTACTAGATCTAAGTATACTTTGCTGTCTTCCTCTTTCTGGGATGACATGTTCTTTGATCAGGTTTTGTGCGGAGGTGGCACAGTTTGACTGGCACAGGTTCACCTGTAGACACATCTGCACTTACAGCGTTGGAGAAGCCTGAGTAAAATCTAAACACATGGACCAAAACCTTTCAGACTGCATCTCATTCACAATTGCAGGGAAAAAAGGAGAGAGCAAACTATTTACCAACCTCCTTATTGTTTTACTGTCGCCTCAGATCGGCCAACAAACCCCGATGCTTTCCTGTTAAGTAGTGACTGTATTTTATGCAAGCACTTTTGGTGACATCGTTTATTTGAGATCCATTAAAACTAGTGGCTGGGATCAGCGCCTGGACCCACTACCTCATAAAAAACACAGATTTCCCCTCACTTTATGCTGTGAGCATGCGAGAGGTACTGCTAAATTACAGGATCCAGGTGGAATAAATTAGAGCCTGAAAATTTCCAAATACCTCCTAATAAAAACAACTACATATAAAATCATAGAAACTCAGCTAGAGGCAGAAAGACCTAGAGTGCAGTGAAGCTCGACTTGTCCACTGCAAACAGATTTGCTATCGATTTGTTTTGCATCTTTAAAGATCTTTGCTGACCCGACTACGCGCACACATTTAAACGCGCACAGCAGTTTGCTGCAGAGGCTGAATAATTTTGCCATCACATGAAAACTGCGGACGCTCCACTCAGCTCGCCGGCGCTTTCATCTCCACGGTGCTTTCATGTGCTATTCTGTGCTTAGCATGCGCTTGTTCTCAGCAGGTCTTTGACATTAACACGCTGCTTGTCGTCTTGAAGTCCGCATCGGTGTAACTTGGTAATCCTCCTCTTGCTGAGCTAAGGCTGGGCCTCCTTATCTATCGCGATCAGTTTTTCAATTCTTCCCCTTTTCCATCTTTATGACTTTGTTCCTCGCGTTTGGCCTTTGTCTCGTTTTCACTGTTGTTCCAGACAACTTCCTCTGTGGTCTTTATTCATCTAGCACCGCTGTCTCCTGACATAGTAAATTATAGTGTCATAGAAAATGTCGCCCTCACTTCATTAGCTTTCTTACCTTTGTCTTTTGTTCTCCTTTAATTCCTTGAGCAGTGTATGAGGCCACTTTAGAATCTCACTTCCAGCCTTCTAAAATATTGACGCCCAGATAAGTGCCTTTGTCATCCTTTAAAGCAATAAAAGCCTGAAACTCTGCAACCTCCAAACTTCTTTTCTTAACATGCAACATAAAAGCAAAGGTTTTCTTATTACCACATGGATTATAGTTTGTATTTTTCAGTCTTTTTTTTAATGGACCGTGCAATTGCATGGTAACGTGACTGCCATTAAAAACTGAAGATATTCTGGAGTGGAACATTGAATACAGATTTTTAATGGAGTCTGTATATGAGAAGATGAATTTAAATGTCTGTCACTAGAAATTACCGGAGGCGGGGGTGCGTCGCTCCAAGCAAAACTTGGAAAAGGTGAAGTTGTCCCTGTTTTTATAATCCTCAACCTTATTAGAGCCTATAGGAGAAGCGTCTCCCCATCTCCATACAAGAGGCGGGAAGGTGTACTACAGAAGAACACAAACAGAAACACGCATGTGTGGAAGTCATGACTTCCACTTACTAAGACTCGGCATAAGATGCTTTTCCTGTTTTTGCAGCTATTTTCTGACCTTTGCCTCTTTTTGATAATAAAAGGTAAGAAACAGCCAGGTAATAAGGTCCATATATTGTCTGCTGTTGTTTGCTTTTGTCTGTGTTTGAGTGAGTAACTGAGGGCTGCACCTGAACTCAGTATCTTTGATGCTGGGCCGGTTTCTCTTTTAGGCTGTAAATCTTAATGGAGTGAAATTAATAGTCGCTGGCTTCCCTTTGTTGCTCAGTGTGTACGTGTGTGTTTTGTATGTTTGTGTTCATATTCGTCTCTCTACCCATTTCTTCTGTGTCTCGGTCCGGCTTTATATTGTTCTCAGTGGACGTGATTTACTACACTCACGCACACGTCTCAGCCTCAACCACTGGACGCGACCATAAAAGTGAGCCTAAAACAACACAGGGATGTTTTTCACCCACCCAAAGAGCAATAAACTGTCACACAGGGCAACACGCTTGATGCTCAAGGTTTCAGCAGCCAAATGTGTGAATTTGTACCACAGTAAATGTCTAGTATGTAAAATCTCTTGGCGTGCACCTATTCTGCACTAAAGCCTTGACGACACTGGGCAGATCGCCGACAGTACGCCGTGGTGCATATTCTTCCTCTGCCTCTGTTGACCTTGGTGACAACAAATCCTGCCACCATCTGGTAGCTGATTATGAGTATTTGCATTGGTTTTCACACGGTCAAAGTCAGACACCAGCAAACATCAACTTGCCTTCACAGATTTCTCTAGTCCTCCTGCAGCTTCACCTCTACTTAACCTTCTTGGCATTTATGTAGTATTTCAAAGTAAAAGATTCTATAAGAAATAAGCAGCGCATCACTGTCGTAATGTATTTAATCTTTAATAAAAAGGCTGTTGTTTATTAGCGAAGCGAAGATGAATGAAAACAGTGAAGGTCTAAAGAGGAAGCCTCTCTCACCCTTGCATAAATCAACTCGGTTTCTCTTTTGGCATAATAAGCAGGAATTTGTTGTCTGCATAAGCGGTGCGCTGTCTCCACCTTTGACTCTGCACCCCACCCCACCCCACCCCCCAAAGTTCCTCTAGTTGACATTAGGACCAAACCGCTCTGTGGCCCTGACTCATGTTGACTCATAAGGCAGCATGCTTCTGGGCCTGCTTAGAATAGCCTCCTCTGTGCTCCACTAGCACAGTGGCTAGTGATCACACAACATTCATAGCACGTGTGCTGTGTAGCTCTCATCCCTCTTATAAGCTAGGTTTCCAGCCAGTTACTGTAACCAATAGGACCGACGGTCAGTGTGTTAGGTATCACTTGCACAAATACACAAACTTTACATAACATATTCCTAGTGTATTAATACCGTATATAAGTATTGGTGTGGCAGATTGTGCATTCAATACAATTGTGTTTAGATGGTCCAAAGATGAATGAGGCTAAATGGTGTGAAGATGAGGCGGCATGATGTCATGTGGAGAGATGCTCCTCCTTGGCACTTTGTTGCTCTACGAGCCACTTCCTCCTAGCAGCATTTTAGAAATGCAGTGTTCTTCAATGGAAGTAAATTTCACTTGTGCCGAATTAGACCCACTCACCAACCCTTTTTTCTTTTTGTTGCACAGATGTGTAACACAGCTCTGTTAAGCCTCAGTTATTCAGAGTGTTTGCTCTAAGTGCAGTAGTGTTTTTGCATATGTCCATTCCCCCCGTTGAAGTTTGCATTCTGTAATTTATCACTCAAGGCTGTTTCTCGCCGTGTGAAGCCTGCTTTGCTTCCTTAAGCCTCGGCTGATGAATGATTAATGACATCGGGTTTTAATGAAACAGCGTTTTGTTGTGGCCGTCTTCTCTGCCTCTGCATAGTCGTTTTACAATGATCAAAATGTAATTTAAAATTTCCTCCAGACTAAGTTCATTGACTTTGATTTGTATTTTATGTGAAAGTATTTTTCTATTTACAGCTTGTTAAACCCCGTGCCCTTCTGATGACACTGGAAACACATAAATATGCACATAGCTGCACTGTGGCAGCGTCTCTCCCCATAGTTCCATTTGTGCTGACCTCTTGAACCTCCCATCAGCTCTGCCTTCATGTTCACCGGTCTCCCTTCCTTAAGTACACCCAGTGGTCCAGTCCATTACTGGTATCAGCACTTCCTATCTGCGACACTCTGCTGTGGCCACATCACGTTTTGCCCACCCCACCTCCACACCCCCTGTGGTGCAGTCCAGGCCGTTCAGCAGCCATGCAGGAGCCATGACGGCCAGACTATATATCCCCCGTTCCATCTGTAGCTGGCACTCTTGCATCACGTTCTCTCTGCTCACTCCTTTCCCAGCGCCTTTGCTCTCTCTTGCTCCCCTCTTGCTGCTCTGCTTTCTCTCTTTTGTACATCTATGTCTTTTCATATCAAATCTTCAGTGTTTTTAAAATCACTCTTAAATCTTTTACTTTCTGTTTTTCACATTTTACCTCTGGCCTCCACACCATCACCATCTACCATATTCAGCTTATCCACGTTTCAGTTTTTTTTGTGTGCTGTTTGCGTCTTTGATCCTCTTTCTGTTCTTACCCTATTATTAATTTTTACAGAACATCCTTTTTTGCTTGTTCTCATAACGCCTAACAATCATGTTATTCTTTCAAAACACATTTTGTGTCCTATAACCCACATTACGCCGCTTAACTTTCCCCTACTTCATCTCCCATCCTTTCCGATAACCCCCCCTCCTCAAGCACTGTTAGCATTGGCTAGATGCATCTTGCTTCGCTTCCTCTTTCAAATGGCTTCATGATTGCTAATGAAGCACACACACAGAGGAAGAAAAAACATGACCTGCAGGAGGAAGGGGTGAAGGCAGTGTTTCCCATGGAGACGGGCCCCGCTGCTCGCTATCTGATTGGCTGATTGATGACCCTGTAGCCATGTTGACTGATTAGTATGAGGGGGACTTCTATAGTCCCGCACAGCAGGCCACTCGCTGCAGTTCATGTCAGTACTCAACAGTAGAACGTGGCTACGGTACGCTAGCATCTTAAAGTATGAGGATGGCAATACTGTACAGCGATGCAATGCCTTAGTACAAATGCTCAGACTCCAGTTAAATTCAGTAAGCCTAAACCGATCATCTGAAGTATCCAGGAGGAATGCATCCTCCTGATGCTTCCGTCATTTCCTAAGTCATGCCTATCCTGCACCATGCTTAATTTATGTATTTCAATGTATCTCACCACAAACCTTTAAACATACCTGACCAAATTTATAAACACATACACATCAATATATAAATAGTCATCCATTGTTACCAAGCACCTGGATGAAATCCTGTCTGAAAGTACATAAAGTAAAATGATCAGCCTTGCTTTTACTGCTTTTACTTTTACTGGAAAGGAGCATTTTATGGTTTTTGTTCTATAATTCTTGTATATATATATTTTTTTCCCTTCAACATCTTTTCATTCCTGTTTCCACACCAAAAGTATTATCTTAGTTGTCACACATCATCCTTCCTAGTCTCGTAATCAAATACAATGGACATTGTCTGTCTTGACAGTGTTTGATATGTTAACAAATAATCACTTACTGTACATGTGAAATGACAAAATTCCCAGGTTAGACTCCTCTGCACTCTTTTTGTAATGGGCCACATAAACCTCTCTCTCTGTTTTCTTTTAATTAACCCTTCATAAAAGCCAAACTTTGATATTGCTGTAGCTCCTGCAGGTATATTTCTAACTCAGCTCTGTTTGGCATACTTAGCAGAACTGGTGTCATCATCTTCTCTACAAGGTCAAAGCTTTTCCTGTTCAGATTTTCTAAAGGTATCACTGTCTTTCTGTTTTGTCATTTAAATAAGCCAAAAGAAGATCATTACCGAGAACAAATGGCCACAGCCTGCTTGGTCTTGTATCCCACATACAGTGTTTTCATAAACAAATTGTCTTACCTGGTCAATTAATGCAGATTAGTCAATGCATATTTTGTATTATCTTTCTTTGTTAGAGAGTGAGCTGTAACACTGTATTATGATTGAGAGGGGAGATATTGTCAAAGATGAAAAATGCACAGTTAACACTGAGACCTGCATGCGTTTGTCACCATAAAAAGCTCCCATACTGATTAATGAAGGCACAACAGCTGGCAATTCAATGAAAAGTGAAATGAGAATCTATAGTTTTTGGCAAAGTGCAAGACAGCCCCAACACCCAAACAGTTCTTCACCTGAATTTATCACCCTTTTCACTCATTAAATGCACGATTAATTAAACATGTTTGTAGAGGTGTAACAGACATCTTGACTAAAACACATTATGAGCATTTCAGGAGGCATTACATGGTGTTTAAGAGCAACAGAACTTAAGAGAACTCGAGATTAATTACACACTTTTGATCAGCCTTCCCTTGATGAAGCAGTCTGTGCTTGTGGTAGAAAATGAGCCATGAACGGGCTTTTCTCTAGTAAGTAATAAAATTAACGGGGGTGTTGAGAGATTCAAAGAAAGCACCATCCACATCTGCACTGTGATTCATTCTGCCTGAGTCATTCAGCACATGCAGGGTTAAAGTATAGCTGCAGCGTCTTACTGCAGTGTCTAAAGCATTTGGCTGATCGTTACAGTATACGGCAAGAGAAAAAGAGCGGGGGAAAAAAACATCTCTCTCTAATACTTCCTTTTTTCTTCCAAAAATCCTTTTTATTGCATTTATAACATTTGGCACAGTACAAATTCTTGGTGCTTTTACAAGATAAACCTGTAAAGATCAACACTGACCTTTGTTCGGTTTTAGTTAAAGAAAGTCTTCTCTATATAAATATCTTCTCGTCACTGCATTCTCTGTAGCATGGTGTAAAAATCACACAGAATGCCCCTTTTTAAAACAACACTACCCTCATTTTCAAAGTCAAGACAGCATCTTAAACAATTCATTGTTTTTAAATAGAAGTTACAAGTTAGAAAATAGTTTCAATATCTTTTTAATATATGTTTCTCTATCACCAGCCCATGGTAGGTTCAATTTGTCCATATATATATTTATTTATAAGCATGTACAACAAGAAAGCATCAGTCTTTAAGTTTGCACGCTGTACAAAAAGTAGTTCCTGTCCTTTTTTGTGCATTCTATTGCATGATTTAATGAGGAAAGGAAGAAAGGGGGTGTGGGGCAAGGGGGGGTTGGAGCTAGGGTCTGAGAAAAGGAATGGGGAGCCTTTTGGGGGCCCTCTTAAATCTGAGTCTCCTGTACCTTCTCTTTGTTGTGAGTTTTTATGACGAAGGGCTCAGCCATTGCTGTGATGGCGCTGGGCAAGGTTCGAGGCAAAGAATTCCCAACATTGTTGTCTGTCCATTTAGCCCCATGTCCACTCGGTTTATAGGTGTTATATTTGGGCTTTAGAGTGCTGTATTCCACCTTGTGAGGGCTGTAGTCCACTTTGTGTGGGCTGTAATCAAGTTTAGGTCTCTGACTATGTGGACTAAAGTCAGACCTGAAGGCGCTGTAATCCGCTTTGTGGGGGCTGAAGTCGGTCTTGAAGGCGCTGTAATCAGTTGCAGTCTTATGGGTGGCATACGGGTCCTTAGGTTTGTAGGTGATGTCTGTTTTTGATCTCTGGATACTGTAGTCCGCTTTAAGTTTAGGCTGAGTGCTGTAGTCAGGCTTAAATGGGCTGTATTCAGGTTTAGGTCTCGGATGAGTCCCATAATCAGGCTTGAATGGACTGTATTCAACCTTGTGTTTAGGCTGTGTGTTGTAGTCTGATTTCAATGGGCTGTAGTCATGTTTAGGTTTTGGCTGGGTGTTGTAATCTCGTTTGAAAGGACTGAAGTCAGATTTTTGCCTTGGATGAGTGCCATAGTCTGTCTTGAAGGGACTGTAGTCCGTTTTAGTTTTTGGGTGAGTGCCAAAGTCTGGTTTGAATGGACTGTATTCTACTTTAGGCTTGTGAATGGTGTAGTCCTGCCTAAAGGGGCTGTAGTCAAGCTTTGGTCTATGAAGGCTAAAATCTGGTGTAGATTTGTGGGTACTGTAATCTGGGGCTGATTTGTGGCTACTAAAGTCCATATTTGGCTTATACGTGGTATACTCAGCCTTCGGCTTGTGAAGGGTAAAATCAGGCTGGGGTTTATATTCTGCCTTGGGTTTGTGAAAGCTGTAATCAGTCTTGTGGCTGATGAAGTCCAGCTTGTGTATGCTGTTATGGTCCCGAATTTCAGGTAATGTCAGAGCTGTCTCTTGAGCTGCAGAAGCTGGTGGTGGAAGGTCCTCCTCATCCACCTGGATAATCTCCACAGTGCGAGCAGCTGCCACTGTGCTCCTTTGCTGGTGCCGTTTTCTCAGTTTGTAGAAAGCGATGAGCATGACAGCAGCCAACAGCGTGACTGCCACAAAGCAACCTATTATGATCTTTGTGGTCTTCATCACCTCATCCAGGCTAGGGCCAGACTTTCCTGGTTTGCCCGTGGCACCTTGAATTCCAGGCATCACAGATGGCTTAACTGCACCTGGCGAACTGTCTGTGCTTTGTAGTAACACAGTTGGCGTGGAAATGAAGACTGGTTGAAAGATCGAAGGAGAGGCAGTTGTAGTTGTTGTCCCAAGGCCTGCTCCTCCTCCTCCAGCTACCCCAGCACCTGCAGCAACAGCAGTAGTTGTGGTAGATTTAGGCTTGGGCATTTCAGTGGTTGGCCCCATGACCTCCACAGTCACTGTGGTAAAGTAACTCAGGTTGGATGTATTAATTTCAGCTGCACTCACATTGAGGTAGGCTGACGCATTTGAGTTCCCAGCTGCATTGGACACCATGCAGGTGTAGGTGCCTGTGTCTGCTGCCAGCACATTGGAGAAATTGAGGGTCCCATCATTGAGCACTGATATTCTAAAATGACTAGAAGCATGTGTCAGGATAGTCCCATTCGGTAGGAGCCAGCGCACTGACGACATTAGAGCTGTGCGGCATCGAAGCTCAGCTACTCGGCCTGCTGAGATGTTAAAGTCTCTTGGTGCATCAGCAATGAATGGTGCAGAACACTGAACTGCAGCACCCTCACCTCGGTCCACTTCAACCAACTGTCGACCTCTCATGCTGGCAGGTGAATGACATCGTCCACAGCAAGTTGAGTTGGTGGGGATGTACTCCCTTAGCCAGCGTGCTAACCATACAGCATCACAGCCACAGTTCCAGGGGTTATGGTGGAGATGGAGCTCCACTAGGTACTTTAGCGGGGAGAACAGATCATGTGGCACAGCGCTCAAGTTATTGTGGGCAAGATTAAGCTCCACCAATGAAGTCAAGTCATCAAAAGCATTGCGCTCTATCACCGTTATTTGTGAGTTCATCACCCATAGCTTTTTCAGTGCGCGTAAGCCTTTGAAGGAGCCTGGTTTTATCGCAGGAAAGTGGTTTTCAGAGATCTCCAGCTCCTCAAGGCCCTTGAGGGGACTTAGGTTTGGCAAATCACCCCTTACATTGCACATGCCCAGGTTGAGGTACTTCAGATTCTGTAGGCCCTCAAAAGCTCCTTCAGAGATGTACTCCAGTTTTCTTAACTCTCCCAGGTCCAGTCGCATGAGGGAGGGCACTCGGTTGAAGGCATACGAGGGAATACTCTCAATGGGATTGTTCCTCAGCCACAGTTCTCTTAGTTTGGACAGGTACTCAAAGGCCCCACTGGGCACCACTGTCAGGCGGTTGTCAAACAGCTCCAAGGTGTTGAGACTGGTTAGTCCATTAAACGCGCCCACCTCAATCTGCCGTATGGCGTTTCGCCCAAGCTGGAGCACCTCAAGGTGGTGCAGGTGGCGGAAGGAGTCAGCCTGCACCGCCTCAATGGCGTTTTCCATTAGATTGAGGTGTCGCGTGTTGGCAGGAATGCCAGGGGGCACGCGGGTGAGGCCACGTCGGGTGCACACCACCTTCCCTTGCTGATTACTGCAGGAACACTGCGGTGGACAGCCCTGGGGTCCTTGAGACACCGCCGCCCCCGCCAAGGCCAGGGAGGCGCTGCTCCACGCTCGCGCCATCAGGAAGAGTACACAGAGCAGGGCGGCTTTCCTGGCACGATGCACAGCTACCCGCCCCAGGAGACTCATGATGTGGCACGTTCATAATTCAGCATCATCTGGGGGGGAGGATGGGGTGTTTGGGACTGGTGTTTGGGTACTTAGGGGACAGGGAAAATAGCTGGTTGGCTGGTTGTACTGTTAAAGGGACTGGAATAAATAGTTTAAGGGAACTGAATAAGACAAGGGGAAAGCATGGGTTTGGGGTAATTGCAGGGGGTTGGGAGGAATTGAATTATCCTCAGTTAAGCAGTACCTTTATTGAAATAAACTGTTCTCAGGACAGGGGAGGGTCGAAAAGACTGGCTTCCCTACAATGTGTGTATGAGAGGGACATGATGGTAAATTAAGCAACCAGAAACTGCATTACAAAACAGAAGGGAGGGTAGGGTGTTATAAACGTATGCAAAGAGGGGTTGAAACACTAGACACCTACCTCAAGTTATTATTACAGGTCCTTGAACTGAGATATAAAGCTTCTCTCCTTTTTTGCAATCAGAAAGAGCTGTGGTATTCAGATCAGATGTATGTATATCCAAGAGCAGCAGAGAACGGCTTTTTGTATTTGCTCTGTCAAAACAGGTATCAGTGCCAAAGAGCTTAAACAAGATGAGCCCTTTTGTAAATCCACACATCCAAATAGAAAGATTTGAAGGCCTTTAGTGAATGTTTTTTCCCTTTCCGTCTTGATTAGAAAGAAAAGAAAATGCAGATAGGAATCCAGTCAGGCTTCCAAAGCAGTAGTGCTCCCTTTCTCTCTCCTTGCTGTCGGCTCCTCTTCTCGTGCTTGTCCTTGGAATCCGATAGTTGATCCCCCACCTAGACACCTTTCCCAGGTCTCCATAGCATAAGCGACCATACAAACACACACGCACAATTTTTCGTGCGCCGAAAGCCCAGACAAAAAAAGACAAAAAAGCGAGATAGGTGGGGTTAGGACGGATGAAGACTGAATGAAAATTCCACAGTCCTTTTCAGTGTTTTTTGTCTTTTGTTTACAATGGTTGGGGGGTTGACAAGTCCACAAAAGGTCCCCCTCCTCCCTTAATTCCTCAGTTCACTTTTCAGTGGTCAATCAGTTGGTCGCTCGGTGCGTCTGACAGCCCTTCTCCCTCTCTCGCTCGTCTCCCTTCGCTCCCCCTTTCAGTGTGGCGTCGTGTCCGTTAGGTTTTTTTTCCCCGGTTTTTCTTCCTCCAGGAGTGCTCGGCGGGGGTTTAAAAGGCTAGGCAGCGCACGGTGCCCTTCTTTAGCGTCCTCCTCCTAACTAACCACACGCTTCAGCAACGGCAGCCGCCGCGGTGGCAGCAGCGAATGCGAACGCGCGCACACCATCCCCGTGAAGCGCACAGCAGCAGTAGCGAGCGCACACGGCAGCAGCTGCAGCTTGCCTCCCATGCACTTCTCAATAATCCGTCAATTTCTTCAGCGGCGGAGTGGGGTGGGGGATGGATGGGGGTGCTGGGAGGAGTGGGGGTGCTGTAGCTGGGTTGATCAAGGTGGGTTAAAGGAGGAGGGGTGCTGCGCAGTTTCTCCGTCCTCTCCGGCTTGTTTCTTTTGCCCCTTGTTTCCAGTTTTTTATATTCCTCTCCGCGTGGCGATCAGCACCCCCTCTGTAATGCGGCGTCCAGCTGGGGAGAGGAACAGGACCGGGAAGGCGAGCGCTGGGCAACCGCGCGGCTTACAGGCGTGACGTTACCAGTAGCGTCGATGTGGAAAGGATCCGTTGTAGCAGCAAAAGAGAGAGCGTGCTCCTGCTTGGATCTCTCTCTATCTCTTACACTCTCTCTCTCGCTCTCTCTCTCTCGCTCTTGCTCATTCGCATACTCACCCTCTCTCTCTGTCTCCCTCTCTCTCTGCCTCCTTCCTGCTCTCTCTGCAGTGTCCTGAGGTAGTTGGATGAGCTCAAAGCACTCAGACCTTTTTAGAGATCTACCTCTTCAAAAAACCAGTTTGCTCCCGCTCTCCTGTAATTTTTTTTATTGCTCTTTCTCTTGTTTTGTGGTTTTGTGTGAGTTAGAGGAACCGAGAGACTGAAGGCGGAGATGGACAGTGGTATTGCCACAGCAACCAGTTTTTAACCCTGTCCTGCCCAGCAATAATCCTGGCATTCCAGCGAGTTTGGCAAAGCTTTCCAGCCGTGCTTTAGTGGCTAAGGCAAGCAGATGGGACCCTGTTTGTCACTCACTTGCTTTGCCGTGTTCTTTTTTCTTTATCCTTGATTTACTTTCACTTCATTTTCTCTCGCTCTTTTCGTTTTGTCCTTTAGTGGAAAATAGAGGAACATGAATGGACTGCTGACGCATCCTGCTCGGAGCAGTGCTTTGGTTTGATGCAGTGTGTTTTTGAGCATTAACTCCCCCCACCCACCCACTTCATCCTCACCCTCCTTACTGTCCTCTCTTCTATACTCTGTCTTCGTCCATCACTGTGTCACTATACTTTATCTCTAGCTGTCTGTCGTTTTTTATATAGTCTAGCACAACCTCTTTATTTTTTCTCGGTTTTTTGTCTCTTTTTTTTTCCCTTTCCAGTTTTGCTTTGGGACTGAGAGGATCTAAAGATCAGTTTAAGATGTCTCTATCTCGACCTGAGTCGTCTTTGCATATGTATGAAGATATTTTTACATTGTAACAATTAGCTTTTTTTCATTAATATGCAGACGTACCTGATTTATAGTAAGGGCTTAAAAGTGATCGGGTTGGTTGATTTTGACTGTGTAAATCTGCATTAAAGCTAAATATCCTGTTCTGTATATACATATTCTGTATATTTTTCCACCTCCCGGTCTTCATGGGTCTTTACATGTCGTTAGCAGACTCTAAATAGGTGAGCCTTAACCCTCAATTTGAGCACAAACTGTCGCTCCAGGAAACACACAGCCATAAAGGTCATGTTAAGGAAGGCAAACGGGAGAAAACAAGACGTGCTTTACCTTTCTGCCGCAGGAGAGGAGGCAAAACAAATGTACCCTACTGTCCCATCACCCCTCTGTCTCCACTTATTTGTACAAGCCTCCGTGTCCATTAAACTTGGAAGCAGTGTGAGGTAATTGATGGTAGGTAAAGCCAGCTGTGACAGTGCTGCTAGGTGTGTGCACGCTCGCGTCCGAGCTCGACAGTGAGCTCGTGAAAGGGAGGAGAGAAAGCACGGCAGCTAGAAAAGGTCACACTGCCTGTAGCGCAGTACGGTATTCCCACTGGCACAGGACTATAGAGCCTGCTCCTATAGTATATACATACGCACACAAACACACAGGCTCTCTCCTTGACTTCGATGCGGATGAATAGGAATGGTCTTCAATGAAGCACATGTAACAGTGAGGTGGCAGTCACCAGAGTATACAAGGGGTTTTCCAGGGTTCAGGAAGAGAGATCATTTCCCTTCCAGAGGGATTCCCTAACGTGTAGAGGTTTATACAAATGGTGTCCTGCCACTACGCCATTATCATCTGTCCATTCTCAGAGCAAAGGAAAATGCAATAATGGAAGGCGTGTGAAAGCAGGTTATGACACAAATGCAGTGTGTGTAGCAAATGTGCTGCTCAAAACAGCAACATTTCATTGATCCGTGTTGAGCTAAGCCAACTGTAAATGAAGGCTTGTGGTTTTGTTTGGGATCAATAATAGGAGCAGTCTGGTATATTACAGTGTGCATACTGTTACGTATGTGACCCAGAATGAGTTTGAGGTGAGGTCCTCTCATCAGTAAAGTACATCCTAGACCACTACAGTGCTGCTTTCTATGTTGAATTCAAACCTGGCTAGGCTCTCTTTCTTTCTCAGACTTTCAAGGCTTACGTCATAGCATGAAATCTACGGTGGATAGTACTCACCAGGCGGCCCAGCATTTGTCACACATGGTGTTGTAAGTGCTTAACCTTTGGACTTGGCTGATTGTGTCTTGATGAGCTGTCAGGTATGTTGGACCTTACTGCAGTGACACTAACCCCAGGCCCCTGCTGTATGACCCCTGCCCTCCTACTTCAGCGGAGGCCCTATGGAGCTGGCACTGGGGGTAGTTTGGGGGTTCCACACGACCTACATTGGTGTGGCTTGACAGCCAAAATGTTCAAGGGGTATATGCAAACAGCACAGAACCAGATCCCTGGGGTGACTGCTACTAAATCTGGGCTGCAGCCAGCACATGTAGGTCAGCAGCCTGCGTCTGTTTGCATGTGAATCTGTGTCAGTGGTTCCATTTCCATGAATGACCTGCTGGACGCCATGGCACAAATGTCAATTAGATTGCAGGAATGTACAGTTGAATGACAGCTCTGATGGTAATGTCATTACCTCTGCCTGCTAAAGTAAGGGCTCATTCTATAGTAATGGCCAAACATGAAACTTTTTCAGCCGACCATAATAATGTGTATACAACCAGCGCAGAGAAGCCTGACTTCATGACGCTGACCTTGAGTTCAAGGACATGCTACTAAACACGTCTTTTCCCATTTTCATTTCAGTTTTCAGGAATTAATTCTGGTAGAGATTACGTGGTACAGACTTCCACGCGCACAGACAGACATGGTGCTATCAGAGCCCCGGTGAAACCTGTAGATAGGGATTTTGTTTTCATGTATTGTTTTTCTCATCACACATACAGATACACACACCAGACATAAGCCAGCGTATCAAGAGATTATACCGGCCGCTGGGGTATTTTACTGGCGTCTCTCTGACCAGGTGAGATGAGCTGTCATGCTGATGCCAGCTCTGCCCTGGTAGTTTCTCCTGTGCATCGTCCACATACAATATACTAAAATCACCATATCAACATTATCCTACTTAGTTGAAAACTTTTTTCTTTCCTGTACATTCTCTCCTCCAATCTTTTGTCATCCCATATTCTGATGCTCTTGTTTTTGTTTTCCTCGTCCTCCAGTCGGTCTTCTTTGACTCACTCTTTGCTTCCTACCTTGTCACAAGGGTTCACTGTTTGCAGGTCAGTCTTGAGTTAATTGTGTTTGCTCATTCAGCTTGTTTTTGTATGTGTGCACACTCTCAAACAAGGGCAATATCAGGTCATGGAAAGTGAGGCCCACGGTAAAAGATGAGTGTTTTCACTGATTTTCCCTCCTATGCTGTGTTCGAGCGCTGCTACAGCCTTTGTCTCAGACTAATGGGCTTCATTATGTTGAGCTGTGTTCATACTGGCTGCCAGAGCGGGGATTAGCTATAGCCCCATGTTAGCTGGAAGCAGAAGAAATATATTGCTAGGTTAGTGCCATTTACCCAATTAGTGTGAGCTGAGATGGCTAGATAGGGGGAGGTGATCCATATGTGTTTAAAGAGTGTTTGGCCTTGTGTTGTTCTGGACAAGTCACTGCATCAGCTGTTCTCATATGATTCGTATAAATATGTATCACAATGTTGACGTTTCATTTGTAAAGCTGTGACAAATGTCTCCTTCTCGGAGCATTGTGATGGTAAAACATAGAAATTCACCACAGAGGGGCAGCTAATCTTTCTAGACTCTTAGATCCTTGAGCAAAGATCTTGTCTACATTTAAATCCACCCTTCTCTCTTCTTCCTTTGCTTTTGTCTTTCTCAAAACAAAATGCTTTGCATGTGAGCTGTTCTGCAATATATGTGACACATGTCTCTGGTTGGACTTTGACTTCTGTGCTGTTTGAGGTTGACAAATGTTTCAATTGTGCATACGATTCAATGTTTTGTATTGCCTCAAGCTTCCTGTGTATCCTTTATGCATTAATTACTGCAAATCTACTGGTAGCGGTGATTTGATCAAACACTAGAATGAAATCCTGAAGCATGGGCTTTCTGAAAGACCGTGCGTCTTTTGGGTGGTGAATTGGCTCCTACCCCCCCCTTCCCGCTTTTATGCCTTTGACCTTCCACTATCCTTCTCTCCCTAAAATCACAGCAACGATTACCTTCTATACAGTTTTATTTCTGTGAAATTGTTAATCCCAGAGTTTCTATTAGTTTCATGTCGGGGAGGATTAGCTGTACGGAGACCGGTTAGTCTAAACACTAAGGGATAGAAGAAATGAAATGAAATGTTTTATTCTCCAGGTCCACCTGGCCATACCCAGATTACGGCAGCACTGTCCAATAGATAAAGGTTGTGTGTGCACACCGGTATTCTTCATTTGCACTTCTATTCTTATGGGTTTGTAAGACTAGTGGGCTACTGTAATGTGTATTGTGCCTTTCTGGATCTAGACACAATGATACTGCAAACTGGTTTCCAAGGATTTTCATATGCGAGAGAGCAGATGGAGGTTTAATGAACGTCTTTTCCTAATACAGCCTGGGTTTCATAAGCGATAGTTGCCTGTCTAACTTATCAGTGTTCAGATAAACTATCTGCTCTCCATTTTGAGCATCGTATATACTCCCTTCCAAGCTGGTTATTTTTCCTGTGCGTTATCCTCTGTCTCTGCTTCCATTTTTCATATACTGGGGATTTGAGAAGCCAAGCAAGGTATGGCTAATCTATGAGCGTAGCCACAGCAGTGTCATATGTTTGGTGCCAGTGTACCTGCAGCTTCCAACAATATACCACTTCAGTAGATGTTCATCCAAGCAGGTAGGAGACATTGCAGGATGACGAGGCTGAGAGACGCAGGAAAAAAAACGCACTGGAATGGACATTATTGCTAAACCGCTGTGTAAAATAAAATCTCAAGGAATCAAGAAGAAAAATTGCTGGAATGAAGGAATTGCAAATAAAAGGAGAAATGGAATATAGGCCAAAGGAAAAAATAGCTGGACCACACAGCCCAACTCACCCCTGCAGCCTTGCTTAAATGTGTTTTCTGTAGCAGTGTAATCGGGGATATCCCCCGGAGGTCGGCTACAGGTGGGGGCCGGCAGGGTCCTGGCAACAAAAGGAGGGGGGGAAAGCAGCGGGCAGCACTTTCTAAATTGAAGTCAATAACACAGCAGTCCATTCTATCAGAGCCAGTCCTCCCACACAGGCAGCTTACAGTCACTAAGGAGAGCCGAGGGTAGGATGTCGATTGGGTTCTCCAAAGTAGCAGTACGCATAGCAACATGTGTTTGTGTGGGTGAAATAGTGGTGTCAGTGCAGAGAGACGTGGCGGCGGAGCTGTAGAATTCACACTACGAATGTGCAGTTGTTTAAAAAACACTGACAGCAAGCGGCCGAACGCCCTGAGCCTGCTGCACGAGGGGACTGGTGCCCTGCGTGGAGCCGTTGGGTGGAATCTTGCTAATGCAGGCATATCTGACACACATGCACACACAGCCTTATTTGCCTTTAATCCCTTTCCACATGTTAGCACTTCTGCATAGCTTTAGGGGATTAAAGTGGTGCGGCCGGCCGGCCTGCCCTGAGCGGGGCTGGGGAGAGCAGGCTGGTGAGTGGCAGAGGGCGACATGCGGGCGACACCCGAGCACGTCGCCGCGCGTGCTTTGTATCGGAGTGTGATCGGCGCAGCGGTGAGTTCGCGCAGCGTGGACCGGGCGCCCTCCGTCTGGGAGCAAGGACTTTTGCTTGCTCTTGCTGAGCCACAAAAGTTGTCGGGCTGCAGTTTTAATACTCGGCTCCCAGCTGTGTGCTTATGTGTTGTTTTTCAAAGGCAAACCGAGTTTTATAAGAGCACATTAACATTTCTGTTCCTGAAGACGGCTGCGTAAGGTGTTAAGCTCTTGAATTCAAATGTCACAATTTATTTTAATTAAGTGACGGAGCAAGTCGACAATGGCAAACTCCTGCCAATAAGTACAGGCTATAATATATTAAAGTAAAAACATCTAAGTCAACATCTGTTACAAGGAGTAATTTTACACATCCATGCTGAGCACTGCCACTACTTTACCTACTGGTTCTCACTCTTCCACTGATGCTATCAGTCTAGGTCACTTATTCCTGACACACACACACACACACACACACACACACACACACACACACACACACAATACACACAATACACCACACACAGTAGTGACTTAACACATGGATGAACACTGGTAATTTCCCAAGGCAGGCATTGATTTCACTTTCATTTTCCTGCCACCCATTGTTTGACATCCTGCCGCAAAATATAATTTTGACTTTAAATCTATTTTTATTTCATTGGCTCATTTAGATTTTTTTTTAATTTCACATACTCCAACAATAACCTTAAGTGTTTGCAAGCAATTTTAGCAAACAGCGCTGATTGTAATTGTTGCAATATTGCTCAAATGCACAGAATGAGGTAGTGAATGTGTGTTCTGTAACCGTAATGATGCATGGGAGTCCTCTGTAGTCTCCCAGGAAAGATAACACATTCATGAGGCTTTTAGCCTGTTTCACACGATACCTGAGTTGAAGGCTTTGTTTAGGCACGACCCATGCATTCATTGCATATCAGTGACATGCAATGCTTCCATGTTGGTGCTGTAAATAGTGTCTGCTTCCATGTTTTTCCTCATGTTTGTGTGCCGTGTCTTTCTCCTTCTGCCCTGTCCCCATCCATTTTAGTGGCTTACCTGCACTCAGCAGTCAGTGGCTGGAGATTTATGAAACCGCAGAGACACCGTTTTTGAATAGTGTTTATGGAAACAGTTGAACTCACCACTTATTCATTCAATAGAAATATCTTCCAACAACAACCTGTGGGCACAGGGTCTTACTTCAAATGTGCCCCGTAGGGTCTTCAAGCGATAAGCCTGGGCAGCGTAAGTGTTGAGCTGGGCACAAGATTGTTGTGGCTTGTAAACGGCATGATGCATTAGTGGGGTGTCTTTTGCCTGCAGTCACATTGTTGCAATTGGATTTTAAGAGTGTTGACGCTGCCTCTTTTGAAGTTGGTGTTATGCGTTTTCCTTGAAAGCAGGAATATTGCAAACCTTGTAGTGTTAAAAGCTCCCCTGTCGAAAATGGTTGATTCTAGGGCAAATGTGTCACATACTTAATGCACCGTGTGTCTGGATGGATTTATTCTGTGATATATAGAATACATGTTCTGACTAAGAATTAGCTGCAACTCTGACACAAACCCTAGAGACGTAAATGCAACGCTGACACCGTTGACTGATTCACGACTGAGTCATCGCTCTCCTCATTATAACAGGACACAGCTGGGGAAGATATAATATATGTAATTTAAAGTCTTCATGCAGACTGTTATGAATCACATTGGTCCGTTTTTATTTCCCTATTTCTGTTCTAGTAATCCTAAAATTGTTTGAGGAAAAACATCTGTGGTAGAGTGAGACAAGCATACTTTGTTATAAATGTTCATTACCACCCATCCCTACTGTGTGACAGTGTAATTACAGAACAGCTGCATTACACTTGTCTTGTTGCCTGTCCTGCATATTCCACATCACACTGTGCATTTTCTGTGTTGTGGGGCAGATAAAAAGGGGATGATGGGGTGGTGAAGGAAAAACGGCACCAGCAACACTCTTTTGTCATTTTGTCGCCCTTTTTCCATTTTTTCCCCATTCTAGCATTTGCACTTCTCTCGCTCCCTCTCATGCTTTCAGTCTCATTTCACAAATGTTAGCCCCATTTCTCTCCCTTGTCTTCTCATTATGGAGGTGTTTTGGAGGCTTAGACTTGTTTTTAACATTGATTTGTTTTTCTTCTCTCTTCCTCAAATGGCTGGAGAAAATCAGAGAAAAGGAATGATGGCAACAGAGTCACTGCAAACGTTAAAAAGACAAAAACATGTATGTTCATGAACATATGTAAGCTGGAACATTGAAGTAAAATAAAACTGTTCTATTGTCCAATTAACAATACTATACAGTAGGTCAAGCTGATGAAAGAGATTAAGAGATCACCAACCTTCCTAACCTGCCATTTCTCCGTACGTAGCAGAGCTCTATTTCATCTTAGGATCCCTCCAAAGGTCGTCCTGTGAAGCAGCCACAGGTGCCACCGAAGGAAGAGAATAGAGGGCAAATCATATCTGCAAGCGAATCATCATTTGGAATCCAGCCTGCCCGTAGAGTCCCTGTGTCGGCATGACGTGATTCAATCAGCTCCCGTCTCCCTCTCACGACCACACGCCGCCCATCTCCATCAGCGGTGTAATTTGTTGGTCATCGTTTGTCATTATGTGATTTAGCGTACGGCAAGGTTGAATGTGATTGCCAAAGTTGAAGAATGATTATAGGGTCATTTGTCTGAGGGGATTTTTATCTTGTGCATTGGTGACTGGGGTCAGCTCATCCATTTCTAAAATACTATATCTCCCTCCTGGCCGGAAAGATTCATCTTAGCTGACTCTAATGTGCTCTCTTGGTGTCCCTCATAATTGCCACACAAGTGACTTGACACCATTTTGCTCCAGGGCATATTCGTTTAGACTTTTGGGTCTGTTCACTTACACATCCACCAAGTCAAAAATGAAACAAATAAATGCCGTTAGCAGAAGTGTCTCTTTAGCCTTCAGCGTGCAGTCTCTGCTCTTCTGTGTCCTGCTACTTTATAGCAACATGTAGCACCTCTTCAGTGGCTCGTCTCTACCAATTTTCTTACACTCAAACTTCAACCCCTGCCTAACAACTCTCCAACCATCCCGGGAAACCAGGCGCTGCCTCTCATTTTGACAAGCACATAGAAATTGACAAAAAGCCAAGTTGAAAAATGCCTCTGTCTGCTCTTTTCCCCTCCCTTATCCTCTCACTCTGTCAGCACCGGCGGAGTCTTGGAAATGGCTCTTTGAGTGACACAGGCCGGCTATGCCATTCGCCGTGTCAAATGGTGAAAGAGGGTGGAAAAGGAGGTGGAGACAAATGATGATGGCCTGGCCATGATGGTGCCGCGCCCCCTCTAGCTCTCACCCGCCATCTTTTACCCTCAGGTCGTTGAGGTCCAAATAACATTGCTGCAGTGCCAGTAGGCGTAGAGACGGACCACGATGGAATGCTTTTCTCCCTCTGAATCGAAATACAGATGAATCTAATCTTGTTTTCATTATGTGCCCAGTTTTTCTCTTGGAAATGTTTTCGTCTGAATCTTAGCCTGACGCGGCTTCTGGTCAGTCAGACCGTCCAACGCACGGAACACGTCCAACTGCTCCCCGTCCTCTTCAGCGACTGCAGTATGTGCAGTGAAGTGTCTGTGTAGCGATCATGTAATCCCATGGTCTGTTAAGTCTTTTCCGCCACAAAATACTTTCTCAATTCTATTATAAAAGAAAAAAATCAATCCATAAAGATGCAGTAAGTGGAGCATGAGTGAGAAAACAGCATCTCGTGTCTCTGATAGAGTAGGACTATTATTTCAGTTTAGCTTTACGTCTGCTTCCCCAACATTACGGTTAATTGTAGCCACCCAATTCCCAGCAAGCCCAGACAGATATTCTGACTGGTGACTAGTGAGAATAAAACATTGCTTCTTTGTCCCCATATCTTTGTAGCTTTCTTCCTGCTCAGTGATTGCAAACTAATGGCGAGGCTTTATTGGTTATGTACTCAAAGGTGTATGTGTAAATGGATCTGCTGGAAAGCAACGCTGTCGTTGTCAGAGCTAATGTGGCCTAATGCCTTTTCCAATGGTTTCGACCAATCCGAAATGTGCTCAATGTGGCTTGACTGCTCTCACCAAGCCATTGTGGCTTCAGGCTGCGATTTGGATTCATCCCTCCCACTGCCTTTTGACGCCCCAGGGCCTCAAGAAGCTGTGCGTCTCTGCTTAGAACACATTGTTCCCTATAGAACTAAGAAGGAGATGCTCAAAAATCAAATTACGGCGTCCATTCCAATGAGTCCAATGCTGCGATTGTTTCTTTTTACTTTGCCCCCTTTTTCTATTTCCTTTTTAATCTGTAGTCTCAAGGTTGTGTTTCGAAGTAATAACTTTCACAGAGCTTTGTGGCATTTGTTTTTAACAGCTATTCGATAACCTACCAATCCAATTTATGTTTTCCCCACCACCACCCAGTTAAGGACAAATTATATGATATTAGTAATATTACAAATGTAGCTCAATATTCATCGACCAGCATGCCATGTCACCCCTCTCTTAAAAATTAGATGGAGTGTAGTTATTGCCGTTATTGATTTTAATAACCAGGCTGTTGAGTCCCAATACACTGTCTAGGCCTTGCTCAGCTACTTCCTGGGCTGTTGGGTGGCTGTAGTGCTTTGATCTGGATCAGGAAGGATCCATAAACTCATTTAACTACAGGTTTAGGATGATTAGGTTTGCTGACTCCTGCACTTTTACGTATTTGACTTGACACGCTCTCAGACACGTGTGCGCTTTGTACCCATTCTTCTCTCCAACCTACTTAACCATGGATACATGTATAAATAGGTCACATTCACGACTAGGAGACTTCAGGTAAATGGTGTGAATAAGAGGCCCATGAGAGGTACTGTGAGTTTCTCGAAGCCTCATCATAATGGAGGTTTAGTCTTCCTATGTCACGGTAGCTTGAGGTTCCCATATAGTAGCTCTTGGATTTACTACTACAGAGGACCACAGGGAAAAATGGTGGAGAAATCATGCTGTTGGGATTTTCAGTTTTCTCAACAACCCCCCTGTTGCTGCCAGAGTGAATACAGTTTAGTCTCGGCTTGAAAGGCTGGTGATGCCAAGATACAATAACAGATTCAAAGACTTGCAGGTGGCAGTGACAGAGCATTTTGTCTTCCTTTAGCTTCAACCCAGAGAAATACGGAGCCTTCTCTTTTCCAACCTAACTCTGTCTTGTCAAAATGTAGAGAGAAAACATAAATTATGTATTGTAGAAGAAACCTTCATTGACGGGCGTTAGGCAGGTTTAATGGTGGGGATCATGTTGTTTGCCTGACCATTAATTACCATTGGAGAATCTGTTTGACTTTTCTCCAACCCGCCGTTGACGTTGATGCATGGGACACCCTGAGTCACATTGATCATGTAGGGTCTCTGCACACATGAGGAGACAAAACAACACACCCTGCTCTGTGTGCATGTGAATTGTTGCATGGGTGATTCAGTAATGTGCTTTTTTTTCCCTATGGAAGCGTGAATTGAAAAGTCTTTGCGATAGTTTGGACCAAAATCAACCTACTCCTCCTAAAAGCTGAGGTAAAGCTCATAAATACTAGTTATGGTAAAAGATTTGCTTGTTCTTACAGTTGCTTCAGAGGGGGAAGCAGAACATGTGGGGAAGTAGTGCTGAGAGTCCCACAACAGCCCTGCCAGCCTATTGTTTAGACAGCCAGATTGAGACACTGTTCAGCTCTGCAGTGAGCGATGTGGAGGGCAGTGTCCTGCTGGGGTGAGGCCCACCCCCCCTTTTAACAGTACACTAGCTCTGCCTCTGTGAAAGCTGTGCTCTACGCCATGATTTGATTCTCTTCTCCTTCTATTCATGCACGATGCGTCCAAAACATGTCATTTTGTAAATATTTTATATGCTTTGTGAACAACTTGATGAAGTAATCCCGTCGCTCTCTCGATCATCAGTCTGGTGTCTTTACTCTCCAACACTAGCTGCAGCTTTTCTACTCGTGAAGATTATTTTTAATTACAGGCCCCATTAACAGGCTATTTACATTCCTGTCTGATCTATGCCATTAAGAGATCAATAGTGCTTTGTTTAATTCATCCATTTATTTTGTCCTATCACCGTCTCTACTTTTTTTTTTTTTTTTTTTTTTTTTTATAGGTGATCTATATTTATGGATTCCTTCTGGAACGGATTGGCCTTTCCCTCTGCCAAATCGAGCCCAGTGACATGCTAACACATTTAGTCATTTTATATACAGGCATTCCTGATGTGAAGCGATGAGAGGTGTGCAGCACTTAAGTGGCGCCCTTTGTTAGAGTTTTGTCTGTTTATCAGTCGGATGTCAGGTAACCACACTTAAAGCGCCTATTATCATAATCAGATAGCTAATGTTTATTTTGAAGGATTTAGCGCGCGCCCCTGGTTTCCCGTTCATGCTGAGCCGCTGTATTCCATTAACAGCAGTTTATGGACCTTAGTAATGGCCCTGCTCGCTTGATAATGGGCTGTGGGATGATTTTTAGAGGCGGTACAACTGCATGTTGCTTATGTGTGCTTTTTTTGGCACTCGGGCCTTAACAGTGTGAGTGTTTGAATATTTACTTGCAGCAACTGCTCAGATTTTAATCTTCCCCTTTTGTGAGCAAAGATTATACAGCACATATTTTATAATGTGGACCTCACAAATGTGTGACAGCCCCACAGACATGAGACTCTTCTTCTGTCCATTACAAATCCATCAGATCCACGCACAAAAAAATAAATTAATATCTCTCTTACCTTCACATACACACACATTATAGGATCAGCGTGGAGCCAAGTCATCTCCCCTTTACAAAGCTGTCAGTGCTGTCATAAACTCTGAAACGCTAATAGTGAATTAGTAGTAGTTGTCTGTTGTTTAGTTGGCTGCTTTCCCATTTGTCATCCTTGACACTTTGATTAAGTTTACAGTTTCTGGCATTAATTATCTCCGCCTAACACGAACACCTTCATGAGATATTGATTTCGCTCGGAATCTTATCAGAGCTGCGCTCGTACAGCTCGAGTGACGGTACAAATGTATCGTTGGAAGGCACCGGCGTGGCGTCTTCTTACAAAAATGATTCATACACGCCGGCGCGTGTGCCATCGTTGAGGGATGATGGACTTGTTGGATGAGGCCGCGCCTCGCTCCAAATGGAGTTTTCACACACGGCTGGGTTTAAGGCCGTGAAGCTGAACCATCAGTGCTCAGCCTGTGCTACTTGGATCCATATGTGCCCGAGAACAGGGCCGTCGTGGAGACATGAAGCCAGGACTAACCTAATAGAAACAAGATGACAATGTGAGAAGAGACATGAACGTCTCAACATGTTATGTCTTAGTTTAACAACCTACATACATGTGTGGAAGAGCAAACTGTAGCCCCCAATTAGGGAGCTCCCATTTTCTGCACAGCCCAGTGTCTTGGTCTAATGTGTCTTTAGCCATTTGACCTTTTGTGCTGTTATTAATAGGGAGCAACTTGCTGTACATTCACAAACCTGGTGCGTCTGACTTCACTGGGTCTGAATATAGGCTTATAACCTAAATGGTCTCATCTCCTGAGAGTTGGACATGCAAACATACTGTAGCCGAGACAAATAATTAATTAGAGATTATTTAATGCTGCGTTTTGTAAGTAATGTTTTACAAATTACCCAGGGTTCGGCCTTTTTAAATGACTTGGAATAGAGATGGCCTGCCCAACTTTGCTCCGTTTCAGGTATCATTCATCACTCGGATGAGACACCTTCACATCACGGCTTCAATCTCCTCCAAGCCTTGGTTTGATAAAGGGCTTATTCTGCTGAGTGAGTAGAGCTGTTGGTGGGAGTGCCTTTCGTTTTTGTTTCTTTCTCTGTCTGACATTTTTTTCTTTGTTTGTCTCACTTGTTTCGTGTGAGTCAGAGTGATGAGTGAGACGAGCACAACATAGTATGACTGAGATGGAGAAAAATACCGATGCTGGTCCTCTGTTACTTTGTCATGTCTGCTGTGTGCTCACATCCTCTCTTACACACACACACAGACACACAGACACAGACACACACACACACACACACACACACACACACACACACACACACACACACACACACACACACACACACACACACACACACACACACACACACACACACCCTGCTGTATCAGCGTGACCATTACTTACACACAAGGTGTGTTGACTCATGAGCACATATATAAATATTATCCCCTGCCTCATTGACTTGCTTCGTAAGATCATTTCAAGATATCTTTGCTTTTTGATGATGCATACAGGATCGACGAGAGCCCAGACAGGAGCGCAGCGCAGCAGCCGCTTCCTCTTTGCATAATGCCACTGAATAGAGACACGCCAGCACTTCTCCACCTGCCTGTTGCCTCGTTTTCACGAGGCATTTGCACATTACCGGGGCCTCTATGACAAGCGCGCACACTTTCTCACCCTCTCGGTCACTCGTTCGCTCGCGCGCGAACACCCGCAGTCTAGACTGCACATTTAAATGCTCGGTGGCAGCTGTCAAAGCGTCGGCCTTTACGCTTTTACGACCAGAACTGATAATTTGACTCATACCAGCCTAAATCTCCGCGGTGATAACTGTGATCTTGGTAATTGGAATATGCAGTAAAACAGATTTAAGTGGTGGCAGAGGTGCTGACAGTGATGATTGAAAGCACTGACTGAGGGATTAATCCTGTGCCTTGCATTTTTATATATTTACGCTGCTAGCTTCCCTCGGTGAGAGAATAGACTGGCACATAATGCACGCACGCACGCAGCAGTCTGTGATGAAGCTAAAGTTTACATTTTATCTACATTTTACCCCCCCACAGGAAATCCCTCAGCCTGTGTCATTTTCTCTTAGTGCTTGGTTGAGCTCTGACATGACGTGTCACCAACTGTGGCCTTTTTTTTTGTTGTTTTTGCTCACCTGCAAACAGCTAAGTGAATTAAATCTGCTTCAGTTTTAAAACATGCCCTTGGGCCGGGTTTCACTTCAGTGGTACCAAATGGCTTTGTCTTTTCCGCTGGTGAAAGGCCACGCATGTATATGCGCCCGCACACACACGCGCGGCTCTGTGTGTTAGTGTGTATGCGTATTCAGTCTTTTTCTCTTTTCCATCCACTGTGTCGACACAATCCCAGCGTTTATGAGATTACCAGAGCCCATTTGTGTTCCGGCGGGAGCCATCTTGGCTCAGAGGAGGCCTCCACTGGGAACCATCTGGGCTCTACTCAAAGTAGTTTCCACACCGCCTCCTCTGTCCTCTCCACATTGTGACCAAAGCTGTTTACTTTAAAGGAAGGAGGAAATCAAATTCTGTGATTGTGTATTTGTCAGTTGGATCAAGCGCCTCTGCAAAGGTTGCAGAGCACAGAAAAGGCAGAAGCAGCACGTCATTGTGTGGTCCGTTCCGATCTGAGCGTTGTACCATAGATTGCGGCGCTCCCTTCCCTCCCCTGCCCATCACCCCTAATGAAAGCATGATTGATTTGACCTCTTCCTGCTCTGTGATTTCTCTGTTTGTTCCATTTGTCACTTTCATGTATGGTAGTTGCTTCATGGGTGGGAGAATTATATTTTCTAGAGGGAAATAGAGGTGTGGAGATATAATGTCCCTTTGACGTCAGCACAGAGAAAAGGTGTAAGACTTCAAATTCAATCAACCATAATGACGCAAACAATTAAAGTAGACATCTTGAATGTGTAATTCTTCCCAGTTGAGCTTTGATCCCATCCTTTTGTGTGGTGATGTTTCGTATGCTCTGATTTTGTGGCGTAGATTGTGGTATTGTTTAATTCAAGCAACTATTCTTTGACCTCACTCGCTGTAGTAAAAGGGAGATGTTGCCATAAATGGGTCGTCGAAAGGCGAACACTCGAGCCAACAAAGGCAGCTAGAGTTGCCTTTGTTTTCTGTGATGATAATAAGCAGCCCGTGCTTTCATGAAATTTAACTTTGCAAACTTTGTTCTAATTTTATAACACCTTTTGGAATAGATTCTAAGAGCTGGGCTTCTTCTTTCTTCACAGAAGGTCAGTGGCTGCACCAATCAGTGTAAACAGCTACTAGTCGACTTTGTAGTTTCCCACCAATTTGGACTTTTTCCCAGCTTGAAGTGTTGATTCTAGTTGTTGGTGCCGTTTTATTTTAGTTTTACATTCGCTGCCTCGGTGGCAGTTCATAACGGTTCTGGTACTCGCCTTTTTCTAGCACTTGCCAACATCCACATTTGACATTTGGGTGCTTCGAGAGCCAGTGGTGCTCTAATAGCACAGTTATGTAACTGCTTCTGCACTTGGAGACAAAGAGAGATAAAATGGGTGTGTGTATCTAATTTAACAGAGAGGAAGCAAGGAGAAGCAGAAAATCTGGCCGTAAGTGATGCATTGTTCATGTTAGATGGTTTGATGGTTTAATCCCAATAAGTGGTTTCAGACGTTAAAAACATTACATTGTCAATACTACGGAATATGCATAGATTGCTGACTTTTGCACAACAAGGCAAAGCAGTTTGGAAACTTAATTCCTCTCTCTGTAAGCAGCTTAGGTCTCGGTCTCTTGACTCCTTATCATTTTTAGCACCACCCCCCTCACTTCCTCACCAAAGCTTTAGACATAGCAAAAACCAAAGAATTTTTTTTTTCTTGCGTGTTTTTATCCGTCACATATGAAACAAACTAATAATTTGACAATGTACATTAATGGGCAGAACTTGGTTATGGTCGGTTGTAGGCAATGCTTTGTCAGAAGGGTCAGCTGCTCCACTGAGCTCATTTGTTAATGAAAGGAAAATTCAGCTTCAGCGTCACCAATCGCAAATGATATGCGTTTTAAAAAGGTAGGTTGCCAATATTTGGAGTCCTAATCAGGTTGAAGTGCATATGCAACACTAATTAAAGATGCTTCAGCTGATTGTACAGGTCTTGTGATTTTTCACAGTTAAGAGCTGTGTAATTTCCAAACAGAGACAAGAATTGCTTCCATTGAGCTTCTGACAGTGATGTCTAATTGAAAATGTCAAGGAAATTTAGGCCAAGGGGCCACTGCTGGGTTTTGTCTGCCCTGACTGTGCAGAACAGACACCACTGACTGGGAAATGCACAGCAGAAGAATGAAACAGGATCTCTGTGTGTGTGCCACCTAATCAATAGAGAGCTCACGGGCCTCCATTGATGTGTCTATTTAACAGTGGTGTCTGCTCAGAGGACCCCCTTCACTTAATTGCTGTAATGGAATCTCTAACCTAATCTTGGATGCAGAATATTAACTGAACGCCTTCTCCTCCTCCCCTCTGTTTCCGTTCCAGGTGGAAGTGGAAGTGGAGAGCATGGACAAAGCAGGGAACTTCATTGGCTGGCTGCACATTGAGGGTGTGAACCTGTCCGTGGCCCTCGTCGAAAACGCGCTGTCCAAGGTCCACTTTACAGCCGAGCGCAGCTCCTACTACAAAACCCTGGTCTCAGCAGAGGAGACGTGCCGACAGAAAAAGGAAAAGGTAAGAAAGGACCTCTGCACTGCAGGAACTGCAAAGCGTGTACAACCTAGAGGATGACGTCACTCTAAATATGAAATGTTTATTTGTAAGTTCTACACCAACAACAATTCAGTAAAGACTTAGGATGTAATGCAGATAATCTGCATTACATCTACAGTACAGTCATCTTTACCTGAGACGAATTTGACCTGGAAAATCAACACAAATCTCCTCAAATGTATCTGTAGCATTTGGTGCAACACATTTAGAGTTGCACAACTGGAAGGAATCCACAGCTACAGTTGAGAGCAGCCACTTATTTTCTGTTATCATTTGAAGCTTGCTTTCCTCAACGGGAGTCTTTTGATGGATGGAGGCCTCTCTCACACTGATCCTGATCTCACCCTGCATTTTCATTATGGCTCCGCGAGCCACCCCTGCCAGATGCATAAAGTGCCAGGCCAGCTGTCATCCTTGTCCTCCTGCTCTTTATCTGTGTAACTTATTTCATCTACTCTCTCGTTATTTCTTCCTGCACTCATTTCTGCCTATTTGGGTCTTTTAGGAAACTCAAAGGCCCCGTATAAATGTGACATATTGCTGGAGCTAGCAGGGAGGAATGTCCCTTTTCTCTGCTGTCTCCTCTCCCTCGTATTCTTCTACCCTACTGTTTGCTGACCTCCACTCTGTCATTCAAAAAGCGAAACGTTGCCTGCGATGTGAATGCCGTGTTAGATTTAGCTGCTGCAGAAAGGCACGCTCCCCTCCCGCCTCCAGCGTTGAGACAGATTGACTTTCACCACAAGGCTTTGACTTGAGCTAACCTGAGTGCGGACAGGGGCTGAGAGGAACGGACAGACGCTGAGCATGTTTGATGTTGGCCTGCCACAGGCGCACAGGTACACAGATCAGCCACAGCCTGATGGAGTATGTAGGGGAACACAGAGCAGCGAGTTGCTGGTGTAAATGCATACTATGCAACTTGAAGACAGATGGGGTGGGACTTGGTGTTTTAATTAACCCTCAGAGACCATCTTAAAGCTACGAGCTTGACTTTTTCGGCCCTCCCTTTAGAAGCTGCGGCAGGTCTGTCTGTGCGTGTAGGCGGAGGCTGGGTAGGAAGCCTTGCATCCCCTCCCGCCCCCTCCTCCGCCTTGGCCTCTCTAGTGTCCCT
Source organism: Betta splendens (assembly GCF_900634795.4). Taxonomy (NCBI): domain Eukaryota; kingdom Metazoa; phylum Chordata; class Actinopteri; order Anabantiformes; family Osphronemidae; genus Betta; species Betta splendens. The sequence continues at coordinate 9,641,661 of NC_040889.2, forward strand.
ACGGCTGTAGAAGCGGAAGGCATCAGTGTTACTGCTGTGTCAGGTGTCCCTACAAGAAAACAAGGCTGTTGTAATGAAGTGGACACACACACTCATTAAAGAAAAGTTTGCGTTGGTGGCCCAGTGGGAACGCGGGACAACAAGGGGGGATTTAGGCTTGCTGCAGAAGCATCCTGGACCAAAACTGCTTAGTTGGAGTGACTCAAGTAAATGCGCTTTTGCTACAATGAGACCAATGGGACAAAGTGATTGTGTTCTGAATGAAGTATTCCAAGGGGTTTGGAAAAAAAAGCCCTTTCTGGAGCTCAGCATGTTTTGATCTTGCACATCAGCATCTCTTGGGACAATATTTTGAAGAGCAAAAACCCAGTTCTCCTCGCGTACGAGCCTCAAGCTGTGGTCCTAAGCACATTTGGAATTCTCTTCTCATCTGCATTTATTCACGGATAAGCTACTGTTCACACAAATCTGTGTGTCACCCTGTCAGAACCTATTGTCACACGTTCGGTGCTGACATTTCTATGATCTGTCTGGCAGATGGACCCAGATCGCTGCATAAACCTAATTCATAATATTTTACAATGAGTTGGCTGGTGCCAAGTAATACACATGCCCTGCTTTTCCACTGCTTGGTTCTGGATTGCAACATTGTGTTTGCTATTTAGATTGGGTAGAAAAGCATGTTCTTGCTTACTAGACATTTTGGTATTGTAGTAGAAGACAGCTTGTTCGCAGCTTATTCCTGTGACGCCCCACTCTTCCTGTGCGATAATTGAGGGAAAAGAAATTGACAAAACAACAGCAGTTTGGCTCGAAGTGTACTGAAAGCCACCGTTTTAATTGTGGAAACATTGGCTGTAGCAATCACTTAAGTTCCACTAAAAAGGAACAGATGTGGTTTGTTAATATTTGGTTTTGCCTCAAGGGGCTTTTCGCAGAACTCAGAAACAAATAAAACAAATTAAATACTCTGAAATTGGGAGTTAGCGTAATGAGAATGAAATTAGTTGATACCTTTTAAAGCTCTTGTTACTTCTTCAAGTTTAGGGCTTTTAGCCAGTATTGACAGGATTAAAGTCTGTTGAAAAGAAAAGCAAACATGAAAGGAAGTGGAGTGGCCTGACTGTGAATAGCACGACAAATGAGCCTGTTACAACAGTGTGCTATCAGGGCTGAGCATTTATTTATTGGGGGTAATTACCCAACCTTGACAGAGACACACTCCGATGGACCTTCTGTTTGGTAGAAAGAGACGGAGGAAATGACAAACCCTGTTAAAGATATTTCATATCATGGGAGTCTCGTCTTTTAATCATCACTAGCCTTTTGTCTTCAATCCTGCTCAGCGTCTTCACAAGCCGACTCTCCTTTTCTTCTCTGCTTCTTATTTCTCCTTGAACTAACAATCTTGATTTTTTTTCTTATTAGCCAAATTAGTGTGATCCCCTTTGCCACATTACAGTTCTGTGGTCTCAGTGAGTCAGGAACCTGTTCTTTGATGAGAAAAACATCTCCTGGAAGCACAAACCGAAGATCTAGTGCTGCCGTTCCCTATACTTCAGCCGTCCATCAGTGCCACTCGTCAAGGCACTTGAAGCGGCATCGTTTTGACATTGAACCTGGTGATGTGTCCTTGGCGCAGTCTTCGTGAGCTTTGAGTTGGACATACACAGTAGCCGGTCCGGCTGACGCGATCGTCACTGAATATCACACAATAAACACAAGTTGGAGGGTAACGAAATGGATTTGCGGTGAATGGCTGAGCAGCCTCACATGGAAGCTGCGATGCCTCTGGCTCCTTCTCTGGGGTTAAGTGGGTTGCCTCACAAGCCATACATAGTGAGCTGTAACCACTAAGCCCCGCCCCCAACCCACTCACCTTTTGTCTGTGCAGAAAGCGGCGTCTGAGCTGTGCATTCTCAGCAGTCAGCACATCTGGCCATGTTGACTTTATATGTCTTAACCAGAACAACTTCTATCCAGCCAGTTTTGAGGCAAAGCAAGATGGAGACAATGAGTCCGTGTGTGAAATGCTGATATTTCTTTGTTCGGTCTATGCAGAATTACATGCGGCCTGGTTTAGTTCCCCTGGATGGCAGTCCCTTTTTCCATTAATACCATGCTCAGTGCTTCCTTAAGCCCTGAAGCCATCGAAACGCTTTCATGGCTGCAATCTTTTTCTTTTTCCCTTCCCATTTTTCTTCAAATCACAGTGAAATAACCTGTGGCAGTCACCAGGCAATATCGTGGAAAAAAAGGCCTGGGATTAATATTAAAGTAGCTCATCTAAAGAGGCTTCAAGTCAAATGACAAAATAAATTTCACTCATTCTGTTGCTTAGTCGACCCATTGTTTCTCTAATGTCGGTGTGTTTTTGGCCAAATCCCTTCGCTGCTCCTGCAAATTATCTCCTCAACTTCAGCCATTTCAGTCTTGGCTGCCCGTACTCCAGAGATTTTAGGTGAACATGAAATCATTACTGTTTTTTTCCACGTCAATTGCATTAGGCCTTGTGAAGAATAAGGCCTTAATTGCTTTCAGTGGCAAATGGGATGATTGTCTCTCCGTTGGCGTTCTACTCACCCCTCTCTGTGTCTCCCATCCATGCTGACTGCTGTCATTGTTGCCATGAAGCAAATATGGTATCAGGACATGAACAAACATGACACACACAGTCATAGGACATGATTCAATTACAGACCAGGTTAGATGGATATGACCAGTCCACTTTAGAGGAGGCATGAATGAAGGCTAATGCCTGGCTAATAATAGATGAAAATGAATTGCCCAGCTGTGTTCCAGAGGACTTGAAATGCAAATTCTGCTTGGTCGAATAAAACAAAACCTTTTGTTCAAACTTTAAATCTTTCAAATCAAAATTGAGACGATGTTCTGTGGACTTTTGTTTGTTAATATTATTTGGTGCCAGGTCGATGTCATAGGGGTTCCTCTGGCTAGGAGTTCTACCGCTGCTCCTAATTTCATAACGAGTGGATTGGCATTTGCTTCTGTAATTTCTTGGCTTCGCGTGTACAGGATTCTTCCCTGTAGGCTGAAATGGAATAATGAGATAATGGAAAACAATTACAATGTATCTATCTGCAGCTTTGGGTGTATTCTTAGGGTCACGAGCATTCACAGCGTTTTCACATTTCCTCAATAGCTTTTTGGAACGGTTTCAGAGCAGGCCCCGCGCGGCTCGATTGGCTGTTTTTACACAATAGAGGTACTTTGTGTGGTCTTAGAGGGCAAAATCTAATCTTAATTTAATGAAGCTGGTCCTTTGCCAGTGTTGGTTTTAAAGATTGCGTTTGCTTTTTCTTCGTCCTGTTCATTTTTTTCGCTGCTGGAGATCTCGTTGCGTGCGTCTTGTAGGCCTTGAATAATGCAGGTGTTAAACTGCTGATTCAAGGTTCCTAAAGCGTCAGCATCCGCTACGTATTCACACATGTTGAGCCTTTAAGTCACATGATTGTATTCCCCTTATATTACACTGTTAAACTACCAGTGCTGCCACGGTGAATAGCATGGTGCAGTTTGATGACTGTAGCAGGCATTAGATTAAAGGAGTCAACAAGCTTTTGTGTCCAGATTCGGATGTTTTAATTGGAATGCTGACATCTTCTGCAGTTTGATCAAAGGTTTAGTAAGTACAGTGGAACTACGATTGTGTTTGTTAGCAGATATGTCATGTGAACATGAGGCTGTGTTTCACTATGCCATTATGTTTGTGTGTGAGTTGACTCCTCTCTTTGTCTTTCTTCTCAAACCCCTACCTCACAAAAGCAAAGAGCTGAGGGAGGCCTTTTTTTCTACAGTATGGCTCACAGATTACATAATATGATTCACTCTGCACTGTGTACACATCTGTGCACACACAGACTCGGCTGCAGATGGAGGGAGGCAGCGCACATGCACACACCATACTCTCACTGTCTCTTTCCTGCTTACTCAAACACCGTTTTGAGCATGTGCAGACAGTGCATACACATGCACACGCTCTCCAGGGATGTTGCCAGCCCTACCTCTCCATCCCTCCCCACTGTACACAGCGAGCTGGACCCTCGGTGCCCCGAGGCGGGGAGTCGGACAGGAAAAGATCAGCGAGCCCGGTGATGTGTGCGTTATTTACACCCCCTCCGTCTCTTTCCCTTTTCCACCCACTTCCATTCTGCAAACTCGGCACCCTGTCAGCTCCGCTTGCCATCACACCGACGTTCTTTCCATTTTTATCTGCTTCATTGTCCATCCGACACGCGGGCCGCGCGTACCAGCACATGGCGGTCACCTGCGCAGCAACTCGTTAGAACCGGCTTTGACCGAAAACCATGCGACGCACTCAGCGAAGCGGGTCCATCGCGGCTCTCGCACCTTCTGGATGCTGAATTATACATTCGTACGAGTCGCAGGATTACACAGGTTGACTCTGAAAATGTCATCAGCATAATGCGACCGGTAGGAGGACTTCACGGCGATCCCAGGGAGCTCTCGCACTCTGATCAGATGTTCTACTTGATGAAGCATGTGAGCAGGAAGTAACCCTTTCTGGGCTTTTGTAACAGTCGCAGCAGTAAACTTCTGATCGCTCCGCTTGTGTGTGCGTTTTCCTCCAACCGTACTCCCCTCCTGCGCATGTGCACGTATGCGTTTGAGTGGGTGACCTTGGCCGTGTGCTTTCACTTCTCCAGTCATGCACAGGATTCTTGCGAGCTCTTAGCTGGAGTCCTCAGGGGCAGGTTTGCGGCTGCCTCCGGTTTATCAGTGCAGAAGTAACTCGGGCCGTTCTTCCTGCAGCCGCACCCCCCAAAAACAAAACAAATAAATAAACCACACAGCACATCCACACTGTGGGTGAAGGTCTGGAAGTAGAAAAGGCGGTAATAAGGCACAGACTCAAATCTTTTCCCCTCATCTCATATTTCATGACTATATTTTGGTGACGTTCCATCTTTTTTTACTCCCCCCCTCTCTCCTCATGTCTGCCGATGAAAGCAAGTGTGAAGGGCGTGCGCTGACTGGAGCTGGGCCTGTGGATTACTTGTTTTCTCTCTTTTCCTGGTTTGTCCCCACTGGGACACTGTAAGGAGACACTTTTCCACTTGGTTTGCTCAGTACTGGTCGTGGCTGACTGCGTCCTACCTACTAGAATGAGTTCATGAAAGGCTGCCAGTGAGCCTTGAATTTTAATACGAGCATATTTGACCTCAGTCTGCAGAGCTTTGATTAGTCAGTCGAAGCAGAGGTTATTACATTGTGCAACAGCCCTTTATTGATGCGGTATTTACTTAAATATTGTCACAGATGTGTCCGTATTCACTGTGGGCCCTTATCCCTGAAAATAGTCCCTTTTGAAATGCGTTTTTGATATTCAGACCTTTTCTGTCACCACTTTAAATAGCTGAATACCATAAAGGTTAAAAGGCTTGAGGGATTACACAAACCTAAATGGTATTGTAAGTATTGGCCATGTGCTTTTATTATGAAGAGGAGCATCAGTCACGTGTTCCCTTGTGGATGTTGAACTACGTCCACACGTTGTTGCCCTGCTTCAGGTCTCCTCACTAATTGTTCCTGTTTAATCAGGTGAGGAACAACAACGGTGTAGTCTGTCGCATTGGCACTAAAAACAAGGCGCGTTACTCTCATTTACACACACTTTGACATTTTTTAGGGCCCGTGCTCGGAGCTATACTTAACTCCGTTTAATATGGGTCGGCAGAGAAACACCCCTCCCACAGTTTTCCCCTCCCTGCCTCCCTTGCTTCTCTCTGCTGTCTAATGACATGCTAAATATTTGTTTCTTGAGGGCACCATTTAAATGCTCTCTCTGCTCGGTGGGATATTCAAACCTTGTCCCATTTAATAAGTTTTATTAGTTCTGAGGCATTATGATAAGATGTCGGAGACAACGACCTCTAAATTGACTATGACATTTGCATTTAACACCTCTGACCTTCCTAAATATGCACTATTGTAATTATTATTGTGGCTGCTATTGCGGATGCTCCATTAAACCCACGTTCTTATAGTCTGAGTTGAGGCCATGCTACTTTTAGACAGAATGGGTAGAAACTCAGAGCAAGTGTGGAAGCTAACGCCTCATCAGTTCTCTTTATTAGCTGCTCGCAGACACAGAGCCTTCGACACATTGGCAGATTGGTCTTGGATGAGCAGCCAATTCCACTCCTAAATGCATCTGCTTATTCCTTTACCTCTGCTCACCTCATCTTGACTCCCCCACTGCTTTGTCATTTCCCCCCTTCGACTCCTCCGCTCACTCGTTTGCCCTTGCCTTGATACCGACAAAGTATAATCTTCATCTTTCTTATTCCATAGTCTTGTTTTTAATTTAACCCTCTTTGTCTATCAGCTCTCCCTGTTCCCCACTCCCCCACTCCAAGCCTGGAATTCAGCCTTGTCCTTATTACTCTCCCCTCACCCGCATACTCTCTAGTGCTTTCTGTGAGGAGAATACAAAGTGCATTGATTCATTAGCGTATTTTCTCTCTCCTACTGTCCTGTGATTTCCCGCAAGAGCACCCAAAAAGACGTTTAATTAAATGTGACACCTTTTTTTCCTGAATGTGTGTTTGATAGACAGATGCTGAGAGTTACAGTGCATTATTGCGCTTTCCTGTATTGTTTGTCTGTCATGCTCTACCAGCACACGGATCATATGAGCCACATTTCTGCCAACTGCAAATGGCTCTTCATGTCAGCTCATGTTTTATTTCCTGTGTCCGTGTCTTTAGTGGCCTGTCACTGTCGTAAAATAGGATTGTCCAGCAAAATAAGACCTGTTCCTGTGACCCTAGTTAAGTTATAAAATGCCAGCACATTGGCTTGTTGGATTGCCGTGAGCCATTGAACATGTTTGTTAGACCTTTAAAATACGAGGCCTTGATAGAAAATTGATGGGTCCCTTTTCACGGGCTGTCAACCTTGGAGTACAGTGACATGTGGAAAAACAAATAGATGTATAAATACTAGGATGAAGAGTGGAAGAGAAGTGGGATGCGAATTATTGCTGAATGGCTTTAAGGGCTGAAGGAATACTGCAGGCACCATAATCAGAGGGATAGTTTGTTCCGTCAGAATATTTGAAAACTGCAGACATTATGCATTTAATAGATGTATTGAGACCTAATTGTAAATAATTACACATTGTTGGCAAAGATCCAGCTTTGCCAGAGTCTTTGATGAAATCTTAAGCGGTCCCTCGTCATTTAGGTCGGCCCACTTTAACTCGATGTCCTGGCTGGCTTCCCTGCAGAAAACACTCTAAATGTAGAGAATGGGACCACTCTACTGGTTTTGGGACTGTGTTTTGTGCATTTTCTAGAGACTCTCCCGTCCTCTCTCTCTCTCTCATGCCTTGGGGGAGTGATGGTTACATAAACAGCTCTCGTCATTCCTGCATTTCTGATTCCCGCTGTTGCACCAGTCTCCTTTCAACCCCCCACTTTCTTTTTCTTTTACTTTCTATCTTTTTTTCTCTATATATGTATTGTTAGTAGAAATATATTTGAGTTCTGTCAGTATGTTACTATTTTACTTGGGGCATCCAACTAAAATATCCATCTGTGTCCTTAAACCTCACTGGCAAGTGACTCAGTTGATAAACAAGAAAAATGCAAGAACAGTCCGGTAAAATGTGTAATCATCGGGAAAACGATCAGGAGTCCTTCAGAAATAAATAGAAGCGAAATAGAGAGAACACCACCCTCAGAAATGATTGCCATGGCAACTGTGGTAACCTAGGGCATACTAGCTTGTTAATAAAAAATGATTAATAGCCTTTTAATTGCACATTACATACGTTGTAACAGGTAGTCCTGTCCCTAAATCACTCTGCTTTATAGCTTATTTCTTTACCCTTCATCCGGATCTTGGGCATCTAAGGTTTTCTGTAATTGTCAGTGATCAGACCGGGAGTTTGCTCCTGTGGACAATAATCCGCTTGAGTTGATAAGCAGATCCTGCAGAGGAAGTATGAAGGGAACGACAGAGGGCAGAAGGGGCAGGTTTGGTGACAGTGCTTCGCAGTCATTGTTCATTTTAGTCCGATTCTTTCCGAAACGGCCCTTAGCGACGTCAGTGTGCGCATCAATTCATCATCATCATCGTCATCCACCTGTTATTTATATCAAGGTTATCATGATGCACAATAAGATAAGTTGTTGTCTTGATTCCAGCGTCATTCTCTCCCTCCTTTGCCTCTTCTTTCTCTCTGTCTACATCATGTGAAGACTGAGTTCTGTATCATGAAGCCTCCCGGTTGCAGCTGGTCAGCTTTAATTGCATGCTTATTCTCCAGCGTTGTTTTTGTTCGGCTCTGACAACATCTTGCTCGGCTTCATCATCTTTTAATGAACACAGACAGACACAGTCACTGCTCCAGTTAAAAATATAGGCCCACTTGACCCCCGGCTCCATATGCTGGAGTGGCTGCCTTCAGGGATGCTCTGCCTGGCTCTGTGTGTGTAATCTGTAAACAATGGCGGGTTTACACTCGCATGTCTGGCCTCCCGTACCGGCTGCGTACGGCTGCACACGTGCGGCCTTGTGTGTACGCGTAGCTTCCACATTACATATGCACCTACATGTCCTGTTTCCATGGCAACGCATGCCCCCCCTCAGCTCCCACCATGGATCTCTGTCAAGTGTGAGTTAGTGTTTGTTGCTAATAGTTCTTTGTCACCACGCTAAAAGATGTCAACACACACACACACACACACACACACACACACACACACACACACACACACACACACACACACACACACACACACACACACACACACGTCTAAGTGGATCAATTTCTGTCAATTTAAGAAGTGTAACAAGTTGCTACCACGATAGCCTCAGGTCGACTCGGAGCCCTTGACGGTCGTGTATGTGTCCGTGCGTGCGCGGCAGCGAAAGGGGGTCATATTAGCTGTGTGAGCTCGGGCTGAGTAGCCTCGCCGCCTGCTGCCTGCCGCCTCTTTGATGGCAGAACATCTGTTGGCTGTGATATGAAGCTGGGGAGTATCTCTTTCTCTCCTTCTTCCTCTCCCCTTCTCTTGCTTCTGTTATGAATTCCCCAGCTGTTCGTCCCCCTCCCTTCACCCGAAAACCCTGTCCCGTGCCACCTGTGCAGTTTTAATGCATAATTTATCTGCTAAGTAACCACATCCAAGAGAACCCCCCCCCCCCCTCCCTTCAGTAGGGATTGGCTTGAGCCATAGTTGACACCTGTGTCTAATAATCATATTTGAGCACATTACGATCGATTGGCTTCCAGCGATGGACTCCGGACTCAGCCGTCAACTATTTCTTAGTTGTTCCTTAAATTCAGTGTGATTTTTACCACCACAGTTGTTTCTGTGCTGCTTTTAACCATAACAGGATGTGAAGGGATGTTTTAACTCACTGTTCGCCTCTTAGTGCAAAATGTTCTCTTATATTACACAGCATCCAATGAACTCTTCACTGACAGCAAGCAGAGGAACCATATTACCCCGATTTTAACCTCCCTCTGTCGGCATCATTTTCAATCTGCCACAAAACTCACATCAGCTCAGTTGTGTTTTTTCCTTTGTGGTTAAACCTTCTTGCAAAATGTATACACACATTTTGATTGTATTTTATTTTACTTACTCGGTTATAGATCTTTTGAGATTCTTCTATTAGCATACAGACACATTTCACAGTGTACCTGTGGTAACCCGGCTGCCTTTTCAGGCATGACATACCAGAGTTGAATGATTTCAGGTTTTACAGCTTGTCCAATAGTCCTGTGTGCAGTTGACATGTTTTGTTACTGGCTTCATGCGTGTGACCTTGCAGCCGTTAGGGAGTCGTAATGTATTAGCCCATCGTGACAGCTTTGATGTTGCTACCGCATTTTCTGCCCAGCGTGGATAAATTCCACCCAAGGCCACGTTTACACTTTTGTGCACCTGTGTTTTCCAGCATGGACAGCGGCTGCAGAAATTGCAAGTTATTCCATATACGTTGTTGTGTTGGGGTTAACATCACAGCCCAAATCGGTAGAAACAACTATACACAGAGAGGTTAGTGAATTTGAATTTGAACAGAATACAGGCTGAGGGCCCGCCATGTCACATACTGTACACGGCGACTGTTTACCTCCAATGAATTCCTAAAAGCGTCAATAAATCAAAGCAGGGCACCTTCGCAGGCACTTCTCTATCGCTGTCACTTGCCTGCATTCACCTGACATCAACTTTTGGCTGTGACTCATATCAGGGTTTGTAAATAGAACATCATACTGAGAGCTGTTCTCCCCCTCACCTCTTAAAGCAACGTTGAATGACATTGGACCACATTTAGATTCTCCTATATTTTATCAGCCTTCTCTCACACCACCTAGCATCTAAACTGGACAGCATTAATGTTCAGTGAATGTATATTTCCACTTCCTATGAGAATGAAGCTTTAAAGAAAGCAGTTCATTAATTTAAATCCAGGGGCAGTCTTTGTTAAAGGACGTTTATCGGGGATATAAACTAGGCTTGACTGATTCACAAAGTGCCCTCGTGTGAGTAACGTGCTCCTGGTGCTGATTCCTGAGATACAGTAGTGTAATTAACAATGAAACTGTGCTAGTTCCCTTCTTACAAATAGACACGGCTGTAAGTAGGATCTTTGTCATCTTACTCTGTGCTTACGCTGGTTTTTGACAGATGCATCAGTACTAAAGTTTGTCATGGATTATGTTGGCACAGCAACCTTGCCCGCTGAAGCGCACTTCACTCTGAGCTGTGATGTGCAGCTTCCAAGCGCTTTATGCGCATCAGTGTTGCGTGTGAAGACAGGTTAACGAGTTATTGTGGAGACCTGCTCAATGTTCTTTTTAAGGAGAGTGTCGGATTAATCACACTGGCTGTTGCTTTCTTACGCTAACGTTTTTATAAATTCAGTCCAAAACAGCTTTTGAATATTAACCCGGGTTCAAGCATTGGAGATGAGAGTCTCTTTACTTTGTAGCTGTAAATGTAACTTACACTCTCTCTTTGAGTTCCATTTTTGCATTTGTGTTTCCTAATGCTGACAAAATCGGGGCGCCGCGCTGCCAACAAAGTGCACAGTGTGTAGCAACGGCGAGTTTCATCTCACTCGGCCGCACACACACACTACTGGAAATGACACACTGCCACCTTTAATCAGCGTTCCAAGCAACCCTCACCCCCTCGCGCTGGCACAGTGTGTGTGTTCAGTCATCCATCTGTCTGTGTTTTCATCCACCTGTGCTTGCATGTGTGATTCTCCGTGCCATAGTACTTCTAGGTAGCGGTGCTCCTCGTCAGATTAGAAACATCCAGACCAAGCCGTGCTGCGTTAATCAGTGGGCCACTTCACTCTCAAAGCAGAGCGGCACCTACAACTGTGGAAGAGCCAGGTATCCTGCGAGTCACGCTGGAAAGTTTAAGACACTGTTGAATTGCTGCAATTTATTCATTGTTATGGGCCATTTATTTCCACCATTGAATTGCTTAAACATATCTCTGTTTTTATAATATAGAGAAAACATTATTCACTTTATTTCATTTAGTGATTCATTGTTATTGTGCTCTTGAAAAAGGTGGAGACAACAAAAGAGTGGGCTTGTTTTTATGTAGTAAGAGAGAGAGTGAGGATGCCAGCCAAATGTACTGTAGCTGGAAAATAAAAAATTGAAAATGAAAGTTTAATCTCAAGTATGCATGCTTCACACTGGAAGCCTCATCCACACTATATTCAGCCGCTGAGCAGCTCTGCCCCAGGCCCATGCTGCCCTGAAGGAGTGGCTTGTCATTCACTTGGCCGTAAGTACGCTGTGTTATCCAGGAGTTGTGAAGGTCAGCCTAACCCACCATCTCTCTCAGCTTGGCCTCCATTATTAGAAGTTGTTGTCCCTTCAGCCCAAGCTTAATGGCCCGTTGCGTTTCTCAGCATCCACCCCCCCACCCCCCTTCTTGCTTGGTCCCATTGACTCTGGAGCTTGGTGGCTCTAACGTCTGGCTGCAGTTGCGGAGCAGCAGCAGAAGCAGCAGTCGCACATCTGCATTCAAGTGGAACAAACGGGACGGTTGGCTGCTCACAGAAGGTCATCAGCCCTGGGCGCAGAGCGTGTGCGCGTGTTGGTGTGTTTTTCATTTTATGTTTTAGTTCGCCTCAAGTCCGGGCCTTGGGTTGCAGCATTTCACCGTTACTGTGATCTGGCCGTGTTTCGCATCTTCAGCACTAGTGATGTGCGTCATAAATATCTTTGAACGGGGAGACAAATGTGTTGTTCTATCGGCCTCCCGCTTCTGTGACATTCATACTCAACACAAAGTCAAAGGCCAACAGGAAACCTTGTGGCTGCGCGCGGGTCCAATTCCACCGTCGGCCCACCCATTAGCTGCAGTCCTGCCTGCTCCACACTGATGGCCGCCGGGCTAATGAATGGTGACACTCTAATCTTTGTCGTCCCTAATTGATGCTGGATGTTTGATTAAAAGCCAAGCAGTGTCAGCTCCACTGCAATGTGGGAAGCATGTTTATTATCCGGCTATGTCTTCCAGCCTGTGCTGGTGGTGCACATGCCTGTATGCTACTGTACAAAGAAATCAAGTTCATCTCCGGGTTTATGGAGCGTGCTTGCGTTTTCGGTCTTCATTAACCTTCCTTGCCCTCCATTGAGTCTCTACCTTCCTCCTTCTCCCTCCCTCGCCTTCCTTCCCCTTCCCCTCTGTCTGGGCTACTTTCCTTTATTTTATCATTTGTTGGATGAATAATTGAATGAAATAGGCTAATAAGGCCCGTTCTTTTGTAACAGGTTAGCGGGGCAGCATCAATCGCCTCTGCTGTCACTTGTTTTTTATCTGTAGGCGTTTCCTCCTCTCGCTTTGTTTATTTCCCCTCCCCGTGTTTATCACCAGTCACGCAGCCACAGAGTTAAGTCCCGTAGAGCGCATGCTACTGTAGATCACCCCATCAATGAGGTAAGGGATAATCTCGCGTACTGAAGAGCCAGCATATTAAATAAAAAGCCCCGGGTATGATTAAATAAGCATTAACATTAGCATAGCTCTGCTCATGAGCTAAAGCAGAATGGAAAAATGACAACACTAAAACTAGCTAATCTAATTAGCTCAATACCATGCAGTTAAATAATTATCCAGAACCTAATTGGCTAATATCACAGCTCTGCCTCCTTTCTTCCCGTCTATAACCTTTTAAAAGTCAACACTCCCCAGATAGCCTGGAGATGTGAATGGGAGGCTCATCTCCACGCTGTCGCCTCCTGTGCATCTGCATCGCTTCCCCTTCTCTGGCGTTTCATCTGCAGCGAGACGATTAGCTCGCTTTCATCCCGGCCGTGTTGTGTTTGCACACGTGCTTAATGCCGCTACTGTACACGGATCCGTGCGCAGACATGCCGAACAACAACCTGCTCCTCTTTGCCGCATGTCTGCTTCCTGTAAACACGCAGACACACCTCATGCACACATCCCTGCAGTTTGATATGTGGCCCGAGGCAAAACACTTCTCCCTAATGAGCCTCCTGCCCTCCGTTTCTCCTGGGGAGCCAAAAGAGAACTAACCTTGATGCAACCTAGAAAGCGTGTAACCTGCTTACACACTCCAATAAATTGCCACGTTGGTGAGAAGACCATGGATCATGTGTGGGGCAAACTGGACACATGAGGTACCAGGAAGCACAGACAAAAGCTGGACCACGTTGAGCTGGCTCTGTTGAGTTTCTGTGCGGTTTCATCAAATGATTGGGGGTCATAATCCAACATATCCTGTTTGACTTGCAAAGTGAAGACATTTCTTCCTGTGTGTGTGTGTTGCAGATCTGGGCCAACTACGAGGAGAAAACCGTGGAGGAAGTGGTGCGTCTTTCCGAGGAGAAGGAACGCGTAGCCAACTACAGACCAGTATACGTCACTGAAATCTCAGACAACCTGCATTTCTATGCACAGGACGTCGAGACAGGTACGCGCGCCCTGCACCTGAATGCACGACATTGACAACTCGGATCATCAAATGATTGACGCCTAAAATTTATTGCAGACGCAAACTCAAACGCAAGATTTGCGAGAAACGGGCATCCCACTTGTTATTACTTTTGAATGACAGGAATAAATCACGCTGACAGGAGGAGGAGGAGTAAAGCTAACAATCCCTGCTATTCCCACATGGCTGCTCCCTCTGACCACCTTTGTCTGCGTCTATAATTGTGCGTGTGTGTTGCTTGTGTTAGCACTTGTGCATAATGTAGTTGAATATCAACATGAGGAGCTTCTGTTAAGTCTAACAACTGCAACTAAGGCAACGCTGTTTCACAATCACAGACCATGACAACACTGTGGTTCCATCAGTTGTTGCTCCTCACTCTAACCCTGCGTTAGTTCCTCTTCAGGAGCTGAAGACCCTCAAAGCTGCCATCGAAGTTGGTTTCTTTCCCAGAAAAAATACATTTAGTAAGCAAATATTTTCTGGTGCAGTAAATTTTCATCTCTGGCCAAAGTTTATAAGTAAGTTTGCCTGAATTTCATATCCTAATTTGAGCCCTCCTGTCCTTCACACTTGTGACCCAATTACTATCACAACTGTAAATTCCAAAACGCAAGCGCTCGCTCTAACTTGCGTTCGCTGGAACGGGCCTGGAGCCTCTGTGCCAAGCGTTCTCCCTTCATCATCTGCCAGTTTGTATGTGTGCGGGGGCAGCTCAGGAGCCAGAGGTCTTCCTCTGTCAGCTGCCCTCCAACATCTTGCTTCACTGGCACTTGACTGCAGCAATAAAATTGGCTTGGGCCATCTCTTAATTTTCAGTCTTGTAATGTAATTAATTTGCCTTCGTTAATGGCCTATCTAAGGTAGAATATTGTTGAGAGCGTTCCCAGGTATACGCTGGAAGGCAGCTGGTCTAGTCATTACCGTTCCTCCTTTCTCCAAGCCTCCATGTGTTATTGCGTCTGTACAAAAAGAATTCTGTTCATCTTCTGCCATTACGTCTAGATTCAAATCTAAAACCCCCTTGCGCTGCCTTGAGCTTTTCCAGCTTCACTCCCCTACAAGAGCGATGATGTGCATGGGCAGGGTTTTATATCACTGATCAAATCATGTCATCAAGAGGCGGATCGGAAGCTGAAGCCAGAGGAAGTGCCCTCAGCATTATTTACTGTCGGCGCGCTTTTATGTTGGAGGGTCTCTAAACAGGGACCTGGGGTCCGGGAGCTTTTGGGAAACATACACTTGTGCTGCAGACGGAAGAGCAAATAAAGCGCTTTTATTGATTCCTCGCTTTCCTCGTGCTCTCCTCATATCCAGACCTGAGACCTGGGAGCAGGGCACGGTGCAAAGCATTAACCTGTTCTCAGGAGCAGCCAAAGTGTTGCATTTAAGGAAATTGTACACAAACTGCATTTTTTATATTGCTGCCGTAAGTGTATTTTGACAGGGAAGCAGGGAGTTATTTAATCATTTCTTATGTAAAGGCTTGATTATAGATGATCCAGCAATGTGGGACCCTTTTAATTTATTTTCCTGCCTTAATTGGCCATGTTCTCACGCCAGGAGGGTACAGTATGTGCTAGTTTATTAAAAAAGTGTTATTCTCACCAGGGATGCGACACCTGACCTGTCCTCCCCCCTGCTTCAGCCTCCTCATTTTATGCTGCTACTCCCTTCATTGTCGATTCTTGCTGACGTTTTTAAGAGCTGCATTAGGAAGGACTACATCTACTGTACTTAAATGAGGGCTGCATCTTAAATCACAAATACAGGATGCTACTAGGATGCTTATTCCAAAGCATATGGAATGAATCTGTGTGTATCTCTAACGCTCCTCATCCCATAGGACAGTGCGTGAGCAACACCAATTAATCTCTAGCAGATCAGGTCAAGTAATTACTCCACAGAAGCGATCATCACAGTAGTGTAAATATCACCTTGGTTAAATGCAGTATAACTGTAACAAATGTGAGTTTTGTCATCACTATTTCTACAGCTGGAGCGGGCACATGAGCATCTGGCCTCTCACATACGTCTATCAGCATCTCTCCTTTATTCCAGTCTAGCATCGAGTCACTGCCAATACTTAATTTGCCAGATGGACAAAACACTTTGACTGAGAACCCTTGACCTTCCTTTAGGTACAGCAGCCTTTATGGCGTCATGGTCTTCTCTCTGTCTGGCTCTGAAAACTAGGAGTGAGACTAGTTTAACGAAAATGAACCAGTATTGGTGTGGCTTTGTTTTTGTCATCATTATGGTAGCAGGTGCGAGTCTTTACTGATTCACAGCCTGTGTTACAGGGTTAGAACCCATTGTAACGACTCTTTGACTTGGCAGGAGTTATTCTGTCCACTTATTGTCTGCTGAACGTAGTAGATTCCAGATTCAAATAACTTTATTGATCTGAGGGAAATTGCTTTGCCTACTTATGATTGCTCTCACATATAGAAAAATGGTAGTCATTGCTCATGTGCTGCTTTGCTGGCCTTCAGTATCATGTGATCATCCTGCTGTTGTCTACCAGGAGATATTATAGCGAACATCTAATTTGTAAGGTTTTAATTCACTGGGGGTGATTTTACTCCCATTTTAATTACTCATCTTTAATTACCCTTAACTGTTTTTTCTTTTTTCATATGGATATCCTTACACGATTAGGAATGGTTTTGCGGAGTCACTGAAGAGCTTGCGGGATTGTGCTCTTTAATCCACGGTTTATTTAAAGGGTCTTTATCTGTAGCTGGATGCGTTTATCTCTTTGTCTCACTTTCTTCCACGCGTCCATTGTATCCGCTTCGTACCGCTGTCTCTGGCTTCTCTTCCTAGTTTCTTTGTGTTTGTTGCTGTCTCCGGAGGCTACATGTAATTACTGTCAGAGGGGGACCTGCATAGATCTGTGTGACCTTGGACACTAAAAGACAGAACCCACTCCAGGCGCAGGGAAGGAGAGTGACTATGTGCTGTACACTGTTGTTGCTCTGCTACTACGCTGGAGACTTGACATAATTAAAAATGTGCTAAATATAGCCCCGGAGTATTGATGGGTGCACAGCTGTAATGACCGGATGTCTCTCGGATGTACTGTATCTTTGTATTACAAGGTAGCAGGAGTTTAACTTCAATCTGTAATAAATCTGGACTGAGACTCAACGTATCGCGACGTCTTTAGAAGCTCAGATTCCTCCTTGAGGTTGGTTTCCCTTTGCGCCCAAGTCCAATAGAGTTGTTTAGGTGGACAAAAGAAGGGGGCGTGTGAGTAGCTGTAATATCCACATCTCCTACAGCTGCTCCTCCCCTCATTAACCAAGGTCGTTAGCTGTGGCCTTTTGGTGGATGTGTGAAGTGGTCGGGGTCTCTCCGAGGGTTGGATGAAAGGGCAGCATGATAAATGGAGAACAGATTGTGTCTAAGGCTTCCACCTCTGTTAGGGGACATGCACATATACTGTATGGCTGCTCTCAGTCCCCTCTTGTGCTACTATCCTTGAGCTCTAAAGGGAAAGTACCATTAGGTAATCCTTTTTAGTAGTATTTTTATTTATTTTAACCACAGACTCATCTATTGACTGCGTTAATAACGAATGGGCGACCCTGGACCGGACCCCGCTCACTCAGCCCATCTCAGACAAACCCATATTTCCAGCCCACCCCAAGCCTCCGCTGCAGCACAGTTGGCGGTACATCCTGTCTGGTGCTTGTGTCCTGGCACTCATACAGACTCTAATGAGAGGAGTCGATCCCCCTCCAACCAGGTGCCATTCCGTCCACATTATTCACACTTCTACCTTTTACACATAGCAGCTGTTCATCACCTAATGATGCTGGAGCCAGCTACTGATGGAGCAAGGCAGGCAGGGAGCTGTTCTGTCTCTGGCTGGACTACAAACTAGGACCTTTTCAAACTTTGAAGCGAACGTTTGCATCGTCTTTTTCTATTAGCTTGTTCAGGCCCTGCTCGTTAAGAGTCCTAATACTCTCGCATCGGCGCAATTATTCCTCGGCCCCTCTACACTGATGGTATATGACAAGTGTATAGGTCGTAGAGGCACGATGCCACAGTACCTCCAGTGTTTACTTCAGCGGCAGGCCATGAGAATTACTATAGCATTTTACATTGATCAGGGTGAGTGGACTGCTAATTGGATGTCATGCCAAGGCAGTCAAGTGATGATGACTTTATTCAGTGGAGCTTAATAAAAGCAAGGGTGAAGATTCAGAAATGGCTCCTGCAAGGCTAGCGGCGCTGCTCCTTTTGTCGCCGTGTTTGTTCTGTTTTCCACTTGGGATGAGGAGTCTTTCTGTGGCACTGTGGGCACAAAGCCAGAGTCAGTCAGGGGTTGAGCTAATTAACTCCAACACCAGTGTGTCGCGAAACTTCTTCTTTTAAAAGGCCTTTGACTAAGTATTTTTGTGCTAATCAAGTGAGCCTAATTAAAACAAAGAAATAAAATGACTAATTGTACAATGACAAAGCATTTCAGGCGAATGACAAAAGAAATGTGACAATTGTATTAATGATTGTGTTGAATGGTTTAATGGCCCCATTAAATTAGGGTGGAATGTGAAGCATTGTAGCTGTATACTGTTAATTTGAGTATAATAATCTCAAGCTGCAGCTGCTCGTCTATAACAGCACGCTCGCTTAAATTGAGCCACTTAAAGGACGTCTCTGCGTTCTGTGAAGGCCGTGTATCTTTGCCCAACTGCCTCTTACGTCTCATGTTTAATTCAGCCAAAGCGTGTCCTCGGCCTTGTTTTGGTGCCAGTCGACCATATACCTACAGCGAGCAAACTCGGCAAGGAGTTGAATGAAAGTTGCAGCAGACACAGTAGTCAGTGCTGCTGTTTCTTCTTTCACTTTCACGCTTCCCTTCCACAGCAGCGAATGCAATATTTAGAGGTCAGACCCTGCACACATGATCCGGCCCCTTCCAAGACATTCATTATTAAATCGGATACGCAACTTAGCTTCTGAAAGGTCAGCTCACCTGTCGGTTAGCGGCGGCGCACTTTTAATTTCCAGGTGGATATTGAGCACCTTTGTGTCATTTTTCACCATGCTAGTGGGGCTCTGTGCGTTGATGACAGCTTCTGGGTCTATTACCTATAGCTGAATATCCGCCCGCCACTTTTTCGCAGTAGTGAGCAACTCATAGGTGCAAAATTGGACAGGCTCCTTCCTCCCCTGCACCTCCCAGCTCGCTTTCCCAAATGTGCTCCGGGCCAACCTATCAGTATATTTGTCTCCTCACAATCAAAACGGGGCATTAGCTGCAGTCAATGGCGCTTGACGTGATGCTCGTAGCAGGAGAGTGATGCAAAGAGAGCCACAGATGCTCCCTTTTTTTTTCCAGCCATGGCTTTTCCAGTTACAGAAGCAGTAATTTGCTGTAAAGGCTCCAGACTGTCGGGAAGGCTAGAAAGGGAAAAAGGTAATTGGTGGTGGGACATCACATGAGATAATCCATATCACTGTTCAGTGGGAGTGGAGAAGCATTAGTAGAGTAGAGGATCATTTATTTATTTATATACTGGCCTCCCCACACTTTCCAAATGCTGACACCACTTTAACCGTCACCCAGGAAGGGGAGTAGGTGGCCTTTGTCGTCTCTGCACTCCCACCTTTTCACACTTTGTCTTCACAGAAAGAGTACAAATATCCCCAGGTGAGCGCTGCTTCTTTGTTGACCAACCACAGGTGGCATTAGACTCATAACAGCTGTGTGGGTCTGTGCGCGTCTCTTCCTAGCACACACGGCGCCGAGGCTGCGCCTGCTTGTTTGTCAGGCAGCCTTTTACCTTTGAAGTGTTCCTTGTGTGTCCTGAAACGCAGCCATTCCTCTCTCCCGGAGGATAAAGCCTGTCCAAGGCTCATGCATATTTAACACGGCAAACTAACAGGTGGGCTGACGCTCAGCGCTCTCGTCGGTGGCCGTGGACGTCTCGGGCGGCGGACGACGCGCCCGTCGCCGCGTCCGGCGTTTGACCCGGCAGCCGGGGCCGCGCCGCAGCGTTTCTCAGATTAGCGCGGGTTGTTGACGGGAAAAATCTTCCTCCAGCTTCTGCTCCACTGTGTCGCTCTTCCAAGTGTTACCTTCCTTTTCCCGTCATGAATTATGTGTAATTATACCCAGGCTCCAGTCTCTTGTTTCCCCAGCAGGTGTTCTTTTCATAGGCGCTCTCCATTTTGTCTCATAATTCCTTCATTCTTACAAGCCAGGAAATTAGAATGCTTTCATAAGCAACCATTGCTCTCTTGGCCTCTGCCTCTGTCACATTTTGATTATTTACCCTTCTGCGGTTTAATAGCTTTCATAAACAGCTTAATAGAATTCGGTACAGCCTTGGGATGCATCGTGAAATGGCACGTTTTAGTGTTTTTGTTGGCTTTTTGCTCCCTCTTGTCTCTGATCGCACACCGTGTGCTGCAATATAATCAAATATGATTATAACCAACCTGTAAAACCATCTCCGTCCCCTCTTCTCTCGTCTCTCTCTTTTTTTTTTTGTTTGTTCAAGGCCTAATCGCTTCCTCACTCTGCTCCAGGCATTCACAATGTAATTATATACGATTTACAAAACAGCTGCGGCATAATGGCGTATAAACTAAACACAGAATGAGAGAGAACAACAAAACAACAGAAATGAAGAGCTGAAGACAGAGAAATTGGCCGGCGTCAGACAGTCGGCGGTTCGGCTGCTTTTTGGATCATCGCTTTGGCTCTCGTCGACACAAAATAAAGCACTCGTGCTCAACATGATTTACCCCTTATGCACACAGATATTTAGCTGTCTGCGTGCCAGCATTAAATGGGTACTGCAGCGTCGTCTTTGTGAGGACTGGACCGTGGCTCCCATTTGTAAAGCCAGAAACGTGACAGGCCCGTAATTCTCTACATGGAAGGGGGCAGCAGGTTAATGAGGCCCTGCTTAAAAGTGTTGGGGAAGGTGCCAGTCGCGACGGGTGTATTGATTCGTAGATATTAATCTGCGGACGGGTGCTAATCTCAGCCTAAATGTACACATGGAGATGATCTTCATGATAATTCCACAACCCCAGAGCCAGTTTACCTTTGTCCAAAATGTCTGCACCTAAATTAGAATAGACCTATAAACCCAAAGTCTTAAGCTGGAATTGATGACATGGATTTATGTGTGACTGAGCGTTGTTTGGAAATAGTTTGTGAAATCAGCGAGTCACCACAGATCATAAATTATTTTGCCAAGAGCTGTGATCCATAACACGACAGAGCCAAAACCCATTTCTAAAAATAGGCGATGTAAAAACTCACAACTTAAATAAATGAAATATTTTAATAAACTCCCTATGGCGCGGCAGATTTGTTTGTTACATTTAGACAAACCTTTCTGTAAATCACGGCAGAACACATGCTCAACAGTTTTTCCTCCACAGTCACAACAGAATAATGGACTGTCAACATTCGTAACACATGCTGTACAAAACAAAACGCCAGTGGAACCAAAGGCACCAGACTGTAAAAAGTCCATCAGTGGCGCCGTAGATGGCTTCCATTGAACATGCTCGTCCTAGTGAACCATGAGAGAAGCATATTATGCTCGTGTTCCTGTGATTGTACATGCTGCTCATCCAAGAGCCATGAATCCCAGAGACGTTGTCTGTACGTGAGAAAACCAGTCTGTTTGGGTGCAGAGATGCTATAGCTGAGGAGCAGAAGATGCAGCTTCTGAGCTTCTGGTGCTAAGAGAGCGCTCGCGTGAGAAATGGGCACATACTGTACGTTAACAGGCCGTCGCCAAGATTTACGGCCTCCCCGTACGTGTAATTGGGAGCTCGCAGGATGCTGTTGTGATAAAGCCTATAAGCAGAGTGTCTGATTTGACAGCGAGGAATTGGCTGTCACATTTCTGACAGACAGAGATTTGGCGCGTCGTATCGGCTCACCATCAGCTAATCAGGACCCCGTCCACAATCTGGCGTGTTAAACTTTTTACCCAATTAATGCGTGCTTATTTCAGTCCTGCAGCTCCGTGCGTCTGCTCGACCCCGCTTCATGATTTACACCACGGAAGCACTTTTACTGAGGCTGCAGCGAGGCGCCATCCATTAAGGCTCCCTATGTGTCAAAGTACGTATAGCGGCCGGGAGACTTCACTTGAAGCTCATGTGTCATTTATTTTTCTCTGGACCCGGAGTGCAACAGGAATGGAAATAAATATGTATGAGTCCGTGTGCATGCACAGTATCGCACACGCGAGGCAAGGAAGGCACACGGTAACTTTTTTAATTAGATAAATAAATCAAGAAGGTGGCTGGCTGACACCACCCAGCTCCGAGCTGCTGTCCATGTGACCGGCCCTCCTCTGCCCGTCAGGCGACGCCACTCATCTGGCACCTTTTCCAGAAGCTGTTTTCTCTACAAAACGCTCCGAAGGTGTCTCTCTGGCGCGTATTTGTTTGTGTATTCCTGCTCCCGCGCCCCTCGCTGCAATCATCAGCAGTTGGTGTAGCAGTGGGTGGCCGGCGAGCTGTTTGGACACCCCACCTCCTCCTCCTGACCCTGCGGCTCCCTCCGAGCCTCGCGCTGGTGTCTTCCTCGAAGTTTTAGCCGACGCTAATGACGGTTTCCTGTCAGCTGTTCGTTGGCGGCTGCCTGAGTCTCAGGCCTGAAAACGGCATCATTATTTATGTTGTCTTGTTCTCCAGCGGCATCAATAATATTAGGTGTTAATGACGACTCACAGCAGCAGAGCAGGAGTAGGGAAAGGTGATGCTCTGCCTGCCTGCAAGCTGTTTGTTTGATAGTAACATGCATAGTAAGCAGGACTCGGTAATTTTATACAGACACACAGGGTTTCCCCTTCCTCATGTTTAATGTCAGCTGCATTTGTCCTCACGATAAACCCGGGCCGGACAGAGGAGCTGGGATTACGTGGAAACGGTGGGATTCCCCCCGTCGTGGTTTTAGGATGACGTATTTACACACACAGTTTGGCAGGTTTCTCGTGATCGGAGCGTTTGGGCCGATGGCAGAGTGAGTGTGTGCTTACATACAGTTCACTCATCCACAAGCTCATTGGTTTCTTTGTGCTGCTTTTATAGGTAAAATGTAAGTATAAACACCTGCCTCATCTGTGTTAGTAGACGTTTTTTCATTATTGTCAAATTATTCATGTTCTACTTTTGCTTATTTGCATAATGGCTGTCTGCGGTTTGATTGTGTTGTTAGATAATGGAGAGGATGTAAAATGTTCCTTTTTGCCTTTGTGAGCCTCCCATTGTGTAAACGTGAGGTTAAATATGCACCACTCCCCATGTTTCTGCCCACAAACCACCTCCAGGTGGTAAATGAGTGGAAATAGGGCCTAAAAATAAAGACGGGGAATTTCACATGGGCCACTTTGCTCAACCGGCTACTGTAATTGCATCCGTGCACTTGTGAGCACTAGTGGATGCACTTGTGCAAACACAGCGTGCCGTGCACAAACAAATATTGCTGTACGTGATACACAAACATCACATATGCAGCGGTGCCAACAATGATCTAGATCTAATGGCTTGAAATTGGGCTGCCACTTAACAGTCATCGAGTCCATAGAGCCCTGACTCATCTGATTCCTCCAACTCCCACCGTATCGACAGCCACATTCTCACCTTGAATCCTCCATAATAGGTTCTATCCTGCACGGTGTAATGGCTTGATAGGCCATAAAGGCGCACTGGGAGAGCTGGCCTCTTTTGCTCAATGCGGGTCAAACCAGCATTAGCTGCATGGTGCTAATGGGCCACCAGCTACTAAAACCTCTGCTTATTTTCAGCTTGTATTTCTGGCGTCGGGTTATAAAGGGCGCATGGGGTTAACACGGCCTTTTTAGCTGCTGGGAAGTCTGTTTAACAGAAAACATTCATACCCTATTATTTATTCCTTTGTCCAGGCAAATGAAACAGGTTTGAAAAAGCCTTCTCTGTGGCAGTGGTGAAGCCAAAGGTCTTCACAATAAAGCCTTTTGCAGCATGCAGTAAAGTAATTAATCATCATCTTTTTCACACAGCGCAAACAAGCCTCAGAAACCCCCCCGTTCTGCACCCATGCATAACAGACAGTCATGTTCTGCACAGTTGCATCAGACTGTGCTTCATTTATGTTGATGTATTTATTTAGAAGCTCTGCGGGGATAAGATACAAGTGTTCGTTCTCCGCTCCCGCTTTAGGCCCTGCGCTGTCAGTCACTCTAGCTTTAGCCAGCGTGCAAAAGCGGAGGCAAAGCGATCCCAACTCTGAAGCACAGAGATTTAAGTGGAATTTAAGTCCTGTTTTACACAATCAATGGCCAACATGGAAAAAAATCTCTATTGGGAGTGGGAAAAGATTTAAAATTATATGAAACTGAAATAGCGGAAACAAACATCACCGTGTCGGAGCAGGAGCAAAACAAGCTGCAGTGATGCAACCAGACGCAACTTCAAGAAGTTAAGCGCAACTATAAATTAATAGGAGTCTCTATATTAGTCCTCGCTTACTGTATGCGTGCGTGTCTTTCAGGAGGCCAGCTGGAGAGTCTGATGGAGACCATGAGAGCAGAGATCGCTGGCCAGCCTCCAGTGGAAGGATCCTACTCCGCACGCAGAGGGGAATACTGCTTAGCCAAGTTCGCTGACGGAGAGTGGTGAGCAAACGCTTTAATACCCGTGACCACCACAGCCCTTTATTGACTCTAACCCCTCCAGTTACCTGACTGCATCAGCATATACCCGGATATTAAAGAGCCGCACACTTCTAATTACGCACAACACCTGATTTTACAATAACTGCGGTAAATCTCATTTTGTTGTTACCTTCCCCCTGTTTAAATCTGCGATGCATTAACTGCTGACACCCACAGGGTATAATTAGCTCACTGCCACTGCTCCGGCCCTTCGGAATCAGCAGTTGCTTGACTCACGCACGCACGCACGCACGCACGCACGCACGCACGCACGCACGCACGCACGCACGCACGCACGCACGCACGCACGCACGCATGCACGCACGCACGCACACACGCACACACATACTCCTTCTCATCCTGCCTCCTCACCGGATGTTATAAGTTTGCAGATGGTCGTGGGGACAGATAGAAGTCACAGTAATTGAGGGGGGGAGAGAGAGATGTCAGGAAGGTGACGTTGGGGGGAGGAAAAGACGATAAAACTGATTAAAAAAGCAAATGTTCCCCCAGAACAGGTGCTCACCTCTTCCCCCGTCATCCTTGTGTGAGTCGTCCTCCTGCCCAGGCCACTGTATAAGTCACGTCTCCGACTACAGCTCAGTGGAGCCGATGCTGTTCCTGTTTTCAGTGTTCGGTGGCTATGTCTTTATATTCTGCGATGCTTGTAGGATGTCAGATTGTTTCATTAAAGAGATAATTAGAATTTTGTTGCCTTTCAAGATGTGTCGGAACGCCGCAGTGCCAGGGAACAGAGAGGAAAACGTTCCTTGCTCTCTGCGCTCATTGCTATTCTTCATGTCATCCTGTTAATCGCCTGTTTGGCTTCTTTTTTTTTTTTTTGCATCGTTCTCTCGTCTCTCTCTTTGCCCATGTGGGCCTAATTATTTATTTCTGTCCTGCTGTCCTTGCTTCTCAGCCAATTTGTGTTTCCCTCTGGTTTGTTTGTCGGAGTCGAGGGTCAGACAAGTGATGGTCAGACGAAGAGACACTTCTTGAATTCGCTCTTAGGAAACGTGCTGCTTGGGATTTCAGAAAAGGAATTTGTCTAACATTCCGCCTTTAATCTGTATGTTCCGATCAAATCTATGTTCCTTCACAGTTTAACTTGGCAAATATGCTTTAAAGTCAGACCCTATCGACTGAAACTGCTGGCTTTTTGCGATTAGCACTAATACTCCGGCACTATTTGCTACAAGGCAAAAATGGGTTTAAATTTCCGACCTTTATTGCAAAGAGGCCTCTGTGCAATTTTCCTAGCCATGCTGTGTCCTGATAGATCCCCCCTGTCCCCCAGTCTGTTCATCCGCTCCTGCTCCTCTCTCCCGATCACAACAGACAGATCCTCCAACACCTTATCCCCAGGGAAATAAGCACAGAATCATTTACTCATCTCCTTTTCCTCTTGTGTCCTCTGTCTTCATCTCGCTTTCCCCTCCGCTCCGCTCACACCTTCCCTGTATATCTCGCTCTCTCTCGACTCTTTTTTCGCCGACGCAGGTACAGAGCCCGGGTGGAGAAAGTGGAGTCGCCGGCAAAGGTTCACGTCTACTACATTGACTACGGCAACGTGAGTAACTCTAACAGCATCGATTGCATTGTCATTATTAAAATAGTTCTGTCCTTTGGGGCTGAAAACAAATCCATTTCTAAAGTTGTGATTTAGCCAAACCCACAGCCAGAGGCGCTCCAGTGTTTGAAGAGGGATTACTTCTATTTCTTGCATCTATTCAGACACCAGTTACTTCCATGGTTCAAAGCAGCCTAACAGCCTTTATGTATCCTCTGCAGATTTTAGGGCGAATATGATGCTGCCTTGTTTGTTTCCTTTTGTATTGTTTGTGACTGAAGCGTAGCGTACGACTGAGTGTATCGTTTTTATTCCTTTCATAGCGACGACAAAAATCAGAGCTTCCCCTGTGGATCCTCTCGTATTTACTTTTTACTCTGCGACGATGACGAAGGCGCCCCGTGCCTCCGAGTGCATTCTTCTGTGTGTACTCGCCCGCACACACGCACGCGCGCTTGCATCACCAGCCAAACCCTGGCCGATGGGAGATTTCCCATGATGCAGTGCAGCGTCACAGCGTGCGGTTGACCTCGGAGCGGGGGACAGCTCGAGGTTTGGCTGGCAGACGCGATGCGCCTTGGCATGTTGCTGAAAGTGTGATTCTCCGAGCCCCGGTACAAAAAAGCCGAGCTGATATCCACCTCATACTCTAGTTTGCCGTCATTTGGGGATGACTCATCCTGGCCTCCATATCATGCTGCTATGTCATGAGCTATTAGTCGGTGATACTGCCACCTGTCTAAGGCCCAAATCAGTACCTGAGTTATGTGCTCGTTGGCAAGCACAGCAGCGCTCTTATTTTTAAAGCTGACATTTACTCAGCTGTCAAACTTGAATACGCTTTTGATAAATCTTAGCTTTGCGATCCATAATAACTGTTGAGGATTCTCAGTCTAGACTGGTCACTCCGATGAACACATTAACCTAAGATATGAGGGTCATTAAATGAACTGCCCACTTGTAATGGGCGCGTATGGCCGACCTTTTATCTGTGTGTTCTGGATGGGAAGCCGGTGGCGATTACGGGCTCCTCGTCACTCACATTAGCTCCATATCGGTCAGAAAGCGTCACGAGGTAAAACAAAGTCTTTAACATTATGAAGTGCTAAACTCATCAGCATCAGCAAAAACATGAAAATACTTGTATAAATAGATCTGTGAAGACAAACAAAAGCATATTTATTAGGTTGTAAATGCAGGCAAAGACATAAAAATGAATGAAAACACTGGATCCAGTGCACACTAATGCCACGGTACTGTCTCTGTACATGTTTAACAATCCTTCAATTATCTGTGTTTAAATTCTAGATTAACAGTGTTTTCCCTGCCTCCTTTCGCTGGCTGATCCATCGGTCGGACATCTATCGTCGTCTTTAATCTTAGCTTATAGCTGAGCTCGAGAGCAGATGGAGCTTAGTAAAAGAAGCCTCCATCCTGCTGTACACACAGCTGTGGAGCCATTGGTACAGCGCTGTGTACAAGCATGTAGCCCATACGTTGTGAAAAGGCATCTGTCCGTGTTCACAGTCGTGGAGCGTCGCCGTTAAAGGGACACAGATTGACATATTGATTCAGAATCAAGGAGTAACGCATGAAAGGGGACGGGGACAGTTATTACAGAGAGTGTGTGCTGTGTTGTTGAGCATGTCCTTTCACAGGCATTTTCATTGGACAGATGCACAAAGTGAGCTTTCAGTTACACTAAATTTCATTTTGTTATTGAATAAGTCAGACGTTTGTCCCTAAATCCCCCCTGGCTGCTTTTAGCGAAGCTGTAAAAAGAACCGGATGACACTCATTGCAAACGCGCGTCCGATTCATTCAAAGTCAGTTTTTTAATTAACTTTTTCAGCTCAGGTATTGAATCTGTCCTGAGAACAGTTTGGTGAAACGCTGACATCTGTCCTTCCCACGTCCTCCTCAGAGAGAAGTGGTGTCCTCCACTCGTCTGGCTGCCATGCCCCCCGCCTTCAGCACCAGGACCCTGCCAGCGCAGGCCACCGAGTACACCTTTGGCTTCATCCAGGTCCCACAGGACGTAAGTGCAGATGTGTGTCACAGCTCAGGCTTCAAAACTAACTTTGATTTAGTGCAAGCACCGTAAACGTTGCTACTGATTTACTTGAATGCAAGGAAATAAGGTCATGCAGCAGAGACAGCCTCTTCTGTATATTAGGTTTTCCTCAGCCTCCACTCTGCAACAGAAAATTAAAACATTTCCAGGTACTTTGTGTATGTGTTTACATAATCACTGAGCAGCACTTAGATTTTTTACAGCTCTAATCTTCTTGTTTACATCCTCCTGTGTTTACTCAACCTCAGTGACCATCTACGCTTAAGTGTGTTTGGTTTAGTTCGTTTAGGTTCAACTTTTTGCTACAGTAGTATCCGGTGCAGATACAGACCTGTTTTCTTTCTCCGGGAGCCTGATTGGCACAGGACCAATCCCCGTGTAAGTGCACGTGGGTCTGTGCTCATGTAAATTGCATTTGTTCCACTCAGCCTAGATGAGATATAGAGCATTGGTGTGATTGTAATTTACAGCTGCTTATAAATAGCTGTGGCTATAATAGCTCTCTTTGAAGAACTGTTGCCACCTTATTGGGAATGTGTATCAAAGCTTCACTCAATCAGTTGTGGCTGAGTAGAAACTCTCGTGTGTGTGTGTGTGTGTGTGTGTGCGTGCGTGTGCGTGTGTGTGTGTGTACGCACACGTCAGCTGGTGGCGGCTGTGCGTATGCTGTCACCTGTCTCATGACTCAGTGTCTCCTGAAGGATGAAGTGGCCCATCTGTTGGTCCCAGCCCAGGGGACACACGCATCACCTACACTTTGCAGCCCCCAGACGCACGCGCGCACACACACAAACATACACACACACACACACACACGCACAGCTTTAGCACTTGTTGCAGGGTGACATGCACCTTAGACCTCCCCTCCTCACTCTTCCTCTGTCACACTGCATCTGTCTAACCCTTCCCCTGCTCTATTCTCCCTTGGCTTCCCTTTCATGTGTGCGCCGCCTGCTTTATCTGAGGCTTTTCACTGTGTCACTTACACTGACAGTACATCACAGTGTGCCACTTGCACTGCGCCTTCGCTGCCTCACATGGGAAAGGTCGCTGCCTTTGTTTTTGTTGCCACCTGATGTCTCGCAGAGAATGCAATTGTTCGCCAGTTATGCGGCTTCATGATCAGTCTGGAAACCTTTTTTTTTCCTCTCAACACCAAATGTCTTTCTGTCAGTGGAGATCATTCCGGCGCACTCGCTGTATGTTCCAAGAAGCCACGGTATTTTCAGGAGCAACAGGATTACACTGTGCTCTCGCCTCTGTTGTTTTGAAGGAAGAACACCCTTAGCTGACACTGTGACTAAGACACAATGTGCATCTGTCATGCTGAGTTCCTACTTCCATGGATGTCATGAACTCTCTCACTCAGGACATGCTGCCACTTCTCTATTAAGCTAACTTTAGCAACAAATGAAGTCCAGCCAAAAACTTCCATTTAAATCCTAATGCGACAGATGAAATAATTTCTTTTCAGACTGGATGATTTGTGTGACTGAGGCTACACGCACACTGTCATACAGTAGTACGCCTTGTTGAAGTCACTGATGTTCTGATGTTGAGCGAGCGTCATCAAATTTCCAACGTTCCTCGACTGATTTCAGCCTCCTCTTAATGTGTGAAAGTGCTAAACGGCGCATAAGAAGGGGTCACTCCAAGGCCCTCATTAAATTCCTGTTGCCCCCTCATGAGTGTCACCGCGTTCTTGTTCGGTAATACTCTCTAGCCTGAGTCTACTGTCTCCTCCCTCACTGCCCCCCCCCCCTCTAGCCCTGAGCTCCCCTGCAGCGCCTGTGACAAGATGACCAGGGGGAGACTGGGGACAAAAAAGGCCCTTAGTTTTGTGCCTGGAACAAGCTTCCCTGCCCACACATGTTCACACACACGTACGCCAAACACGCACATACCCAAGGGCGGCTAGCTCGAAGGGGGTTGCCATGGAGACAAGACCAGGGCGAGAAAGAAAGGAAGTGAGGAGATGGATGGTGTAGGGGAGGGATGGATGATGGCCAGGGACTGATTTTTTTTGTTTTAAAAGTGTCTTCATGCCTTTGAAGATGCAGCCTCCTTGCTTTTCTCATCTTTGCTCCGACTGCTGGAGGACGTGAGGTCAGGCTCGCATTGCAGCTGTTCACCTTCTTCACCGTGCGTTCAATCAAATGGCGGCCTTTCATGCTGAAGGAGGGTAGGAATGAGAAAAGGGTGAGGTAACGAGCTGAAGTGTGTGAGAAAGGGATGTGAGGAGGAGGAGGAGGAGGAAGGTGGTGCAGGAGTTACACAAACTCAACTGGTCGAGCAGATACTTGTTGTGCTATGACAGAACACTGATCCTGTAATTGTATTGATTAGCGAATTAGGTTTATGTGTGTACATATCTGTAAAAATGTCTTTGATGCCTTCCCCCTCCCCTCCGTTATCCCTCCTCCCTCCGCTCCTCCAGGAGGACGCCCGTGCAGACGTGGTGGACTGCGTGGTGCGGGACATCCAAAACAGCCAGTGCCTGTTGAACGTGGAGTACACCGGTGCCTCTTGCCCACACGTCACGATACTGTTCGGGGACACCAAGGAGGACGTGGGCCTCGGCCTGGTCAAGGAGGGCTTGGTCATGGTGGATGTCCGCAAGGAGAAGCACCTGCAGAAGATGGTAAGTAACAAAAGATGCTGTGGACGTTTCTTTCTCTACTGATGTTATGCCACTGGGAGGTTTCCTGCTTACATTCTCATTCCAAGCTTAGTGTTCCTATTGGCTTGGGCCCAGTATATAGTATGATAATATAGTGTTTGATGTGGAAAGATCCATATGTCTGGTTTGGCTTCCTGACAGCTCAATAATCACCTCATTTCCATCCCAGCAAATGTTCATCCAACCTCTGAGTTTGTCATGAGACAAACTGTAGCTTTCATGTGTCCAGGGTTTGGACACATGAAAGCTACAATTACACTAAATCTAGAGCCCAAGAGACAAAATACCTCACTTGTCAATCTGTAGCCACATAATATACATTCACACACTGTAATTTGCCTCAGATGGCGGCCATTTTGTTCAACCATAAAGCGACGCTCATTTACTTTGGCTCATTATGCTAATTTGAGCAGCAGATTCAAAGCCAAAAGATGAAAGATACTGAGGAATAGAGGACATTTGTTCCTGATGCAATTACCTCATCTGCACATCCCCAATATTAGTCGCTGGGCTGTTTATTTAGGCACAGTGTCTGTTATTTAGTAAGCATCCTATCCTGGTTGGAAATGCACTGGCTTACTGGCCAATGATTAGTATCCAGGGACTCACAGGTAAAGAGAAAGGTAGCGATTCAAATCTCCAGTCCCTAAGACTAATATACTCGTATGTCAGTAGATTTATGATTTAGTGGGTCTTTGCTATTCAGCAGCTCTTTGCTTCTTCCTTAGTGGCTACAGACAAATATTTTGATGTGGACAAAGCAGCAGTGCTCACAGTGTGCTGAGGCTCTGCAGCGCTCCTCATTTGTAAATCCACCCATCATGTCTGCGTCCAAGCTCAGAGCTGCCTCAGCCTCGGTTAAAAGTGTGCGACTGTGCTGCCTCTCAGATGCAGTAACTGCGCCTGTGATTCATAGAGCGGTGCTGTTGGCAAGAAGTATACAGCTTCAAGCTCTAGTGATTATGAGAGTGAGACTGAGGAAATGGCTTCATTAAAGGTGATTTGTTGTCTTTGGATAGAATCGGAAATTGTTTTTGATACAATAGTCATTTTTGAGTATTTTTGTTTTTTTTTTCCATATCAATAAAACCAAATGTTGTGGAGATTATTTTCACTGAAGTCCAGCTGTTCAGCCGTTGCCACGTGGTACTTCTCAGTAGCAGTGGTTCTCAGGCCAAAGTAAATGTTAGAACCTCTCGCTGACCTCTGGATCCGTGCCCCTATTGCTTTCTCTTTTATAGAAAACTCCCCTCGGGCTTCTAGTATCCACACCAGCACGCCCAGAGCTCTTTGTAGCCTGCTTTCTCTCCTTTCAGTCCTCCACGCTGTCAGCCTGTGTGTAAAAGTGACTTTTGTCCTTCGTCTCTGTTCCAGTTGGCTCTGTCCTTCCTTCATTATCCATTCCAGGGGATTGAAACACGGCCGTTGTAATCTGCACCCTAGCGCTAAGCATTGCGTAACAGATGGGCTGTAATGTTCACTGGCACTCCGGTGACTATCAATAGTGAGACGTAAGTGCACTGAAGGTTAACACCGGTCTTTGAGGATGGCGTTGTCCCAGGAGAGGGACGGCAGAGAGAGATATTCATCCATTTGGGGTTTAATGCCCCCCCTAGTGTAATTGTGCCTTAAGCCCAGTACGCACAGCATATGGATGCTTATACGACATCATCATCAGCATCATATGAGAATATGACGACTGATAAACAGGCATTGTGTCCATTGTGGGCGAACGCATGGAGCTGTGCCAGCTGCTTTGTGATTGAAGTGGGATTTTAAGGAGAAGGACTCTGACCGTCACCTGGAGGTTTGAATGGTCGTACAAGTAGGACTGACCCAGAAACCCTGACATTAAGTCTATTTGGTTTCATTCCTCCCTCCGGTATAATATGTCTGTACAGCTGGCTGCCATGGGACACAGAGGCCGACTCTACATATAACCATCATGCTAGTAGAATAAATGAGCTGCTAGCAGCGCCGGCCTCCGGCCGTCAGACTCACAGCGGTGTCAGTCACATCATTTGGTCCGTCTGCACCCCCCTCCCCCCCGACGACGGCTATTCCTGAGTTGGGAAAGAAAATCAGTTTTTCTTCCCTTCAGAGTAAAATCTGCCAAACGCATGAATAAAGCGCGCATTGATTTTCCCTGTCAGAAAACGCGGGAGAGAAAGTAAGTGTGGAGGGCGATCGATGGGGCATCAGCATGCACGGGACCGGTATTAACGGTGGGGAGCCCGGACGGCGCCGACAGCGCGGGGCACGCATGATGACGGCAGTTAGTTACAGTGAAGCACTGTTGCTCCGCCTCTAAACCACAACAGAAAGTGGGCTCTGGCCAAACTCTTGTGCCTTTGACCTTCCTCACCACAGACACTCAGTCCTCCTTCCGCTCTGTTCGCGGTGAGACTTTCCTGTTTTTAACCACATCAGTTTGTCGCCCTCCTCTTCCTCTCCTCGTCTTTCCTGCGCCCTCCTCTTGATTACCTCCTTCCTGTTTGCTGGGATCTGTCCTCGCGTTGCTCTCTCTCCTCTCCATGCTCCTCGCTGCATGGCTTCACCCTACTTATTCCTCCACTCCCTCTGTTCCTTTTTAACCTCCGTGTTCAGAGCTGGAGTGGCCCATTTGGACGGCGACGAGGAGGCAGCACATTTGGCTTTTGTGTGCGCTAATGTCATGATGAACAATAATCCCCGTGAATTAAAGTGGCAGACCTGATGTCAGCCTCCTAATAATCTGATGTAAACGCCGTTAGCGGCAGCCTGCCTCAGGCCGCGCTGGAAGCGCTGCGAGGCTGAGCAGAGACGCTGTGTGTGGGCTCGTGCAGGACGCCGTCGGCCGGAGCAGATGCCGCGTTCTTTCCCGCAGCAGCTGTCTTTGACCAACGCGCATTAAGCTGCCACGAGTCTGTCATGACAGCGCCGCCGCCGTTCCCGGCTCCACGTGCTGCTTTTTGCCCGCGCGTCGCCAGCGTGACGCATTCAGACTCTCGCAGGCCACCCGCCGCTAACCCTCTTGTCATCTCCGCTAACTGACATTGGCGCTAGCCTTTAAAGTTCATTAGGGATACAAGCTAATAATCTCCCGTTTGCTAATTACAAGACAATTACTAATGCGGAAGTGTCTGCCTCTGCCTCGCTGGTGCAATCATTATCAATCACCAGCAGCCACGAAGCTGATGAATGCATCGAGACCTAGATTCCAATATGTCCTCTGGTGAAGCAGGGACAGAAATGGCGCTCGCACAAGTTCGACAAATGCTCGTGACGGCACAGTTAGCGTCTTTATTAGAATGTCACGTTATTGTGTGTGCGCAGCAGCCTGGGTGCAACAGCTGTGTGTCGCCTCCCTGGGAGCGCGAGTACTGGAATATGTAATTACCCAGCAGCCCTTAGGGGAATGTAGTTTTATTTTATCCTTTTATCATCTTTTGCCGTGTTGTTTTATATCGAGGCCTCATTTCTGCTGAATGAACGCCGAGCAGGGGACTCTCAAGTAGCTTTGAACGGCTAGAGGAGAAATAAGAGTTGTCCTCCCCGAGAAACGAGCGGTGAGAAAGACGCAGGAGGCCCAGACTTCCACGCGGTGCTTCCATTTATAGAAAATGTGACAATGTCGTCCTTAGCAACCATACTGTCAAAGCCCTGACGTGGACGATTAGGCTGATGATGCTGCTGGAATAACGGGTATAGATAGGTAAGCGCCCGTTGACTCGGCCTCATTCCCTCCACCCCCAGCTCAAAACTGTCCCTAAAAGGCTTTTATCCGTATGCAGACCAACACACACACACACACACACACACACACACACACACTGCTTCCTGGGTGTGTGACAGCATGTCCGCTTCCCACCAATGGCTCAATACCTAATTTACAAGTAGAGCCAGAGCTGTGGCCTTTTAACGGACATTTTCTGCTCCCCCATTATCGAGTGCACACGCTGGCGCGGGCCGGCGCCCCCCCTGCCGCCGCCGCCGCCGCCGCTCTGAGGGCCCTTTCGACATGTCCTGGCTGACACGCGCCGCTTCCCTCCTCTGCAGATGCGCCTCCCACACGTCCTCGGGTCGAGCACAGGACAAACACAGGCGAAGCAGTTCAAACTCCCATTATTTGAGAGTTGTGTGATCTTGTGGGAGAAGAAAAAAAAAGGATCCTGGCGTCGAGCGGTAGAGATTTACACAGGCTTTATTAAAGTAAGGGAGTAAATGTGAGTGACGTTTCCCTGTGACGCGTTGTTGTTTACGCAAGACCCGAGTTCTTCCCAGCGCCGGCGGGAGATGCTGGAGAATATTCCCTTTGATGTCCGTTGTTAATTCTCACATTCGATGCGTGCACACTTCACACGTGTGACCTCCTTAACTCTACGAACTCACGCTGGTGGGCTTGTCATCCCGCGTTGCCACGGAACCGTCTGATCTCCTCCGACAGCCATGCTGGGGGGACCAGCATGCAATAGGGCATAATCCCAGTTTACCTAGGATGGCGACCATGACGGGCATACGCAGCTTACATCAGGGGTTTATTCAGTCGTTATGGGAGGGATAGTCGCATTGTTTTCTCTGCTGTTTCTCTGCTGTGTGTTTTGTAGATACGGTTACAGATTGTATAGAACCCCTCATGAAGTTTACATTGTAAATGTAAAATTTATGTCATTTCTCACACACACACACACACACGCTGGCACGGTGCTTATGTAACGAGCCCTTTCCTATCGAACCACTTTTGCAGTGACGAGTCTGAAGAGACTTTTTTTTTTTTTTCTCCAACCCCGGCCTCCTCTCCGCTCGCCATGCAGTATTCATGCGCTGGCATGTTGAATGAGAGCTGTCTCTTTGGACTACAATCCACAGCTCAACCAAGTACACTCAATTTGCCACGGTGTGAGTTACAGACATAAAAGCCATTATGTTCTCGTCGTCGTGCTGACGCCGGTCTGTCTCGCGCAAAGGTTTCTTTTTGGTTTTCTCCAGTAGAGTCTAAAGAAGATGGGCAGAGGGGAGATTAAACGAGACGCGGCGAAGATTGAGAGCGGAGCGGGAAGAGAACAACACTGCAGCCTGATAGAAACAATGATAAAGGGTAGCGGTGTCAGTTTCCCACTGCCAGCTTGTGCGTGTGATCATCATTGCTGTTAATGAGAAAAGCCCAACATGCACGGAGGACAAGCCTCATTGTTCCTTCTCCACTCCAGCGTTTTTTTTTGTTTTTTTTTAACATCGCCTGGCATCGGATCTCCGGGCGAGCACACGAGGCGCCGAAACTTCCATTAGTCACTTGCTTCTCATATTTACTCGGTCCAAAATGTGGTTTCACCTAGCGCCTCGGCGCGCTGCGAAATCAAAGAAGTGGCAGCGCACCTACGCACCAGACGTGCAGGCCCCAAAGGAACGCTGGAGCACCGGACCCACCACCTGGTGTTCAGCTTACTGAACACGTCTCCCTCTGGAGAAGCACCTGCACTAGTTTTTTAGGTCGTATCACGAGTCGGCTTCTGGGATCAAACTCCCCGAGGGTGTTTTGCTGCTTGTTGCAGACTTTGAACAAAGTGGATTGGATGCTGTGTAGTAATGTGACATTCAGGGGACGCTCCCACACACAGGCCGTCGTCATAGCTCTGTAGGGTCATCCAGACATTCTGCTTCCTTTCACCTTCTCCGTTG
Organism: Betta splendens; assembly: GCF_900634795.4. Lineage (NCBI taxonomy): Eukaryota > Metazoa > Chordata > Actinopteri > Anabantiformes > Osphronemidae > Betta > Betta splendens. The sequence continues at coordinate 9,678,326 of NC_040889.2, forward strand.
GCCCCGTGCCTCTGCTCAGCCGGAGCGTTGGTCCCTTTATTCCCAACTCGGCGTCATCCCGTTCTGCATCCTCTCTGCAGTGACACGTTCGCTCCCTTCGCAACTTGAAGTCTCCTCCAGATGAGCTTGGCGGCGTTTGTGTTGCAAATGAGCCTTTATGCCTCCCCACTGGAGCCGATAGAAAAGCTGTGAAAGGAGGATCCGGAAAGGGGGCCGTTCGCGATGCGAAAGGCAGTCATCGCCAGCGCTCAGCTGCGCGCTGATTGGCTGTTGTATTACGCGGCGCTGAAGTGAGCGCCCGGCACGGCACCCTCCCTGCCGCGGCACAAAGCGGCTGCCGCGCCGCTTCCAGCGCGCCAGCCGTCATCTGTGCATATTGTCCTGTAGTGCTCTTCACTGTTTCATACATTACCTTGCATGTGGATTCTTTCAGCCACACAGCGTTTGGTAAAGTGCAGATAGAATATATTTGCTTTTGAATGCGGAGCCTCTCCTACAGCAGGTTGCCATTTTTGAACAAATGTGTTGTACTTGAATATTGGTGAATTCACGTTGCCTAACTTTTGAAGTGTCACCCAGACCTGCTGCAGGCACCGACAGCTCGCCTGTGAAGGCCAAATGGTGGCAGTGGCCCTTTGTATCGGTGAAACAGCATCAGCTGGCTTTTCCATATGGTGGCATCTGCCTGGTGGGACCGAGATGCAATATCCCAACGCTTTCCCCACGAAAAGCCCTCCGTTAGTTGGCTTTGATGAATGACTGGTGCCGCTGCGGCATTCTCCCCCGCCGCACATTCACACGTGCACCCGCTCAGACAAAGCTCCAGGTCTGTTATCTTGGCAGTGCCATGTGCAGTGTAGCTATCAAATCAACCTATGTGTATGAGCTAGCTAAGCAATTAAACTCCAGAGCCCCATCCACGCTCGACAGTTTTAACATCTGGCATCCTTGTTCTGGTGTGTGTGTGAGCATCTGAGTGTGAAAGCCAGCTCATCTGCTGCCATAATAAGCTCCAAAACGTGTTACACAATGACTCCATTACAGAAACACAGTGATTCTTCTTTATTAGTTCTCTTTGTTTTGGCTTTATTTTGCTCTGCAGTGTATGTAAAGTATCTGCCGCCGCCAGTCACACGGTGAATGCTGTGGGTGGCTGCGGGAGGTGAGGTGAACTGTGTTTAAAGACCATGGAGCCGGATCTCGCTCTGACTCCACTCTGATGCTGTAGCAGGAGGCACGTGTGGGCAGGATCGCGTTGCTCCGGAGGTCTGTAACATATGCTCCGAGGTGCATACAGGGAAATGCTCTTAAACGCAGCGTAGTGAGTCTGTGAATGTGTGGCAGCCTGTGTTACGATCCATAGACTGACCCCAACGTGACATAAACTCTCATAAGCGACTCGTGCCTTACTTTAAGTCCTGAGCTCTACGTTGCAGTGACCCTGAATGAAGCAGATACCTTGGACCGGTTCAGGCAATAAAGCACTGATTTGAGATGTAACCTGTCACACACATCTTGGACTCTGTATGAGGAAATGTGTATTAATCTTCCTTCCACTAAATGAATAATAATGCTGTCAACATGGTATTTTGTCCACATTCCTGTTGGTGCAGTGTCATTGCGATGCTTCTCCATCACACACTGGGACTGTGGGCCCTCCCCCTCGTGGGAGCCGCTCCCTTAAGGCGTCCTGTAAAAGCACTTGATTATAAACTGCTGATACACCAGTGATGGTGGCTCGAGGCAAGCAGGCTTTTGTTTTTTTGTGGCGAGTAGCTCTGCTAATGTGAGTTGCAGAGCGATAAAGCCCATCCTTACGATGGATAAAGCAATGACCCCAAACAGCGAGCTGTAATGTGGCGCTCTGGAGGCCTCCGTCACACGCTGGTGTGCGGTGACATAACCGCTCTGCGTATGTGTTGTCTTGATCTTCAGAGAACACTGTGTTCTTTACATGCAGCGACGCTGGGCGGACGAGCAGGCGTTCCCCTGGAGAATCGGTAATGTTAATATTAAAGTGGACCCTCTGCAAAGGAACTTGTGAATCTCCATATAAGCAGCTATAAGGAATGTCTCCTGGGGCAGAGCAGGGTGACAGGATGCATTGATTCACCTTAATCCTCGAAAATCCTACGTAGGACACAGCAATGCGATATGTTAATGACTTGTCTCCTTATACCCGTAGGTGACGGAGTACCTGAACAGTCAAGAATCAGCCAAGAGCGCCAGGGTAAGTGTCTTCATCCCTTCGTCCCATTGTCTTATCAGCTTCTCTGCCACCTCATCCTAATAATTGTGGCTTGTCTGCCTCTCTGTGAGAAATCCTATGTTGCCAAAACAAGAGTACACAATTTTGTAGTGAGAAAGTGTCTTTCCTCATTGATGCGTCTCTCCCTCCCTCCCAAGATGACACGTTACATTGGCAGTCGCCACTGTCCCATATGGACCACTGCCCACAGTCTGTGCAGGTCCATACTGTGAAAAGGGGGGAGGGGATTGGCGCTAAAGCGCGTAGTGGAGGTAGAGGAGTAATGGACTGTAATCACAGGATGCCGGGACACTGAATGGTTGAGCTGAAGGAAACAATGAATGATGTAAATCTAAGAAGGCTTTCACAAGAGCCCCTGGGATTTTGTAGTGACCTGCTGGAGCAGAGGTAGTGGGAGGTGGTGATGACTGTCACCCGAGAACCTACTACCATGTTTTCAGGGTGTCAGGAAGGAGGAGGAGGAGGAGAGGAAGTCAGTGAAGTGAGAGACGCCGAATATGAACAAACGACTTAATTCATTCATTCATTCTAATAACTAGCGCTAATTAGCACAGTCGCTAATTAGCTATGAATCACACCATTAACAGCTGAGTGTTCGTGCCTCCGAGAGCCAACAAAGGAGACGGAACACTCGAACGCGCAGACACACGGCAGCCCTCAGACGGCGCCATTTTCCCCACATTTACATAAGCACTCGTGCTCCAAACGGCACACACCGACTTGGCCAACTGCATCACGATAAAGGCGACACGCAGCCAGGGACCGTGCGTGATGGGTCCTGAGGCGGCGCATGTGCGCGTAATGGAGTAGCCTGGCTGGTGTTTGGATGCTGCCTCCGCACTCGGGCTGTGAAGCATGTTGTTACAGGCGATGCACGGTGACGTCCCATCGCAGCAGTTAACGTGTCTGTCCTCCCATCAGCTCAACATTTGGCGCTACGGAGACTTCCGCGCGGATGACGCCGATGAGTTTGGCTACCGACGTTAAAAACGAGGACAGGAGGAAGGAGGAATCGACCACCCGATCAACACCATTCCAAAGACCAACATGGACGGCAAGTAATGCATTGGACAGAAGACAAGGTAGACCAAGAACCCCAAACTCCACGACAAGCGTGACTCACCTCTTTCATCCATCTGGCCCTGAGTGCAGCCCCCCCCCCCCCGCTCAACACAGGCCATGCTAGTAATGCTAAAGCTAATCATGCACTTTCCATTCCCCCTTTGTTTTCCTGACGACCTGCCAGCTCACCGCCTGCGTTATTGCCAATCTGTGTTATTTGCTGTGTTACCTTTTCAGCAGACTCCCTGTGTGAATGATGATTATGATACAGGCGTAGGTATGTGAATATGCTCCTCATCCCTGCTATGACTTTCCCACGTGCAGGATGAAATGGGGTGTTTGGCATGTGTCGTTGTTTATTAGCAAACATGCTTCCCTAATGAAATGTACATGTGAGAAGTGTAAGTATTTTAAAGAAATACTGTCAGTGGAGCCACACAGACAAACTTGTTTTTGTCTTCAGTGTATATCTGTGTGATGACCTTTTTGCAGATGTTTTGTGGGGAGTGTCATGTCATTTATTCGCTGTCACACTTTTATGATCAGTAAATAGAAACGCCCTCATGTGGCATTCGATCATCTGTATCCTCCTGTAAAGTTTACATTCTACTTAATAGCTCTGACTCTCTTCTTTCTGTCTCTGTATGCCTTGGCAGAAACGGTGTTTGAATTGTTCCCACATACTGGATCTTTGCATTCTAATAAAAGTCTGATGAATATGAACCAGCATGGAAGTGTGTCTTGATGTCGACCCCCGAACACCGTCCACGCATTGCCTGCCCAGTATCTATATGTACAGTATGTGCGTGCAGCTAGCACTTAGTCTGAAGATATTCGGTCGGCAGGTAAATCACCACTGAGCTGTTCAACTCCTTAGCCGGGAGTTGAACCCAGCACATTCACATGTAGCAGTTTAACCATTACACAATCCGAATTACTGACATCAGTTCATCATATCGTTACTCTTGAAAACAACTTAAAACAGGGTTCATTTTCTAACTTCGCTCAGTGTTTCACTATTGGAATCGCTTCCGTGTGACCAACCATGAAAGCTCAGATCTGGGGGTGCTCCGGCAGCGCCTCAATAGATCTTTTTGCCTCTCAGGACAACACTCACTGTCCGATGTTCTTGTCACTCTCTGACCCGAAGGCACCTCTATGGGTGCTTTAGCCCGTACATGGCCTAAGGTCCTACTGTATGCTTTCCCACCCCTTAGCCTGCTCTCGCAACCTTTGCCAGGGTGAGGGAGGTGGGGGCGTTGGAGGAGCCTTGGCCCCTCCCCCTTCAGAGGGACCTGCTGTCCCAGGCCGGAGGAGAGATCTTCCATCCCCATCCACACAGAGTGGCTCTCTGGGCTTGGCACGAGAGAGGTGGAATTTAGATGCAGCAGGTTTGCCAGCTGATACTATTCAAAATGCAAGAGCTGCCTCCACTCGGCACCTCTATGGTGGTAAATAGCGTATTTTTGAGGAATGGTGTGGCTTAAAGGACACTATTCCTTTTCAGTGGCAGACATCCTGTGTTTCCTTCAGGATTTGTTGGAAAAAGGAAGAGCTTTTTCTACCATTAAGGTCTATCTGGCTGCAACTTCAGCCTGTCATGTAGGATTTGGTGACAAATCAGCTGGTCAACATCCTTTGATTTGTCAGTTTATGAAGGGTGCACATCACAAGCTCCCAGTCTCAAGGCCACTGAGTCCTATATGGGATTCGACAGTTGTCTCAGACGCTTTTTCGAATCTATGAAACAGTGGGTTTTAAGTTTCTCTCACCTACAACAGATGTCAACAGATGTGGTGTCATTGGAGCTTCCATGGTTGGTCACGTTGAGGCGATTCCCATTGTGAAACACCTCACTCTGTTATCAAAGGACCCAACGTTTCACAAAAAAAAGCTGAAAGCCAAAAAAAGGACAACACTTAGACAGTAGTAGTGAGGACAGTAACATACTGTATGCTTGATAGCCGCAAGTGAAATGATGCGAAACTCTTCACAAGATGAAAGGAACCGTACTGGAACACGACGCTCAGGCTTCCAGGTGATCGACCAATCTAGCCATCTCCTTCAGGATCAGGTCCTGGCAATTTTGGAAATGGAAAAAAAATGGAGAGGACGATGGAAGGAGCTGCACTGTGTCACTTGACTTTGGTGCATAATGCCTCCTAGTAAAACAAGGGGTCAGAGTCAAGTTAATAATCATCAAAGTTGACTAATACAGTATGACATGGTACTCCTAAATACTAAAGTCCTAATTTGTGAAGTTACAGTGTATCAACTCTAGTACAAGGACATTGCTGGTGTGAGTCTGGCATTTTGGACCAAGCGCGGACGAACGAACGACGGCTCACTTGACCACAGTGGCACCAGCTTCGAGGGGAAAAGAGGTGGTTTTACTACTGTAGTTGTTGTGTTTGTTTGATTGTTTGTTCACACTTCACAATCAATGCAGCCAAAGGCAATATTATTGTAAGAAACTAAGAACAATGTATAAGAAATATTGATAATGTAATCTAAGAAAACGTTAGGCCATTGTTTCGATGGGACGGGTTGTCATATGTTGTGTTACGTCACGCTCATCAGCAGCAGCTGTGTGACGACAGCGCAACAGCTGATCTTCATTAAGGCAATTAACGAACCAAGTGCACGTGCGCCTCCCGAGCTTGAGTACCAGACGACAAGCAGTTACCTGTTAGTCAATCAGAAGGCGACGAGAGCGCATGTTCTTAGCGGAGTCTTGGCTGGTTCTGATCCAACGTGTTTTCTGTTTCTGGACGTTTTGCTTTAGTTTTCTTTGTGTTTTCCTCGAGGAGGCCGTTGGGGATCCACTAAAGGTTGGAGTGCTTTCTTCAGGCTAGTGTAGTTACTGTAGCCATGTTTGCATGTGAACGCGGCTCACCTCCAGTTTCCACGTGTTTGTAGCAGGAACCTGTGCAGCTGCGTCGGTGGAGCTGGTGTCCTTCAGAACCGGGTCTGGGACGGTGGTTGGGTTCGGGGACTGTTTTGTGCTGTCTGTCTTTTTCAGGTGAACAGCCCACATGCACAAGTTCGGTGCTGGAGTGACGGGCGGCTGCGTGTAGATCATTGTCGTGCATTGTGACTTGTTTGTGCTAGTTTCTTTTCAGGGCCCGTGTCTGGTTGAAAGAGGCCATTTGACTTCAGTGACATGCAGTTTCAGATTGTTCAGAGTTAATGTGTTGGCCTGTTTTCAGAAAGTAAGTGGCTTCTTTTGTTACTGTAGTTCAGCTTGTGCTGGGGTCTTTTGGGTCTGTGTTTTTGCAGAGTAGTGGTAAGTAACGTCCCTCGACTCCTTTTACGCTTTCAGGTTTGCTGAGGTAAGTGCAATCACTGATAACTGTGGGTTTTCTTCCTTAATGGTGTAGTAGATGTTAACTTGTGCACATTTGCCCAGCGCTAATTTATCATTTACCTCTCTCTCTACACAGACTTGTTGATCTGTGACAGCCAACATCAACCATCACTGAGGAGGGAACAGACATGTGAGAACAACCACCGGTGTTCGGTTGAATAACGACTTCCAAGCAAGAACATAAACTCACCTGTTGCTCTGTGACAACAGCCAAGAAGAATCTCCCTCATGGGAGGTGAAGCATCCTGGAGCAGACTTCTAATAAAACACACACGGTAACAGCATGTCGAAACAATGAAGGTTCAAGTGCCTCCTGGTTCCACAGCATGCACTTACTCAGAGCAGCAGCTCGTCACGTGTCCAGCAGCTCCTGGGTTCCTCTCTCCTTAGGTCCAATCGCCTTCATCAGCCTTCGGTTTTACTGGAAACGACAAGCCTTTCATCAGCTCCTACAGATGATACCTGCTCATAACCTTCACCGCTTCACATTTCACCTGCAACAACACTTCTCTTACAGTCCCTTTCTCCGGTGTGCTGCTGTGAGCGCCACAAACGGCTGCTTCTTCAGTCGCCCACAAACCAGCTCGTCTTCTGTGCCCCTGGTACTTCTAGTACTTTTATATGGCTTTTCTTTTCTCCAGGTCCACTGACCCCTGGAGCAGGACTGGGCCCCTGGTCTGACGGCATGGCTCCTGCCGCAAAGCTGTTCGCTAAACGGTTCTGATGAGGTCTGACTGTGTGTACTGATCCAACTCTGATCCAATGTTTGGATGAGAACCTCTTTTTCTAGAACAAATCAAGTATTTCTGACTACTCCAATTGAAAAAATACTCTCAATTTCTCCCACTCAAGTCAATGAGCCATTCTGACTACATGTAATTGCAGATACTCATCTCCAGAGCACAGGTCTCAGAAAGACAACAAGCACAAAGACGACCTGGACTGACCCAGAAAACACAAGTGACCCTTCGCTGCCTCACCTTGTCTGTGTAGACAAAGAACAGAATGAGCTAAGCAAGGGGGAAGACGTCAGGACGATGAAGAACTAGAACACAGCATCAACCAGTCAAACACTCATTCCAGGCATCATCGCTGTGATGCCTTCAAACACAGTGATGTCTATGGACTACTTCAAAAGCTGTGGTTTGTCCTGGACAAACTACAGGGATGAAGAACTGGAGCAACTTAAGCAGGTGACACTGTTATTACACATGATGATGATGACGAAGGTAAACCCACCACTTCAACACAAGAGCCTCTGCAACAGGAAGTGATGCAATGTGCTTATTGTAAATGAGCCAACCATGTTCTCATGTGGGAAATGTCTGTGAAAACTGGAAGAGGCACAACAAAGGCTAAATTTCAGTTTCCAAGAAGAGTAAAGAGCTCCCGCTGGAACCTACAGAGCAGGACTGACGTTGCAGCGAGCGGCTGCGGCTCCGCCGTGCGAACGCGCCCTGTGATCTCGGTGCCAGGCAACAGAAGCCGGAGCTCACTCTAGTTCCGCCAGCGTGGAGTTGTTTTTCTGGTGAGGGCTGTGATGTGCTGTATCAACGGGCCCCGCTCGCCAAAGCATATTTAAATATGCACCCAAATCATCAGTGACAATCATACGGTACGTTAGGAGTGAGGACACTGAACACATGTTTGGTAACTACAAGTGGAGTTAGGCTCAGTTCTGGCACGGGTGGAGACGCTCAGTCATCTGGGCCCCACAGACGTTCCCACACAGGTGATGCTGCAGCGGGTGTCATTGATTCATTCCAAAGATGAGTGTAATTTAAGCAACGACAGGTTAAAAAAAAAAAAAAAACCTCTGTTCCGGATGCCTGTCTTCATTCCAGCTGCCACGCCGGAGTCAGGAGCCACCAAACCAAAGCCATTCATCACCGCTGTTCATGTCTAATTACCAGCGGTTGGATGAGGAATGTGCTCCGAGGTCAATTAACAGCGCTGTCTGTTCCGCGGGCCGACCCGTGGGCCGAGCGAGCCGTCCTCTCCGCTCCCTCAAAGACCAGGTGAAGAGCGGCGCTCCGGTGGCGTCGTGGAAGCCGGACCTTCTGGTTCCGTCCCGGCTCTGTTTGCACAGCTGCCGCAGTTGCACCCACGCCCGGCGGACGCCGCAGACACATTGCAGAGGCCTCCTGTCAGGATTGTCTGCTTAGGAACGTCGCAGGCGGCCAAATCACAAGTGTGTCAACAGCAATTACGCCGTGAAACGTTCCCTTGTTGTGGGGGATTTGTAAGAGAAAAGAAAGGCCCTTTCTTGCAATCAGCCAAATTGTGTTTCGCTGTGATCTGCAGTGTCTGCATGTTTTACACACAACTGACATAATTACAACAAAAAACTGGAGTAAAGAAGGAGTCCCCTGTGAAAGGGGCCTCATTACAAACACCCATTCACTGCTCACGGGATCCTTCGTCCCCCAGGTTTCATTTAACACCACAAACACTGCAACTGACACACGAGGAACTGTTGAGTTCACTTCCCTCCACTTTTAATATGCTCATCGCCAACATCTGCAAGGAGTCCAGTTGATGTGACTCAACCTGCAGACAACTTCCACGGATGACGGAGACTCTCCAGCGACACAATGCTGAAGACTGAAGAACACAAAGACACTGAAGCCATGAGGGGGCGGGGCCCAAACGAACACACAGTCACTAATTGAACAAGGTCAAACACACACACAAGGTCTCAATTTGCACTGAACTAACGTCTAATTAGAACTACAGGTGAATCATTTCACCCAATTTAAATCAATACATGCACAATATTACAGAATGTGGTGTGATTAACCGTCTTCTCCTGCAGTTGGTCTCCACTCGGATCAGTGTGCGGTTGCTGAACCAAACCTCCTGCTGTGGGGCTTTTACTGAAAATTCATTAGAATTGATTTAATAGTAAATTAATAAAGCAATTAGTTGTTGGGTTTTCTATATAATTATGGAAGGTCTTAACTACATTTACTTTATTGTCTCATTCAGACAAGTAAGAAGTTGTAAAACAAGTTGATACGTGGCTGAGTGCTATTAATCATTTGAGTAATATTTGCATCTTCCAACTTTACTACTGCCGTATGAGTGTAATTCTGAGCGTATTGAAAGGTGGAATACTGTAGTAATTCTACCGTGTTAAGACTGGAGCACAGTACAGTAGCTGTGCCCGTGAACGCTGCATCAGGAAACAGACGCTCTTTGACGAACACAGCTCCGTCCTTTGTCAGAGCCAGAATCAGCTCAGACTCCATGAAAAGACTCCACGGCGGCTTCAGCGCGAGAACAAAAGCCGAGCGCCATTTGGCGCCTTTCACGCGTAACTGAAAACATTCGGAGACGCAACGCTGACAGCGACCGCCATTTCTCCTCCACGCGACGAAGCTCCAAATAGAAGCCACGGCCCAAAACACGCTTGGCTCCTGACGAGCGTCCCGCAAACGCCCCGAACCGACCGCTCGCCGTCCCGTCCACTCCGCCAACACAACTTTTCCCGCCATCGCGGACGAAGCGTGGCCTGGAACCGCTCTTTTGGGGGATGCCAGCCGTTTTTTCATCCCTGAGCGATTTCAAGGCGCTAACGCGCACCGGCGCGGATCAAAGGCGGTGCCGCCCGCTGTCCCCGGTGGATTGCGAGCAGTTCAGCGTGTCACGGCGCTACCTTCAAGTGCCGCTTTGTATTTGCCCGCCGTTTGGTCTCTCCTCCCTCGTAAACACGGCGGTGTCTGCGGATTAAACCGCCGTTTGATTTAAAGTTAGTCTCTAACTGCTAAGTGCACGTCGCTTCCGCTCCCCGCGAGCTCGCCGGCTCCATCGCCCCAATTATTCAGCGCTCCTGACAGTTTAGACACCGGCGGATTGAACCCGGCGCCTCGCTGCGTAACACGTGTTTCTGTTCGGCTCGTTCACTTCCACGTAACCGCAGCCTCGCGTGCCGAGCGCTCGTCATCTTAGTCAGCGACTATAAATACCTGCCGCTAAGTGCGGCACAAAGCGCGGCAGCAGCGTGGAGTCGAGCACGTGACTCCCCAAACCCCTGCAACGCCACCGTTCAAAGACGGATATTATTATATTAGGAGCAGGTCGCATACGTCACCTAAGCATCGACATGTGTTATGAGGCGGCGGAACCGGGCTCAGGGTGAGGGGCATCCGCCTCGACCGGTCGGCGGGACCCAAACCCTGGAACACGCAGGTTCTCAGGAACGCTGATAATCCAGCCAATGAAATATTTAAGATAAGTCTTAAATAATGCAGTCATGCAATTCCAATCCATTATGCTCACAAGACGTGTTTGCCTTTTCAGTCCCATCAGCATTATCCCAGTGAGACATCTGTCATCTTTTCCGCCCCAGTCATTATATTTGCACGTCCTCACACCCATAATGTTAATAAAGTATGAGCTACTGGAATTAGCCTCTGGGATCTGAGTCCACTATTAATATTCCCCCATGGGCCGGCGCCGTCCAACACCTTCTCATTCATCTCATTTAAACCAACGGCTCGGACTCGTCCTGGAGACGGAACCCGTCCCGCTGCGGCCGCTCGTTATTCTGATAGAAACGGAATTGACTGTTTTCAACGCGCCAAGGATCGAGGTGAAGCAGGTTAAACCTCGTGTCAGGATGTAGCAATCCTTAAGAAAATATCTCACTTCAAGAATTATAAGCTCTCAGATGATGCCCCCAGGAGCCGAGCCTGCGGCTTAATTAGCTGCATTGTCCACAATATATAGATTTACATGTAATTCCTTTCAGTTTTCAGTGTAATCCTGCTTCTTAACATCGAACCACCCCAGAGTATTTTTTTCTGAGCTCCATTGTCGGCCCCACACGCTGATGAGGTTATTGTTAGTGGACACAGAAACAGGGATTTGATCTTTTGCTCTAATTTAATTAAACCCTTTGAGCGACGTGAGCTTTTTGTGCTAAGTGTTCGAACGTGATCAGAAGGCGACCGGCGCCGCGTTCAGAGGCGACGGCTCCTCCACCGCCGCACGCTCCACGCTGACGTCTGAACTCGCTTTCAGTGAAACGACCCCCCTTTGAGCGAGCGTCGCCGCCAAAAGGGATCAAAGCGATTCCAGGAGTGCGAGCGCTGATGTGGGCGTTCGTTTTAAAAAAAGCCAAGTTCGCTCTGAAAGCTTTTCAGATGCGTCCAGTGCGTCGGACGGTTTGTGACAATAAACACAACATCATAATCATCATCAATAATTACAGGTTGCACCACTTTATATTTGCAGAGGGTCCCTGATTGCTGTTCCCAGGGGGTCCAGCTTGGACGGACACATTACAGCACCTCAAAGACTAAAACCTACAGAAAGTCAGCTCCCAGCGTACGGCAGAGTCACCAGCACAGCCATGACTCATGTTCCAGCATATAGACCGCCTGCTGCAGTTCAACAAGCATTCATTCACCCAGGCTGCACGTGAAGGACGTACGACACGGGGTGGAAGGACTCGCCGGGTCTCAGCCCACGCACACGCGTCACGGCTCAACCGCGGCGGCGGCGGCGGCGTTCCACAGGGCTCAGAAACTGCGCGTCGTGACATTTCCGAAGCGGCGGCTTGTGTAAAAACGGGGGAAATGAAAGACGACAGGCGTTTAGTTTCCCAAAGCCGCGTAGCTGATGCGCTCTCCCTCTGTTTGTATGCGATGTGACTTTGACCTTTAAGTGGTATAAGCGAGTAAATGCATCAACAGGAGCATCATGAGGAAACGCTGCGCAGACATGAAATGCTCCACGGCTCAGCAACGAGAGGCGCCGCGCTAGCTGCTCCTGGCTGCCGTCTAATTGCCAGGCTGCGGCGTCGCCCAGATCAACAGAACCCGGTGAGAGGAGCCGCATACACGCCAGGCTGTCACTCCCACCCGCCGCCTGAAGTGGAGAAAAGAAGGTTGAGCCGGCAATTAAGTGTCGACGCACGTGGATCCGCCTCGACGCGCACACGCCGCCGCTGCGTAACGCACTCGTCGGCCGTCGGCGCCGGCGGCGGGGGCCGAGGCAGGCGCGCGCTCCGTTTGCCGCGGAGGAAGGCGAGGAGGCTTCCAGCGGGTGAGACCGCGGAGGGGATGAAAGGCCTCGCGCTCCGTTTGAGCAGGACCTCGAAGCGAGCGCTTCCCTGCCGGACGAACCACGTGCAACGGGCCGCAGACGAGCAATGAGATGGTGTCATTTATCAGACCGCCTCCTCCTCCGTGTGTCTGTCTGCAGCCTGTTGCTGGTGCAGAGTTATGAATAAAGTGAAGCGAAGGCCTCCTTGTGAACTCTACACATACTGTATGTGTCGCTTATTTCCCAGTGGAGCTTCAGCAGGAGCTTATCTTTTACTTTTTCCACGCCTCGCTCTCAAACTTCCTCATTTTTATGAGTTCAGCCTTTAAAAATCCAAATAATAAATACTCTTCCCTTTTATTTTTTCTAAAAGTCAAAACTGCACAACAGACGTCAGGTGTGCGTTGACCTTTGACCCACCGCTTTAACGTTAACGCCGTCTAACAGCAGATCCCGTTCCATGACATTTCACGTGGCAAAGCAGTAATTATCCGCCTCATCTATAATTTAACACAATGTACCTTCTGCAATTTAAACGGCTGCGCCCAAATGAGGCCGTGTTCGATCAGAGCTGCTGAGGCTGAAGCCTGAAGGAACCCATCGCGCCTGAACCAGAGGCTGTGGGCGAGCGCATGGACGTGTGCAGCACCAGACTCCAACTCAAAGCCTCACCCCTTCGCGTGCCGTCGCTCCGCGCCTCCGTGCACGTGCCAATCCCACACGTCCCCTCAGGATGCAGCGTTGTCAAGAGGCTCCGCGGCGCCGGCGTTGCTGTGGCCCACCCTCCCGGGGCAGGTGGCGGCCTTCAGGTGAGCCTGTGAGACGGACGTGTGGGTTAAAATGCTGCCATGACGTAAGGTGTCCTGCAGAGCACTGCGACCTTAACGCAAAGCAAAGCAAAGGCTTCCAGACACTTAGCCACAATCTGAGCTTTCCGTGGCCTCAGCGGTAATGAGACGCACCCACTTCTTCAATATACCAGTTTCTGTTCACTGCTGAAGCCTCCAGAACTCATCTGACATAGAGCACATTAGAGTTATTGTTTTTATCCCGTCATGGCGGCTCCTTTTAATTTCAGCGCATGCTAAAACAAGCAGCCGCACTGACTGAACGTATGATGGAACACCGAGGGCTATTACCGCCGACAGCCTGAGATCCAGGTACCAGGCACCGACTGAGGATGTGCATTAAACTGTTCATTTGCACATTTCGCCGGCACTTTCAGCCAAATCAAATCAGTTCAGAATAAAAAAAGGATTAGGAATTCCTCTCTCTTGTTGCCTCAAAGTCCCAGCCGAGCAGGGACGGCCACATGTGTTCTGGATCCGGCAATAATCCCCCCTTGCCTTTCATCCACTTTTAATTCTTCGTTACCATGGCAACAGGCTCTGTTGTCAGGTGTGCATTGACATGCACACCCCACCCATGGCTAGCGCGGATCTACATAAATAGCTATTTCACCAGCTTGTCTGTTTCCTCGGCAACGCCAGGTGATTCTCCAAGGCAACATGCGCCCACAGAGGAGGTCGTCTGCACCCCCCCACCCCCCCTCCCCGGCTCTCACACACACACACACACACACACACACACACACACACACACACACACACACACACACACACACACACACACACACACACACACACACACACACAGGAACAAGAGACCCGACATAAATGAAAGTCAATTTGATTCTGATTTAATTTTAAGCTAATGGATAAAGCACATTTTAGGAGTTTGTGTTCCTGTCCAATTGTTGACGAGAGATCAAACACGTCCCTGTGTGACAGATAGACAGGCAGACAGACAGACTGCCCGTCTGCCTGCCTTTCACAGCCCAACGCCGCTTCCTGTCGAGCTGAGAGGTGGCGTCAGTGCCGGTCTGTCTGTGAGCAGTCGAAGGACTGAGGCGAACGTTGCCAGACGCTAAACGGGGGAAGTGGCATTAAGTCAAAAGTGTGTGTGGTCTTTTATGGCTTATCCGTTGCCATGACAACCAAGTTTCTTCTTTTTTATTTCCCCTTCGCCGTCTCCTGCAGATAAACTTGAATAACTGTTTAAAGAAGTGACATAACTCTGATGTGTCACTGCGGAAAATATTGAAATAAAAATAGTAATAGACACGTCAACAGTGAAATGAAACCACTGCCACCTCCATGATGAACAGTAAGACTACACATTAGCATCACAGTTATTCGTCGATATCAGATTCACATTCTTGTCATTTCCACTAATTGCCCATCACTGACAGTCCTGCTGCAGCCTCCTCAGCCTCCTCCAGTCGAAGCTCTCAGCCCGACATCGTCCAGCACCGTCAGCAGCAGCTCTCCCTAGTCAGAAGTCTGCTCAAGGGTTTTCTTGCCCAGCACCATTAAATTCTTGGAACCATCAGTGTGAAGGTCCAGCAGCTCGATCTCCAGGTCCCGGCTCCTCCAGCAGTCCATCTGTCACTCTTATTCCGCGGAGTCCAGCTTTTGAACCCCGACTATCGCCACTTGATGGCTGCAGTGAGGAGCTGGAAGCGCGAAGCCGGGTCCTGGTCCAGCGTTGGCCGGGGTTTAGGCTGAAGCCCTAGTCCAACCTCTGGAGTACCAAGGAGCGTGAGGAGCAGCTTGCAGTCAGGCCACATGGACACCAGGAAGGCTGGGCTGGAACTGGGATGCTCCCAGAGCCTCTTGTGCTCCACAGTGGTCACCCCCAGTGCCTCCACACAGATGCCTGCCCGTTCTACCCTCTGGTCCAGTTTTCCCACTTTCCCTGAAGATGTGTCAGTGCCCGAGCAGGACTCACCAACGGGCTAAGGTGGGCTGGATCCAACATTGTGTCTGCCCAATATGTTTCCCAGAATCCGCTCAGCAACCTGAGAAAAGGGTCTAGTCCGCTAGTCGTCATAGTGCATGTCTTGTGTTTCCTGGCCTCAGCTTTGCATTATAATAAATACATAACCTCTGCACAATGTGAGGTAATGGGACACGCGATAAGAAGAGATTTCCTCCACCGGTCTGAGAGTTTATCATGCCTTTCAGTGAGAAGAGAGAAAACAAGTGGCGCGAACACACATTAAAGTCAATTTAGATCAGCGTCACTCTCTTGTCACTGCTTCTAAACAACGTCTGCCTGGAGGGCAGATGAGCTTTATCTTAATTCCAGAGGCCTCCGTTGTAACAACGCCGTCAACAGGTCTGCGATTACAGAGGTTTCTGGGTAAAGCGTCTTTGTTGCCGCTTCCCGCTGAACCCTAAGCGTTACAAACTGCTGCGCCGCAATCCGGAAGACAAGGTGTTTGTTTTAGTGTAATTTGTCAGAGAAACACAATTAAATCTACCTTGGCAGCTCCATCTTTCATGCCTTAGAGTAGCCTTGGATCTCTGCCTCTTGATTTCTGACATTAAAACTGTCCCCTTGCCATTTGTTGCGCATATATTAGCCTTTACATGATTGATTGAATTCATTCATTATTTCGCTGCTTTTAATCTGCTCAAAAAATGCCTGTAGGTTGGGACTGAATGGGAATTACCCTGCAGAGCATAGCTAATTACCAAACATTAGCATATGCAAATTTGACGCGCTATCTTGTGTACAAAATGTTGCTGGTGGTAAACAGTGGCTAATCACTTTAACGAGTTGAGCTGTTTAAATGCTGGTAATTGCGTATTGTTTAAACAGATGAAATCACAGCAGGAAGACGACGACGTCTCTCTCTTTTGTGTCCACTTTGTGTTTCACCTTGGCTGCAGCGCCGTTGAAGGGAACAGTTAAGAGGGAACAGGAAGTGTGACATCTACGGAGGCTTTGAGCCTGAGCGTCTTAACACCAAACATTAACTTTTGATTCATATTGGGTCGAGTGTAAAAACTCTTTGAGGCTAAAAACCTCATTTATCAAACAGAGGAATGAGCCAGAAAAAGTCTTTACATAAAACGTTTGAACACAAACAAATTGTCTCGTCTAAGGCTCCAGTTAATAACCACAATTAAAGATTAATAAGCCAGTTATTTCCCCGTTAAATATTTCATTATTTGCTCTGTCAAATATGATAAAATAAAGAAGATTCCAGTCACAAGATCTTAAAGCACAGCTCGCTTGTTTTGTCCAAACAATAATTAAAAGCCGACATGTTTAATTAATGACGTCAAACTGAAAAGTGCCCTCTGCCTCATGAATACGGAAGCAGCGCATCAGAGTTCCGCTTTGTCTTAAGTAAACTGACTCCAGTCCTCTTATTTTATTTGCTATGACTGAACAAGTCATTCTGTTTTCATCATCCTGTGCTTGTGCACTGTCAGACATAACTAAACAGGCAGCTGAAGCTTTTTGGAGAAATGATGAAACTGATAGTCATATATCAGTGAGCCTGAGTAAAGCACATTTATATATGACTTCAATAATTACAGCCCTGACATCTAAACAAATCCCTGTTCCGCTTTGGCCCCTCAAAGACAGTTTCAGCCATCAAACAACGTTTGGAAGTTGTGTGAGCCGGCCAAAATGTGTCCGTCTGCATACGGGAACACACAGCGGTTAAGGCTGTGCAGGGGGAGAGAGGCAGAGGCAGTCAGACAGAGAGAATGAATGCTTGTGTGCCTCGGTGAATCACCCTGCAGACCTCTTACAGAAAAGATACAATCATTTCATCATGTCGCAGTGAACACCTGCCTTATCGCTCGCTGTAGGGGACCGGCCGCGAGTCAACCACACCGAAAGAGAAGCAGCGATACGGCGGCGCGTCGTCTGAGGGATGCGGACTTGGAGCGTCTGTGTTTTTAATGGAGTGGAGAGCAATTAGAATCTGGGATCTGAGCTTTATTTTGGAAAGACGGAAGAGTTCGCTGGCTTCCGTTTGGGTGGAGATGGAGCGAGATCCGCTCCCAGACCCACCTGACGCCGCCTTCCACTGTTTCTGCCACATCAGCGAACTGAGATGGTTCACACATCGACGTGGAAGTGAACAGATCCGCCCGCGGCGCTTTCTCACCTCCACGTTGTCAACACGTCTTAGCTGAATGCCGCTGCCTTTCTTCCAGACGCACCAAAGGTGCTACTCAGCATATTAAACGTGTAATCAAACATCATTACTTTTAAACGACTATGATTTAGGCCCTAATACCAACACAGGACAAGCACGGATTCACAGCGAAAGTCCTCCAACAGCACATTTGCCATCATCCTTTCGCCTCGCGCTGCCATATTTCAACACGGCGTCCGCTAAGATAACTCATTAAAGTTCATGTACATGAGCTGCGACGCTCGCCTGAAGGTAAACGTATTCTCGTGGCTCTTTTGTTGGGAGTATAAAGATGAGAGACTGGATAATTAACACCAGCGCCGCCGCAGCCGCCGCCGCAGCTGCAAAACTAAGTGATACAAGTGGACACACTTAGAATTAATACCCAGCAGGTACAGGAGGAGGGAGAGATAAGAGGGTAAACACGGGGCCTTATTATAGATCTGCTCTGTCACAGCACACACTATTAGAATTAGCCACATCACTATGCACGGCCACCATTAGTCTTTGGGTGATTGTGTGTCTTATAGGTCCCATTTGCTGCAGCCAAAGTGTGAAGCACTTTGCGGAATCATTATACGGCGGCTGAAATAGTGCATAGTGAGTGTGAATTAAAGGCTGTACTTTAAGGCTAAGGGAGAAGCCATCAATGGATTTTCTCTATATTGCAGCAGTCTGTTGTTGCTAATCCAGTGTATGGTCCCTGCAATTGGCCCCATTCGGGGCCCATGTGTAGGCGTCCACGCCTGGCTTCATTCACTGGAAAACACCTGTGGGACACGTCCATAATCTGCGATGATGGATCCCCCCCTTCTTCAATCCATCTGTATTTCCCCTGACCCCCGAGCCCGGCTCCCTCCCCTCTGCCTGTGGTGTCTGAGGGATGGGGAGTCATTAGCAGGTAATGAATGCAGGCCATGTGTCTGCGGGTGCGTCCGACCGGGGGAACCGGAGAGGCAGCGTTTTCCACACCGCTTTGTGTCCACACTCAGGGGAGAGAGAGAGAGGGGGGGGTGATTTCGGTTATTTTGGCCTTGCTCACAAGGAGCGGCGTCGTAATTGGCTCCCCTCGGAGACCGGCCGGCGTCGGGGCAAAATGTGCCCAATTTGCTGCGGCCAGTTCATTGTACAAGGCCACATATAGCATGTATAATGGATGCGCGCCTCTCTCTGCGCGTCTTCAGGGCAGACGAAGCTGCTCTGATTCTCACCCCGTAGTGTGATCGCAGGAGGCCGGTGGAAAGCCGGCGCCGTGATTGGGCGACACGCTGGGTGATGCATCGTTGAACCGCTTTGACTGCTGCGCTGCGAAAGTTGCCATCAAGAACCCCTCCCTGCTGAAATATACATCAGGATCCCGGCTGGTTAAATATAAATGCAGCGTACAGTATGTGCCGAGCGAGGACAGTACGGCTCAGTCAGCGGCGCTGCTGGAGACTCAGCCCCGTGGGGGAACGCGGGAGACGCTCCGCTTTGTTTACCTGACGGGAAGCGGTCCCGTCTCGTCCTGTGTGTTCCAGAGTGGCAGACAACTAAATCACATATTTGTGAGCTAACGCGTCAAAATATGAAAGTGCTGGTTCTGGCAGCGTGACACACTGAACCAAACCGGGCTCATGAAGTACGCAGTAATTAAAAACAGATTATGGAGAGCTTCCACAAAGCACCTGCTGCGTTTATGACGCGTCAGATGCCAAAACGTGTGCAACTTCACAAGGTAGTGCTCGAAAAGATGAGCGACGGGCAGGAGCCGGGCCGAGCCGGCCCAAACTGTGATGCTGGGGTTCTGCTGAGGCCCAGACGAGTCCGCTGTTTTAGTATCATTATAAGCCGATATCGTCTTACAGCAGAATCTCCCAATATACGGTGACCCGCTGCATCTAGTGCTCCATTCTCTTTGTAATAGCAAGAAAATGGCCCTGGTTCCGTTTCACATCGCTCTCGTACCCTCGATTTTAAGCGTCGCGCCTGATGCAAACGCGTGGCCCGGGCGAGAGCGGCGCAATAACAGCAACGCAGCGATGAGCTGCGTTCGTATCTGCAAGGGGATCAATAAAGGAGACCTGTGCAGAGACAGTGCCGGGAACCTCATCCCCGTCTGCGCTCTGATTGGCCGAGGCCACAACAAACGAGCGCTGAACTCATACTACTGCACCGCTGTCGGCTCGGCTGCTGTTAAAGAGACAAGGACAAACTGGAGCTGCATGAATGGATTAAAGATATTTACAGTTATTTAAAATAATGACTTCATTCACCTCCGTCCACATCCTCTGCTGCAGAGAAACGGCTGCAGCAGAAGACGGTCTGTACAAAGTGTTCAGCCTCTCAGAAACGGCATATATTGCCATGGTTACCCAAGAAATATGAGCTAGATTCCACCTTTTTGCTCTCGTGTCATTATAATCACTGTCTGGGAGATGTTGAGACATGACCCATCATCTCGGTGCGGTGCCAGTATTAGAAGGCTCGTTTAAAAGTCCTCTGGCTGTGATTCGGACCGTGCTGGTCAGACGGTAGCTAAATTCCGCCATTCACTGTAGTAAAACAAATTTGGACCATTTGAAATTCTTTTCCTCTGGTTTTAATAAACACAGTTTATTTTCATCAGGGGCCACAGCTCAGAAACATCTTAGTAATATGGCTTCCTTCAGATCCAAGGTCTGGTTTGTCTCAAATGTAAAAGACGGATGTCCATCACAGCCAATGATGACAAACAGACTCTACACCTTTGTGCTCCCACGAACTCGCTTACTGCACGAAAGGCTCAATTCCATCTCAAGGGCAGCGCTCCTCGCGTTCCAGTTGTCCATTTGTCGCAGTGGAAACGGGAACGCAAATGACCCTGAACTTGATGGATTCCGCTTTGGCGAGGTTCCCTCAGGGCGAAGTGGCCGTTCGACGCGTCGTCGCCATGGCAGGAGGCGGGGGAGTCGGCGAAAGGTTAAGGTGTTGGCGATTGGCTGGACGGACGCTAAGCCAGGAAGCGGGACGTCAGATCGGGGCCTGTGATTGGACGGAGGGGGAACAGTGCGTTTCTGGTTGCTTAAGCAGCCAGTCCTTGGGCCCCGGACACACTCCACCATGTTCTCATCTGCTCCTGCTAATTAGCTGCTCGCCCCAGAGAGCGCCGTGCTGCCGGCCAACCCCATCAGCCAAGCAAGCTATCCCCACGAATCCCTGCTCCACAAACAAACACATGCACCGTCACATCCATCACCCCGTCACGGCTCCCACCAAGCCAGTATTCATGAGCACGGCAGATTTTATTCATCTAATAACCCCGACCTTTGAGTGATGTGTTGATGCCGAAATTACAGGGTGTGCTCCCTTTAAGAATGGCCAAAATGGGACGCGTGAGGGGGCGCACTCATATCTCATCCTCTTCCTATTCTGCTCCAGCAGCATAATGAGCCATCAGCTACTGCTGACAACCCAACATCAGCTGGCCAATTAATGCCCATGCGTCTTTTTTAATCAGGCGCCTGTGCAGACGCCTCAGTCCAACAATGTCTGGGCCCTGGCTATTTGGAGCTCGCGTCTTTGTGAGCCTCTATAATGATTTCCGCCAGAAAAGCAGAATTCACATTTTGCCAGATGATTAGTCCTCAATGGGAGCGTCTTGGACAGGAGCCTGGAGGTGGCGTTGCAGCCAGCGGAGCGCCACGAAGCGTGCAGACTAGAAAGTACAATACGGAGGAGGTTAAAAGCAAAACAAGGCCCGCACACCTGTCCGGTAAAGAGGTCAAAGGACAAGAAACCGATGCTCCAGAGGAGCGACCAGTCGTCTCATTACAGAGTCAACAACAGTGAAACGTTTCCACACAACAGGACAAAGAAAGGGACAGGAAAAGAGAGAAAATGTGAACTTTCCAAATGGCACTGGGGGGAGATAAGCGGAGCTATTTGGCTGCAGCTGATGTTCCAGATTAGGGCCATGCTTCACTACTTTTGACAACTGCTCCGTCTGCTGTCAGTCAGTAGAGGAGCCCGTTATCGGACGATGCCCAGCAGTGGAAACCTTTCCTGGAGATGCTTCCTTGAAACAGGCCTTTCCACGTCCTACAGTATGCAGTGGGGTGTGTGTGTGCGTGGGGGGGAACTATTATGAACTAGCCATGATTCATAAGGTAATTACATGCTGGGACAGATCTAGAAAACTCCCAAGGTTGCTGCCTTGCCTTTATCTCCGTTGTCTTTCCCCTGTCCCCTCACAATCTGCAGGCTCGTCATGGAGCTGACACAGGTTATCCTGATGATGGCAGATATCATTTAATGTGGCCTCCGTGGGGGGGAGCGAGGAGCTAAGGCTAATGGAGAGTGGAGCGCATCCGATTCCTGCTCGACAACACTGCGCTGCCTGTGTTTACTGTAATGGTGCCAGCAGCCATGTTGGATGAATTTACTTAAACACTGAGCTAGGTGTGGAATGAGCACGGCAAACTGTCGGGATAATATATGCAAGTGGGTCAGCAATTACAGGAAGCATGCAGGTCACACGTAGCAGCAGCCAGTTAAGCAGATGATTGCTCAATCCTATTAATTGGCAGGTTTCATTTGCCGTGGTGTTTCACCATGCCACGCTAATGGGGACGCAAGCAGTGCCAGGCCTGGGTTTGAAGGCGTGGAAAGGCTCCTGCAGTTTACATGCGAGATGTCTATCGATACGCCTTCAGGGCAGAGGAGGCAGATGTTATCAGCGGGCAAATAAATCATACATTTTTCTCATGCTGTCACGAGAAATGTGACGGGCACCGTGCAAAGGTCAGCGCTAACGCATGCATGTGAGGACATGAGTCCTGACAGGGCGGCCGGGCCGGGCTTCCAGGAGCACGTATCAGCCCTCACATCTACATCCACACGTGGAGTCCAACGGCACATCAGTCTCTGTCACGGGGAACGCAGCGCCGTCAGCTCCGCTTTCTGGATCCTGCCAGGACCAATTGAGATCTCGTGCGTTACTGTCCCCGTTGCAGATCTGATCTAACAATAGAACAACGCAAAGCAAGCGCTCGTCAACGCGGGCTCCACGCGCGGAGGTGAGCTGGCGGGTGGAAGAGTGCACTAGCTAATCAGTGTGGCTGGGATTAATCACGCGGCGTCGCAAACAGCATCAGACCCGCTCTCACGCATCTGATTGGGCACCCTGCTGTTCGTGCACGGCTCCGGGGTCGCGACGTGCACAGAAGACACTGGAGCAGGTGCGTGAACAAACCTGCACCTGACGGCACACAATGCGAGGACGCAGACACATGCACGGCTCCCGCTGCGCTCAATAGAACAGCCTAATCAGAGCGCATTCGGTCCGCGTGCATCACGCGCTCCCAAAATACCCTCTGATCTCAGCTGACACTGGAGCCCTGTAATTAAATATGACTTCTGTCATCGTTCTTGCTTGAATAAATGAAATGCCAACACACACTGCCAGCGGCCTTTAAGAAGTCTAACCTTCCTGTCAACTGACTTTAGGGTGGGCCAAGAAAGGGGGCGAGGAAGAAGAAACGCATCAGACGGATGCTTTTAAGATCAAAGCTGGTCTGACGCACCGGCGAAGCCGCGCCGCAGAATAATTCACCGACTCTAATGGCCGTCAAAGCGCCGCTTCCCCCGAAGACGCGCACCGCGGGACACGTCCGGAGCGCCCTGTGTTCTTAAGCATCAAAGTCAATGACTCTCCCACCACGGGTCATTATTGCAAACGGCTTCAGTCAATAATGAGTCAGCAGCCCTGAATCTAATCTGACGGAGGGCGCGAGGTTTGAAGCCGAGCAGCGGCTCGTTTCGGAGCGAGCGGCACCGGGCGGCTGGAGGAGGTCCGCTCGCCGGTGTGTGCACTTCGGCGGCGCCGGGTAGCGCTGCGGAGCGAGTTGCGGGGTCCTCTGTTGTGATCGGACTGCTCAGGCACTCATGCCAAAATATATTGACTGTGACTGATTCAATTATTGATGGGTGGCTGCTTGCTTTTGCTGACTGACCCCATCCAACTGTCCCGTGTAACGCCCTAAGGGCGACGGACCCTCTGCCCCCCACCTCCTTCACTAGCACTGGGCTCTCGTCAGACCGCCCTGTCAGCCAGTCAAGTCTGCGTAATGCTAATCCAACGCGACGGCTCGCAGCCCTCCACCCCTCTTTGCGATGTCAAGGGCGTATATATTCAGCAGCATCATTGTGGAACAGCTGTGCTCACTCCGGTGCTCCGTGGCCATCACCCTGGGTCCACGGCCGCGCGGAGGATAAGAATAACAACCTTGATGCTATTGAAGTTAATGCACTGTAATGTAAATATAGCAGCAAAGGCTGCTCCTCGTCAGCACTATTCACCACCTACTGTGCAGGACTCGCATTCTTCCAACCAGAATGATGCTTAGGCATGTGGATTTAACATGAGACAACAGTGAGACAGGTTGATGATGGCTGGAGGTTCCCCACAGTTAAATAAAAAACAATAAACATAACAATAAAAAAATAAGAGTTTGACATCTGTTAAACAATCTGCTTTCTTTTCGGAGAAACCTTCCACTTCTGCTCAGGCTCCACGAACATATAAACCGAGCTCTGGGTCAACACTCGCAGACCGCTTGTCTCATTTTTCATCATCTCTCTCACCTGAGCACATATGCAAAGCCTATTAAATATCGAACAAAGGCTCTAAATCCATACCAGTCATCACATACGGGAGCAGCTGTTCAGGACAGATCAGTATACATCATAAACTAGCTAGCAACTGCTAACAAACTTGTTAAAACCCTCAGACGCAGCAGAGTAGAGGCTCAAAACAGCTGTGCATCAAAACTGAACTGAAAAACTGTGGATGCGTCACTAAAAGCTCTAATAAAACTTTGTGATACGTGTGGTGCAGATGTCACAACGTATCCGGCTGCGCAGGTGCGTTCATGTCGCGTTAGCAGAAAGTAAAGCAGGCTAGAGGTTAGATGAGAATGAGATGAAAGGCGCTATCCTCCTGCCGGCTCCCCTCCCGCAGCATCAGCATCAGCATCACTCAGTCAGCTCGCTCTGACGAACTGATGGGGAGCTCCCATTACATCATCTCCACCCAGCTCTGTCATATGCCGCCACGCGCTTCCATATATCTCTAACCGGATCACGCGCGCAAACAAATTATTTATTTCACCATTTGGTCTCCTGCATCATTTAAGGAGTCGCATTAAAATTGCAAATGCATCCACGTCGCAGCGCGAGCATGGGAGCCACACCTGAAGTACTGTAGGTCCTAATCCACTGAGAACCGGTGTTTGTGCTCCACATCAGCGGTCTCCAGGGCCACGAGCGCAGGAAGGAAGCGCTTTAGGAGGACTGGAAGTCGCACAAGCATTTTTCTCAATAGCCAGGACCCTCCTGAGTATCACCCGCCCCCCATCTGTTCATCTATCCAAACAGATGTCTAAGCAGGAATCGCAAAAAACAAACATCGCGCCGCCATGCAGTATATGGAGAAGACAATATTGGTTGGAAATCAAATGAGTGTTTGCCTGCGGGCTGTTTGGGACATTCTTGCAGTTTGAGGCATGTGAAAAAAGACTGTGTATATCTTTTAAACTTGTGCTGATTTCCTCTAATCTCCAGATGCGTGATGTGCTTCAGCAGCTCCACTCTTACTGAAGGGGCCCGGGCATCTTCCATTTATTATTTCCTCCTTTTCCTTCCAACAACGGAACATTAACTGGGCTTGACTTCATTTGTCGGAGCTTCTTTATGTCTCTGGCTAATGACCTCTCTTCTTAAACAAGTAATACTCTGCCTGCCTGGTTCCTGAACATATTTAGGGGCTTCAGACTGTTGGGGAGGTCAAGACACGCCACCTTGATTGGCACAATCCAAGGGGAGCATTCTCAGCGTTAGACTGGCGACTGGTCCACACATCAGCTGGCTGGGTGGGAGGGAATCACCACTACTAGCAGAGAAGCTGGGGCTGCAGAACAGGCCAGCACTGCCTATTCAAGCTCAGATGGGCTCTGAGCAGGGGCGACACACTGATGAGGAAGCAGGGAATCCTCATTCCAACACACGTGTCCACCATGTTGACTGGTGGGAGGAAGCCACAGAGGCTGAGGCTGCACAGGACTCAGGATACTGCATAACAAAGACTTCCATTATTCATCGTCAGGAGACATAATTATCACACCCATCTCGGGTGCCTCGTCCATTCTTACTGTAGGTGGAACTGAGAATGACTGGGCTGCTACAACAAAATAAAATGTTTCTAAAAGGAATGACTGACACACTGTATTGTAAATGCTTAACCATCAAAAATCAACAATTATGTTAATAAGGTCCATTAAAAAGCTTTTAATGAGCCTAAAAACAAGTTTTACTTTGTAGGTTCACAAATCCTTTACCCTGCTCTGAAACTGGCCCAACATCAGGACTTACTGTTGAGGCCATTGTTTCCCACTTCACCACTACAGCACAAGACTCTCATTGCTGGGTTTCATCAGACACGGCCACGGATCCTGTTAGGGAACCAGGATGAGCAGTGCTTAAAACAAGCCAACGGCGTAAAAGCCGAGGGCCACTTTCATGAGAATGTTGATCAGTGGCACCGATGAAAGGCTGGGGACGTGTGGGTGGAGTCGAGCTTCCAGACAGCTCACCTGGAGCAGCCGTGCTGTCCCACCACCAAACCTTAAGGCCTCATCGTCTCGTCTGTGTCAGGAATAATTAGGCTTGGTTCAGGGAAGCGTTAATCTCCCCGGCCGTCGATTAGCCTCCAAATCTGAAACGATCTGGCTCACGCGTAGCCAACTCCTAACTAGAGTAATTAGCCCAATTTTGGTGCTAAATCTTCCTCAGCTCAGGCAGGTTGAAGGTTCCTGCTGGAGTCGTACTCGCACTCTGCTTTTTCTGGAAGCAGCAGTGTCATTTATATGATTGATGCCTTCAACAGTAAAACTTTTCAAGCAACAATATTTGTTTTGTTTTTGGAGAGAAAATATGTTTTTGTTTTATTAGAACGTAATCAGACAGATTAGGAGGAAACTCATTTTATTAGCTAAATTAGTTTTTCAGCCCATTTGTAGTCATTTCATTATAATCCTTGAGGACAGACTAAACCCTTCCCCGCTGTTATATTTATTACATTTGATGCAGTGTCTCTTACAAGCATTTCCCACTTAATTGGAAAACACGCTCCCTCCCAGAACAAAAGAGGTGCTCTCAGCTACAAAACTCAATCTTATCAGGAGAAAGCCGTCTATTTCGGTGGCGGTGCAGGGTGAGGTGGGGGTTAATTAAGATGTATAACTAAGAAACCGCAATTAATACCTCGGCGCTGCTCATTTGGCTGCTGGATGGGGCTCGATTTAGAACGAGCACGCTGAGAATCAGCCTGATCTCCATCCGGGGACCAAATGCAGCCGAGGTTTGGGAGCTGCTTGCCTCACGTACCTGTATTTACTGGGAACGCACTCGCTGGTTTTGGATGATTGATTTCTCAGCCTTTCCATGACATGGCACACTAATTTAGCATAAACAATAAATTAATCAGCCCGTTTTTTGACATTTTTCCTGGCATACTCCAGCAGTTTGCTCTTTAGCTTGATGTGACATACCCTTTCTCTAAGTTGTTTTAGTGTGAAATAGGCCTATTACAGCCCGTCCCCAGGAGGAATCAACCTAATGATATTCCAGTGTGATTTAATATTCCAGGTGTAGTCATGGTGTCTTGCTTTTTTTGGTCGGGGCTCGTCTGCCGGACACACCGATGTATCAACGTTGGGCTGTCAAATCTCTGCGGGTTCTCCAAGGTCTTCTTAGACATGACTGACTGACCACATCCCCATTCTTTCCATCTCACTTACATGGAGAAACGCTCAGAGTGATGAGAGGCGACATGGCTGCTGGATGACGCCTCCATAAAAGAGAAAAACATGCTGCGTGAACAAGCGGCGGCCGTCCTGGGTTTTTTTCTCCTCGTGGCGCTGCCATTTGCCCATACGAGGAAGGATCTATTTTAAGTGTGTGACCTTTAACAGGTGCCTCGTCTCCGGTGGAGTGAGTGGAATGGAGGGTGGAATTAAGGGTTATTAAGTAAAGTACTGGCCTCTTACACACTTAGCTCGCTTGTTAAATTATGGGGAGACGGCTGCGTGCCCCACATTCACCCACATAACGTACGTTATGAACGTTAAAGATTATGGGCATACATGCAGATCCACTTGGCCAGGAAGCGCGGGCCTGAGCGGCGGCCATCTTTACCCCTGTGATGCTATTTTCATTAGCGTGCCCAGCTAATCGCTGGTTTTGGACGGCCTGCGGCTGCTTTTCTTAAAAAAAAAAAAAAAAAAAAAAGAAAGTCAGTCAGCTTTGCCTGGCACTGTTACTATGACGACAAGCTTATAGAAAGCTAATCACACTCCGCTCACCCCCACAAGACGCCACAAATATACAAATATGTATTCTCCTACACACTAAAATACAGCTGTAGGAGCACCATGCATCATGCTGGGATGAGATGCACAGCTGTTGACTAGAGAGCTTGCCAAAATGCCCCGTCGCTTCTTTTTCTTGGACCCAAATCAAATCCCCAATTTGTTTATGTTATTATGTTAATAAAGGGTGGCATTTCCATATGAAAATCAATATTTCAGTAGCAAGTGAGGCGTTACTGTGAGCACAGCGGACAGTGCGATATGAATGGGGCTCCATTTGGAGTGTAATTTCACTCATCTGATTTTCTCCTCCTCAGATGATGTGGAAAGAGGGTATTTTTAGAGCCCAGGTGCTTATCCTCTTTGTGCTGCTGGAGGCTAATGTTAAATGAACACATCAATCTTGGGTGTTTCAGAGAGAGTGGGGCCTCTGTGATTCTATAGCTTTTTAGCGCTGTACTTTGCCACAACACCACTGGCTCCTCAGTCACTCGAGGGGCGGAAACTTTGGCATATGCTGTAATTAAAAAAAACATTATACACTAATTCTATCAAATTCATCAAGGGCCTCAAAATTCAGTATTAAAAAAGGATGCATGCAGCTCTACAGTATATGCTGTTAGGTTTCCTTTAGTTTCCAAGCTACCACACAACAGATGGTGTCAATAATCTGAACCACCATTGTCCTGAGAACTTTTTCTCACTTCAAACTTTTATTGATCAATATAAAAGTGGAGAAAGTTATTTTTTATCTCTGTCTTATCCTACAGTAAATAATAACCTGGGTTAACTTTGATTGACACTCAGGAAATAAAAAGATAAGGACCAATATGCATCAAAGTAAACACTACAATATAATGTGAAAGAAATTTTACTATGAGTGAACTTCGGTCTTTCTGCAGTGGCACCACACTTTAACATTTAGTAGAGGTACAAATCAATGTTAATTTAGTAAATGGCAGCACATGAGAAAGGCCTCGTAGTCATGGGTTTACTCCTCTGGCTTGACTCTAATGTGGGTTGTTGGGATGATGTCAGTGGCTTCCATCTCTAGGAATCTGATTGACCAGCCGCTGTTCTGATTGCTGGGCTGGGAGCTGTCATATAGTGGAAGCGCTCTTCGATTGCCTTTTCTAGGCCATCGACTGATTTATAAGTGGGACAGCACACTGACAATACAGTCAACCGGTCATCGATTCCCCTCTGTTTATTTTACGTCATGTTGTTGGACACATTGTACAAGTGCCATAGCTTCTGCCACACAGGAGAGACTGGAGGACCTGATCACATGCATAGACACGTAGAGTGTTTACAAACGCACAAATAAGGCTAGATAGTTTAAGCTTACAGTATTAATGTAAAGGCTTAAACAACAACAACAACCAGTTAAAGAACACACGGCTCGTTTCAGACTTGTTGCCATAAAACATATGAATGTCTGTCTGTGAATGTTCAAGTGTTTCCTAATGACTCCACCTGAGGCACAATGACCATTAATCAAGTTTGGTAATCAATAAGTCCAGCAACAGTACAGTCAACAGAACCTCTCTAGGCCTCAGCCGCACCCAGATCATCCAGCATCGAACACGATGAAGCCTCCACACGTCTTACAGGTCACAAATATGGACAATTCTCCTTCAACAGGATCACTGACAATAAAACTAAGACGATAAATGTGCAATGCATGCGTCTAGCTTTTTAGTTGGGTCAAGTACCAACAACTCAAAATCCTGTTTGTTTGCTTGTCAGATAAAAACCCTATTAAGGAAAATCTTTCTTTTATGTGTTTTTGTGTCAACCAGCACATTCTGTGATTTTTCCACTAATCCAATCTCTCCTTAATTTGAGAAAAAACAATTAACTAAAAAGTGCACTGAAGAGTTTTGTACCACGGCTACAGTTTTTACAGAGTTATGTGATTAAAAGAGAAACAAAAACTGCTTTTAATAATCTTCACAGGCTCATAAATAGCGTTGATGTGAATTTAATGAAAAGATAAAAGTCACCCCCCCTCCCCCCGCCCAATGCTGCTCCGAGGCTTAAAACAGGGCCATATGCCCAGTGAATCCACGGGTAGGGTCACCTTGAAAGTATTAGGATTTAATATGATTGACTGTGCAGTCTTAGCAAAGGATTAATGCGATGTTGTCCGTATGCTCCCTGAAAACGAGAGGAGTCAACAATATGCTTATTGGGATGAAACGGAGATGAAACAGGGCTCGTTGGGAGAAGGTGCCCAACAAGTGCTCGCGCTTCAACCAGGCTGCTCAAAAATGTGGATGCAACGAGTTAACGTAGATGAGAGGGTCATTGTGTTCCATTAGCTCGAAAAAAGTCTGAGGTGAATCAGATGAGCTGCGAGACTCAATAATGTCCTCACCCCCCACCCCCCATCGTCTCTCTCCCCCTTCATCCTGCACACTCAGGGTCAAGCATGGCTTTATAAATGTTATCTGATTGCTGAGAGCTTTCCAATGCCCGGATTCGAGCGGTGAAATTAATCTCTGACTAAAATATTGACGCTGCGCTGAACCTATCAAGTGAGGCAAAGCAATCAGGCAATAATGGAGGAGGCGTTGGAGTAAATAAAAAAAAAGGAAGACTGCAGATAAGCACAATCAATCGGACAAGCTCACCCCAGGTTTAGGTGCCATGGAGAGGCTTTGGAGGGGAGTCGAGTCTGAGCAGCTACAGCACAGATGAATTAAGACAAAGTTGACCTTGAACCTCATACTTTCAATAGGATAATCTCTAGAATCGACAGGTTAAGATGCTACAAATATGAAAATGTATTATTTCCAAATCCCCACCTTAGCATATGGATGTGCTACACAACCAGCCAACATCATCACAATATATATTTTTCTATTGATGATGTCAGAAATTATTATGAATTATTTGCTTTATCTAAGACGTATTAATCACCTTATGTTGGACCGTACACAGCTGTGACCTTCCAGGCTTAGAAGAAAAGCACCAAACGGGCCTTAATCTTCTTAATGCCTCAGTCCTTTGTCGCAGCTCTGAGGGAATGTCACAAAGGCCTCCTGTAGTACCTCCTGGCAACTATAGGCACGGGGAAATAATATAATAAAACATTCATCGTTCATTTTGTAACGCCGAGGCTGAGGAACATGAGAAAGGGCGCGCGAGAGAGAAGTGAGGAGAATCAGGCGCACGTGTGGAACACGGACTGACAGGATTACTTCATGTGGAAAAACAGCACTAATTCATACAGTAAGTCCTCCTGTTTGCAATATTCATGTCACCTGGCACCAAAAAAACACACATGAGCCGGATAGCAGCGGGTCTGGAGGTCCACCCATCAGAGAGCAAAGCCCCCAAAATCCTAAAGTTACACCAAACGAGAGGAAAAAAATGCATTCATATTTTAGGAAGCGTCTTCTCTGGCGGTGGTTCCAACTGTCGAGTTGCGAGACGAAGTTCCTCCTGTACGTGAGCTTGACTGGGATGGAGGTCTGAGGAGGAGAGAGCGGCTCGCTGCTAATAAAGACACGTACAGTCCGCCCAGTCGGGCCTCTATGACTAAACACAGTGCCAGAATCAAAACGCTAACTTGCGCTGCAATATGTCATTTGTCCTTGCGCCTGGTTTCCCGGGGCGGCGGCGAGCGCGGCCTCCGGCGCCCGGCTGTCAGCTCCGCTCTGCTCCGCTCTGCCGGGGAAAAGACACCGCGACCCCTGCGCGACCCCTGCGCGACCCCTCCGTGACGACGCCGCTCCAGAACAGATTAGGGCCCCCGATGCCGGGCCACGCCGGCGCTCCTCACATGCTGCCCTTAAACAGAGGCGTGGGGCCGGCGGCGTCCGGCCGCAAGGAGTCCGCCCACTCACAGAAGCCGCCCAACAAACATCTACGGCAGTAAATAAACGTCAGGGTTTATGCGTGCGAGCGACAAACAGTCTGACAGGAACTGGTGTTTGGCTGCGTCCAGGTCAGCACACAGATCCCAGATCTGCTTCCTGAATAAAAGCAAGCCAAGCTGGTGAAGTGAGATCCAAACAGTCTCATCTTTAATTAAAACACTACCAACAAACAGAGAACAAACCAC
Source organism: Betta splendens (assembly GCF_900634795.4). Taxonomy (NCBI): domain Eukaryota; kingdom Metazoa; phylum Chordata; class Actinopteri; order Anabantiformes; family Osphronemidae; genus Betta; species Betta splendens. Next base: position 9,710,537 of record NC_040889.2, read on the forward strand.
ATCAAGAGGTTCAAACCAGTAAACTAATCATTGCTCCTCGACTTCACCACAAATGAATGTGGACTCCAGTCACCTTCAGATCCCACGTGCATCTCATCAACCTGAATAGTCAAAGTTTGTAGTTGGGTTTGTAGCCCACCTGTCACATCACAGTACTCTCCCTGCATCTGAATCTAATCGCTATAATAATAGATATTAGGCCTCGCTGACCCTTCATCCCAACGATTCCACTCAGTGCTCCTCCATCCTGAAATATGACACAATCCCCTCATTGTTATTAGAAGCTGGCTCCATTATTACCTTCTCCAAGTCCAACACCGTTTCATTTCCTGGACCGTCTCTAGGAAACTGTCACCAGGACTTTTGATGATGCACTGACTGGGGAAACGAGGTGAAGGTAAGTGAAACGATTCGCGGTGTGAGCAAATTAAGCGCTTATATTTTCTCACATGCAAGCAGAGTTTTCAGAATATATTTGGTTTGCCAATAAAAGACGATAATACCTTGAGAAATCATGATTTGTCTAATAGTCACGCCTCCATTTCATTTCAGCTTGACATTTCTTTTCATAGCTGCGTTCCTGTGGATGTTTATCTACCTGGATATTTGCATTTTCAGGTTTAAACCAAATTCATTTTCAAGCGATTTGCTTTGAGTTGCCAAATGTTAACTTTTTAACAGGGAGGTAAGGAAGGAAACATGGAGGTATAACGGTTTCGTATGATGGTTTCAAGGTAAAGGTCATTAGCAATTAGAATCAAGCAACGTCATTATCTATTACTGTTCTGCCACTATCATCACGTTTTCAATTTGTTCTTAAACCTCTCAGTGACTACAGCTGATGCAATTGGAATCATGGTAAGTAATGTGAAATGCATAATGCGATTGTTTTGCCCAATTGAGTTCATTAATCCTGGAGGGACCGTGGGGAAATGCGACTGACCTGTTCTATTCAGGGCGCCGCGTGCCGTGCGTCAGCGTGGACGAGCGCAGAGAGAGAGAGAGAGAGAGAGAGATGAGATCCCGTGGCCCCGGAAGGCAGCAGCCCAAACCCGTTGCTGTCACTGAGAAGGCTGCGAAGGTGTACCGAATAAAACCTACTGAGGGGGATAATAAAAAGGCTCCGCTATGATTCATCAGACTGCAGCCACGGCCGCGGGTTTCTGCCGCCCGTGTCCTTGGCCGCCCCCTGCCAGGCAGCAGCCTCGCGGCGGCCATCACGGACGGAGCCACATGCGAACCGATCCCAGCGTCTTGGCAGGCTGATAATTAAATATCAGCTCCTGGCGCGTGCGTATGTAAATAGCGCTCCTGCGCCCGCCTGGCCGCGCGCTGACGAGCAGACAGGGTCCTGCCAGGTCCCGCTGCTAGCTACTACTCTCAAAGACGTTATTAACTTAACGTCTGAAGCAGGTCTGAACTCGCTGGCTGGACGGCGTGTGGGCAGATGCAGGTCAGTGTGCCGGCCAGGTGGCCCGAAGAGCAGGTGGGGTCGCAACGGCGGGGGCTCATGACTCTGAGGTCGGAGGTCAGTCAGGGAGATATTCTTTCCACGGCAGCGTGGGCTTATTAAATTTCCCATAAAGCCTGTCGCTGTTGGCAGAGCAGAAGGATTTCCTGTTAACATGCCCATGTGGCCATTGTTCTGGCACCGGCCCGCTCTTTGTGTGGCTGCAGCCTTATTAATGGTGCTCTATTAAACATAGCACGCTTTGATTACACCCTTATCAGCGTTCAAGCCCATGTCAGGCTTGTTAACCTGCCGTCGAGAGCCTACTGTAAATGTGACGTTTCTAATTGAAGCGTCGCTGCGTTTGCTGCTCCTTTCATTCCTAGTCCCTGGTTTTTCTTATCAAACCACAGAGCTGCCTGCTTGCTGTGCCCCTGCATAAACACCAGCAGGCATTTTAGCCAATTTGTACCGTGATTGGAGCTGAAGAGGCCCCTGTCACTGACAAGGAGAGATTTATCAATCACAGAGGCGCCGGCTGCTGTGTTTGCTCACTTACGCTGCCTGTGCTCATCCCGGAGAAATATGCGACGGAGGAAACTGCTTTTGTCCTACGTGATAACGTAAGGGAAACGGCACGCAGCCCGGGAGAAAAATCATTAGGAGAATTTGAATATATTTAATGCAATGCGGCGCTCCAGATGTTGTTATTTGACATAAGCCAATTAAGGTGGCGTAAATGTACTCAACATGCAAGAACGCCTGCGTGACCCTACTACATATGTAAAACACCACATCGCTAATGCTGAGCGCCACCGTTTGTCAGCGGCATCCAATTAATTATCCCTGCGCCTCTGAATGCCTCCGTCTGCCTCACCTCATACGAATCCAATGGATTAACTTACGCTGTGTACAAGTAACAAAAACACGCTCCATCCTCCCACCTCTGCTTCTATAGCGCAGCTCTGATGCACCAGCATCACCAGCAGCATCAGAGTTCAACTCCTCAGTCGCGCCAGGCCCGAACCTTTATCGAACACCTCCTCAGATAAGTCCGGCCCAAAAGATAAAAGGGACATGTTCAGACAAAATAATGATTGGTCGCTAATGACTGATCAAACAAAACACACCGCCACTAGTAAGTAGTGCTTTAATGAAGTCTGCAGAACGCGAGGCGATCGATAAGCCAAAGTTCAATATATGTTAAGTCGGAGAAATCTATGTTAAAAAAAAAAGTGCTTCAAAATGAACAGAGGAAAGTGATCCGTGATCTGTGGAACGCGGCGCGCACACAAAACAGCCCAAAGTTTCCTCGTAGTGCAAATGAATTGAATGCCCTTTCAGAGACTTACACTTCTGACCACAGATGCACTGTATAATGTCACAAACCACCTTATATAATGAATCAATGTGCCTTCTCCCCATCCTCGCCCCTCCGCCTGCTGCTTTCTCTCTAAGCACTGTTGACATTTGGCTCAAACTGCACTGATTTATGCCGGGACGCCGGGCACGTGCGGCGCACACAGCGACTTGGAGGCGCGAGGCAGAGGGTGCGAAATGGGAACAAACTGCAGTCAGTATATCTCCTTAACGTGCTTTAGTGCGTCTTCAGAGGCCCACTAGCGTCTTATCGGTAATGAAAAGGGGATCCTAAGTGCCAATTCATTTACATCTGGAATATGTCAGCCATATTCATCCACACAGTATATCTGGCAGCGCATCATACACAGCAGGGAGCGTTCCTCAGAAGAAAAGAGGCCTTCAAGGACAGAGCTGCAGCTTTAAAAGCCTTGGAAGGTGAAAATACTTCATGGTTAATCGTTTAAGAGAAGCCAAACACGTCCACGCGGCACATTCTTAATGGACCCGTTGCCTCGGCGGCTCTTCGGCTGCTCGCCCGTATTCCTTTCATTTGCCCGGGAACGTTTGTGGAGCCGCACGGGCTCGCAGCTCAATCGACTCTGGATCTTGGTGAATATGTATACTGCCGCGTCCTGAATAATGTATAGGAGTGGAGTACGTTCAGTGGGATGGGGGAGACCCGTTGTGGAGCGCAGCGCGGAGCTTTGATGTGAATCCAGAGCGTCATGGATTTAAAACAAAACGCACAGATGTGTGAGCTGTGGGACTTTTGTACTTTTGCCTGAATAGATAAATTAAAAATGAGGAGCTGGAGCTTCACGCGCATCGAGTATTTACTGTACCTCACATTTATTGGACTGCTCATATAAGACAATCGGGTCAACCCTTGGTGCAAACGGCTCTTAGGTCACGTTTTCTATTTTGATAGTCATAAGCAGATTAAACGCATAATGAAACTCTGTGATCTCATGTTCACGCTCACTCGCACTACTGGGGCATGAATGTTACCACTTTAATTAACGTGTATTCTATCAAAGCAGTCCCATGCCCCTCGGATATCCAACTTTATTACTTTTTAAACAGGATAAAATGAGTAAAAATTAAATTCACTGTCAGGCTTTTGTGATTAAACAAACAGAGACAGAGCCCAGATGAAGAGAGATCATTGGGAAATATGCAAATGTGGGTATGAATACAGATCAGATTTCTCCTCGGCAGGGGATGAATACATTTACCTCTCATCTATATGCTGATGAACAACAACAAGGTGCCTTTTTTTGGCTTCCGCAAAGCAGAATCTATAATGCTTCCATAAAGCTTTCAAGGTCAGCTGTTTGAAATGAAATGAATACAGCCTTAATAGAAAAAGAGGATGTGAAGCAAATAAATTTAGACGGTGTCCACTAGAATACCGCTGTTTACAGTAGACCTTCTCTTCCAGGGAAATGACTTTCTATTCTTGTGTGACATAAGAAGACCATTAATAATGTTCTAGTAGTTAACCTGAGTCAGAACCTGCTCCAGTCCCTCCAAGCCCAGTCAGAGTGTTCACACAGAAAAGCTGCAGGTTTATGGTCCTAAAGTGGGGAGATTGCTTCTCTAACCCCTGTGGCATGAACCCACTATATCCTTTCAATCACATTCTCAGTGGTACAGTCTGTCTCCAGTCTGGGGGCTGGAGGGGATCTAGGGCCCCGGCGCCATGGAAGCGGCATCGACGCGGGCCGCTGGGTATCAACACGGGCTCTTTGAACGAACGCACCGCATTTATATTCATTTTAACCTGACTAAGATGTTCGGAGTGCATCTTGCATTTCTCCCCCAGCTTATCACTGTGTTTCATTGCAGCATCCGCAGAACGCCGCGTCTCAACGCACGTTTGGAATCGCAAGCAAATCTGCGCCGCCGCCGCTGATCCACGCAGGAAACAAGTTCTGTCTTAATCTTATCCGCAGTTTAAGGTCTGACCTCAATCCGTCAGTTATTAGTCACATCCATATTCATTTCTGCTCATCATACTGCATACGTTAGGGTAAAACCCTCAAGGTGGCACCACTCCTCAGATGCATTATAGAACTATTAAAGGACAGATCACATGAATTATTCACCAGCGCTCAGCGCTTCAGAACATTATACGACATTAGGCCCAAGAAGACATTGTTCCTCTAACAGATTCAACTGATAAGCAATAAAATGCACCACCTGTCAAACTCCATTCTAACCTGCAGCACCTTCAGAAGGCAGAGCTGTGATGGATTGATTCAATCATGTACGCACACAGCGCAGGCTACAGTACGAGTACCACAAGTTAAATCTATTTCTGTGGGAAAAACCAAGACAGAAGTATTAATACTGTTCAAGTATCACATTCGTTGCTGAAGGACACCCAGAATGAAGAACTTGGATTTGATTGAGGTGCAAACTTTTGACTAGACTTGTCTCGTACTCTATGAAATATATTTGAGGTGGTACAACATAGTGAAGCTCATTTACAGATGGCACGAAATGACTACAAGGTGAGTGTTAATGAAGTTCTGAACAGTCTTGTCTCCTCTGGCAGGTGGATAACCGAGGAATTATCAAGCCAACCACGCAGGTAAACCAGGAGTCTGGTGTCAACATCCACAAAGCTGAACTCCCGTCGCACAGAAAGAGAGCAGCACGTACAGCGAGAGTGGGTTTATAGGCGTCGGAGCCAAAATGGAGCAGGAATTACAGCAAAGTGGTCAAATGACGGCTGTGCGTCGAGGGTCGGCCGCTAAAAGGCCACTCGCCCGTGATCTGTTGTCATCCCCGTGTGCAGCTTTACGCATGGCGCTACCAAGCAGATGGGAGAGAGGAAACGCATCACTTTATATATATATATAAAAAAATGGCTGCCGCTCGGGTCGGCCTTATGCTCCGACATCTGCAAGATAGATGCTTCTGTGTGTATCAAAATACATCTCGACAATCAATCGAGTTTTCCCACCTACGGAGCGATTTTACAATTCAGGTGGAACCCACAGCCCATTGTTTATGTCTTGCGATTTAATGTTGTTGTTTAACGTGGCCTTGGTATTAATATTACACCACCAGCGTCGGCTGTCTCGTATTAATTTTAAGTATAGTCTACGATCCGGCTGCCACAGTACGGTCCAAAGGCTTAATTTAAAAGCCGTCCCGCTGTGCGCTCCCTCGGCCTTTCAGTGAGTCATCGTCTGCATTTATATTATGTTCAGAGCTTTGTAGGGAGCTGTGGTGGTTAAGGCCTCTGAAATAAAGTGAAATGTAAACAACTCCCTGAAAAAAAAAACAGCATAATCGCTAATAATGAAAGCGACACAGTTTTTATCGGTGACAGATTGTCTGCAAGCTTGTGTTGGCGATGGAGGACCTGGATGCTCCAGTTTTACATACATTTACATTCAGTTATTGTCAAAATGGATTCCAAAGCGTTTTCTGGTGGTTTCTACTCTTCTTTATTTAATGCTTATTTCAATAATCCATATGCTCACTTCGAGGAGACGAGGAGAACACGTGCCAGCGCCTGCACAAAAAATAGGGTACACTCTTGGCACAGTGCACAAAATGATGAATAAATAAGCCAACATGCTGTTAGCCGGCGGATAAAAGACACACTGTTAGTTTTCCTCCATTAAAGTCAAAAATTAAAAACTACTATTCAGCGGCGCCTCACGCAGACGGCGGCGCCGTCCTCTGCGCCTCAACTCCATCCAGCTCCCACCACCTTCGGCCGCGGCCTGAGCCTTTTACCCAACGAGCAGCACAACACGCTTCTCTCTATTCCTGCACACCCATCCTCTTTTCCTCCGCACCTCCTGCCTCCAAAAATCCCCTCTAATAAATATTAATGTCAGCACCCATGTGGCAGGGCAGGGCTTACTCGCTGCCAAATGATCCTCACACGGAATAATGAAGGTGGTGGGATCCAGGTGAGAGGACGGAGGGAGGCTTATGTAACTCAGTGCCTTGTCAGGCGGGTTTCATCTCTAATTTAACACCCGGGGAAGGAGATTGGAGATATAGCAGGAGACATGAGGAATTAGCTCCATAACCTGGGAAGATGTGGAAAAAGGGGGTGAGCAAATGCAATAAGAGAATAAGCCGGCAAGTCATATACAGCATAAATAGCTCTGCTGCTAAGTTTTGGGTTGTGATAAATGCGATTAGGTGGAGAATACATCATGAATATACCTGCTGAGAGCATCACACATTTCCTTTGGGTGAACCGCAGTGTTCTGGCTGGGCACTGATTCAATAACGCCACTCTCACACACAGCGCAGCACTGATCAGTACAAGACATCAGCAAACATCTGCCCAACACCAGGCTTTGCCACGTCGACAGTCGTCCCCCGTTGGCACAAATCAACAAGATGAATGGCCCTGACAGGCAATTTCATTGACAATCTCGCACTTTGTGGAAATGGGTCACGCAGCACATAGACGCTCTGTGTCAGCCAAACAATCAGACGAAGGCAGGAAACAACACAGGTATTGATCCAAGCGGCCTGTGACCTGCCTCTCTGGAATCACACGGCGCACAATGACGAATGTGAGCAGGTGGATCCACTCAAGCTGCACCTTCACCTCAAGTTTAAAGAATTCTAATAATGATATAATGCTTCGGGTGAAAAACTAGCTGAAGGAAAGTCTGTGGTAAAATACTAGAAGGTACTAGAAGAAGAACTGCACTTAACGACATATAGTAGTTTGCGACAAACTTTGCTTTTACGAGAAATATGTTGACAGGCGACAGATGAAGACGGGGCTCCACAGCCACAGAGTCGCAGAGTTATTCCCATTCCTGCATGATTAGTATGTTTTGCAGCTCTCAGACTTAATGTAACTCTCGTAGTACGGACCACCTGAAGCTGCGGAGCCGAGCAAAGTCGACAGATTGTGAGTTTTACGGTGTGGCTTCAAGTGCTACACCTTAACTTACATTTCATGCCGAGCACAGATCTGGGCAATGGCCTCAATAGGCGTGAAAACGAGGAAGTCTGGAACCACCTGTGGCCTGACTTAGTAACTCAGGGCCCTGGTCAGCCAGCACAACTCAGAAGTTTCAAAGCATTTGGAGGAACGACGCATCTGCAGCATTATTAACCAAGACTTTGAGCCTGAGCTGAACGACTACCACACTTATGATGGCACACAGCGGTGGAAGCGTTACAATAACGTGCTTTCAAGGGCAGGGATAGAGAGCCAGATCATCATTGAGGGAGTGATGGTGGTGAATGTATAGAGGCCTGCTGCAGCCTGCAGACAACCTTGAGATTGAGATTAGGGTTTATCTCTCGAAAACCAATCTGTGTCCCTGTGTGCAGGTGTGTGTGTGTGTGTGTGTGTGTGTGTGTGTGTGTGTGTGTGTGTGTGTGTGTGTGTGTGTGTGTGTGTGTGTGTGTGCCTCAAGATCTATACTGGCACATAACACACATAACAGCTGGAAAAAGTATGCAAAATCCCCACAAATCCAAAATGCAAACAAGTATTTATGCATAACACATCCATACGCGCGTGTTCGTCCTTGTATCAAGAACGCAGTGTGCAAAGTGTTGAACTGGCGACCACCAACGCAGCAAGGCCGCGGTCCAGGCAGGGGCCAGACTGATCAAAAGGCCCCTGCGAAGCCCGAAAGGCCACTAATGGAGCTGTCATCCTGCCACGTCCTTGCTGTCAGACACACACATGCAGTGCTCGCCGCTTTCACCGACTCAGCGCTTTCTCCTCAGCTGGAGTTACGCAGAAAGAGACAGTCCAAAGGCACAGTTGGGTTGGATTCGCCAAATGCTGTGCAAAACACGAGCAAATGGTGTGGGTAGATTTTCAATTTCACATTTGTCGATTTGATGCCCTAACCTCGAGAATCTGCACAATCATAAAAGTCGGTGTAAGTATTACTAATATGTAGCTGCACCTCTGGGGCCGACTTTGATTTGCATTTTGACCTGATGATTTTTCAGGAAGTGGATGGTATTTTATGCAGAGATATTATTGAGACCAACAATTTATCATAATCATAGCAAATAACATAATCCATCCACCTACTTAACTCTGAGTTTGTCCATATGAGGAAAATCCAAAATCCAAAACCAAGACAGAAACTTGTCCGGTTTAACCCACAGCTTCAGAGCTGTACAGTACATCCCTGCATTCAGGTCAAAGCCTTGGGGCTTTATAAACAACGGTTTTTACCACTTCAGCAGCTTGTTTTTTTTTGTTTTGCCCTTGGAAAATAAGAGCTCCTCCTTGTGTGTGCTCAGAAACTCAATTTGGCCTATAAAATATTTGCTCTCTGTTTGTGTTTCATTGTCAATTTCAAACCGATGACCCTAGCAAAAGATTGTTATTATGGCTTCAACATTATTTTCTTATATTGAGCGTGAATCCCGCAGAAGTTTGCATTAATGCTAGTGAAAGTAACAGACTGCAGGAATTAGCGGGAGGATGTGCTGCCTGGCCCGTCTCCCTGCTCCTGCCTGTAGGCGTCATCACGCAGGCTCGGGCGTGTCACTGACACTAATCTTAGCTTAGGAAAAGAGCATTTAGCAGCAGTTCGGGTTAGAAGGAGGTTGGTGGAAAGTCCGTGATACAATAAAGACCTGCTGGGATCCACTGACTAAGCAAGTAGAGCTGGAAGCAATAAACTCTTATTTATAGACCACAAATATCAGGCTGACGTAAAGGAAGGCGGTTATAAACACTAACTGGGCTCTAGTTCAATCTGTAGCTATTATTCCATTGTAGCCATGAGCCTTTCATCAAATCCATTCTGATCTAATGCTGTCCATAAAGGTCACTATACGGACAAAGATGGCGGCCGGACAAAGCAAAACACTGTTCATGCAGCGCCGCAGTAATCCATGGTTCACACCTCTGCTACTGTATGTGTGTGAAACGCAGTAGTATCTCCTCGACGAAAACACGCTGCCAGTAAAATAATACCTAATAGAGCATGAGTGCATCCAAAATACATAACAAAGTGAGTCAGCCCATGTTGAATGGAGGAAGAGGCAGAAATTGCCGTCCTGCAGATAGACTCCAAATGTCAGGTCTAGTAAGAAGAAGTCAAGGCTGCTTCCACAGAGCAATATAATTTGAACCCAATTTTGTGACTCAACTAGATATATCTTCTCTTTTTCCTTCCGCGTGAGTGGAAATATCTGCCGCTGTCATTTTTAGAGGAGAGCAGGGAGGAAATGAGCCGTGGAAAAGACGGATTTGGAAGATAGGGCTGCGTCGGCGCGCTTGTGTGTGTAAGAGACGGATAACTTCTGCAGATTAGGGCTGCGAAAGGAGGCGGCGCAGGTGTGGATGGTGCTGGTCAGTCACATGATCCGCCGCAGAGACATGCGTCGGTGCGTGTGTTGCAGCACCTGAGGACAGAACAAGAGAAAGTAGAGCGTTCGTGTCGGAGCAAAGGCTCAACCTGTTTGATTGACAGCCAGCTTGACAGAATCAGATAAAACGTGGTGGAGGATGCACTGCAAAGGTTTGAATGCCAGGATTAAAGGCAGGTCCGGCTCTGAAGTGTTTGCCAGCGCTGGGACACGTCTTACAGATGCCCGTGGCTCCCTCGACTCCTCACCCGCATCAAAACAACCGCCGCCTGGTGCCCGGCCATCTGACATTTCGCCGTCTCCTCTATTTCGCAGTATTGTCGAAGCCGCGAAAGACACACGAGGTATCGATCGCAGTCCGAAGGTGAAGGGGGGGGGGGTGTGAAGATGGAAGCTGAATCAAGGGGGGATGTCAGGAGCAGGAATGTGCACAAAGAAAGATTAGCCAAGAATAAAAGCGGCAGAGGAGACGGTGAATCTGATAAACGCAGCTGGTGTCAGCTGGAGCTCTCTTCCTACAGCGGCGGAGAGAAAAGATCCACAGCCTCCCACCTGCCTGCCATCAACCGGTCAATGGGGAATCCCTATTACAGTTTCTGCCTTGCTGGCTGTGGATATGGACTTGACACAGCGGGCCCACGGGAGGTTATTGGCTGCACTCTCCTTCAATAACCACTACCCATCTCCCTCCAGCGCTTCTCCATCAATCAGGCCTGGCAGCCAACTTTGTGAGCTCAGTTTGTTTGGGCCCTTCCTTGCGTCTCCTCTCTTTGTTTCACACGCCCGCTCTCTCTCTCTCTCCGTCTTCCCGCTCGCGTCTCGGACGCCCGCACCTGATTCCTCCTGCGTCAGAGGCTTCCTCTCCCCTCGCCGCCTGGCATTCACACGCTCGTTCAATGCCTCCCTCCTCCGCTCTCCATCATCCGATCCGCGGCGAACGGCTCCATAAAGCTCGGCCTTTGTTGCCGGAGAGACAGTGGGCCCACACACGGGTGACCCGCTCATTCATGCCACGCTGCGCGCTATTCAAATAAAGAGCGAGAGGAACATCAAATGGCTTCCGCGAACACTTTCAACACATAAAGGCAGGAGCACGCGAAGTGGGGAAAGCGGCGTTTTGCCGTCGGCAGTCAAGGTCCGGTGCAGGAGTCGAAATCCCACTCATCAGAGGTGTTGCTGGAGGAGCGTTGGGAGCTGGAAGGCGAGCGCTGTGACGCCGCATGGCACAAGGCCGCCTGCTGCCGCACACGTGCCGTAAAGACGGACAGGTCACGAATCGGAACTCATCACTCAAAAGATGCCTATTAGATATCATCCTGTTTCCTTTACTTAAGTGCAGGGAGCCATTTTCCCACCGCCACCTTCCACACAAGCCTCAGACAGTCAATAGCAATATCCTGCTTCAAACTGTACTGAACACTGTACAGCATTTACTGGAAAAAAGTCAACAAAACCGCACACACAGCCAAATCATCCCCATTCAGAAACTAGGACAGATAGATTGCTCCATTTATTTATTTTTTCCTGCAGTTTAATATATTCTACTATGTATGACATAAACCCACCGGGCTCCCCTCCATCACCAGCAAACACAAGATTGAATTTTGGGGGAAGAGCAGGGGAAGGGGAAGAGGGACACGATGATGGAGGCAGCCGGAGAAAGCGGCCAGTAGGTGGTGAGAGGTGGGGCTCATGAAATCAGTAAATCGCTGCATGTAGGCGCACGCAGACAGGAGCTGTTTGATTCCTTCTCTCATGCCTCCTCCTGCACACTTTGCAAAGCAACGGGTACGCGAGGACAGGCAGAACGAGGGGAAAGCCAGTTCTGCTGATGCTCCATACGTCTTTAATGCTTTAAAAGTATTATCTCCCTTTCAGGGGCGGTTACGTCCCCCCTCCTCCCTCCGCCCTCCCTCCGTCTGGGATTATGCAGCGCCGCGTGTGATGTAATGAATCAGCGGCTACAGTAAATACGGGGCCGGGAACGCGCCTCGTGACCCGAGAAGCCTCCTGCAACATCCCCACACGGCTCAGCCTCCACCAGCGCGCTGCCAAGGAACGGAAATGAGATCTTATCCAGGCAATTCCATCACGCACTGCTGCACACCCGCGGTCCCCTATCATGGCGCGCCGCCTTCCATTACGGCTCCTTGTCTTAGTCGCACACTGTAAATGCTGCTACAGCTTCCTCGCACACGCCGACCAGGACCGCACCGCTGGAGTAAATACTACATCTCTCAGCTCGCTGGAGGAGGAAGAGGAAATTCATTAGTTGTAGAAACTGTATAAAACTAAAATTCCTCCTGTGGCTTCTGGGTTTCTGAGAATGTGCTCAGCGATGCTTCCAAATCAGACAAGGACGACCATGATTACACCTATCATGTCCGCAGATGCAGACAGATCACCACAAAGATCTTAGTTAGCAGCTTCATATTATTCATCTGCTCTAAAACACTGCGCTCGCTGGCAGGAAATACGATCGGGATTAAGAAATGATATATCTGGTGAAGATAATTTCTATTGGCTTGTAAAATATTACCACCCCCATTCAAAATACATCCAACAAGACCTCAGTGGTGAAAGCTCTATTATGCAGTGATGAATAAGGGGGAGTAAAACTGTCTTCGCTGCTATCTCAGTGTGGGAGACTACCACTGGAGGCATTCTGAGTTCAGCCGGCATTCATATGACACAATGGACTTCATGTCAAAGTGTATTAGTGATAAATGCAGCGAGAGCGAGTCATGACAGGGATCACAGAGGTGGAGGTCGTGTGCGCGTGCGTGTGACGTGAGCAGCCGCGGACGTCCGCGCCGCAGCTCATCGGCATTCCGAGCGGCCGCGTCCCGCTTCCGTCTGCGCAGTGCGAGGCACGTGCGCGTCCATGCGGAGACGCATAAATTAGGAGCGCGCGAGGGGGGTGAAAAAAGCTGCAACGTGATGAAGGCGGCGATAATAAACGCGTGCCATCGCAAGCTGCAAATGCAATGGGAGCACAGGCATCGAAGCGGGGCTGCTGTTCTGCACTTGTTTCCTGCAATTAAACAAACTTCATGTGCTAAACTAAAAACAGCATGGATATAAAAAGACCTGCATATGAATCTCCTGCTTTCACGTTTATCCTGACGATGATGCAACGCCAGTCCAGGCGCCGTTCTCAGCAGCTCGTCAGGGAACTGTCTGAAGGGCACTGCGTGCAAATATGTCATCATGACGCATTCAAGGCGGTGAGGGACCCGAGTGAGAGTGTGACGGCTCTAACAAGTTCACCCTAAAAACCGGGGGCCACCATGCGACCCAAACGCTAACCGACTAATCGATGTTAACAACTTCAGTCGCTTAACAATCCTGATCAGCGCGCAATGTTAATGTCTCAGCTTTTCCCATAAAGAGGCGCTATAATGACAGCAGTGAAAGGAGGCCTGTCACACAGGAGAGCAGAGAATCGCGGGCCTGTGTAATTAGAATCAATAATTCACTTTCCCCTTTTCTGCCACGGCTCCATTCAAACGTCCCCTCGCACGCCGTCAGGAGAACTTCCAAACCTCTGCAGGGTCACAGTAATTGGACTGAGAGGTTTTTTCTTTTTTTTTTGTCCTCTTCCTCTTCTTCTCTTTCCACCTCACCAAAATCTCATCAGCTAAATGCAGAGGAGACTATTCTTTTCAGGGTAATTGTCTTCGACTGCCACATGACATTTTTGCTGCCCTTTCCCAGGTGCTGCTATTGTTCTATTTGGGCCGGCTATTTTGGGGGGAAGCAGAACTTTGGGTTGTTGAGTGCCAGACGTTATTTGTCCCCTGGCCATAATGCCGCCTATTAGAGGGCTGAAGCCTATTGCTAAGTGGATGAGCAACACGACTTGTATTTTTCTGAGAGCTGGCTGGAATAATTATAGGAGTTCTTCTCTTTCTTCACGCTGATGGTGGCTTTAATCACCGTCAAACAAGGACGGGCCTATTGTGTGAATGTGCAGATTCTTTGACTGAAGGTAATTACATCCTGCTGGTAATGTAATGGACTTCAATTGCACATGTTCAAATTCATTTTCACTGCCCGGGCAATTTCCCTGACAAATTCATCAGGACTGATATGTATGTACAGCATCATCGTAATCATTTCCAGCACGGCCGCCGATACTGATCACCGATCGCTATCAGCGCACTCACCCCAGCCGTTTGGACAATAATAATTATCATTGATCGGTATCGGTGTGATGGTAATAATCAGCGTTAGCATCGCCCCCGTAGCGTCGCTGTAGCTGCCAAATGCCGAACCCGCATCGCTTTAAAGCTGCGAAGTGGATCCCAGTCAGTGAGGAGCAGGAGGTCGCTCTGGGACACGGGAAAGATCACGGCTACCTAAACGCGACTTAGCTTAAACGCAGGCACATTTCTATCTGTGGGTGTCACCCACAGAGGCACAGATGATAGCGGTTGGGAATGGCTCCTCTGTCACTCTGCCATTCCCGTCTCCCTGGCTGGGATTCAATGTGACACTTATAGCTATTGCATGGCTTAGCCCGCAGATAACAAGGAACCATGCCTGAATGGAAATGAGATTGTCATCTGTCAGCTTCCCATCAAACAACTGGAAGACTGACAAAGTGAGTGGGGCAAACATTGAGAGAAATACTGGGTGATGGAGAGGAAGGAATCCTGTAAATGCTTATTATTTCGGACCCCCATCGCTGATGCCCTTATCTGAGAGCGGCGATGCCAGCGAGGCTCAGATGGCCCAGAATACAAATGTGGACAGACATGAGTCACTTGCTAATCTCATGCAGGTCTATCACCCAGTGGGACTTTTCACTTCTGCTACATGATGTAACCAACCGGTGGTGCATGGGCGGCGAAGGAGCAGCAGGTTTCAGATTTTGGGTTGTACATCACTAACATGAGGCCCAAAGATGGGAGGTCATCAGAGAACCAAAAGAAACCTCCCACAGACTCTGGAGGCCACAGTCCAATGCATTTCTCAGCTGGCACTAATTCAATTTCTTTTTCTTCCATTTGATTTTTCAACTTCTTGCTTTGTTTAATGTTTAATCATTCATTGTTGAAGCAGAATGTCACCCGCAGGCCGTCCCGCGTGAGTAAAACTTCCACAGACCTGCCTAAGGAGCCTGCGCTCAGCCTCTTGAAGGTGACAGCAGAAGGGAGCGGGAGGCCAGTGAGCTGAAATCAAATTAGCGTCACAATAAATCAGCGGCGGAGAGACAGCCGTCAGAGTAAAGGTGAGGGAAGAAGGCCATGGATTTTCTGCCACAGAGGCGACTTGCTGTCAATCAGGCGCCTGGGGGAGGGCCATGGACCGAGACCTCAAAGGGACACACACTGGCGGGCGCACGCGGCACAAATGCACACTTGCTACTAAAGTTGCACGCGACAATGGCATTGACACCATCATGGCCAAACCTCCTTCCATGCATCGATTCCTCAAAAATAAGAAATCATCGACTGCGGCTAAGTTGATTGGGTGACAGGATAGCGGTCAATACAGACGTCCCACGAAAACAGCGAGAGCACTGCTCACTATATGCAGCGGTTACCTTGAAGCGCATTATTGTACAGCACACACACACAAACACACACACACACACACACACACACACACACACACACACACACACACACACACACACACACACACACACACACACACACGACCCAGTGGGTAATTAGTCAGCCTGACAGAACATCCCGTGGCAAGTGAGGACAACGGCAGCAGAATTAGACCAGAGAAACTAGCTGCAAACATGCAGAGTTACAGACTCACACACAGTCACTAGGGAGGGTCTCTGCACAGCATGAGAGCCTAATTAAGACACACTGATAATTGGGAAATGGAGGTGGGGTCAGTGTGTGGGCGTCTGTTTCTTTAAAGAACTCACTTTTCTATGGTGAGGTGATAGACAATGAGAAAGGTACCGGCAGGAAAGGGAAGTGACAGCAGTCCACAGACGACAGGGACACAGGCATACAAGCTATACGCGCCAAATTTAGAAAAGAGAGAGGTCGCAGCAAGACGGAGGGAGGGAAGGTGTGAGAGGCCGGATGAAAAATGAGGTTTCCTCACAGACGGGCCTCAGACGCTGCCGCTCAGTCCCGCTACGCCAGAGCCTTGGGGGTACCGTACGCGAGGGGTTTTGGGTCCGACTGGCTGCTGGACCGGGCCGACAGGCGTCCAGGTCCTCATACGGGCTGCGGCATTCTAAAGGGCGGCCTGTGAGATAAGAGTCCAGTATGTAGGTTTGTCCCCGCCCTAAGGTCGACTGGAGACCAGCCACACAGCATTTATCAACAGCAGGCGATAGCGCGCTCTCATCCCTAAGCTAAAATTGGATGAGACGGGTGAGAAATGGTGACTTTTACTTTCACGGCATAATATTCCTGCTTTCGTGATCATATTTTAAAAAGGTGTTTTTGAAATAATTCACAGAACAAGGAACAGTATTACCTCTAGGGAACACCATCACAGAGGCACATGGGTATGTGAAGGCAACATAATGAGTCATTACACACATTCTAAAGTGTAATTTTGAGTGTTCGCGTTAAACTATGATTATGTGTGTTGATTTTTCCAGCCAAATTATACACACTCATAAAACTATACTTACTGAAAATGCTCCTTTTCATTGGCCTCCCTTTTACTGTGCCTGCCTTTGTCCTCACTCACTGATTATAAAGTACATGCATCTATGGGCTCCTTGCAGAAAACAATAGTAGTAATATCACTAATAATGAATATTTAATTAATGTCCATGAGGAGGTTCGTGCTGGATTTAAGGCATTTAGTATCTGTGACACATGAACCTCGCATCCCGGGGCTGATGGATGACTCAGCTACCGTCTACGCCACTGAGATGATGAACCAAGACCTGGAGTCTTTTATTTAATAAGAGTGGTCATGCTGCGATAGTGGCTTTTCACGAACAGGCATGTCCTCAGCACAAACCCACTCCAATATTAATCACCATGACGATGACATCACTGCAGTCTGAGTTCCCACCCAGTGTCAGAGTGGAGGTGATCCCTCTCTGCTGATCCCCCAGCAGGAACTTATGCTCGGGCAAACGTCAAAGGCCATCCCTCACCTCTTCAAACCCCGGGATTCTCGCTCTGCCTCCATTTCCCTGTTCTTCTCAGATACAAATTGTGCTATTACAGATGAGCCGGTTAATGAAGGATCCATCTTCTGTGATTAACATTTTCCCAGGGCTGGGAATCGTCTGCGGCTGCAATTATCACTCAGGAGCCCACCTATTGTTCAGGTGGCATGCGCCCGCTAAGTAGAGGTTTATACCTTTAACATTGTGCATTAGTGCACATCAATTATGCAGGTGGCAGCAATTACATATTTATGTATTCTGATAATTACATTTTTAATACAGCAGATGTCAGCCCCATTTATAGCAGTTAATGAAAATGAATGACAGCCATTTTACAGTGGGAAGTTCATAGGAGTGCTGAAAGCGAGGCGTCTGGGAGTCAGCTGTGCACGGATGACTTTGGCGCTGTTGTGACATCGCCTCTATTGGTTAGGCACAGCTGAAGCAACCCAGAGTTATAATTTCATTGTTGGGACCGTGAGCCATGATCCCCATCCTGAGCTACAAAATGGATGCTACGCGTTCACACGTGGCTGTCGCCAGCGTGAGCCGATACCCACGCAGTATCAGGCCTAGTCTATGTTGCACTACATCATTATTTCCCACTCAACCGTGTCAGGTTCTGAAGGCAACATGTCAATCACCTCCTCTACGTTGTCATCCAGTTCCTCTTCCACGGCTCGAGCTAAAGAGCTGCTAAAGAGGGAAAAGGTTTGGAGGGAAGGAATCGGCGGCGTGCGCATCGAACGCTCCCAAGGAGCAAAGCGACTACTCACATTTGTGATGGCATTCTACCCCGCGACTGACATCTGAGCAGTGAGTCACCGGCGGTGAGTGGCATCCGTACAAAAGCAGCCCAGGATGGAAGTGACAGCGATTCAACCGCCGTTTGCACTCATTTCCTGGGAAAACGTCGTGTTTACCGTCCAGTCACTCGTAGCGATGCCGCAGTCATCGCCGCGTGCCCTTAGGAGGATGACGCCGCACATTAACGACTCCAGAAATATCCCCGCTTCAGCGAGAGTAAAATTAGCGCTCGCATGAGACGTCATCGCAGCGCGTGGCCTCGGCAAAGCGTCATCACCAACCAACATGCGCATCCCCACAGAGACAGGGCCATCTCCATCCCTCCCGCTCTCTGACGGAAGGCTGCTACTCGGAACCGAGAGCCAAGGTCGCGACCTCTCTCGCATCCTGTGAAATGAGTCGGTTCTGACTGCACGACGCCACCCGCATTCGGGCCGCTGTGAGAAGCAGCCCGTTTGTCAGGCTGCTGCCATACTTGACTGGATTACACCATGTTGTTCCGTCCTTGCACGACACGCTTTTCTTATTTCGGCTCGTTTGTTTCATAACGTACAAAGTCGTTTCTTGACAGATGATTAGATGTTCTGAAATCGGCCTTATCTGAGGAGCTTATTGGCTACGAAGTACAAAACTGGGCACGACTCCCCTGGGCGCGGGCCAGCACTTCTGTCGAGGCTTAGTTAAGTTTATGGAGCTTGTGCATCACATGGACTTGGCAGAGGAGGGCCTCACACAGACAGAGAAAGCTGTGAAAATGAGTGTAATGTTAACGAGACGCGCGGGGGCCGTTGTTGACATCTTCAGACTTTGGCTTCTTCTCGCTCGGCGCCGCGCGGCCGGCTTGTTTTGACGGCAGGCGAAGTTAAGGGCACATGCAAACGATTACTGATCGATACCTGCCAGCGCTCGCGGGGCCGCCCGGCCTGGGTTTCGGCTGCGATGCATTTCTGTCCATCAACCGCACACTTCGGCCCCAAATTGAAAATCCAATACTCATTTATAGAGCTCCAGATATTGTGATTAATTAAAATTTCGTCATGCCGTCAGTTTCTCGCCTCCTTCCCCCAGCGGTGATCCGCGGGGCGGGGAAGCGGAGTCCATCTTGCTTACTGTCTCTCGCTCGCTCAGCCTACTTCCTCAGCTTTATGCCGGAGTAAAGACTCGAAAATGAAAGAGACGTCAAAAGGGTGGAGGAAAAAAAAACTGTCACAAAAATGACAGGCCAGTGTCAAAACAATTCGCCTGCGGTAATATTTGTGCAAAGGAGCTTTAACATGGTGACAGAAATGCACATACAATATTCATTAGATCTCAGGAGCTCCTCAGATGGGTTTCATGTGTGAACCGGTGATTGACTGGCTTATAATTGTCTTGGTCATAAATCGAGGAGCGCTGACAAGGACAAAAAGGACACTGCACAAAGACGTGGCATGCGAGAGAACGCCAGGAGTCACATTGAGCTCGCGAGCGGCGCCAGTAAACACCGCAGTCCCAACGCCGGCGATGTTTGACGAGGAAATTAATGCTCTCAAACGGAGGACGCTGAATAAATTAAGTCAACAAGTACCCAATCAGGAATTTAAAGCGTTTTGAACAAAGAAGTGATTATGGTTGGTAATCCACCGACTTGATGACTCTCAAGTGCAGTTTATTCATTAACCTTTTCCTCTCGTGTCGCTCCAGCCTCCAGTCGTGAGGCTTCTCTGCAACTTGTTGCCTTGGAGACGGCGGAGCTCCAAAACAGAGGAGTCTTTGTGGCGGCAGTAACAAGCGGATGAACAATGTTACGTTTGCTTTCTTC
This sequence comes from Betta splendens, assembly GCF_900634795.4. Classification (NCBI taxonomy): domain Eukaryota; kingdom Metazoa; phylum Chordata; class Actinopteri; order Anabantiformes; family Osphronemidae; genus Betta; species Betta splendens. Next base: position 9,730,412 of record NC_040889.2, read on the forward strand.
CACCCATCCCCTTTTTTTTAATGAAAACTCTGCCAAAGCTGGAGTTGTTTCCCGACTCACTGAGACTTAACGGTTTTTCACATGAACGCTTTGACAGGTAAGAAGCTTATGCTGCCGCGCAAATATTAACTGGAAAACAGCCGGTGCTTTACGCGTCACGTTCCACGGCCGTGTGACAGCTTCCAACCCTCACCTTAGACGGCGGCATAACAACAACCGATTGGAAAGTTGTCAACATGTGAAAGATGGAGGAAGTCATTATCTTGTATTGCTAGTAATTAAAGTACAGCAAATTGCAACCGGTTATTATCTTCTAATTAAGTCTTTGTCGGCATTGGCGTCCCTCTCCTCCTGCTGCATCATCACCACCACCAGCAGCATCTTCTTGGTCCATCTCTGTGCTCTAACTACCCCCTGCTGTGCCATTAATTCTTCACTCTCACATTTAAACTGTTTTGTCCGATCTCCCAAAGCATCTTAGTGCAAAATCCTCCCAGCGTGCAATATGCGGCTTCTCTCCACGGAGACAACAAGCAGGAAATTGATGGATGACATGGCTGGAGTTTGCCATCTCCCAAATCATGTCCTGGGGATCTTAAAAGCAGAGGGGATGAAAACAGTGCGGGGATCTGCTGGTATCAATCTGCCCGCTGCCCGCCCCTGACGGATGCCTCTGACAGCTATCCATAATTACCTGCTTCTTAACAGTGGAGAGAGCACAGCAGACCCAGGGAGGGGTCCCCTCACTGCCTCTGCTGTGGCCTCTCCTCACTGTATCTTGCTCAGCGAGACTGGGACCGGCCCCCAAACTTTGGCTTAAGGACAACCTTGCTACGGTCAATGTAATGAAGTGCCGCCCTGCAACTCCAGACCCACACGCGGACGCTGGTTTTGTGATTTATGCCAAGGCACCACCACCCAGGTTAGTGGAGGCCTGACAGCTTTATTGATAAATTAGGTACGCGGCTACATGAAAAGCATAAATCACTCAGCTGCTCTCAACGCTTGTTTTATCCTTGAGCTTTTCCTCAGAGCTAATCTGAAGTGGTGGCTGAAAGCGCTGTCAGGCTGAGAGCTACTCAGTCTCTGTTTGTTTTACTGGGGTCTACAAATATCTGTTTGGGGAAATTCGGCAGCAATTCAAGGCTGCGGAGACAAGTCTGTCACTGAGTTCACTGAGTCACAGGACTGAAACTGCTTGGTTCACTTTGATGTCTCTGTTCAACTGTTACCAACTGGATCCAAATGAAATTGATGCAACCGCATTCAGTTAGTCAAAGTTTTGACTGTAAACTGGTCAAAGGCCTACGGCAGCAAATTAGCTGCAGAACTGACTACAGTATGTAGGTCACAGACACCCTTTGAACATCCACCATTTTTATTTGATCAGGGCTAACAAAGCTGATCAAATAACAAGACAACCCAAGCAGGAGGGAAACAAATCTTAAACCACGGGCCTGGTCCGATCCATCGAGGAGCCGAACAGGATGAGAGGAGGAGCGTCAAAGGAAATTAAATCAAAGGGAACAACACAGGACTCAGATATAGAGATAATGTCGACACCCACTTCCCACACACGCGGCCCTCTTTGCATTCCCCTTCACATTCCCCACGATTGTCTCTGTTACCAGACGGACGGATGCACTTTTGAAGAGGAGTCCGAGGAAACTTTTAATGAACAAGAAGCTGGCTGAAGAGCTTTTTGAATTATCTCACGGTCGATAAGCACCCCATAGCGCAAATGGCACCGCGAAGGGTTTCGGTCAGATAAACAGCATCTTTTCAGAAGAAGAACAGAGGAGGGAGCTGACACTCGAGGACAGATTAGCAGGGTCTCTTTTCAGGGCTTGTCAGGCCCACTGGACAGGAATCGACACCGTGAAACAGACTTCTATGAGGAGGAGTCGCCGGTGCGAAAAACAACTCATTTAAATGTGGTTCTCACCTTTGTCACGAACATTTCTGGCACTCCGATGTTTCCAGCTCATTAAAATTAAGATGCTAAATAAATTACAGGTAATACTTGACACTGAGAACAAAAGTGTATCGTCTATCGTCTAAAAGAAAGTCTGGCTTTTAAGATGTGCTAAAATCCATATTTAATGTCAAAGCCTGACAATTTGTAATTATCTCACTTTCTTTTCTTAACATTACCAGTATATTAGCTCAACAAGTACGACATTACAGTACTGTATGCCAACAGCACTGGAACCTTCACATTTGATCAGGCAGATACTAATTCTATTAAACTGTTGAGCATAGATTTTCATATTTATGTCCAAATGTAACCACCAGGTTACATCAAAAAAACAACGCTTTACAGCGTCATTACATTTCATTGACTATAGCAAGGTTTTCCTTTGGCCAAAGTTTGGGGCCGGTCCCGGTCTCACTGAGCAAGATACAGTGGGGAGAGGTCACAGCAGAGACTTATTATTTTACATACTGTAAAATAATCAGTAAGTAATTAGAGATGACAATGAGTCAAATAATCCCAGATCAAAGTCTGAGGTCTTTGACCTTTGAGAGAACTACTCCAGCTCTCTCTGATGCCTCTGGATTAATTAAGAGCTCACACAGGAAACGCTGCTGGACATCAAAGGTGCAGTACAGGCTATTGATTAGTTAGTGACCAGGCAAAAATGATGGATTCCCCAAGGAAGACGCCATCCATCTAGATAAAAACAACCACATCATCAGATCGGACCAGTCCACCAGAAGGCAGCTCGCGATGTACAGTAGTTGTAACATATGCTAAGCTATGCAGCCTACGGCAGATATGACAAGCATGACAATCACCTGGATTTCTGCTCTTCTGGGGAATGAGTGGAGCTAACAGAGGGCTGAAGCAGATGGTCGTTATTTAGTTTAAATATGTTAACTCACTGGTATGGGGCTTTCAGTACGTTTAAGGGAGGCCATTCATCAGATTTAATGATTAAAAAATGCTATAAAATCAAAAAGTACATTACAACACAGTGTTTGAGTGAATTATGGACGATAAGAGAGACCCAGGGAGTGAAATGACATATTCTGCTTTGCTAATGTACTACACTGCACTATAGACGAGGTGTCAGGTCATTTGTGCCACCGGTGGTACACTTCATTGACCCCCACAGCATTAATGAGATCTACCTGCTCGCCTCCCGTTGGGGCTGGAATGATTGGGCTCAGTACAATCGTCCCTGCGGCTGTGTGTGCTGTTTGGGTCCGAGGGAAGTTGGCGGTGAGCCTGCCGAGACCGGCCTTCAACGCGGCTCTCAGATGTTTATCGAGCTGTGAAGGTGAACGTCTTAATGACCTCTCATAAGCAGGGGGGTATACCATGAGGTTAATGTGGTAAATGGGATGCACCCTTAATTGAGCTGAGCTCTGCACATTAACGCAGGTGAAATGTATGCGCCGATGAATTTGAAGGAACTCAGCAGTTTAAAGTGAGACAGCCCGATGTATTATTATGAAGTTGCTGAATGATGTGAAGCATCCTCCAGAGCAGCACCTATGAAAACGCAGAGACATATGAATGTTTTGCGAAATGACGTAAATGACTGAGAAAATTACAGACTTGGTGATTTCTTCTTGTTTCATTTCCCCGAGGAGGCTGCTTCACACTCTCCCTCAGCGAGCAGTAAACAGAAACTGTCAGCTCGGATTTGCAATCTTACCAAACAAACTTCCATCTCCACGTAAAGCCCATTAGGCCCAATCAACGCCAACAAGCGGACACCCGCAGATGAATCAGTTAGAAAAATCCCGCACCCTGGAGAACAGGCCAGCAGAGAGTGCCTTGGCTTCCTTAAAGCACTATCCGTCATTACGATCTGAGCACATGCCAGAAACAGATCATATACTAACTTAATATTATTTTTCAAGCTCATCATGCATGAAATATACATTTTTAGTACGGTGGAAGCAGAGAAAGAGCAGAAATGTGTTCCAATTTAAATTTGTTTTGTTGCCACATGCCTTTATTAGACAAACAGTATCTCCAAGGGTTGGCTCACAATAAATGAACTGATGCAAATGCCAATTGGAATCAATTAGAAAACAACATGACTGATAGTAAAAATGCTTCGTTTCCATATGTTTTACTTTGGTGAACTTTGTTTTTTCGCAAACTTTAAGTGCAAATATGGTGAAATTCAGGTCAGCTTCACGCAGCCAAGTTGTGCGAAAGACATCCAGGAGTCCTTCAGATCTGTGTTAGTGCTGCCTCCGTGGATTTAGTGGGTCAAAGAGAGCCAGGCACAGCAGGACGGTATGAGCTCAGTGGGAAGAGTGCAAGGTACCAGACAAGGTCTGAGGAAAGGCAGCTTTTGATTAAGACCTTTCCACTACAGAGCATTTTTGGAATTTCCACACTGCTGATTTAACACAGCAAGGTTACAGGTACGGGCAACCCTGTTGGGTTTTAGCTCCGGGTCAAGAGCAGGGTGCAGCGGCAAATGAACAGCAGCACGCTATGTTGGTGCTTTCTATTAAAACTCTAACTAAGCAGGCCCGGATGGCTTTGTAAGCAGGTTTGTGGAGTGCACACTTCGCCAAGATGACAAGTTGTGTGTATGTGGGGGAAGTGTGGTGTGATTTATGATGAAATTGGGCCACCGCTGAGGAGGAGACGGGGATCACATCACATGCATACAACAAGCAAGAAAAGACTTCTTGTGTCGCTGTGTGACTAGTCTGAGGAAAGCACCTCCATGACACAGTCTTCTTAGAGATGCACTGATCTAACAGATGATACCTGAACTCTCCTGGAGAGAAATCCGAGCACTGACGCCTAGTCAGGTCTCGGCAAAGCGGCCTGATGGACCTCCCCACAGGGAGAAAGTAGCTACCCAAGCATGGCCGACAGGACAAAGCGAGGGAGCAGGGAGGCAAGAAGATCTGCCTACAAGGGATTGGAAAGAGGACTGGAGAGCAAAGAAGCAAGGAGAGACAGAGGAAGAGACGGAGCTACGGAGTGAAGGGGCCCACATGTAAGACAGGACATGGTCAGTTACCCCTCTGCACTTCACTAACAGCACAGGCTGGAGGGTGAGAGATGGGGAGATTGGGAAGCAGTGGCATTGTTCAAGAGTCCTGGTGTTCTTAAACACAAAGAAAGGAAAGAAAAGAGCAACAAATAGACACCAACAACGTTGCAAATTAAACCAGGTCCTTGATACTGATGCTAATGCTAACAGGGAGGCAGGTGTTGCCCTTTATTGTAATATCCACAATTTCTGCTAATAGTTGCATCCAGTCAGAGCAAACTGAAACTTTTTCGTGCCACAACAATCCCAGGTGCACAATATTGTCTTATTTATCTCCGTGTGGGTCAGGCAGACTGACAAATGTGGGAAGAATCTAGCAATGATGTCAGCCTGGTACTCGACATTGGAATTAACCTGTAATATTCAAGTCCCTGAACTTGAATATTACAGCGTCGCATTTCTATGCAGTATGCAGCGGGGTTGGTGGCATCTGTGCTGCGCGGTGCCTTTGGAGCGAGGCCCGTCCAGACAACTGTGGTGAGGCAGGAGCATTAAGGGGCTCTGGAGGAAGAAAAGGAAATTCTCGTGTATCGAGTGGGAAGGCAGCATTGAAGCAAAGGCACAGCTTAGTCCTGACTAAGCAGCAGTGTAAGTATGGATTATAGTAGCTAGTGTGTTTTTCCAACTGATGAAGCCAAACAAATCTGCCAAACCAGCCATGAAAATGACTGAATGTGTGTCCCAATACTGATATCACTCAGTTAATGCTGAAAACACGCAACAGTGAGAGAAATGAAGCTATTGATTTGATTTTTTCTGTAGAGCATCTTGCTAATGTCAATCAAACAGGAAACTGCAACCTGTAAACTCTGCAGGTCTTTCTACACAATGGAGGAAATGACTAACTTGAGAAACTACTTAACCTACAATCAATTTAAATATAAGAGAAACAGCAAAGGACAGAGTGTTTTAAGGAGATGACAAAGCAATGGGGCCGGCGACTTTAAGGTAAGAGCATCTCCAAGAAGCTTTATGTCCCTGTGACGACTGCAAATACTATTAGGAGCTTGGGACCGCTGCCAGACTCACTGGACGTGCATGCACTCGGAAAAGCACCCAACTACCCAGAAGCAAAGTGTGAATGGCAGAAAAAGAGACAGCTTCCAAAGTCACACAAGCTGAAGTCCAAGGTCAATCCATTAAGTGCCCGACTGCACCATCAGCGAGTTCCATTACGGACTTCACTGTTGTAGTGAAACATTAAAAGCCAGAGTGAAATTTGCTAAAACGGAGCTTGACAAGCCACAGTGGCTCTGTGAGAGAACGTCCTCCCCGACAGAGGAGACAGCGCTCGGGCTGCTCACCGACAGAGGCCCCGAGCCCCCGGTGGAGGCTCCATGCAGGGCACGATGCAATCACACATCTCTACAGCATCAAGGAGGAACAACCACACATCTTTAACCTGGATCAGCCTCAGAGCAGAGCAATCGGAGGAAGGCCTTAGTATTTCATCAAACAGGGGGAACTCCACTGCCCCAGTTATATCTGCTTCCCTATTTAACTGAGAATAAACACAGAAGCAGGTCCTGTGGGCATTTCCTCAAGGTTTGCACAGTAGCGCTATCATCTGTAAAACTGATCCTGGCACCTCGGGGTACGTGTAGCGGGTGAAAGAACTTTCTTAAAGCGGCGTTCGCGTGACACATACAGTATAACACACACATCCTTACGGCGGCCTCAGTCTCGCTGCAGTATATTAGAGGCGCACACAGAAGGACAGAGAGACAGAGACAAACGAGCTGACATTTTGATTAAGGTGGCAACAAATTTATGTTTGCAGTTTTAAAATGTCTCCCTCGTATTTCCCACCGGCACCGGAGGTGAGACAGGACAGGTATTCTGTCCCAACTTCAGCTGTCAGGCATCGATCTTCGCTAGATTACACATCACATGCAGCCACAGTTCGCTGCGAGACAAGCGATTATGAATTATGGAGCAGCGAAAAGATGAAGACCTGATTCCCCGGTGGCCGATTTGCAATGCACCTGGTGCCAGAATTAAATGTACAGTAAAGGTCAGCGGCATCCAAAACATGGAGCTGGGATCTCACTGATGTTGTGTAAATATCAGCTTGTAAGGAATTATTCAAAATGTGGATATTTCAAACTTCCTGTTCTCCCGGCCTCCAAACTATATACTGAATAATGTCACGTGAACATGTCTCACAGCGAACCGAATGTGTTTATATCAATTTTCTCTGGACAAACAATTTACACTCTATTAGGCTCCTGAATAAGACACTGAGAACGGTTGCAGAGATGGAAAATGAAAAGTGGGCCCCTGCAAAGTGCCAACTCTGCACTCTGGGAACCCTCTGCGCCTCAAATAGGCAATTATTTTTGTCATATTTACCGACTGACCCACTGGCGATCATTCTGATTTAGCAGGAATCACTCTCGCCTGCGCGTGTCCCCATTCTCTCCCAGGTGCCCAATCAAATGCACAAAAGCACGTAGGACGAGTGTAAGTCAAATAACCACGGCACAGAATTCCAGCAGGGAATAATGTATGAATATGATTAATAATGTGATGGCTTATAGTGAAATTGTGCCCCGTGTTACTGTGGCAGGAGGACACTTCCTGTTCAGCCCTAATCCTCTGCCAAGGACCAACCTGATGTGCCGGGTGTCTCTCCTATAAATCCGTAACCGTGAACTGCCTCTTTCTCCCCTAAGCTGTGCCCTCTGGTATGAGCCTGAGAGGATGAGAAAGCCCATCTTTTCAATGCTCCGTCTAAATCTGACAGTCTCTCTCTGCCTCGCAGGGGGAGGAGGGGGGATTCTTTTTTTGCCTTCCTCACTCCTCCCAGAGGGAGATGGGTGAGTGCCATGCTCACAGCATATAAGAGGATCACACGGCGATGCTGAGGAGTTGGCCATTTCATGGCAACTCTCTGCCGTGACAGATGGGCAGTATGCTATTGCCATAGCCTGGAGTTTAAAAACACAAGCTGCTTACCGAGTAAGTGAGAGACGCAGGGAGAGGGACGGTGGGTGGAGCCATAACAGGAAGGAAGGGAGATGTAAATAAGATTCTGTAGGTGAGAATGCATCTGAGCGGGCTTGAAATACTGCAACGTACCTTGATGCAGAACACGCGAGAGCAGGAAATGCTTTGCGTGCAATGACACGGAGCGGCTACGTGGGTTGCGATCATTATATTAGTTTCCCATAGGGAGCTCATCAGCTGCTGAGGAGAACCACAGAAATAATCTAAATGGAGATAATGATTTGTTGTGTCAAAGTGGGACTGACTCCTGGCTGCCGAAGGAAGAAAACAGCTGAGTTGATTCATTCTATTACCACATTAAATAGTATCTCACACCCTAGGGTCGTCCTGTGCATCGTTTCCCCCTCGCCGTGCTGTGAAAAGAGTCGTTTAGGAAGCGTTGACGTGCGTATTGGCCATCGGCGCCCGTGTGAGTACACATTCAGCACACGGCTGCAGAACTGCTGACACCGTCTGAGCAAAGGCTCCTGATGCAGGCGATTATTTTGTAAAGCTGAGGTGTGATCCCAGCAAGCCTCCGTGTGCCTCTGGAGCACTGGCCCAATCAATACATCTAAAGCAAAAATCAAACCCCGGCGAACTGAGACACTCGCACACACTTCCAGCTCAGTGTGGATCCACTCCTCACACAGCAGAGTAGAGACGGGGCGCTGCCCCAGAGGACCAGGACAACGCCACAGTCACACACATACATGTATACGAATAATAACAACATGCAGCACGGCACTCGCTCGCTTCTCGCATCCCCTCCAGAGAAGCTTGAAGATAAAACCAGCAGAAGCAGCCACCGCTGCACGCAACCTTCATGTGCTCCCTATGCATTGCAAATCATCCTTTATGCAAATCGTCCGAGTGCTGCAACAGTGTCTTATGCATATTCATGCTGCTGGAGGAACATGGCACCTGTCTGCCGGCCGGCTGCCTGAGCTAAGCCTACGTGTTAATGTTGAGGCCAGGGTTATTAATGCGCGGCCGGATGACACGTCTCCATCCGAGGTTAAGGAACGAGCAGCGGCGAAGCGGCTCCACGCCGCGAGGTCGCGTCGAAGCCGCTATTCAGCCGGTCTTCTCGCCCTCGTTAGTTTAAGAGGAGGTTGTGCGCTACGCAGTTCACAAGTGTTCCCTAAACACAACACGATGCCACCGGGGAAGGCGCCGCGTCTGCTATTAGAATCCCTTTTAACATGAACGCTGCATCTGCAGTTCACTGTAGGATCGGCATAATTAAAGATGAAGCCGTCGCCACGATAACTTCCCCGAGTTGTAAAACCCAGTGTAGGACGTTTGCAAACCACTGTTCTGTGCTTTGGCACCGACATAATTACTCTAAATGCATAAATCCATTCCTGCAGCTGGACCTCCAGGACTCTATTAAATTCATGTGGATGGTCTTATTACCATTTGAAATAAAAACACTCTGTGTGAGCGGACGGGGGAGCGCCTAGCGTCTCCACCAAATGTGGGAGTGCACTGGTGCGAGTAAGTGGAGACGAAGGAAGTTTTAGTGGGTGGGTGGGCGGCGAGTCGGCCGGCGAGTGGGAAGAGCATCGGGAGCGCGGCCAGGCCTGCTGCAGTCCGACCGCATCATCATGGGGATTCTGGGCGTTGTCAGAGTGATGACAGAAGCACAACGTGTGGGCAGGAGGGCGACAGGCTGCCCGTGTCCTCGCGTGCGGCGCCAGCGTCCTGCACTCCTCCCTGTGGGGGTGTCCGGCTTCATGGGCCACGGATTATTACATAGCGCGCAGCTAGGACTCAGACATTTCATACTCTCTCGTGTCGAGGCCCTGCGTGCGAGGAACCCATAGACGTCCACAGACGACAACATAGAAACGAGCCAATTAAGGAAACTGGACAGTGCAAATTGTGAGGACGGGAAAAGGAAACGGGCGCTTCTCGTCTGCGTTTGAACGCCGTCCCTGCGAAACCCAGCGTTGTGTAATTAGCGCTGGGTTCCAAGGCAGACATTAGTGTAGACATCCCGCCACTTTTACAGGGATCCCATTAGAACAGGTAATTAAAGCGCAGGCAAACTGGCTGAGGACTGCATGTTGAAAAGGCCCTGAAATACGGACAATGAATCTCCCGCCCGTCTGTCTGTAGGGTGCTTTGTTCGAGTGCATTATTCAGGAGCCTCTTGTTGGCCGAGGCGCCAGAGAAACATATGCTGACAGGAAGGGGGACGGCGAAGGTGGCCAAGCGGCGGCCATTTTGTAGGTGACCTACTTCTGGTTTAATTAATTGAGGAGGGGGAGGATGTGAGCGGGCTTTGGAGCTTTCTTGCCAGATGAAGCCACTTGTCATCGCCGTGGCTCCGCTGATACAAATATTTTCGAATGCTTTCAAATCACGCATTCGTCACGAGCACCCTGATTTGCATTCTCCGCCGTGAACGGGCCAGGCTCGCTTCCCCGCCGCCGTGATTCTAATGACATTAAGGTGTTCCAATGACCATTTTCATAACCAACACCCTCGGATCGCTGACGAGTGCGGCCGTCGTCTATCGATTGAACATGTGGGGGGAAAAAAAAGGCTGGAGGTGAAATCGAGTGCTCGGGCCCCCGTCGATATCAACGCTTCAGAGATGACGTGGAAGGGAGACAATGGAGGGGGTGGGGGTTTGTTGCATCGATGCGACTGTAAATGGAAACAATCAATATCGCGTAACATTCTGGAGCGCGGGGTCATCAGCACTCGGTGCACGCGGCAGCAGAAGCTGGTACTGACGGATGCTGTGTGTAGAAATGGACCCGCAGCTACTGAGGACGGACAGAAAAGCTGGGGCAGACTCTTCTACGGCTGGAGAGAACTTCTCTAAATCAACTTTAATATGGACAAATGACTCTCATTATCTTCTTCTCAACTCAGCACCAGTTACTGGAGGAGGCCTCTCAGAAAGAAGATCTGATTCGAGAGGTCTCTCTCGCTCTCTCTCTCATGCCCATCTTTTGTTTTCCGCCTCCTTCAACGTCTGTAACACACCAGAGAGCCCAGCCTGGAGAGTACAGGGAAGCACACTTCAATTTAGAAAGCATGAATAAACAATGGGGTTTCCATGTGCTGCACAAATTTCCCCTGGCAGCATTCGCTGACACACTGTATAGAAACCCCTGCACACATGTGGAAATCACGCCAGCTCTGTGGAACCGACAGCCTCGTGTACTGATGATATTTGATTCATAAACAGCGAAGCGATGTGAGATATTGGTGAACATCTGAAAATCCCCAACTTTTCTGGCATTTAAAATGAAAACGCACACACACACGCACACACACGCACACACACACGCACGCACACGCACGCACGCACACGCACGCACACGCACGCACACACACACACACACACACACACACACACACACACACACACACACACACACACACACACACACACACACACACACACACACACACACACAGTCTGCCGACCACATACAGGAGCTTTATGGGTAGTGATAGGCAGCACAAAATTACTTGCACACAGCACACTACACTGTCACAGTGAAAACTGCTGTGAACACAAATCTAGATAATGGTCGCACACATATCGGAGCACACGCACACACAAACCGCATGCATGTGTAACACTGCAGAGATCTTTGTTACGACCTATTTCAAGCAGACTTTCCTTAAGAGAACACTGAGATGGAAACAAACAGTTCCTTCAACAAAGCCTCCCTTGGTGCACAAATTAGGATAAGAGACTCAGTGTGACATAGATGTGTGTGTGTGTGTGTGTCTACTGTACATCTCAGTGTGTTTGCATATGTATGCATGCAGCCCTTCAGCCCTCGTTCCTTTAATTCTGCGTGCTAAGATAATGAGAATTTTATCTGCGACTCCTCTGAGGCGTGCGCCTCTGATTGAATGGGAGCAGAGTGTAACGGATGAGACAAACGATAGCGGGCCGGCTGGGTTACACTGGGCCGGGCCGGCGTCCCGCCAGCCGGCTCTGTGGGGGAACGCGCCTGTGCCAACACCGAGGGAGGCGTCGGGAGCCTCTTGGCACGTGGTGGATGTCACGGCCGCGATAATAATAATACTCACTGTGTGACGGCAAAATAGGACACGGTGAAACACACCCAACGCCACGCTCACATGTCTGAACCCTCGGGAGTGGAACCAACCAACATCCAAGACTGAGGATGTATATAAGCAGAAAAAAAGTCATCCCACACTTTTCTAGTCATTTGAATGAATAATCATTTCCCTCAAAAACGCTGCTTAATGGCAGCACTGATAAGTCTGACGTCAGGTTCCGTTTAACAGCCAGCAGACCAAGGGCCGGAAGGTAAAAATTAACGAGATTAATCAAATTAATTAAAACATACTACTTCTCCTAAATGTGGAAACGGGCTTGAGACCAGTCCGCATTGCTCCGTTTCTCCAGCAGAATCTTCTTTTATGATTGCATTCGGCGCTTTTATGACGACGACGGTCGGTAATCCTGAAATCGTGTCGTGTTTAATTGGCCACCATCACTTTTTAGCTATGACCCAGAAAAGGAGGCTTATACAGTAAACGCGTTTTCACTTGCTCATCTAATTATGGCGAGGATGAGAGGAGATGTGTTGGCTAAAAATACGGCAGTGTGCTAGCCAAGATGTAAATTATACGCTTATGTAAAGCATGATTGTCAATTTGTATATGTGCTGGTGGAAGCTGAGGAGACTGATCTGCAAGGGAACGCAAACACACACCTTCATCGGCTAAATGCAACACTGCTATTATAAATGTGCTAAACAGCCTCCTCCCTATGATCAAACTCCAAAGGCAAAGATTTGGAAATAACTCAGTCACCATCTCCATCCAGTCTCTGTGCAGTAAAGAAAATGAGTTCTTCATAATGAAGCTGAATAATGGAAAACAGAGAAGAAGTGAAAAGCTTCTCAGCAGCCTTGTCTGCACGTGAACCTGATGCTTCTGTCTGTTTGTCAGCTTTTGCTCCGCAGGGCGCTCGCTAATCAGATCCTTTAAAAGTTTATTATCAGCACAAACACCTCGCAGAATACATTTTTGCATAATCAAGCTTTTCTTCAGATGATAAATCTGAGGTAGAACATGGAGGGGATGTTACAAAAGCTCATTTACTGGTAAAATCCATGCTGGGAGATATTGACCAGTGGGCCAGAAAAGGAGCAGCCTGACATCCGCTTGACTGAGAGAGTAATTGTTTGGCTTCAATGGGAACAACGGCCTCGGAGAGAAACGACACTATCGTCGCACAAAACGCAAACTAGGACAAGATTTGAACGAAGCGAGGATGAATGGAAGCATCCTGAGTTTAGGACGAACGTCAATGTTGTCAGGTTGAAATGCCCTAGAAAGTTTAGTCCGAAGATGAAAGGACCGCTCAGAAATATCAAAAGGGGAAATTACCCCAAACAGGCAACGCAGCGAGGTCCCTGAAACCGGCAGCAACCGGGTGAAAGTGGTTTGAAGAAAGGCAGGTCATGAAGAAGCGCGGGTGAACTGGAGGAGGCGGAGTCAACACCACTTAACCTCCCGATGCCAGGCTTTCTGCCCGCTTCACACCAATTCACACTAATTCCCCCGGCTTTGATGAATCCCTCTTAACGGCCATGCGGCTCCTGGGACCTCCTCATCAGTCAGAACGGACTTCATGGGAATGTCGCTCATTTCACCACTGTGACAGCTCCACGCACGCAGACCAATAGAAATGTGGGTCGTCAACAGAGTTCGATGCCACTCTTATTTCTTTTGGTAGCGGAGTGGAGTTTCAGAAGGAGGTTTTTATTGAGGTTTTTTTTTTTACAAGTAGTGTCTTTTTAACTTTCTCACTCTGAGCCACTACATCACAAGATAACTGCAAACATCGGGCCTTTTTGTCATTTTACGGCAATGTGAGCTCCAGGTCACGAAGACGCCGCAGCCATGATGTATAGTTTACTCTGATATACAAGCTACAGTAAGAGCGCAGCTCGAACTCCAACCTGCTTTTTCTTTGTGTTTTAAACATTTGCCTAATTGCTTCTTTGCTACTACTTAAAGCCACTGAGCTTTATAAGTGCACCCTAAGGGATGAGTCAATGAGATGTGCTTTTAATAATGCATAACAGAGAGGCAGGCAGCCCTTCACGGTAATGCCAGGTGTCTGGCAACACAGACAATACAATTCTTCTTTCCCCAGCACAGATTATATTATAAAACACTGTTACAGGATTCGCCCATTAGTCAACAACACTTTCCACACACGCTTTATCAACTGAATCTCACTCCCGGCTACAAATGATCAGGTTCAACAATTTTCTTTAAATGCAAATATTTTCCCATGACTTCACATCGCTAACGCATTAATGCAATCTCTAGATGTTAATTGCCTTAAATTGTAATTAGGAAGACAAAGGAGGCACACATTCAGTGTCTGCCCCATTGTTGTGAGAAGCCTGTTATTTTTCACTTGAAAATCAGTATAATGAGAACTGCTGTGCAATAAATAATATTAAGACAAGAAGCATTGTTCTGGCTGTCTGAAATCAAAGTAATCGGAAGACAAAGCCCTGAACTGCAGATCCATTATTGTCTCCCACTTTCCATTAGAAACAAAAGATGCTTTGGTAGCAATCATAAAAATATACAAAAAATATTTTTAATTGGTATTTAAGGGCGTATGTGTGGGTATATTTCATGCATTTGCATATACTGTACTGTATGTGTGTGGCTATTCGGGCAACGCGACCAGCCAGATGCTAGACTTTCTCAGAAGTGGATCGATGCAAATGGCGCTGCTGCAATCACAGATGCCACAAGCAAGGACAGACAGGAAGCCAGCATCTCTCTCTCTCTCTGTCCCACTCGCACCCGCGCTCTGTGGCACAAAATGATCCGCCCCTCTGAACAAGAGTCGGCGCTACAGGGTGGCCGCTGGCATCCATTTATCAGCACCGGGCTCATCCAGAGTAGTGCCTCTCCCTATGGCAGGGAGCAAATCAAACAAACAAGAGGACAAATGGAGAGCACCAAGTAAAAGAGGAAGGAAGGAGAACAAAGAGGGAGAGCGACCTCCTCAATCAGAGCAGAGAAACAAGCCGTTTGAAGGCGAAAGGCTCAAGTAAAACAGCCAGTGAATCATGAGTCAGATTATCTATCAGCCTTCAATTCCTCTCTCCCTCGCGCCACCGCTGCCGCCGCCTCGCCGGCGCGACTCCCGCTCCTCGGAGTGGGTCCCGCTTCTTCCAGTCCTTCGCCTTAATCACCATTCTGTTCTTTCCAGCTGTTCCCTCCCTGCTGCACACAACGCGATTTATATAGATCGGCGGCGAGAGCCCGGCAAACAGAACAGGGTCTGACATTTCTGGCTGCTTTAGTTGAAGACAGCCTTGAAAAGGGCCGTTCCCGCGCGACCGTACAGTGGGTTTTATGTGGGTCTCATTACGCCGCGGTCTTGCCCGGCTGCGTCGGTGCTGGCGGCCTTGCAGACAGCTCGCTGTGCCCATTACCTTAAGCACGTCTGGCTGGGGCGAGCTAGATTAGGGGAGGGATGAATAAGCCTTCTTGACTGTGAGCACCCAGCCATCTACCCATAAATCACCCGCTAAGTCCCCACAGCCACCAGCAGCCGCCCTCTGGGATCAAAAGTCTCTGACCTACTCATTTTCTCCCTCCCCATTTTCCTTGCTCTTGTTTTATATCTGCCCGCACCCCCACCCCTCTTACTCACTACACTCTCCTTATCCGTACTCATCTACGCCAGGTATACGCTTTGCCATCGCTCTCGCTCCCCGTCTCATCACTTCCTTTATCTCCCAGTTATCGCCTTCTGTGCCTTGCAGCCGCCGCGTCTCGCCGTGTTCTCTGGTTTTCCCCCGTCTTTCTCCCACTCTGCCTCCTACGTTCTGGTCCAATTCCTTCTTGAAGCGGAGCGTGGAGAGGAACGACGACGACTAGCTGGCTGGTAAAATTAGTTGGAAGAATGCGTTTGTTTGGTCATCGTGGCAGTTTAGCACTAAGGAAAATGAGCTTCTGCATGGTGAACCTCTTAGCTTGTTTATTCCACACTGGTGCATGCATTCAGCCCAACTAGATTTAAATGGCTGCATGTGATCTGACTAGATTCAACTTTAATTATGCGTTTGTGAAAATGTGGGTTGTTACTGCAGCAAAGAACAGATACAGTGTAGACACAAATTACAATTATTTCATTAATAAAAGGATTACAAATGTCGAAAGGAACTGCAACTATGTGAACACGCTGCTAATATTAGCATGTTTAGCAAAAAGGAAGCAAATAAGAGAACTGTTTTAAAGATTCTCTTCAACTTTTTTTCTGGTGCATTTCGAAACCAGATGGGAATGCCGAGCGCTGCAAGAGGCCAGAGTTCACTGGTTCAAATCTAGCTGCTAGACAGCGGCGATGAGTAATTTGGGGCTCGAGTCAGGACATTAGTCCCATTTTCGAATGGAATCCTCGCTGCAGTTCATCTTTACACTCAGAGGGCTGCAGAGTTTTGTAATGAGGTGATAATGGAAAAGGAACTGGGCGGCTTTCACTCTCCCCCAGACCCCTCCCCTCCCCACGTCCCCCCGCACACACGACTCAAGCAGATCTATGTGCACACATGCACAAGTTGGAAAGTGGTTTTCCAATTCACCAACACTACTGAAATTATTATTATTATGCCATTGTCTTGGTTGTAATTATGTCACTGGTGTTAGTGATTAGGAAATGCTCACATTAAGTTACAATGACAGGGCATGTGGCTCATCCTGTACTGACGTCTCCATTTCACAAAAGATTATCGGGCAGAGGCAGTTTAGTCACGATCAGGCATTCACTCCACGGGGCTGCGCTGAATCCTGCAGCATGGAGGAAAGCTAACCTGTCCCATTCACACTGATGTGCACTTAATGAGCGGCTTTAAATGTGTCTGCCAATCACGCCGCCTTAACACCCCGAATCCTCAGCTTCAGAGGCTCTACCTGTGCATATCTGAGGGGGGGCTAAAAAAAGTTTGCCGGCAGAGGGGCCTGCAGTGGCTCATTGGTATGAGACCCGGGGTCTGTTCAGCGGCATTAAGCCCCAGCTAGTTCATTAAGCAGCATGAGAGGGGAAGGACAAACAGGGGCACAGACGGACTGACTCGATCAATGTAGATGAATGTCTTGCACCGCTGCACGCCGGGCTACGGGGATGGTGATAATGTAGATGCATTAAGTGTGCGGGTGTGAAGACAGACGGAGAAGGAAAGAACACGGGAACAAATGTGCAGCAGCAGCGAACTTCAGACGCGCTGCCTCAGAGCTGGCGAACCTCAGGCCGGACCGGACCGGCGCCGAGACGCCGGTCGGGTTCCCCTCGCGGCTCTGATAAACACAGTTAGACGAGCAGGCAGGAACCACGGCGGTTGACACCCTGTCATTACCCGGGCGACAATGACAGGCGCTGGGAGGATGAGTGGGGAGAGAACGTCACCTGTTCCAGCGGAGAGAGAGGGAGATGGAGATGTCAGCCTCTCAGCCTGCACGACTTTGTCTCAAGGCACTATCATTTTCCTAAATAAGAAACACCTTGGAAAATGAAGGAGGGCTTCGGGGAAGCGGGGGCGCCGCTAAGGGAAAATAATCCACGAGACTTTATTGTTTGAGAGAGAAAGCTGCTTCGCCAAATTGAAACGTGTACACAAAACACCAGAGGGTGATGTGTTTGTTAGTGGAGGCGCAGCAAGTGAACGAGGGAGCGAATGAGGCCTCTCCGTCTTTAATATACTTGATTTGTGCCGGAAAATCTCAAAGACAGATGCTGGGACATCATTTGAATGCATTTGGGTGCTTACTGGTCTGGCAGGCGGGCGGGCTGGCACTTGTTGCCGGCCAATCACAGTCCCCATCCTGATCATTATGCTGCTTCATTCCACTCGGTCGGCTGCTCCGTCGCCAGTCTGGAATGCTTTTTCTCTAGTTTGTGCTGTACTATTTCTCTTATTCTTCATACCCCCTTGCTTTTGCGCCCATCCCCCCCCGGGGCAAACAGCGCTTGAGGAAGCTGTACTGGGATGCAGAGATTATTTCTGACTTTACCAGGTGTCCTCGGCAGAATAACAGAGCGCTTCCGTGAGGACGGAGACGATGCGACGGCGCGCGAGAGGGAGAACACTTTCAGAGGGAATGATAGATCACAATGCATATGCATCAGGACGCAGTGAGCGTCGGCCTCACTTTCCCTCCAAAGACTTGAAATAAGTTTGCTTTGCGCTGCTGAACAGGCCAAACGGCGAGTGCTAATAACACAAACCGTTCTCTCCGCCCACGCTCAAAGATGACGGCGACGGACTAAAACCAAGAAACAACCCGTGGGTGCGACTGGGATAATCTCTAAAGCTCTGCACTCGGCTTCAGTGAAACATTTGAATGAGAGTCATTGTGCGCTGAATTAATTCTTAGACAATAGGAGGTTATCAGGCTGCAGCCCGAGCGAAGACTCGCTGGGACGTTTTGGTCCATGAACAACACACCGAGCATTTGACATCAGGGAAAACGCTGCAAACAAAAACATCTGCTATTATTCAATTCCCCGTTGTGCCATATCTTGACCTGATGAAAGTGAAATGAATAAATCATGCTCCATTAAATGTCATTATGCCTGTTAGCAAAATCTAATTCTACTAAAGTTCAGCGCCGGTTTACAAATTGAATGTAATTGCCCAGAATGCAAATGGGATGGGCTCTTGTTTGTGCGAGTGTGAGAATGAGTGAGCGACGAGCACAAGCGTGAGCGAGAGAGAGGCGGAAAAACAACATGTGCAAGTGGGAGAAAACCTTTAAGCGGCAGCATAATGGCCAACACTTCACAGTTTTCATTCAGGAGTCGGAGGGGATACTAACGCTGGGGAATTGTCGATTGTCAGGGCTTTAAAAACTGATGGTTTCATTTCGGCAGAAAAAAAAAAGAGGAGAGATGGGGAAAATGTAATTACCCAGCGAGAGCTGTGTGGGAGTTTTACTGTTTGATAATTATCCCTTAAAGGCATGCTAAACTTTTCCTTAGCTATCTGTATAAAACTCCACAGAGACACAGAAGTAGCAGAGAGGTCACCGAGCGTCGGGGGGGAACAGCAGGGGGAGAAAGGCACGAGATTAATGCGAAGGTGAGGAAGGATCAGATAAGCGCAGACGTGTTAGGCAGCTAAGAGAAGGAGTACAAAAGAAAATGAAACAATCCATCAAAGGAGGAACATTTTGGAGGATAGGTTAATGCTAAAAAGGATCGACTGGTGAAACGTTCCATAAAGGTAAACGTTGGATTTTTTTAGGACGAGGCATCAAAGTATGCAACACTTTGGAAATGGATGACTGGAATTTGATAGGCCTCTTTTCAATTCCCCCGTCCTCTTCACCGTGCCATCTGTCTGCTTCATGGATGTGTGTGTGCGCTGCAGCTCTGCCTTCACAGGGCGCTGGAATAGTAAGCACAAATGCTCCAGTATGAGCGCGTAATATGAAAGGCTGCCCTCTGACACGGCCCAGAACAAAAATACATCTGACAAAGGGATAAACATTCAGAATCTAAATCCAAACAAATACAGAGGAAGGAGTCGGAGAGTCACCTCTGTTCACATCAGACTCTGACATCGGTGAACTGCCCTGTTCACAAATGCGAACTGGAAACTTTCCAGGAGCCGCAGAAAACACTCAATGTGCCTCCGCGAGAAAATCAACTGCAACAAGTTTGCCTTGCGCTGACAGGATCCGTCTTTGTGGGCTTGAAGGAAGGTCACATTAACCTGAAGGAACTGGTTTCACGTCACGCCAGCGCTTTTCATCACGAGTCAAGCTGCTGCTGCTTCCTCACTTCAATAGACTCCCAAAATAAGCTAGAAGAACTGCTGCCATGTTTAGATCTTAGAGTGCGTAATACCCATTCATCTCTGGGGTGTAGTTCAAGTCCTGAGTAAACCCACGTTGCCTCCCTTGTGCTTAGAGTCATCAGCTTAACTTCTGTATCAGCAGCATTAATCGTGGTGATACACTTGTTCTAATTTAAAAAACTGTGGACGGTGAACTATTAGCTTTTAAACTCGTGAATGTTATAGCAAGAACCTGCGACTAACAGACCTGTCTCGGAGCAACCCACCGTCTCCCTGTCACTACATGCCCCTTGTCTGTCTTTCATATTGCTCTACCTCTACAGTATATTACAGTACCAAGGATTCACGGGGCTAATGAGAGCTGATTGATGTTAATCAAGAAAGTTTATAAGCACTAACATTCAGGTCATCTGGCAGCAATCACAGAGGACAGCAAATTAAATCAGCCGCTAGGAAGTGCTTATCTCTATTCTCCAACACGGCGTTGGATCTATTCCACTAAGGATATCTCTGTAAGCAAACAAGGGAGAAATGCAATCAAGCTGTGCTTTTGCATATTGTTTCCTGCCCCATAATGGCAGGAAACAACATGCGGCCTCAGCAAAACACTGCAGAAGCGTAGCCAGAGACAGAGGGGCAATGGGGGGAAAATATGTCGAGGAAGCAGACGCAACTGTGACAGACTTTAATAAAGTCAAGAACATCTGTGGAAGCTGGCAGGAAGAAAGAGAGAAGCGATGAGATGAAGAGGAAAAAGGGGAGGGCTGGAAGGATGTAAAGGCTGCGTGGACTCCTCAGGGGCTCCTGTAATTGGGCGATACTTTAAAAAATTTAGAAAAAACATGAATCTATACTGTATGCTTAACTTTGGCAGGATGCTGCAAAAAAGTTTTGCAGTGCTGCCCTGTACCTGCAAAGCACTGCATGAGATCGACATGAGAACAGCTCGCCGTTTTCTATACTGTAAATCAATGCTGGACACTGACCCGGCCTGACATTTAAAGAGTCGTGACCCAACCATTAGGAGAATCAAATAACCTTTGAGGTGCCACTGTGCAATAAGGACTAATCTATAAGGGTTGCATGCAAAGGAAGCACAAGCGAAGGGAACAGGAATGTGTTCTGAGAGAGTTACTGTTCACTTGGACTGAAGCAACGCATCAACAAACTCCCAACCCTGTTTTGAAATCGTTTGGTCAAAGCAGACCTTTAGACTGAGGCATTAAAAAAAAGGTGGTTCTGCTTATTTCTAGAGGAAACTGCTTCTCACTGAGCAAAATAACTAAACTTTTTAAGTAGAAATAGTTTCTGCCAAATGGGAAGTAATATCCCAGAGGCTTTAAAGGACAAGCACAGCGTCGCAGGCTGTTAAGACGACCACGGCGCGTTTGACACCTGAAGCGGAGAACGTGTCCCAAACTGTGGCCCACAGATATGAAAAGCCACCGAAAACATAAACAACAACTTCCAAAATCACAGATACTTCTGTCTAACAGGAGCCGCTCCAGTGCACAGCAGAGGATGACGCGTCAGCAAACAACAGAGCTGGACCCTTAATGTCATCTGAGAGCTGCAGGGTTTCAACACACAGTACTACTTGAAGATCACAAGTATTAGAGGCACAAGGTGAAACAACTGAGCTGGTGCCTACAGTGCATCCAGTTAGTCAGATACTAGGAATAAACAATGAAAATAATCTGTAAAAAAACAAAAATTTCAGATGAAATAGTTTGGAATTGTGGAAGACCTGGATGGAAAAGAATCTTTTGAAGGTACTTTGAACATACAGCTGACGGGCGCTAGCAAAGACCACAGAGGAAGAGGCGGAGGGGCGGAAAGGGAGACGGGCAGGAAGAGAGAAAGTCCTCGAGCACTGAGGGGAAGGTCAGAGGAATGCAGGCAGATGTTAGAAGACGTCCCAGAAGCATTGTCTCTGCTGCAGCGTGTGATTCCCTCATATCAAAGAGAGCGAGAGAGAGAGAGAGAGAGAGAACACAACAATGACAGGCACAAACAAGAGCATTCAGAGGCACAACTCAGTGCATGGCTTTATGGAAATGTACCCTGCAGATGAAAACATATCTGAATGAACCCCAGACACCAAGCGTGGCCTCGCTTGCATGAGATTAACTGCTGGGTTCCTCTACAAACGCGCATGAAGACATTTGTTGCTGCGTCCGTCTCTCCATGAGCGTCGGCATCCTACACACACCTGCATCGGCAACATCAGTCCACCCAAGGACACAGAGCATGTCAGCTCTGATTAAGCCAGCACTCAGCTGCTAGAATGGAGTTCTGGTGTGTGTGTGTGTGTGTGTGTGTGTGTGTGTGTGTGTGTGTGTGTGTGTGTGTGTGTGTGTGTGTGTGTGTGTGTGTGTGTGTGTGTGTGTGTGTGTGTGTGCGTGTGCAGGAAAAGAAACGACTTGTGTCCAGTAATAAATGGCTGCAGGCAGCCGGGCCCCTCGGAGCCGCAGCCCGGCCGACCCCCAGCAGATGCCGGCTGGTCTGGCCTGCCAGTTGTGCCGCGGCCTCTGGGCCAGCGGCATCATGAGCGATGGCCGCGGTCCAAAGCGGGGGGTCTGCCGCCACGGGCGCAGGTGTAGACGTCGTTAACATCCAATAAGAGGAGGACGGAGCCCTGCGGGTGGGGCAAAGTGGTATTGATGGACGCTGGTCTGCAGCTGCTCGCTTCACCGGGCAAATATAAGAATGAATACGGCCTTTTGTGCGCCGTGAACATTTCATTAATATTAGAGCGTCCATTAACGGCGGTCACTACGGGTTGACAACCGCCGTCTGTTGGAGCATTTTGCCGACTGTTTTACTGCTCTCCCCATCCTCCTTCAAATGACGGCGCTTGTATATGCGAAGTATGGTCCAATGTAGTCTCCTCCTGCCAAGCTGGCAAAGTCCATTATGTTTGTTGTTTATTTGGAAGTTGGGTGATTATGTGACCGTTTGCCAAGCTACAGACATGATCAGCTGCAAATTAATCCTGCGAGGATTCATATTGTTTTGGCAAACAGCGTTTTCCTCCTCATTGTGCCGGCACTGCCAGGAAACGGAGCGGCCGTGTGAAAAACACGAGCATCTGAGACAAAGCTGCAAAAAGGATAAACAAGGCTGGATATGCAATAAGTGACTTGGTGGCGGGCCAGCTGTCCTTCCATGAATTAGCTTCTCTAGGCATCTAACCTTGTCAACATTAACCCAATTCTACAAATGCAGGCTCTTCCTTGTGTTTTAATAATCCTCACATCACATGTTCCAGCGAGACAAAGCCTCTCTGTGACGCCTCCCGGTCCTCCATCCAGGCCCGGCTCCCAGGCGCCAGGAGCCTGCAGGCCAGTGTCTCATATTATAAAGTTCCCAGGAAATCCTTTGAGCAGCCGACAAATCTGAGACGTCCCACTCAGAGTTCATGACTTCTTATCCCCATGCACGCCACTAGCAGATGAGCGGCATCTCCGTTGTATCTGGGCACGGATCAGAGAAGCAGAAGTGGATCTATCCTCGCGACAGAAGATGGACTTCCCTGCAGATATCTTCAATGAGCCACGCCAGCTCTTTATCTCCTCAGTGGGAACTTCCTGTGGCGCTCAGGACTCTCTCCCATCACTTTGAGGGCATTTTCTCGACGGTGAGCTCCCATCACCTTTTCCTCTGTTGACTGGATATCGAAGAGACTCACCATAGTTTGGTTGCAGCTGGATTCAGGATGCTGTAAACGGGATCCAACTCAACGGCAGAGGACACGCGCACACAGTCCAGCCTTCCCCTGTGGTGCATCTGGACTCCATCGGCTGCAGAGCCCCCACCTGTGAATGCTTTAAAGATGATACTGTCGCTGCCGCTGACCTCAGTTCAGTGCGTCCTCCCGGCGGTGATCTGTACGATGGCTGTTATTTTTATGATCAACTCCGTGTCTGTCTTTATGGTTTGCACCTTCTCATTTTAGGGGACACTTGGCCTGTAAAGCGCCAAAGCGACTCCGGGGTCGAGTGGGAATCGCGCGCGGGGCCACGCTGCTGATTTATGTGCGCCCGAAGCTAAAACAGCGACACCCCGGCGGCGCTGAGGCGTTTCATCCAGCTCCGGGCAGCCGCGGACCAACCCAGGTGCCATTCAGTGCGACCCAGCGGCACCAGATCAGAGCAGGGGCTGCATGTTATCACTCTCCCCACCTGTGGCTATGCTGGTAGTTCGCTGGACACATCGTGCTCACCGGCCTCCTGCCACTGAAGCACGCGTGTGACAGAATGTGGCCGCCTGGAGCTCATTTTGCACACGGAGGACATGACAGTGGGCACGAAGGCTTCCAGCTTCACTACTAGAAGACTAAAACCAGCATGAAAGGTTAAAGAGCTTAACAACACAATGCCTCCATAAGACTTTCTGCATAATAGTAATTAAATCATTTAAAACACATCAGCAACTTTGACACGTTTTGATCAATGTGCAGGAAAGTCACTACTTCCAGGCACTTTACATGTAAACATGTATTATGACATGAACAAAAGGCGGCTGTTCATCCATAATCTGTGATGACATTTTAATTAAAGGGATTATTAAAAAGCACCCGTGTGGCGTGACGTGAGGCACTTTCGCTGGCTTGAGTTACTTGTAATTATTTTAATAGCGTCCTTCTGGCACGTGGCCATGGCGCAGACTGCCGCACGCCGACGCCCGTGACATACAGGTATGGATGCCTGCGCACGTTCACATAAATCACCGGTTGAAACGTCACAGACATTTGCAGCGTTGTGGAGGTGGAGGGACTGAGAGGCGCGAGCTGAGTAATGACGCCAAATTGAGGGGACGTAAACACACAGGGCTGTTGTTTCTATCGGACATTTAACCCCGGAGCTGTCGTCCCAGCAGCCCTTTCACCTGTAATTTATTACAGAAGTTATTCTACAGGAAGTGGTCGTCACTCGTTAGCTCTGGGTTACCTTGCCTCACCTGCCCATGTGTTCCCATCAACCACAGGAAGCCCCGCCTTCACAGCCCACCTTCAACGTGCATGATGAATGAGGTTACGATGGCCAACACTTCAATCTAAAAGCCACAAGTTCAAACCTAGCTGCTTTGTTTTCTGGCCCATCTTATACTCTGAGGTCAAGCTTTAGGGCTGGCCCTTGGCTCAGGTCTTGGGGATGAGGCTAAGTCTTGGCACATCCCCAGTCCAACCACCTGTCAACAGGACCCGCAATCCCTGGCAGCTGAAGGGGATTTTTCTCCCTCCTACTCGGAGCCTACCATCCTTTTTCCTTGGATTTAAAGGTTATCTGCAGCCATGCTGTCTGGGGCCTCTGGCAAGAGTTGCAGTGAGCAGTCGGCCCACCACAGGTGTGAGCGCTGCCGATAAGCAAAGGAAAGACTGAGGGAGGAGACGAGGGGTGGGGTAGAGGGTTGCAAAGAGATATGTGCGTCTATGGCGGCCTAACGCTGACCTTCACACAGATCAGAGCTCTAGAATGGCTGTGGCTGCCTGCACCATATACCTGTTACCTTCCCAGTCAGAGACAAGACAGTGGTGCCGGTTGAGCAAGAGGCTTCGCGTGTAGCATTATGAAGTATTCACCATGTACAGTACTGTAGCCGAATCTGGCCTTTAAATGTTTTTAAAGGCTGCACAAATGTGAGGGATTAGGATGAGGGATGTCATCTGTTCTTCCTGCGCCGCAAAGTGGAAGCAGCGCCAGGGCAGGGACACGGCGGCCAATCCCAGGACTCACTGGCTCACTTTCAGCATGCAGCTCCTCCATTAATAACTAATAGGTGGAACATTAGGGGGAAATTGTGAGTATGTCTGGAGGGCTTACATTAGCCCGGTGTACAGAATCTCCTTATCTGTGTGTAGGACAAGACAGGCAGACAGACAGGTGGTGTTGTCCTCTGTTTGACTCTCTTCCTCCATTAACTGCCCCAGAAAGATAATTTAGGCTACTGAAAGTGCACAGAAACAGAGTGGATGTTGTTCAGCGAGGCAGGAGCGTAGCTGCTGGTATTTCCCTAAACATTCTCTGCATCCATGTAAAGCTACTGTTTAAAAATGAAAATAGGTCCTTTATGGCAAATGAGGGATTTTTTATCAACGTCGACAACCACTTGCGTCGATCACGGTACTATTTAAATGAAAATTAAGACTCCACATAAACAGTGAAAGCAGGAAATAAAGTGCTCCGCACTTAGGTTTCATTTACATGTGTAAGTAAACAAGTAATAAAGTAAAGCTTATGATCTGTGTCCTAAACCACCGCCCGTGCAGCGAGGGCGCTCCAGAGGTGCGACTGCTAAAAGGACCCACAAACGAACGCTCGCGTGAGACCGAGCAGGATTTATGCAGCATTAGGCGAAGCTACCACTGCTTTTTGCTAGGGAATGTGCATAATTATCATAATAACTAATGATGATTCATGGATTGTTTATCAGAGATCACTGATGCACACAGATTGTATAGCGCCTGGGGAGGGGAGTCACCCCTGTGCACTCGGATAGAGGACGCCCGTTTTTGAAAAAAAAACGCGGCGCTTTGTGCAACCCACACACGTACGACTGCACAGAAAGAGAGAAAACCACTGTTCTAGATCTCTGGCTAATTTCAGACTCTGGCTACACAAACATCATTAATCAAGTTGACTAAGATTAGTCACTGGCAAGCTCCCCTACCTGTTTAATATAATTAAATCGATGTACATGTCATTGCAGGCACAGACCTGAACCATCGCAGAGCCGGTTGTGTTCACCACAAAGGTGAGCTAAAAAAAAACCTGAATTGGATAAAAGTTGAGGTTTGACAGAAGTGAGAGGTCCTTTTTGTTGTTCTGTATTTCTAACACATCCGAGAGGCTATTCAGAGCCGTTCGGATTGGGTAACCTCCCCATTCACAGTCCCGCAGCAGAAAACATCTCACAGAAGAATAGAGACGAGATGGGAAAGCAAGCGAGAAGCCGGGAAAAAAAAGGCAGAATAAAAGCAAAGCCGCCACGTTTAAGCAAACACTCCCCCGTGTGAATTCTACAGGGCCACTGGAATCGGAGTTTGTGTATTTCTCCAGCCTGTATTTTCCTCCTGATGTGTGTGGGATCGTCTCCGTGACTGTCAGGAGATAACATTTTCCAGAAACGACTGTGTGCTCAGTGTTACGAGTGGATGGCAAGCGCCGCGTCTACACCTCTGTGCTCTTCGCCTTCGTCTGATCGGGCTGGCGTGCAACACGGCAGATATTTGACTTGTGCCGCCTTCGGTGAGAACACAGCAGATAAAGCAGGTGAAGCCACTGAAAGTAGGGTTTTTTTTGGGGTAGAAACGGGGAGATAACGCGACAGAGCAACGGCTCATAAAGGAAAAGTAAATTAGGAGACTGTGGTTTATGACTGTAGCGAATTAGGTGGCTGACGACCAAGACAGGAAGCGACAGTGGGGACTTTTATCTGGGCAGCACATCTGGATGCCAGGCCGGCTATAAAGTCTTTCCTGCCATAAAACATCCTCCGTCAGAGATGTAGACAACTGTCTGAGTGGTTTAAACAGGAAACTGTGGCAATAGTATGGAAAAGACGCTCTAATGTGCAGTTCACGGCCTTCAGGGAAGGAATCAGCCGACACAGAGCTATCGGTGTCAGTGCTGCTTTCATATCTGAATGTTCTCGCCGGACTCACTATTTTAACAAGAGCAGAGCAAGTGTACGGAAGGGAGGCGCGCCGGCGAGCTGGGCTGCAGATAACATGGCCGGAATGACTGGCATCTGAATAAGGGGAGAGCGAGAGGTGCACCAGCGGAACGGTGAATAAAACATGAGCGGAGCCACGGGCGCGGCGGCGGCGGGCGGACTGAGGCGGCCACGTCTTTGTACGGCACCGACCCCTGACCCGCTAGTCAAAGCGGGTGACGCCCGGCGCCACGCACACAAACACGCGCCTGTGATAAGACGCTGCTTAAAAGGCACCGCCGTGTTTCCCAAAGTAAACACGTTTCCTTTCAACTCTGTGGCTGCAAAGGAGAACGGAGCCGTTTGTCCTCCCTCTGTGTACAGATGAGGAAGAAGAAGAAGAAACGCTGCCCTAAAAGACGTCTGAGGTTCCAGGAGCTGATCAGAGGTGCGTTCCTTTGAGGGGCGGTTCTGAATCACCGTTAGCATTTTATTACAGTAATTACACTAATTCCTCAAAACCAGTGTAGTATCAGTTTATTGGCGTACCAGAATATAAAGTACAGTCTAGGAAAACAGACATGGTCCTTCGTTAAGGGACCCCCCGCTGACGGCCGAGAGGGCTCGCAGGAGAATATGCTCATTGCTTTCAATTAAACGCTGCCAAATGGAGCTTCCTGTGCAGGATCCAAGCTCCGGGCGTCGCATGTGGGCCTTTGGCAGGCGGCTCCGCTGCAGCCAGCCCGTGATCAAGAGGCCGAGCGCCGCCATGGAATGCCACACAAGCACGCTTGGCTGCGGCAGGTCTGACTCCAGGAAGCGGAGCGCCTGCCCAGGGCTGGGGGAGCTACGGGGCCTCCTCCTCGCCAGTGTCCACGCACACGTGCCACGGCTGCGGCGTTGCTGCCAATCGGGTCCTGCTCCGGAGGAGGCGATGAGTCATGTACTTTACCGCTGTTTGAAGAGGAATGCTCAGAGGTCAGAGGAGGTCACGGGGTAACAGGCTTTGTGTTTTATCTTATGGGTATTAGGACTGGATCCCCTATGTCACTATATGCTGATGGATTGCTGATGTCAGCTCGTTAGTGGCACGACCTTTGCAAAGTCATCGGTCCAAGCGAGCGCAGCAGAGCTCACTGGTGTTATAGATCACGGATCAGAAAGGAGGGACAGGAGTTCTGCATATCGGTTTATTACCACACTTTTCATTTATGCTGTGTTTTAGTGTCTCTTTAACTCTTTCCTTTTGCTTCAACTCAACAATGTCAGCAGTTAAATCTAAAAGGATGTAACCTGGCCTGACTGTGTGCTTGAGCCCGGGGTGGATTCCATCTCTTCTACTTGTTAATTGGGTGCTCACCAATAAAGGAAACGCGTTAACCTGACGAGGTTAGGAGGAGCTGGTCACCAGAACCAAGTTCCGCTGCGGGCTCTGAATTCAAGGAGGTGGAGGCTACTCCTCACACACTCGAGAGCGACAGAAAGACGGCGTGAGAGAGGGGGAGAGACAAAGGCGGCAGCTCTCATTCTGTAATGGAACGTGGTGGCGGGTGGCTCACCACACGTCGCACTGGTTGCCTGGAGCGCCATGGCAACAGAGCGAGAGGAGAGCGGAGAGAGGCGTGGGGTTCAAGGACTTCACTTGTTCCAGCAACATTTTAATTACTTTGGGCACCAGCGTTTAGTGAAACAGATGCATTGTGAAGTCCCAGCAACAACTGGGGAGAAACCCCAAGAGATGGGAGCCCTTTCTGAAACACAGCAACAATTGGAAAAACAGAGTGATTACAAAAAGCAGACTGATAATGAGAGGGGGGAAGACGGAGAGGAGGAGGGCGGAGAGAAAAGGCACGAGTACAAGAGAGACGAATAAGAGGGAAGATAACACAAAGTGAACAAAGATAAGAGATCGACAGTATGGCAGATACAAGCGGTTTGAAAGAGGAGGCTGGTAAGAGATATGAGGAGAAAGGACCGAGGGAAAAAGGATTGAGGGGATTTGTAGGGATATAAAAGCTTCAGCGTTCTCCTCTCAGAAGCACACACACATAAAAACGCAGCAAAAAGTAATTATTTGGAAGAAGTTTGGCTCCGCGTCGCCTGCCAGCTTCCGGAGATATGCTTACATACAGTCTGCATGCACATGCACAGTATACGTCTGCCAGTGTGTGAGGATGCAGCCACCCAACGGCCGCGTTCCCCCGACGCCGGGCCCAACGCGACCGGCGCTCATTAGGAGCTGTGCGGAGCCCAGGCACCTCACCAAAACAGGAGCCCCGGACGAACCCAGAACCCAGAACCCTCTGAGCCTCCTCTCTCACTGTAACAAGCTGCCTTCCACCTAAAGCACTGACAGTCCAAAAAAAAAATGCATCACATGCATCTCCCGCCTCCTCAGAAAGTAATAAAAGTGTCATTTGGTGAAGTTTCATTTCCTCATCATCAGATTAAACAGAAAATCTATAGTGTGTAATTTAAATAATAGTAGTATCCGATATTCAAGTATTCCTTCCAGTCTAATCTCCTCTAATGCGGACGGCACCATCTTTTATCAATCATCTTTTCATCATTTACTTCTGTACATTCATGACCGTGTGAGATTATATTACTGCTATTTCATTAATCAGATCCGTCTAATCCTGTTACATACTGTATAAACCGTCACTGCCCAAACGGCTTCATGGTTGGATAATCCTACATCATAATCCTCCAGGGGGTATTTGTGTACCTTAAAATCCCCACTTCATTTAGTCACATACTGCTGCACGTGGCCGACGGTGGAACAAATCAGGCTTGCTTTGTCAAAGCTGGCCATTTTTCATCCCAGCGTTGAAATATGAGCGCAGGAGGTCGCGCGTGCACGTCCACAAGCGCCATAATATGCAGAGACAGGCTAATCCATTACACCTACGGCTCCGCCTATGGCCGCGCCGCCGTCCGGCGCTGGAAGCGAGGCCACGGAGCGCGTCGGAGGTGTGGCACCGTCCTCCTGCACCACGCCGGGTTCCACCCGGGGATTCCAGCCCGCGGCTGCGCCTCTGTAGCTTCGCCGTCGCTTCTGTCGGGCGTCCTTATTAATCTCAGTCAAGTGAGCGGCGTCGTAAAACCATAAAAAAACGTAAAACCAACGGAAGCGTCGGCGCACCTTCCACATTCGCCTCGATTTCCCTCACACACATTCAAATCTGCTCAAATGAAGACAAGCTCTGGCCATAAGAGGTTCTGGATGATGGATTGTCTGAAAGGAGAGGTTAATGGTGACTAACCCCATTTCCTCGGTGACACTGAACCCGGCTGACCTATGTTAAATGACATCAGCCTGTGACCCTGGATCGGAGGAAAGACAGATAATTTGGGAGGGAATAGGCAAAAAGGAGGAATCTGGGGAGTGTCTGCCACCGTCCAGCACTGCTCCACTGTACGACTCCACTGTCACTCTCCCTCCTGTCATGTCTCCCATTCTTCTTCTCATTCTCTCTATCGCGCGCTGTCAATTTGTGAAGGCTCCACATCATTATTGTCAAAAACCACACTGCAGCGCCAATACAAAAGCCCCGCGCACAATATCGCACACACAGGCGCACACACTTGTACTTACCGCCCACTCGCGTTGGAAGAATGACTTTTCTTCCCTCCAACTGGGTTCTGACACTCGGCAGCGAGCTTCTCCCAGGAGAATCCTGAGTGAGACAGACAAGCAATGTGAACTTGTGGGTCTTTGATTTCTCCTGTCAGACGCTTTTAGCCCCCTGGCCCTAAAAAACACTGTCTGTGCCTCCATCTGAATGTGTCATTGTTCCTAACGGTTTGGGTTTGTGTACACGCTTGTTGCTGTGATTGCCTTCCCCACATGCCGCACAGACCGTCTCCGCACAAGCCCGTCTGCATCGCGCCGAGACGGCAGCGTCCCCGCGCTGTCGCACCATCACGTCAACAAGCGTTTGAAGGGCAATAGTTCGAATTGATAGCGAGTGGGAAACGACTGCGCGGGTTCCACTCCAGGGTTTGGGGAGCAGCTAAAACCATAAGGAGCCTCTTAGAGAGAAAGAGAGGCAGGTGATTAAACCATGCCATCAAATCTCACACCTCCTTTTCAAGCCACAGGAAGCGACTGGAGAGTTCTGATTACCATCAATGACACTCCACCCTTTCCATCTGATCCCCGGCAAGAGGCTGTTAAACCCATCGTTAAAACTGGTGTCAAGTAAATAATTGATCTTTTTTTATCCAAAAGGTGAGAGGACTGGATAAACATAAAAGAAAGCTTATCAAAACAGCGTTCTCGTCAGATCGGCCCCCGATTCCTCTCGTATACGTCCGGGTGACTGATTGTGGATTTTGCCCTGATGTGGAGCTAATCGCTAAAAGCAGTTTATGCTACTGAAAAGAACCAATGCTAGCCATTATTAGCTAATCTCTTAGAGTCTTAGAGGTCATCAGCTGCGTTTCTTGTTTCAATCGTGAAAGTGACTTGAAGCTCAGCACAGTCTCTAAATTAAACCTGACTCAGTTTGTGTTAAAATGAAAAATAAAAAAAAGAATTATTAGGGCAGAGACAGATGTTTTTAATTTATTCTCTTTAATAGAAACATCTACCTGCTGTGGCTCTGGCACCAAATCACAAATAACTATGGGAAGACAGATCAGAAAAGTGTATGAATTAATGAATAACAAACTGTATTATTATCAGACAGTTCCATCGCTCTGCTTCCATCTCTGCAGCTACACACTGACTATGGTCATTTTACTCATTACTGCCTAATGACAACACTAATGTGGAGGACTAGGCACCCAGCCATGTTTACTGTACATTACTCTGTGTTTGACACAATGAGAGATTCATTTTCCCTCCACTGCAGAGGAGGAGAACATCCACAGACACATACTGTACATACACATAACACACAACCCCACCACACTCACAGGCGTAACGTGTTGTCGTAGTGTTCACCAACGGCTTACACACACACACACACACACACACACACACACACACACACACACACACACACACACACACACACACACACACACACACACACACACACACACACACACACACACACACACACACACACACACACACACACACACACTTCAACTGATTCCTCATTTAGTTTTCTTCATAACTGCAGGACCAAGAGATGCGATTTGTCTGGGCTAATGTACTGGGCGCATTGCTAATGTTCTCCACCATAATGGTTAAATAATAGTTTTCAGTGCTTTAACAGAAAGAGCGATTAGAAGGGAGGAGGCCGATGTACTGATAAATGAAGAAAGTGGGAGAATGTGGTTGACGGAATAGACAATAAAAAGCAAAAAATGGTGATGTGACTGATCCAAATAAAGACAGAGGAAAATTACATGAGGAAAGTGGAGGATAATGAGAATAGTAGTAACATGTGGCAGGATCTCACCTAAACTCGCCTTGAAAAATACTACCTTATCGCGCCCACTTGTATGAAATGTGTGAAACAGGTTCTTGTTTGGCTTTCGTCGCCCACAGCAGCAGCCATTCAGTCGCTCATCAACCCGCTGGCGGCCACAGATCAGAGTGGAGGGTTAGATTAGGAGAAGGCGCGCATGCGAGTTTAATTAGCACAAGTCTTATTTGGACAGCGGCGCGGTGGGGCTGTCCTCTTTGTGTAGGTCACTATATTAGGTAGATTTAAATGTTCCGCTTGTTGACCTCCTAATGGAAACCGCGGGCCTTCACCAAGGACAGAAATGTTTCTCGGCACATTGAATTCCTAATCATCCCGCCGCCCGTCGCCCTCGGAGACCGGCCACTTTCCTCTGCCCAAAACGTCTGACAGTTAGGTGACACGGTTCACGGCACTGCCAATGGCAGACAAAGGCAAACGCTGCCAACTGCGGGAGGTAAACTCAAATTGTTTCTGTGCGACTCATACAGTACGGCTGGACAGGCTCAATTCAAGATCGTGTATAAGTTTATTAGTATTACGACTGTTAGGGGATACAGTGAACACACCTGGAGATGACACATTCTGAGTCTAACCTTAAGATCCAAAAAACCTCATGAATCCTTGAGGGAAATTGCTTTGCCCACTCATGTTTGCTTTCACAGACAGAGGGGAAGACTGAAAATAGAAAAATAAAAAAGCAAAGTATTATCAACATAAATACATTACAAATACACATACATGTACATGTATATACACTTCTACTCAATCACATCCTCCTCTTTAAACCTGAGAGGGATGACAGGACTCAAGTGGGTCCATCACCAGCTCCTTAGTTTTGTTGATGTCCAGTTGGAGGAGGTTCTGTCCACCACTCCCTTATGAGTAAGTCTACGATGACTCAGCTTACGCTGGCTTATAAATCACTCAGATATATTTGCTGGTATGTAAAATTAAACAAGTGAGTTCTTAACAACCTGAATCACATAAAGCTTAGTTGAGATTGAAATCCATCTTGAAATATTGCTCATGGCAGCGTGAGCTATGTCCTTTCCTGTCCAATATGTTTATTAGTAATACTCGGCTGCCTTGAGCAGCTTTATAATTCATTACGCTATGATTAAGCTTGCCAGAAAATATTAAAGTTTCAATTCCTATATTAGTTTTACCTGCAGAATAACAAGGATTTCAATGTGACACCCCCCGAGGTATGCACGTAGCAGGGACTCGCTGGTCAGAGTGCCATCGTATCATTTATTCATTGCCGTTTCATAGTCATATGTTACATTTCATGATTTTTCCATCTAGCCCATCATTATTCCAAAGAGGCTTCACATTTTCTATTAAATTCATCCCTATGAACGCCCCAGAGGAGAGACGAGCACAAAAGATTGGACTATTATCCCAACACGTAAAATTCATCATATTAAGATGGCAAAGACATGCAAAAGGCGAACTAATGGACAGGCCTTTTAACAGTATTAGGGCTCTCACCCAGCCTCGGAGTTTGTCCATTTGGATTAAGTGCAGCCTTCATCAGGTGTACAAGCTGGTGAAAGTCCAAGAAGGTGACTGTGAATGAAGGGAACAAAAAACTCTGGAAGACGGCTTGAGAGGCCGCGTGGCTCTTTTAGAAGAATGTGTGCTTCCACAACGGCAAATCTGCATTAAACCAAATCAATCGTGTGTGTTGTTAAGGTGTTCACGACTGACGACTGCACCGCACCAACACAGAGACTAATTTCCTCAGCGTGCAGCCAAGGGCCACTGACAGACCACGCTCCAACAGGATGTAACCCCTTAACCCGTCCTCATCCGCTGATTCCCTACATGACGGTAACTCCAATTTCCCCTTGAACCACTTGTCTCCAAAGCAATAAACTTTACTGACGTAACGCTATCTTTGTGCTCCTCAAGACATTCATTACCGGAAACAATAATCAAAGCTGCAGTGGCTATTGATCCAAATGACATTGTTATTAACCAACAGCTGGAATTTAAATCCCATCCACTCACATCTCATTAAATGGAGACGAATCACATAAAAGACCATCAATCAGCATCAGAATGATTATAATAAGTGATTATTATTATAAGTGGTAATAAATCTGAAAGGGATAGTATTGTGAAAATTCGAGCAAATGTATTATACAGTGCTAAGTAAAAAAAAAAAAGGCTTCTTCTGTTGACAAGCACACGTAATGACAGACATGACTACATACAGTAACATCCAGCTGCGTCATGGTCAGGATGAATACTTTAAGTGTTAAATGAGACTTCAGGGAGTGTGTCAGCACTTCAGATAGTCCCCTCCCTACTCTATTCCAGCAGTCTTAACATTATGCAAACTCACCCTTTGATGTGAAACACTGAAAGGTGGCTTTATCTTAGAACAACAGAGAGACAAACAATCTGAGACTTCAGAGGACGCAGACCTCAGAGAAACCTGGATAAGAATAGAAAGATGGAGGAAGGGGGGCGGACGAAAAAGGGTGTAAGATGGAGAGATTACGGCAGCCAGACATATTAGTTGCTTTGTGAGAAGGTAAGAAACATGATATAAACGTGCTACCTCTATCCACACAGGCACACGAAAACTATTCCTCCAAAAGCTAATGCTCAAGATAAATATTACATCTGCAGTAGCCGCACACGCAGCAGGAGCTAATAGTCCATTTGTGATTTGTAATAAAGAGCAGCTGTAAACAAAGAAAATTTAACTTGACTTGTACCCTTTAGGAATTTGTGTGTCCACATAGCAAGGATTAAAAAAGCCGACGTAACATTAGCATTTATTTCAAGACATATTTATAACCACCTCAAATGAAAGACGCAGCATTTGCCACTTCTCATCCAATGTGAACTAAAATAAACTCCAGAAAGTCTTATTGTAGTTCGAACCTCTATTGAGCTGCTTCTTCCTACTCCAGAGCTGATGTGTCCGGTTTCTCCTCCAGCCTGTCGTCACCCACCTGTTGCCGTGACGATAATCCATCTTGTCCCCATCGCACTTGATGCAAGTCGGCAACATCGCAGCTCATATCAAGTCTCAAACCACGTCACAGTTCCCCGTGTTAAATGCTGGCCTGATACAACCTGCGCGCCCATACGCCCGTAACCAGCAGGCCTCCTCTCTGAAAGGGCTTAAGCTGCTTTTAGTTGCGTGGAGTCATGTTGGCATGTGACAGAATGACCAGCGTGAATAGAAACTGTCTCACGGCGAGCTGTAAATCCAAACCAACTGAAAAACCCATAAAAAAGCTCAAACAAGCAGAGGCCAGCAACCTAATCTTTGGTTTTAATATTTCATGTGCTCTTATTATGCATATTAGCTATTATTTCTATTACAGCGAGTGAATTGAACCTAACTAAATCACCTGGCGTGCAGAGTCAGGAGACAGAGAAAAGAAACGCGGGGCTGAGGACTTTACAAATTAGAGGACGGCAGCATTGCCCTTGCAGTAGGATCACCTTATCAATTTGATTAGAGTGTGAAAGGACACTTAAGATCTCAATTGGCAGCACATTAGCAGTCCACTCAGCCCCCTGCCTTGGAATCCAGTGCCAAATGTTTGGGGTAGTGGGGGAGTTTAAAAAGATTATTTGATTTCACTTAGATATGCCCCTGCATGTGAAATCAAATAGAGATTAGATATTATGTGTGCTAAATATGAAAGGGCCTGCTTCATTTGAAAAATTGATTTGCATTTCAAATGTTTTTTTCTTGCCCAACCAAAAACACATCAGTCTGCTCCAAGTCGTGTAGAAACCCTCTAATAGCAAGACCTATTAGATTACAAAGATTCCCATGTTTTCTGCTTCGCCACTGATGGAGATTATTTTTCAAGGGCTTTAGGAAACAGTTTAAAAAGACAAGCCAGGGTGTTCACAGGAGATAAAGGTTCCTTTATTTCCTTCTGCTCTTGGTCAAAGAGAGAAGCAGTAAGCAAAAATGTATTTAAGTATGAAGAAAGCGGGGTAAATTTCCTATTAGACCTGTTATGTTTATCTCAAAGAGGAGAGGGAGGAAATTTAAAGGCAAGATTTTCCACTTTGGTCCCTTTATCTTTTGTTGCCTGAGCAACTTTTAATGCTGTTTATTGAGAAGACAATGCTCTTTGGGAGGCTGACAGTAAGCTTGTAGAGAGAAATCTGGATGAAAGGCCGAGTAAACAGACGCGTGCCGCGCTTGTATTTATGGAAGGCACACACCCTATGAAATGAATTGCCTTTTTCGAGGCAGGAGACAGTCAATACGCCTTTCAATAAACAAATAAATCATGGTCCAACTTCATTTCGCTTCTGTCTTCATTCTTTAGACACAAAATCTCCGGCGCCACGCTTGCATTCTGAAGTGCCTCTAAAAAAAAATTCACCTGCCAGACAAACTTTCATTAAACTCCTCTTTGACATGAATAGGCAACAGTCCAAAGTCAGAGAAAAGGCAATTGGATTTGATCTGTCATGTTCCCATAAACACGTTCATTCACAGCCTGTGGATTGCTTCAGCTGTGCCGCTCGCAGCTTTCAATTCTTTAGCCCCGGATTCAATTTTCTGAAAACTTATTTGAAAACCTAAAATAGCAATGGAGCGTTTGGCCGCAGACCGAAGTAAATAAATAAATAAATAAATATCAGGATGTTCAGAACGGCTCCAAAAAAATGTTGCTTTGGGAGGTATTTACATGGCTCATATTGGTTTCCTGCTACACACACGAGCCTTCACAGTCTCGTAGGGAGACTAATCATTACTAGCATAGCAGCACATCCAGCCAATAAAGATGATTCAGATCACCAAGGGAACAGAGCAGGCCTCCTTTATGCGCCTTCCTATTTTCTCTCGCACGTCCGCCCTCTGTCTGTCTGTCTCCACAGGTCCATCTCAGCGGTGGGTTCTCTCCCTGCCTCCATTTCCCCCCTCTTTTCATTAACGCGAGCTGTGTTTTTTTTCCTTGCTGGCCATTAGTCGGCCTCCTCTTCCCTCTGTCTCACACCATCAAGCTCGCATTCCTTCTCCTCATCAAAGTGAGCTGATTGAGATCCTCTTAGAAAAGGTAAGTGAGCCTCCACACAAAGTCAGCACCCACACACAGGCACCGTCGCCAGTCTACGCACGGGCTCTTGTGCTAATAAGCTGATGACTGGCTCGAGCAGAAGAGCTCCGGTTTTATTGGTGATGTGGGCAGAGTTTTATGGGCTTCACTATTTGTGTTTACAACATCATCACCATTGGCCACGGCTGCTACATCAACAACGGCGAGCACCTCAATGCATTTCTATGCATACAGTACTGTACTATGAGACGCATTGACAAAGGGCTGCAGCTCAGCGTAGATGGAGGCAATAACACTGAAGGAGGAGAAGTGGGTTTGCTGTTTGTATGTTTATGTTTCTATCTCTTTTCCTGTGCCCTTTTCTGATTGTGCATGAGTGTGTATGTGGGTGTGAGGCTGGCTAGTGGTTATGCAACACACTAAT
Source organism: Betta splendens (assembly GCF_900634795.4). NCBI lineage: Eukaryota > Metazoa > Chordata > Actinopteri > Anabantiformes > Osphronemidae > Betta > Betta splendens. The sequence continues at coordinate 9,768,839 of NC_040889.2, forward strand.
TGTCATGCAGCGCGCAGAGAGCAGAAACCAGGCACAGACGTGAAGCTTGCTTCGAGCCCACAGCGATGAATATTAAAATAATTAAGAATAATGTATCCACAAATCCAAAGGAGGGCGAGTAAACATCAAAACACTCCCTGCTTGCGTCAATATACTCCTTGTATGTCTGTTTTATCGCACACATACAGGCCTCTGACCGCTTCACTATCTGTGTGTTGGTTGACACACACATATGAATTAATAAGCGTGTACTGCGACTAATCACAATTTAATGCAGTCTTAGTACATGTGTGCAATATTTATGGGCTCCGAGTCAAGTTCATTTGATGCTAAATTAGCTGAAATCCTGCAAATGTGTGGCTCGTGTTGCACTTTTAAGCACGAGAGCTCAAGGTTGCGCAGGTTTTTTTTCCACCATTTATTGGATGAAGTAACTTGGCTGAAAGCTTCTGAGTCTGAGAGCTTCTGGAATTTAGGTTGTTAATCGCTTCCTGTCAAGACATCAGAGGATAATTGAAGGATGAAAAGAGTTTATATATATATATATATATATATATATATATAAAATGTCAAAGAGCATAAGCAATCAGATTCTGCTTTACTCAGAGAAGTGTAATCAATTTTGTATGAGAAGTCTCTTAAGCAATTTGCAAATTCCTCTTTTGGCGAAAACTTCTAAGACCAACCACAATGAGCATTTGTGACCTTCCTCTTCATTGTGCTCGGCCTCTCTTGAACTCCCAGAATTGAATTTTGGGGAAATAAAATTGTCTTGCCACGCACCGAAGTAATGTTTTGATCATTTTAATTTCTTATACGCTGGATGCTACTACGTTTAACCTGATGCCAAACATGAAACATTTGGTCGACTGATGCAGAAAAAGGTGAAATGTAATTATCAAATGCCTGATTGCAGCAGTGACTCTTAATTCGCACTTCAGAGTTATTTCTCAGTATTTATCATCATTGTTTGTTTTCTGTCATGTGAGCCGCCCATGGAAGAATCCAGTGTTTCACTTAACCTTTTTAAAACACACCCCACACTTTGACATGAAGGACGAATGAATGTAATTCTGAAAAACCTACAGACAAGACAGGATTTCTGTCTCTGCCTCTTGCTGTGTGTCTACAACTCACCAGGGCTCCGGCCTTGAATGGGCAGGTAACATGCCAGTGCGGTGTGAAATCCGAGCCCTGCGGGAGAGACTGGAAATTGGGTGATTGGTGCTTCATTTAGGCAACTGCTTACACCCGAGGCTCCCCGGAGCTGGAGGGGCTCTCTGTGCAAATTTAAACTACATTAGGAGTTGAGACGGCCGCGGAGGAGAGGCCGGACGCTCTGCTTTTCTGGCAACTCAGCTGGCTTGATCTGATTAATCTGCCTTAGGTATGCTGCATTACCACATTCCATTACATTTATCTCCTGGGGTTCCCGCAGTTCATTTTGTTAAACCTCAGGAAAAAAAAATGTAACAAGTCAGCAGAGATCAGCAAGTAACGGCGCTGGGGGTTTCACGCGGGAGGGAGCAATACAAGAGGCGGCGCTTTTGTTTCCGCCCGTGCCGTCTGCAGGCGGCGCCGCCGCCGCCGGTGTTCGAGCTCAGTCCGTTCAAAAGGCGAGACGGCGTTCACTCAATCACAACACTGAGGCTCACAACTGCTCTTTTTTCTTCTTATAGCTACACAATTACAATATTTATGAGAAGTCTTGCTGATGGAAAGACTACTCGCCCCCCCACACCCGCTCCGCCTCCTCCTATCTCCCCTTTCCTTTTGTGGTCCTTGGCTTATTTTAATGAAAAGTGTGATGGTGAATCACTCAGGCATTTGGTGAGCCTGTAATTTCCACAACACGATGATGTGAATACCTATGAGCTCCGGGTCCTGAAGACAGTGACGGTGGCCACAATAAACGCCCGGACAAAACACAGGAGGATAAAGAGCTGAATTCCTCTTTGTCTGGCCCCACTTTGCCCCTGAGAGCCTCTAAAAGTAAATTGCATGAAGTCGTTGATTGAAAAATGAAATGTTCAGCACAATGACCCCAGACGGCGAAGGAGAAAGGCATGTGAGAGCGGAGCGAAATAAATGCATTTAAAAACGGAGCGAGCAGAATGGAACTTAAATGTTCCTAGCAGGGCAAATACCTTGGAATAAACCTCCACCGGGGAAGATTGTTGATGGAGTGTGTATGATTCCAGTGCCACCGCTGGCTAGGGCCGCCTGCCTTCGTTCCTAGAAACAGCCCTGCTGTAATATGCATCAGAACCAGCGCTCGGCCGCCGCAGACAAGTGAAATCTTAATCATTCGAACTTGAGGCTTGCGTCCTGGTGAGAGATGCCTTATTCATGGCGTGGTGTGCACCGGGGGGGATCATCTGCCCATGCAGCCTCCTCACCAAGGGCATCCTACAGAAAAGCTACCTGCGGTGAAGCACATCGCCTGTGAAGCCTTAACATTAACGAAAAAAACACAGGGATCTATCTGCAGCTCAGCAAAGACAAGAAAACAGATAAACGCCTGCGAGGTGAGGATTTAAACTGTCCATTGGAAATTTACAATGGTTAATAGCTGCACATACTTTACCTCCATTACTCAGAGAATGTGTGCAGCCTCTGACTGAATAACTGCGTACTCATAAACATTTCCCTTTGCCAACATAAAGTAGAAAAATACTCACTCAGACTGTGGGGACTCTAAATTCTGCGTGCGTGTTCAGACGACATCAAGGAAGAAGCGGTCGGTATTAAATATGCAGAATGTAGGATGTCTAGAAAATCACAGGTCCTCGACCACGTCAATTCAGCGTCGGGGCAAAGAGAGCGACGCTACAGAGGCGTCGTTGGAATATTTAAATGACAGCGTCACTAATTAACATTGCGGGTTTTTGTGCTCGTTCCAGCTGGAGGCGAGTGCAAGTCAAACCTCGGCGAGATGACACAGCTAATTGGCCCTAATTGCGTTCACCTGAAACCCTAGGTGTGAAACAAATCCTGATTAGATTAGATTAGATCTGATGCTGCTGCAATTAAAACCAACAGCGCCGCGTGTCCCGGGGCGGGTCGAGGCGTCCGCGCGGCGGTGACTCATGCGCGCGCGGGGTAATCCCAAACCGAGTCAAAACAAGAGAACTGTGGGTAATGGCGGCGCCGGCTCCGGGGACCGCAACCATTTCATGGCTGGTCACCCTGGCCCCTCAGTGTCACGGCGTGATCGATCCACACGCTCGCTCGCTCGCTCGCTCGCCCGCCCGCCCGCTCTCGGCCTCTCACGGCTTCCCTCCTCTCTCCGAGGACATATTACGCCGGCTTATGCAGCGATGCATTTGATTGCACAGCACCTCACCAGGGCCAACTCATCAAAAACTTGATCCAGGGTGAGGCAGGTGGGGGAATAAGTTTGGGGCGATGCTTTCTCTGGCGTGAGCCCTCGGAGATGAACTCTGTTTGGAACGCTTTCACGAACGCCACCGTGGTGTCACATTATCACAGTGATAGTCGGTGGAAAATGTAACGGCCATGAATAATAATAAATTACAACGGCAGCACTCAGGGCTCATCCTGCAGCTCCGCTTACTGTACGTCCACAGCTGCCCTATAGAGTCAATGTCCTTCAGTAAGCAGCCGTGTCACAGCTCCAGCTCAGTCATTAAATGATTCAGTGGGCTGTCCTAGCACTTTTCTTAAACTTCTCACAGCAAGGGACTTCATTATTGATGAGTCACTGAGTGCAGGACGCTCAAATATGCAAGATTTGCAAACTTGTGTCAAAATGAAGAGTCTCCTGTCTCGGTAACTGTGCTGTCGTCTGGCACTGAGAGCTATGCTACGTGGTCTGCGTCTCCTCCTCCCTGTGCTCGGCAAAGCTGGTTTTTATACCTAGGGAGCGCCACACACTCCAGCATCTTCAAATTCATCCATGTGACAACGGCGCAGGCCTTTCTAACCCCGCCGGCTCATTCTCACAGCAGCAGGTTAATAAAAGAAACAGGCATGCTGTAAGTCTGTCCATATTTGCTCAGGAAAACTAAGTAGGGCGCTCTAAGCCGGATTTGGTTGAGCAAACCGAGATCAGTGAAATGAAATCTGTTTGCAGAAATGCAAGACATTGTGCTGGAGCGTGTGCGGCTGCAGGTGGGAAGCAGGAGCAAATGGGGCGAGCGCTTCGGGAGTCGCTCCTCCTTCAAACAGCTTTAAGGTGTCTGTATCGCAAACCTTTTCTCTGTATCTGATCAAATCACACCTGCGCGCATGTATGTGTACACGTTGTGGACGGCGAGAGCAGCCGCGCTAGAGAAAAGCAGGAGCTTGATCCCATTTCGGAGACGCACTCCTCGCTCGGCGCTCCAGTGTAATCACAGCCTCCGTCCGTGCTGACACTCACCCAGCATTCCCACTGGGACCGCGTGTGTTGTTCTTCTTCTGTCCGACTGCATACGGTCTATCAGCCAGTCTGAAGTACAAACACTACTAAATTAGAGCTACTCTTGGTGCGTTCGTTTTGCTTTAAAGCAAAGCAAAAAGGAACACATGAAGGAAACTGCAGTTCAAGGATTTCCCAGATTTCCAACAATAAGGTTGATGAAAGTCAATAGAAGAAAGCCTGATCACTTTATTTAATTGATTCAGACAAGCTGGGGAGGGCAATCAATGGTTTTACTCTCTGCTGCCAGAACAGAGCAAACATGTTGTAAAGGAACTCGTTCAGGGATTCATAAAGATAGATCCATGTCTCAATTCAAACTTCCAGCTAATTATACGTTTGTTGTATGTTCTACACTTAGCCTTAAACAGACATGAACTGAGGCCGGATTAGGTGATGATTTTACCACAGGCAGCATGTTATTGTTTCCCTTTGTGTGTCTGCATCTCCTCCTCCTGTGACGCAGGCTGAGAAAAGTCATGCATTTAAAAGCAGGAGACTTCACAACCGCCTGTTTTGTTTGAACACAGTCAGCGTGTGTGCGTGTGGATGCAGATGCTCGCGCTCGCCGGTGTCTAGTTGTGTAAAGCCAAAGCGTCCTTTGTAAGTAATGCAATTGGATTACGCTGGTGTAGACCTGCTGTTGTTCCTTGTGAGAATCTAGGAGGATTTTCAAATCTGACGCCCGGTGGTAGAATTATCTTTTGTTTTAAGCTGCCGTCTTACACCACGTACTGTAGCAGGATGCGACGTAGGAGTGAGCTAAGCCCACAGTAATAGTGTCTCACACACACACACACAGACACACACACACACACACACGCTACACAACTGTGGATTTCCAAAAACTAGCAGCTTTAGCAAGTTGACGCATCGCCTCAACCGTCTATTTTAAAAACAAGGGGTATAAAAAAAAAAACCAATCAAGTGAAGATGACATAACACACCACCATTTGGCAAAGGTAACAGAAGATAACATGTCTTGTTCTCTGAACATAATTATAGAAAGAACTGAGGTTAAGTGAATATTCATTGAGTTTGCCTGTATCTAAAATTAAACAGTACAGACTCTGCACCATTTAAAAGGGGGATGGTTACACAACAAGAAGGTTTCTTTATATATTTTGATACTGGATGTCAAAACTAAATCTGCATTACATTACATTGCCTACCCCCTGAAGTGTGGTGTTCATGAGCTGAGGAATATTTTAAATAAGAAGAACAGTGAAGAAGAAGGTCAGAGAGAGAAACAAATTATCCTGAGCTAGTCTATAGCTTGATATTATTAATGTGACTGAAATATATATATTTAAATAAATATGCAGAAAGCTGGTGAAATCATTGCCATCATCTGTGAAGGTGTATGGCAGCGGTTGAAGGACAGTCTCCCTCCACATGCTATAAAAGTGAAACATTACCACACCTCTTTAATTGATGTACATCCGTATTGGACCATCACTGCTCTACTCATGTGAACCAATACATGTATTTTTGCCGCTGGCTGCTGAAAAGGCAGCGAGGTTTAATTTTTAAAGCACATAAAACACTCGGACACGGAGGAACGATAAAAGAACGACGAGCAGAGTAACCACCGACTGTTCACATTTTCAAAAGCTCACTGCACATTTTCCAACTATTTGCATAGGACGCCTTAATGACATCACTCTGTCTTCCTCCTCCTGCTCCCAGCGTAATATCCTTAAAAAACAGCCAATATATTTTGCATACGTGCCAGCCTCGCAGCGATGATACCTGGCATGTGGGTCTGTGATATATATGGGCGGAGAGTCCATTCTGTTACGGCGGTGAGTTATTGCTGGTGTCCTTCACCGATGCTGATGGAGGAAGTAAATTCATTACTGGCCAAGCAGACGGCCTGTGTCCGATAGCGCACTTTTGGCCACGCCTTGTACCCTTGTGAGGACTTGAAAAGGCTGTTTGAGGATTAAGGCTTAAGGTCAGGCTACGGGACAAGGGCCACGTTGTGCACATGATGAGCGGGAGACAAACGCGCATGCGAGGATGATGTTTGTGCTGGCGCTTTCCGGCGTGTCAGAACCAGTGAAGGTCGAGCTGATAGGTGGGGTCAGTTGACTGTTATTCAAGAGCGGCTGTAACGGACGCTGCCAAGAATATTGATGGACAGCGTTTACAGCGGACAGCTCCACTCGGGATGTGACTGACATAAAATGCGAGGTTTCCACCCCAGTAAAAGAGCCATTGATTTTACGGAGGATGTTTTTTTTCTAGTTGACCACGCAGTGCACATGAATACTGATCTGAAGAGGCCGAGGGGTGTGTTTACAGACATGGCTGCTCTGAGTCCGATCCATACAGCCTAGTCTGGCTAAAACTGTACAAGCACATGCACATGAGCAAATTCTCTCACACATAAGTCACGGGGTGTTGTTTTAAAAAGGATCCAATCTTATTTGAGTGTAGTTCTTGATTCTTTGCTGTTACTTGCACATTTCTAAGTTCCTTTGCCATCGTATCTTCGACTTACTTCACCCTGAAGGCTCAAGACTGACGCAGGCGCTGAAGATATCGTTTCAAACGTACCAGAAATGGCCTTTTCTCATCCAACCAGATGAAGTCATTCAATCGCCACCCAATATGGCAGGGACAAATGACAGCCATTAGGGTGCAAAGCTTCCAGTTGCACTTTGGCCAGAGCAGTACTTCCCGCCTAGTGCTGGTCATTCATCAGGAGGGAGATGAAACTGACTGGAGGAGCGTCTGATCACCAGCCAGAGCTTCTGAAAAGATAATTGTTTTTTTCATAATCTCCCATTCTGGACTTGCTTTGCTCCACAAAGCAGATTTGTGCAGCCTTAAAAAGACGTAGTGTTGCCTGTGACTAAAGGCTTCGAGAGGTTCAAGGAGCGCAGGCGGAATCAGAGTCAAAGACATGGTGGTATTTCCCCCAAAATGTCACCGGGATTGACGGTAACTACAATCTGACATGAGAATAAAGTGAATGAGGGGTGGACAGAAAAACGGAGCATCCGGTCCCTCGACAGCTGTCGGTGGATTCAGAACGGGGAGAAATAAGAAAAAAAAATGATCCAAAGCCACAAGGATCACCTGATGATCCATGCGCTGATGTTATTAAGCAAAAAAAAAGTGAGCATAAGTGATAAGTTATTAGCGCCTCCACTGCTTGTGTTCCGCATCTGTGTGATACGAGGAACACGGTGTAACACGCTCTGTTCAATTTCCATGCTGCCGCCAAGCAGGATGTGACAGCAAATAAAGCGAATGTCTACTGTGGGGCTAGTTTGGCCGTGATATACTGAGCACCTCCACAGGAAAAGTGCCACATGTGGCTGTCACATCCAACAAAGAGCTGCCCTTATATGTCATAACATGTAATCCACCAGCTTTATTGGTTTTCAAAGACAATTTAATTAAGGCAATATTCTGCTGCTACTAAACCCACAGACCTTGTGCGCCTGACAGCAACAATTTAATATAAGGAGAAGCAACTGTCACATTACCTCCTTCACCACCTTAATGTTTGTTCGTTCTTCAAGCTGTTTACGGTTTCATTTCCTACAAAATAAAGGCTCTCCAATGACACCGCGCTAACTAGCTGCAGCTTTATGGTAAATGAACATCAAAGGCGCTCCTATGAACCAGCTATATAATTATAATAGTTTATATCATGCGTATTGCAAACAGCTCATCAGTAAATCCACCCAGTAGCTGCATTTGCACAGAGGACACAACAGTAGGACACATGTTGATTCACCAACACAAACGAAGCTTCACCGGCACATTACAGTTCCCCCACTAGAGCGCGCGCAGACGGTCTAATTACTGGAGACGCCACGGCAACACCGTCGAGGTCCACGCCTCAATCAACCTTATAGTTAAGAGCAAAATGACGAATGACGATCCGTCGAGAGCAAGCGAAAAGCAGTTAAACGCCATCTGCTTCAACTGCCAAAGAGCAGCTCTGCTCGCGGTTCCACCGTTGTCAAACCATATGGCCTAAAACAACGCTGCCATGATGAGGGTTATCATGCAATCACATCCAGACAATAAAAGCCCACTGACTAGACGCCATGTGACACCGGGCCTAAGTTTGCATGTGCCCACTGGGTTTTTGCAAAAAAAAAAAAAAAAAAAGTATCAAATTAATCAGCTGTATCTGCAATAAAGCTGTAATTTCCCACCTGAAGGAGTAGTGCTGATGCGGGCGGCCGATAATATATATCACAGATATGTTTATATCACGTTTCAAAGTGTTTGTTGTGCCAAATAACGGCACGAGAGAAAAGGTGGCCGCGGGTTGACGGGCAGCTGCAGACAGTGGCTGTGGGCCAGGCCCAGCAGCTTGTCCGTGTGTGGCGGAACAAGCGCCCATCCTCTGGGACGCCGATGCAGGGGCAGGTCGGATGACGCGCTCGGCCAGGCGCGGCCTCCACATATGCCAGGGCGAAGTGGGGAACGTCTCTCCAACGCGCAGGATTAGGGTTCCAGATACAAAACGGGACCACGGGGCCAGATGGGAGAGCAGCTCCGCTTTCATCTGCTTGCGGCTCGGTTCAGTGTAAGTAACAAGTTGCTACAAGACGCCCGAGGAAACATCTTTTTCCAGCTACTTCGATAAATACAACACACATTATCCCCTGTTTATTACTGGTATTTTTGTCTCTTAAACCATCATTGTCGCTCCGTCTGCTTTGATCCATCCTTAATTCTCTCCTAATCTCCTTGTTTTATGACTTCGCACCAAAATGTCACTCCTAAATCATGCTTCTTTGTGCCGCACCGGCTCACGAGCTCATAAAAGAAAATCCAAAGTGGGGGAGAAAAAACACGATCACTTAGAGCGACGGCAGCACGCTACATTACTTGAGGACAAATGTATTTCAGGGCCGCGGAGGCAATAAAACTGACAATGTGTAAGTTAGGAAATTAAGCAGCAGAGGAAGAATGAAGGCAACAGCGGCAGCCAGCGTAGGAAAGATGGGCTGTCTGGCCTATTTCTTCGCAGCGAGCTCAAGCCGGCTATTTTTGCTGCTTGTTGCTGCCTTGTTTAAATCGCACCCTTTCCTCCTGGCTTCTCTCTCGCCAGCTCTCTATATCAACGTTGTGCCCCCATCTCCTCATCTGTCTGTTCTTTGAGGAGTGCGATCATCCACTCCTCTCCCCCGTCTCCCCCTCCCCCTGCTCAGACGTTTGAAGGGCTCAGCGAGCGGAGCACAATAAACATTTTACAGCCGTTTTCGGGACTCGTTTCATCTCAGTCCTTAAACCTTCTTCTTCTTTTTTTTAGTTTTAATATTGCCAGGGACTCGCTGCGAGGAGCTACACCTCTTCCTTAGTGGGCACATTTACCAAGCTGCATGTAAGCGTGAATGAGGTGCGTGGGCTGTCGCCGGTTCGCAGAGTGGGAATACTTGATTATATTTAAGGATGAAATACAGAGTCAAGTGTGCCTGAGTGTACGGATGCCAACGTATATTCAAATCAAACTCTGCATTGTTGGCCAAGAACATATTATTACTGTTGTCTCCCTAGTTATTATAATTAATGACCCTGCACTTTCAGAGAATGGTAAGTTGTGAAAATCATTCAATTTCATGTCTATTATCCTTAACCACGACTGGGAGGAAGTACTTACAAACAGTGAATTCATTAAAGTGCAGACTGCATTTTTTCCTACCTCAAAAGTCATATTTACATCAGGAGCAATTCACAATGTCACTATTATTTATTCAACGTATGCATCATGTATTATGAACTAGATCCTGAACCTAAATCCAAGATGGCGCCGGCTCACATTACAGAAAATTGCTCCCTAAGCACATTTTCTATACCTTCAGGAGGAATCTTGTTATGCTAACCAGCGGTTCAAACCAACAAATGTGTCTGAGCAAGCAAACGCAGCGCATAATGCTTTGGTTTATTCTCATCACGTATTCCCCTGGTTGTTGTAGCTTTAAACCTGAACTTTTGCCTTTGCTGCTTAACGTCCTCCTCTGAGCCTATAAAGGCCTTCATTACCGTTGCTGCTTAGATTAACAGTTCGGGTCAGATTCTGGCTCGATTAAAAGCACTTGGTGTTTGTTTCTCGGAACATGTCCCGAAACCCGGAGAGCATTTACATCGTGGTTAAAAAGCTCAGTATTACTTGAATTATTTCCAATGTTTCTTGAGATTAACACCTGATAAAGGACACACACCTTGGCACTATATCCGTTCCCCTGACTGACAATTCACCCTCAGGACAGACAACCCAGTTAATTCGAATTTTAAAGGTCAGAGCCAGATGCTGTAATGAATTACTACTGTCAGCGCGTAATGAAATCAGCGAAGGATAACGATTAACAGATTTTTTTTAATTAATGTGACCACCAATACTAAGTTTAACACCATAAGTGCATTTTTCACAATGCACATGGTCCAACAGTGAATGCTAATATTCTGAGAAGTGACTCAAACTGAACTGATACGCTGTAACGCAAACAAGACATATGCGCTGTACCCTGCCTTGTATCATCATAAAGTACTTGTCCCCCGACTGCTGACCCTCAGCGTCTGTCTGCGCTTTCCTTCATCAACACTAATTAAACATCTGTGTGCTCTTTCTCCAACGGAGGCGACGCACTTAATTGCAAATTGATTACCCACTAATTATGTCACTTTTCAATGTCCGTGTTTGTTTTGGGGAGTTTCTGAGTGAAACCGTCAATGTGTATGTCTGTCAGCGCCGACGCCCCCCTTTAATCTACCATTATGGTGGCAATAATGGAAATAATGACTCCAGGAAGCTTCGTGAACCAGGTTTGTGTGTGATGCTTTCCTTTGTGAAACGTTGCGTTTCTTCTCTCGCGCTCTCACGCATCATTAGTTCAAGGGGGCAGCACTGTGCGCCAGTTGAGGAACCTGGACTAGCCATTAAGATCGGTCTGGGTCTCATTTTTCGCCTCGCGCTATCTGTGCGTCAGCATCTGTCTATGCGCTGGGAAATGGGAGTCCCTAAGGCAGGTCAGGTGAAGGTCTGGCCAAGACATTCAGGACTACAGACTCCTCTGCCGCACGTCTACTTTGGCTTAGACAAAGGGAGGAAGAAAAGAAAATCCCAGCATGTTTTAAAATATGTGTTTCTTTGATAAGGGGGAGACTCACCACTGTGGTGGGAAGTGAAGCAAAAGAGAAAAGGAAATGGGAAGAGGTCAACAGGTCAAGGTAGACACGCTGGGAAAATGAGTAGATTTAATGAAACATGCAGTGGTTCACAGATTCAGACCTTCTCCGGCTAGAAGAAGATAATTAAGGATGGAAGCAGACAGGCAGTGATGCTACTTTTAACTTTGACGCCAGGCACACAACGAAGACCTTCACACAAAACAAGTAAATCCAATAACTGGAAACAAAGACAAATGATTAAAAAATGGAAGCAACAACAGAGAATGACAGAGGGGGAATAAAGGGATGCTGAAGGTTGACAATGTGATGTTCTTTGTATTCCATAGTAAACTATAATGACCATCTGCGTATACAAGACTGCCTTCGTGTCCAGTAGGCGCTGGTGGGAGGTTCTGGAGGCATGTAAAGTTGTTCTAAGGTCGTGGCAAGGCGCCAGATCAAACTAGATTCAAATGGATGCACAGGAACCACTGCATCGACATACATATTTGTATATCTTCACCCAATGTATGGAAAAGTAAACAGAAGAGAAAAGATAACATAACAAGCAAGAACAAGAACATAAGAACTTTTATGCACATAAATATTGTTCAAACACACACACATACAGTACACATATACACACACCAATGTCCCAAATCAACCTGCCTGCATGTTTCTGGACTGCAGGAGAGAACCCACACAGACCCCCTTGGCTGCTTTCCACTACGCTGCCACGCTGCTCCTGGCAACACCACAAATGAACAATAAAAACAGTTGGATGTGAGTAAATTACACGCTGAACACCAGAGTGTTTCAGACAGAACCTGCCATGTCCATGTCCAACAGACAGTTTTACTAGTTAGGAACTACTTTCACAGACATTGTAGTTGTCAGTTTCTGACACCCGGCTACTGCAGACATCTTCCAAGAAGCCAAGTAAAAACCTGGAACTAGGAGAAATTACATATTAATGTAAAAACTGTATATAGTGAGTGAACTAGTGCTGAGGAAGAGATCCGACGCCTGTGAAACTCCTTGCGTGACGTTTCCAGGTTTGAGTCAGATGCCTGAATAGTGGAAGTAGTCACAGAGGCTTTGACTCACAAAGTACCTGCATATACCGAGTGACAGTAAAAGTCTGCGTCCAGCACGCTGTAAGCCTGCAACAAGACATGCGGTAAGCTGCTTAATGTCAACACAGAACAGAGGGAAGAGAGGAAGACGGAGGGAGGGAGCTGGATGGATGGATGGATGGATGGATGGATGGATGGAGCAAGAGAAAGAAACCAGGATTTGGGCCTGTGATAGGATGTCACAGGATGGGGAAGGGTGGATGGATGACAGGCAAAGAAAAGGATGAATGTGTGTTTGAGAGAGAAAGTAAGGGTGAAATAGACAGTGAAATGAAAAAGCCCTTGCAGACAGCTTGGTGACAGGCCTAAGTAACCCCCCAAGTCAGTCGGAACATAATCCAGGTAACGTGGCAGGAATAATGAATGAAACATCAAACAGCAGCCCCACTGGCCTGCCCACCTTCAGCGAGCAGCTACCAGCCAGCCCATCCCATCCCAAATCCCCTTTCATGTTACTGCCGTGCAGCCCGCTCCCAGAGCTCATCACCGCTGACAAATCCGCCTTTTCCCAACGTGCTGGCACACATAAAAACACAAGAGCTTTTTATTGGGTGCAAATTCGATACTCAGGAAAAAAAAAAACAAGAATGCCGACATGTTCATTACTGATTCTTTTCAGCGTGAGGCTGCTCTACGTTTATGTCAGTGGGAGCAGGGTGGTCGGAGCTGCTACGGTGACAATTGGAGGGGATGGTTACGTAAACGCGGAGCCCGTTCGCTACGGCTACTGTAGTCGGTGGAGGAGGCGGCTCAGTCCCCTCGTGTCGCCTGGTAATTGCGAATGCTGCATCACTGCGGCTGAGTGAGACAAATACGGCAGCGGCCGCTCGTGTGCTCGTGTGTCATCGGTAATGATGGTCGGAAACTTCTGCCTCCCCCAGCGAGCTGCCGCGCAGCGCTGCACCTTCCGGGCCCCGAGTGAGTGGAGGCCCGCTAACGAGTAATTGAAAGTGGCTGGCTGAGCGCCGCTGGAGGCTGAGGAGAAGGTGGGGTTTGATCGGAGGCTGGGGGGGTCACAAGAGGGTAAGAAAGGCAAAACCCAAGCCCGAGTTTGAGAACATGCGGAGGTGTTTTTGATAGAGAATGATTGGAGCTGAACATTCCCCTCCTTCCCCCAGCTCAGGACTCACACACACACAGAAGGAGAAACACATGTACTGTTTTGGAGAGCCAGAATTTTCCTCATCAGGGCCGAGTCCTTGGGGCCTGGGGGGGGGGGGTCTCCACTGCCCTGCTTTCCCCCTCTCTTCCCCCTCCTTCGCTTCCCTTCTCACGCTTTCTCTTCACTGAGCCCCAGAGCAGAGGCCTTAATGAAGACGAATGCAAGGAATCAATTTGCGGCATCTTCCCTCCATCTGGATGGGGCTCGTCTCTGCGCCTCAATTAGCACAGCAGCTGGGGGAGAGCTCCTCCAAAGCAGCCCTATTACACACACCAGCGTCTTGAGGAGCAGCTACCGGCTACAGGCTTTGCTGCGAGAAGAATGAATTTAAATGGGAGGACTGTGCTACTTAAAACTTTACAGTGAAAATCTGTTCCTCTTCTGAACCAAGGAGCACAATGATATGTTTGCTCAACTCCACTCTGGACCATTAAAGGTTCAGCAGCAAACCAGCTGATGAGCCGCAGAGTGAGTATTTTAATTACTTGTGCCGCCAACTTTGAAAAAAAAAACAAATAGTGATAAAATTGTTCCCTTTTCCAAGTTTCATAAAGATTTGTACAAACTTGTGGCAAGTTTTTATAAAACATGATGTTTTCTCCAGGACCGAGGAAAACAGAACACAACACTGACACTGCTCACTGAGCGGATAAGTCATCCATGATCTTACTTGTTGATTTAACGGGACAGCGAATCCAAGATGGGCTGTTATCCAGACGCAAGCATAAATACTGTACCAGCGTCTACTGTTGCTACCGTCTGCTGTTTTCCAGGATTACATCAGTGTAAGTCCAGCGTTACACGCCGACCAACACTGACCAAATATTTACACTGCTGCTATGAAACCGTTCCAGCTCAAACTGCTGGTGTCCATCATCCTGCATATCAGACAGCGCAAAAGCTAACAAATAAGGGCACAGCAGTATACTGCCAATATCTGGCTTAATCTTGGGCATTGACACTGTAAGCTTGTTATGATGACAAGCTTGGCAATAGACGGCTGGGACGGAGTTAACACCCGACTAAAGAGCTCAGGCTCACAGAAGCTCCGTCCCTCCGAGGGACGGCTCATCCTGAGCGGGACCGCAGAGGTTACACGGCTCAGTTGGAGGACGACCAGCGTGGCCTGGTGCCGGAGGTGAGGGGGGGCGTCTGGGGGGCTATTTGGCAGGAGGAAACCTAATTAAGTGCGCAAGACAGCCCGTAAGCTCCGTATTTGCTGCTTTGCTCGGCGGCGGCTTGCTCCTGGGGATATTAATCGCTCTTAAGGTAAAGGGAAATTGGACTCCTGATTAAGTCAAGCCTAAACTTTGTCCAGACACTTGTATTAGACTTTCAAAATCCAATTTTTTTGTCCAAATCAGAGGAAAGTGTTTTTTAAAGTGCTTTTAGAAAAAATTAATTAACTAGCAATTGAATTTCCTCAATCACTCACGCTCTGCTGCGGGAAGCGGCATTAACAATGAACTAACAAAGCAATAACAGTTACTTTGGCTGTAATGTGATCATGCTTCATGCTAAAAGGCCCCGGTTACATTAAATGCACGTGCGTTTGCTAAAGTAGACGTGATTTGCAACATGCTTTTACTTTGTCGCTACTTCAAAGCATAGAAACGCTACATATATGCATTGCTATGCATCTATGTGCCGGTAGCCTCCCTCCCCTGCAGCTTCTGACTCACACATTAAGTTCTTCTGAGAGCGTGCCCTGCAGTGATGGATACGCACTCCTCTGGATGAGCTCTACTCAGTTATGAAGGGATAAGAGGTGGGGAAGACCCCCTCATGCCAACGCAGAGGAGCCTCTTACATCCGCGGCGGCTATGTGTGGCTCTGTGTGTGAGTACATGTGCTAATGAGTCAGAGTGAACAGCGAGTCCTGCCTCTGGGGCATCGGTCCTCCCTGGTAGTAGCTATGTCAGCACCAGACATCTCAGCCTAATGTCAGGCTTCCTGCAATTCACTGGATTCTATTTAAACATGCATGTATGTGTATTGGAATTTAGAAAGATGGTTTTACATGTAAGTGTATACAACTATGACTTTATGGTCATAGCAGGTTATGTAACACTGCATCTTTGAAAGGAGATCACATTCAAAAAAGGCCTTGAGCCGTGTCCATAAACAAACAACGCCCAGTATGTGCGATGAACCAACGTCCTTGGTAATGACTAAAGAGATCTGAGAAGCAGCAAAAGAAGCCCCCGCATCCACGTCGCATGTATGCCCCCACTGTATACCGTGGACCACGGCCTTGCCAAATCCTACAAACACTCAACCGCTGAGTGGCTGTACTCTCTCTGAAGTCATTCCACACCAATTAGCCTTTGCTACAAGCTGTGCCTTCGCGCTGTCAGTGCAGATCACTTGCTAGTTCAACAGAGCCTATTAAAGACGAAGATGACTGGACGTGGAGGTGGTCGAGCGGGGTACCTGTCAGGAGCGGTGCTCGTTCGCGTGCTGGCGTCTCGACTTGAGAGGTGCGATCCAGCACATGTACGACTGCAGAGTTTCTACACTGACTTAGCCCGTTTTTTTCTTACCCTGAAGTTATGGCGAGACAGTGAGGAGAAGAGAACAAAGAGACAAACATCTACATGCTTTTGCAGGAAAAAAAGGGAAAAGCATGATTAGTCTTCGCTGGTCTGTAAATAGGGGCACAGGAAGTCGCCGTAGGAAAGCTGCATCTCTGCTGCCCCTCTCAGGCCGTTAGACGTCACTGTCCTGTACCTGTGCTGCTGAGAGTTCGAAAAGGTCTTTTACAAACATCTCCTCCAGTTTTTCTGCCTTTTCCCTTTTCCCAATCCCTGCTTGTTGCCCCTACTACATTGCGTTAACAGTTTCATGCTGCCTCTCTCCATTCCGGATTCGCTCGCTCTGTCCGCTCCCTCCCTCCCTCTCACTGCTGCAGCGCTATGTAATGGATGCCCATGGGTCATGTGTACCTGCTGTGTACATTATGTACAAATATCCTGTCTGCAAAGATAAGCTGGTACGTGACATGAAGTTGAGTAAAGAGAGCATAAAAATGGCAAAGCCCAGATTTTCAAACGCCAGCAACACACAACACTGTATAAACATCAAATAAATGTGTTCCTGTCACATTACTGGCCTAAACCATGAAAATCCACTAGAGACCAATAACTAGGGCTGCTGACAATGACAAAATTAATTAAAGACAGACAGTCGTTGGAGAATAGGAATGTGTTCACTGTAGGCTGCCACCAAATTAAAAGTCTGGAGTGTTTCCAGAAATCCCCGATTAGATTAGCATTTAAATCATGCTCCAATCACGCTAACCTTCCTGGTGAATTATAACCACAGCTAGGCTACCCACACTCTTCCGTGATTATATTTATCACATTTATCGCCACTGAGCAGCACTTTTTAAATGACTTCAACTTCTACTTAATCTCAACATGTAGCAGAAAATAGGAAAAAACACACACAGTCCTTAAAGCACAAAAGGGTCGGTCCATCATAGTTAATGTTACCAATGCTGACAGCTAATAATGAAATTAACCACGCAGTCTGGTACAGATGTCAGACTTGTGCCTTATACAAATATCATCTATTAGATACGAAGTGGCTCAAGAAGTTAAAATGAAAATGTAGTTGCAGTGATTAGTAGACGTTACTGCCGCAGACAGGCACAACACTGTGACTGATGGGGTCACTGTCCATGGTGCTGAAAGCTGAGAACGGATACTACCAAACTAATGACACATTCAGATGTTGGATGGACTTACTGTGCAAGTACTATGCATTTTAATGCAGTTATTTTATACAGTGCTATTAATGCAATTAGACAAATTTACTCTTCAGTTGTAAAATGATCTGAGTGCAATAAAAGCATCTCTGCTGAGCCTGCGAAGTAGGAGCTGTGCAGCAATGTAATGACAGCGCCACAGCTAAGTACAGAGTCTTGGAAAGATGTACTTAGAGCTTTAGTGGCGTATGCTAGACAGCAAAAGCTGACTGCGGAGTGCTGAGCACCACAGGGATGCCAAAGGGAAACACGAGAGGGAGCAAGAAAGAGGGAGAGGAGGGGAAGGAACAGTAGGGAGGGAGGGGTATGACAGAGGAGCCTCCATTACTAAACAGAGGGAACATTAGGATGATTTAATTTGCCTAATGACAAAGGAAGATCCCTAAATGGTTGCGCAGTATATTGTAGTGGGGCATATTCCATTATTGCAACACATCTCTTAATATTTAGGTCTGGCTCCCATCAGCTTTTCCCACCTTCATTTGGGGTTTCTGCCCAGCTGTGCCTCCCTTATTACATAATACTGCAGACAAAACTGTTTTTAGCTCTCTGTCCTGTTACTCCATCAAAAGCACACACAGCCATGCTAATTTTTTACGCCAACCTTCAGGATGTTAGTAAAGACACATGCACAAAAAAAGGCCATTTAACTGTTACAGCAACAGTTGAAACTGAAAATTGAAACTGCCAAAACGTACTTTTAAAAAGCAGATATTTGGGCAGAACATCCAGCATTATGCTAGTTAGACACATTGTGGTGATTAAAAATTAACTAACACGGCCGCAAGCGTGGAATCAACATGCTTCTGTAGGTGGGAAGCCAAGTACACAGGTCCCCGAAGAAAACCTCCGCTTCTGGTGAGCATTTGGCCTGAAACGGGTACAACAACATGACAATGACCCGAAGCACACAGCCAAGGAAATGATTGAAATATGATGGCAGATGCTTACCATCCGATCTGACAGAGGTTCGGAGGATCTGTCAGGAACAGAGACACCCTGGGCAGATCCCAGTCCATCTCAGCGCTGACATATAGAGACATACAGAGACAGACATCCTTTCACACTCTCACCTACGGGCCATCCAGGCTCAACCAATCTGTCTAAACTGCACGGATTTGGATTGTGGGAAACGTGAGCTTGCAAGAAGCAGAGAAATAACACGCAAACTGTCAGAATGAAATAGTATTCATTTCAAATTAAAACTGCCTGAACGCTATTTGGAGTCACGGTATAAATTCCTGCACGACACTTCATCAAACATACAGTAAACCTCATTAGCACTCGAGTGCTTCCTGAAGATCTGCACAAACCTGCATGTCATTAAATATGCAAGATGGATTACCATGTTGTTAAACCTTGGTTGGAGCGCTTGTGTTTTGTGAAGCTTCATTTGTTTTAGGTGGTGCTCCAATTTGTCGTACGTAAGCAGCTCATTTCTCTTTGTTAGCAAGCCGCG
Source organism: Betta splendens (assembly GCF_900634795.4). NCBI lineage: Eukaryota > Metazoa > Chordata > Actinopteri > Anabantiformes > Osphronemidae > Betta > Betta splendens. The sequence continues at coordinate 9,787,931 of NC_040889.2, forward strand.
AGCGTTGCGGGAGACTTTGTTTTGCTAGGCCACAGAAGCACCCTGAGCCCTTCTATCCTTCATTCTCCTCCGCTGCAAAGCTATACGTTTCGTTCTCCACCGTCCCACATGACCTTGCCTTCTGCAGCTGTGTTTGAGATTAGATGGAGGAGAATACAACAGAGGGGATTTAGATAGTTAAAGAGATTCTGCCGCGTTATGCAGGCTGCCGAAGAGAAAAGAAAGGTCTTAAAAGATACATTAAAGTTGAGCCGTAAAAGCGCTGGGAGATCGGGAAAGCGATGGGAAAACGGCCTGCTGCATATGTGAGCGTGTGCATGCTCTGGCCTTCGTTTGCCTCAGGCTGCAAGTGGTGGGAGGTCTGCCTTTTCATTTCAGCATAGCTGTTAATCCCCTAATTGCACTAAATCACCTGATGATAATTAAGGCCCTTGATAGTATAAATAGTTGACCCTCGTGATCGCCCAGAGAAAGGCATAAACAGACGCCCGGCTGGCTGAAGCCCTCCCGGGGGGGTGTGGGTGGGTGTCTTTGTATTTACTGTATGTGTTTGGTTGTTTGTGTGCATACAATGTCAAAGGGGGAAGGAAATGACAGAAAATGTGCTGGAATGCAGCCTTGTGCTGCCAAGTGTGTGGAGGGATTGGAGAAAGCAGACACAGACAGGAGTGAGATGTCGCCGCTCCAGCTTTGTCTCTCCCCGTTTCATCACATTTTCTCGTTTTCTTCCGGTGATAATGATGAGGGGGTGACATGGCAGTGGGTCGGCTCTGTTAACCAGCTTATGTAACCTTGCCCCGGCGGCTCCGAGGATGTGCTGACAGCATGCTTTCTCAGCGTCATTAGCACAGCTGGCTCCGAATTAAGAGAAGGGGGAGAGGGAAGGGAAGGGGGATGGAAGGATCAAAAAGAGGCAGAGAGGGAAAGGAGGAAAGAACGTGTGACTGGGGGAAGGTGAGATGAGACTACACAGTGACGGCAGTGTGGGAAGAACAGAAAGGATGTCAGGTTACCAGGGGCTGTGGGACGTTCAGGAGGCTCCTCTCCAACTGTCCCAGCTGAGCACCTAACACTTCTTTAGCCTTTTTCCTTGCACTTACTGAATTTCTACCGCAGCACTGCAGCAGCAGACCTTTTGTTTTTTGTCTCCGAGGAGTCAGACAGGGAAGACGGGGGGGAAGAACTGCCTCTCTCCCATCGGGCGCTCATCCAGATATCGCGCCGCACATCAGAGGCAAAAGAAAAGCAATTCACATGCAAATACAAGTCTCCCTGTGTACTGAACACAGATTAGGAAAACAGCAACGTTGCATCACGGCCCCCGAACAATGTCGGGGACGACGCGTCAGATAACGAAGACGTAACGTGCTGAAGAGGAGAAGGGGGCTGTCAATCAAAATTTGTGAACTCCAGCACTTTGCGAGAACCAGGTGAAATGTTTCTGCTAATTCCTCGCTGCGCTACAACTTTTGCGCTGAGTGGCTAGAGCAACAACAAAGCCTTTTCGCCTCTGCTATAAAGCTGCCATGCACCTCCAATGAAAGGCCACAACAGGAGTTCAATCAGCAGCCAAAATATCTCTGAGGCGGTTATGGGCAATTTAAATTACGCTACAGCAGCTATCATTTCTTGCCCAAAGAGCACAGCAGCGATAATAGTCGCACAGGCATCATAATGAGGACAACCGATGATGGAGAGGACTGGTAAAAAGTTGACGCGGTGCTGCACACACACACACACACACACACACACACACACACACACACACACACACACACACACACACACACAGAACTAGTCAGTGTATTCTTTTCTGCTGCATTAAACATAACTCTGGACCAAACACACACGCACACCCACACGATTTTCCAGCGCTCTCTCCCCAGCGTGGTTTAGCACAAGCAGCTTGGCAGCTGCTGCCTGTTTACGTGTTGGTATTCAAGCTGAGTATGATTGGTGGAGGGCCCGGTCCACCGAGAGCTGCAAGCTTAGGGCCTGGGTAAACATCCGCTGGGCACGGCAGCGGCGGAGCGCGAGGCAGAGGTGGGGAAAGCCTGCACGTCACCAGCAACAGCACCTTCCAACGGGGATGCTGCTGTCGACAGGACGACGAGTGTGTGCAGCATCAGTCAGTCCATACCTCCAGCTCTGTCCTACCTTTGTAGCCTCATTTCTTGAATCCTTCCAATGCCCTCTCGCCTCAGACACACAAACACACACACACACAGTTCTAATTTTATTTGTCTCCATCACTCTGATTTCCCACAGTCGCTGCCTTCATTTCTTACTTTGCCAAGGCTCCCATCGCTTCTTCTCTCCAGAGGGGGGATTTCTGCGGGACGAGTGCCATGTCATGGTTTGTGGTTATATAACCTTTGTTTTGTTTTTTAACTCGATGTGTGTGTGTGTGTGTGTGTGTGTGTGTGTGTGTGTGTGTGTGTGTGTGTGTGTGTGTGTGTGTGTGTGTGTGTGTGTGTGTGTGTGTGTGTGTGTGTGTACAGATGCCTGTTGTGCATGTGAAAAGTGACAGGCAGATAACAGGCTTAACTCTGACGAGCCCCCCGCCCCAGAAACGCCCCGGGGCAGTACAGTGACACGGTTTCACCTCAAAACTGCAGAAATATCCTGCAGCAGTGCTTAACTCAGAAAGCACCAGCTTTGGCTCGATGGAGAGTCTGATGTCTCCAAATTCACATGCAGATATGCTCCTAAATATGCTGCATTATTATTAGGAATATTAGTGTATGAATCCAACTAATTCCATTAGTTAAAAAGAATCCGAAACAGCTTTCACGCTGCCATTATGTGTAACTGAACATATGAAACCTGGAGCCAAGCTTAATTTCTCTTACAGACTTTTTGGTGGTCCCACACAGATATTTTGCACAGGTTGGGCCATATGATTTCTAAGTGGACAATACAGCATTTCCCGCGGGCAACAACCCGGCCAAGTTGGCTCTGAGGCTCCTCCTGAGTCACTGTGCTTTAGCTGGAGACGGGGAGGGAGAGCGATAGATGTGCTACTGATTTCCTAGTCTATGTGAGGTCCGCCACCCGTGTGAGCGTCTCCAGCAAATTTCTGTGTTTTTCTAAAGCTTCTGTTAAGTAGCTCACTGCAGGCAAACACAAATATCCCCAAGGCTGAGGTGGCGGGAGGGCTTGAAGCGGGCACAGAGAGAATCGATTAGAACCCAAACACTTCCTGGTGGATCTGTGCAGGAAGCCACATTCTCTCTCTCTCTCTCTCTCTCTCACACACACACACACACACACGAACTGTACACGCATATGCACACACACACACACACACACACACACACACACACACACACACACACACACACACACACACACACACACACACACACACACACACACACACACACACACACACACACACACACACACACACACACACACACACACACACACACACGAATAGACGCTGCACAACACTTCATCTATATGCCTCGGACTCAACAACTCGCCTCCTCCCCATTTATCATTCACAGTTTTCCTATTCTGTGCCATTTTCCCTACTCTCTGTTGTCTCCCCGCCTTTAGCTCCACATCCCGACCCCCTGCTTCGCCGCTCGTTTTGTTTTAACACATGGGAGTCAGTGAGTGTCTTTCCCTTTGACTAGTGAAAGACACACTAAACACAAAGGAGTCCAATTATTTTTTTTTTTTTAAAAAAGCCCCTATGCCTCCAACTAGGAATTAATAAGAGTTTTAAGATTTACTAAGATTTACCAACTCGCCTCCCATTATGACAGAAATGTGAAAGGATTAATGCGGATACTTTGATCACTGGCTCTCTTTGGCTGCGCTGGTAAAGAGATCTGTTCTGTTGCCAAGCGGCGTTTGCCAGATTTGTAAGGCTGCGTTTCAGCACACTCTCTGTTTTGTAAATCACTTTGGATAAAAGCGGCTGTTAAATTATAGATTAAGCACAAACCAGGACTGTACTTGAGATAAAATGATTTCTTTTTAAGAGACGCTGGCAGCCACACAATTGACATCAACTGGCTTACAACTGAGTGCAGGTGGTCGGGGCTCAGCCATGTTTGATCAGGATATCAGCAGAATGAGTGGATGCATCCATTTACATGCCCACGAAAATGCAAGCAGGCTGAAAGAACTGTCTGTCCATCCTCGTGGGGGGTCTCTATCAGCTGAATGATGCTTTTAACCTATCCAACCAGCCAAACGCACACATGTATGGACCGTATGGTCCCCCCAAACCACTCAGCTATCACGCTGTGCCTGGTGTAGGATGCACCTATCGCTATGCAAGGCATGTGCAGCCTTGCTTTGATGTGTTCTCACCCTTTACACGCTCTTGGCTGCACTCCGTGTCTGATCGCTCTGTTTACCCCAAGTTGGTCAAAATTTTAATGTCATTTCACGTCAGCTTGGAGGTTAAGATGGAGGTCAGACAGAGCTTCATCTGTGCAGGAGTTACGTCCACGTGGAGTCAAGACTGTCTGATATTGCTTTTAAAGACATTAGTGTTTAGGAAATTAATTTATAGTAACAACAATAACATCTCTCAGCTACCAAAAAAATATTTTTTAGATTAAAAAAAGTTATGAACCCTAATTCAAAAGACCTGCTCGGATGTTGCGTGACATTGGAGGTCATTATCTAACGTAGCATAGATAGTCCCGTGTAGCACACAAATGAAAGTGAAGGTTAATAATAACAGTGCTTTGCACCAGTATCTGAGCTTTTCCCCTTTGATCTAGAAGAATAAAAAGGGAATTCTGAAATGTAAAAACCTCCTGACTAGCAATGAATCTGGGATTATGGGGAAAAGCGTGGCGAGTGAAGTGACATCTGCTGTCTTTGCTTTAACATCACAGCATGGAACCAAGGCAATCTTGTGCCACTGTACTCATGCAAACTCTGACAGCTTTTCCCCCGAGTCGCCCCGTCCCTGGGGAACTGTGCACAGACGAACACGCCTCCTCCTCACGTGCCTATAAATGTGCAGGTGCACGTACACAGACACTACAGTTGCCCACACGAGCACAAGCATTAACACAGACACACTGGGCCCCCATCGCCTGCAGTGGCTTTGCCGGCACACTCCCTCCACCTAACTGTTACTGTGTTAGCTGTAAAACGTAATGATGGGCAAGGTTCTGACTGTCTGCCATCCTCGAGGGGCTGAAGACACTGTAGGCTTTCACACAGCGGAGAGGGACACGCTGAGGTTAAAAGCAATGGAGGTTGACACATGAGTGTGTAGACTCACATGAAGTAAAAATGAATGAGGAGGCGAGTTACTGCTGTGTATGTGTATGTGTATGTGTATGTGTATGTGCTGTGTACAGCGCGCTGCTTTAATCCTGCAGACCTTAACACTACAACAAAGAAAACCTTTTCCTCTTCAAGGTTTCAACAGAAAACTAATAAAAACACAACTATTGTTGTGTGTTAATAATTATAGTTGCTGGGAAATGTTTTGTGGTTGTTATTTACTCTTCTTTACTTTGTGAATAGCAGCAAACACTTTAAAAGGAAACACCCCTCATCTCTAATGCAAACACCACCAACTCTGGAGAGAGGGAGGCGAGGAAACCAAGGGTTTCCTGGAAGCCAGTCTTCATTAAACTCAACGACGACAGCATGTCTGCTGCAGCATGCAGCAAAGTGGCCACGGACGAACTCAGCTTTAAACAACAAACAGATCAAACAAGCCTAGAAATAAACAATACTGTCGAGAGAACCGTCTATTGTGAAAGACAAGTGTGTTAATGCTGAAGACAGTGAAGTACTGAATGAGCGACTAATCCACATCAGATAAGTCAATTAGTGCTTTTAATTTTGCCACAAGTCAAAAGAGGTCATGAGCGGCTTATCATCAGTATTTTGAGGTCTTAGGCATTAAAAAATTTAAAAAAGGTGTAATCGTATCATAAGCAAAGCTGACACATTACGGCTGTACATTACTCTTCTTATCTCCTGCCCTTGAGGGACTGTATTGATCTGAGCAGTGAAGTTAAAACAAAGGAAGTTTTCCTTCCCTTCCTCTACCTGTCTTTAAAGGGCTTCTTTGTGTCAGAGCACGGGTGCAAGTCAACTTCTATTGCTCTTTATTTCACCCCTCCCTCTTATTCTGCAGGGAGAAAGTGAAAGGGGCAAAGAAAGTCAAAAGAAGAGATAAGAAGAGTCGGAAAGAAACAGAAAACAGTGTGCAACTTTTAGCACGGCTCGCCGAGATGAGGTGACCTCTAAAAGCGTCTTGTGATGCAATATAAATGAAACTATGATTCACATCAAATCAAATCTGTTCAACTTATTGCACTAAAGCAAAGACAAATTGGAATTACCTTTCCATGGAAATTTAAGCTCTTAGAATTCCTCTACTACTAAAGGTATATTTATTTAATTTATACACTGTACTCATAAATATACGGAGCAGGCCACAAAATTACATTAGAACAACTAATCATCGTTTCAGGACTCAAATGTCAATATCTTGGCTTTTAATATTTCACACACTCATAGACCGGTGTGTGGATAAATTAGGAATGGGCCGACAGAGTTGCTGCTTGTGTGATTTAAATCTGACGGGACGGTGGCGGCTAAATAAATCCACCGGGCTAAACAGTGACGACCTGAAAGAGGCTGTAACTTCTTCTCTTGTCCCATTAGCTTTAATTTTAACTGTTTGTTAATCAATAGTACGTCCACAGCTTTTGCACATTTGCCATCAAAGGGGTGGCCAAGTGTGAGGACATCATTAAGCAGATGGGCTATTGGCAGACCACAGTCCAGCTGAATTGGCAACCAACAAATCCATAGGAAAATCTGTTTCCTGTCACTATATGTGCTGTCAGTGCAATTAGTGGTGGGTTTAAGGTCTTTAAAAGGTGACTCTTTGGGAGGATGTTGCAGCATGAACATCCCTTAGACGTCGTTAGGATGCAAGCTGCATTAAAGAACGATAGTCATTTATATATGTTTTAAAAAGACTACAAAGAGACATGTTGTTTGCTGGTGTTTGGAGCAAACGAACATCTCTGAGTGAGTTACATGACCCGTAATGGATAGCGAGTCTCAGACTCTGCTGCACTCTCTTACTCACATCACGTCCTCGGTAACTTTTAAAGTGTGAAGGTGTAAGTGAGTGAACGAGAGACATAAAATGATCAAAGTTCTGGCTGCAGGAGTAGGAGGAGAGCACAGCCTCACCAAACTACACATCGCACTTGTGTATATCACGCCAGTGGTTGTGTTTGTGCACTCAGCCACTCAGGCATCTTGACAATGACAATGTATGGCACTGAAAGCCTGCAGCCACATCCGTGCTGATCAGCATCCTGCATCATTCTACTTACTACATGGAGTGCACAGCTAGAGGACACACACACACACACACACACACACACACACACGCACAGACGCACACACACACACACACGCACACTGCACCAACGCTGTCACTGAAAGTTGCGCTAAAAACTGTAGAGGACAGATGCATACTCAGCTGGAGAGTCGAAAGCATGGAAGGACACACCTAGCACTACGGCCGCGGAGAGAGAGAGGAACAACAGACAGATAATGGCGTGTAAACCCCCCAACAACACACGTCAACTCCAACCTTGAGGCCGTACCGTGAAAGTTCCATTTTAAACCCAGTCACAACAGGAAGACGTGACGACAGCACAGAAGTCCTGAGTAAAGCCGGGTGAAAGTCAGACCATCTTCACTACTTTTCCTGCTAAGAGACGTAATCTAATGTGATGTGTAATTAATTTCTGAATTAAAGTAAGAAAAAAGGAGAAGGAGTGGGGCTGGGGTGAGAAAGGACTGACCTTGGATAAGGACAGTCCAGGCATTTGTATATAACAAAGCTGTACTAGGTGGTAGACATATTTCTCATTTACTTGAACAGAAGTAAGTTGCAAGTAAAAGCAAAGCCACATTATGAGGCCAGATCCACAAAGTTAATTCCATATCTGTTCATTAACTTTGTATTTTGCTAAAACACCTTTCAAAAGCTACTTTTACCAGTGCACCACATTCAAATCAGTTTATTTCCAGAGCGTGTTTCAATCAAATGACCTCAGAGGGCTTAATTTAGTAAGTGTAAGACCCTTCCCAACTAAAACCAACAACAACAAATCCACCGTGAGGAGCGGTGGAGATGAAAAACTCCCTTTAACGGAAGAACCCGAGAACAGGAGAGGAGAGAGGTTCAGTGGGGATAAATCAGCGTTGGATATCGGTCCTCTGTGATGTGTTTGGAATCGGGGGCACAGCGGCTCTCTCTAAGTGCTGCACCACTGGCACAAATCGCAGGTGTGCGCTGACTCGGGCTCTGCTGGCCTTTGTGCACACACCTCACTGACTCATCTCACCCACAGACGTGCTGTTATTTCCTCCGCCTGTTTCTTTCTCCTCTCCTCAACTGCGTTGCTGCTTTCAGCTTCGCGTTCTGTCAAAATGTTTGGCCGATTCAAACTCAGAGGAAGCGTCTGGCAGCATGGAGAAGGGCAAGTGCTCCTTTTGTACCAATAGGATCTAGGATTAAGAAAAACACTTGGATATTTATGAAACAGAGCAAATCAATTCGTGTCTGAATCTAATTTCTAGTTTCTCAGACTGTTTTAGGACTCATCATCAGTGACAGCTGTATTTTTGGCTGTTCTTCACCCCACATTAATTCTGTTTTCAGCCATTGTGAATTTATTTTTACGTTGTCAGAACCTCCCGCAGGTTCAACTGGAGCCATACAGAACACACTCAGGGCTGTTTAACTGAGAGGCTCATTATAAATAGACTTGAATCCTGCTTGCGTGGAAACTGTAACGTTCCCAACAAGGGAGCCATTTTCCACAAACATCCATCCTGTGTTTCAACAGCGAGTCCGCCTATTATCACTCCGGACGAGTGATCGACACTTCGCTGGTACGAGTGCGTTAAGAAGAGAACTGCTGACGACTGTCGACTACATGCGCAATAAAAGAGGAGCTGAGATCACTGAGGTCCCAAATAACAAGTAACTAACAGGTAACCGGTGCGAGTGTGGATGATCATTGTCCACGAGCTTCCGTTACATGCACCTGCCTACACATTTATCGCATGGTGGTGTCTTTGTAACTGGCTTCAAATGCGTCGCTGGACAGTCCATATGTTTTGCATTTCTTCTTCTGTTATTCTAGATGTACCAACTTGGAAGATAACAAGCATTCTCAACGCGTTCTTTCGTTTTTCTACGTCCCCTCCTCACCTGACCAACAGATGCCATCTGTGCATTCAATCACTTTTAGGCTGTGAGCTCAGTCTGTGCAAATTTCCTCTTTTCTCTTTTAAGTTTCATAATTTTTCATAGCGTGGAGGTGATGCAGACTTCTTCGTCCGAATAGCGTGTATAAACCTGCCTCGGCTCCGATCCGAGCAGAGAACTGACCAGACAGGATCCCTCTAAGGGGCCGGAGCAGTCTGAGGGCTGGAGGATAGGTGTGGATGGGGTGCAGGAGTAGCTGCCCTGTTATATGAGCCGAGACGCAGCATCCACTTTTGTTAGTAGCTCACATTCCCCAGCGGAGCTCCCCTCGTTCCTGCACAGCCAGCATCCTAAATTAACAGTCTGGGGCTCCAGACAGCGAGAAAACAGACACACAGTTCAAAGCCACTGAAGGCGCGCACGCACGCACACACGCACACACAATCCTTGTAAGTACACTTCCGCTGACAACTGAACACTGAAGTGTGTTTCTGCACCGCTCCACTTGATTAAATGATTGAATAAATTGTGTATGAATTTAAAGAGAAAACAGACACTAGCTTCCCAGTGAGCAACAATTCACAGTGACTCCCGCTGTTGTCAGCATTCTTAATATATATTCTGTGCATGAACCAGCTCTTCCCCTCACTTCGCAAATGACTTCAGCTGTAACCTGATGTTTTACCATTCGATGCTCAACACTTATCCAAAACAAAACATTATGTTAAATCGCACAAACCGTGCGAGATAGTTGCATTATAAGCAGCTTAAGTGAAAACCTCCAATCTACAATGGTCATAATCATGAAGCGTCTTAAAAAAAAATCACCTCAGGTTCTTCTGACTACAGTCAAACAGGTGCCACTGAAGTGGCAGCAAGACGAATCACACAGACAACAAACATCGACTTGTCAGTGCACATTACACAAGCTGCTACACACATACACGTCGGCCATTCGCACAACGCCAATGACAGAGAGGATCAGCGTGTCAGCATAACAAAGCCGGAGCGGTGGCCTCCTCACTACATGACAAGGTGGGAGATATTGAGTGCCTGGCCCCTGATCCCGGTGGTGCCGACAGACCCTCCGGGGTGGAGCGAGAGAACGGAGACCAGGGAGAGGGAGAGACGAGGGAGACGGGAAAAAGCGATGGCAAAGAGTACAAAGAGGGGAAGTAATGATGGAAAAAGAAGGAGACAAGGCAAAGGTCTTAGAGGCATAGTGTAAAAGGTGGGCGAGCTAAGAGGGGAAGGAAAGGTAGACGGTGTGTGTGCAGCTGGAAGAAACAAAAGCTCACCTGATTAACTAAAGTACTTGGACTAGAGTAGATGAAGCCCATCACACACCTGAGCCGCCTCAGGGTTTGTCATGTACCATGTTTGAAATATGAACGTTAGAACAGAAGAGATCACTGCTTGACAAGGACACAGAAAAAGGAACTTTCCCAGAAACTGCGCAGCTCAGACGAAACAGGGAGGAGGGAGCTACATACTGTATGATGGGCTGCAACCAGACTTCAAACGACTGCAAACGACCCGCAACTAAAGCTGACGGCAACAGGCACCGAGGTTGGAGTTTGCACAGTGAGGCACAGGTTACGAGCTGAAGGTGTCACTGCAGGCACCCGTCGTGAAGAGGGCGAATCGGTTTGACACTGCGGCAGTAATAAAACCTGGATTCTGGGTTGAATTTGAAGGAACCACTAGATCTGTTCACCAACAACAGCAACTTATCTTGAACTCTTCTTCACAAAAGCAACTACATGATGGGAAGCTAATCATAATTTGCTTTCGCTTTCTCATACATGTCTGTGTGATATATGGAGAGCTTCTGCAGCAGTAGGACAGACAAACCTGCATTTTAATATCTATACCAGCTCATCTCTGAGGGATTCGAGATCCTACTCCCTACTACAACACTGCATTGCGGAGGAAACCCCTGGATTCCCTCCACTCTGTACCAAGCACAAACACATTACACATGTACTCTAAGTGCTTTCTGTCCTCCTTTTCATTCCACAAACAACACTCTCTCTCCCTCCGCCTTTCGGTGGTTACTGTATAACCTATGGCTGTGCACACAGCGAGTTTCCAAAATCAACCCCTCCATCAGTTTGCGTGACCTTGCACAACTGTTTGTTTCTACAGCTTCTGTAAAGCGTTTTACGCCTGCACACAGTATTTGCACTTTGTTCTGCAGAGAGTAGATGTTTGGTTTGTTTCTGGGCTTATTAAATGCAGCTGGCTTCGGATCCTGATGGGCTAAGTCTGGGAAAGGAGAGGAAGAGGGAGTCCGGGAGGCAGTGATAAACGCGAGCGGGTCCACTCCTCCGAAGCTGACGACTGTGTGTTTGTCAAAGTGAATTTATTTATCACAGATGTCAGGGAAATTAGCATCGAAATGATTGTGGTGACAGACTCGCCCTGGATATCGCGGATGGCAGACACCCAAAATGTTTATGTTCACAGAGCTCAGGGGGGAGAAGCAGAAAGGGGCAGTGGTGAGAGAAAGAACAAGGGAGGGCGAGCGAGGGAGTGAGCTGATGCGGTGTGGTGAGATAAGAAAGGTGAGATTAGGTACACTAAAAAGCCAGGGCAAGAAAATTGGAAGAAATGCTGAAAACCAGATAAAATATGTAAGAAGACTCTCGAGGATGAGCTCCACTGTAGAAATAGTTGAATTGTGAGTCACGCTTGATAAGGACTTCAACTGGAGAAGAAAAAAAAAAGTGTCGTCCTCCTACACAGAGGGACAGAGAAAAGAAAAGCGCACAGAAAAGAAAGAGGAATACTTCAGTATGTATGGGAGAGATACTGCACAGAGGCAGGGCCTGGGAAAAATGGAAGGTGAAATTGTGAAAAGTCTGGAGAAGGGGGAGAAAAACAGGGTTAATGCAGAGGAAGACATCAAGATAAAAGCTTCCTAGAAGAAATGACAGGGCGGAGAAAAGGGCACAAAGAAGTGGGAAACTTCTTTAGCGGAGAGAGGAGCCAGCAGTGCAGCTGATAGCGAATATACCTTATGTGCACATTCTTCTTCCACGCGAATAATAATTTAAAGCCACCTATCGGCCGTTTCATTATTAACCAGCGAATCACAGAGAGTCTAGCTGCTGAACCACAGCAGAACCGGCGGCGATGGAAGAGGACTGAGGGGAGAGATGCAAAAGAATAACGGTGTCAGCGGGAGAAATGGATGGGAGGGAGAGAGAGAGAGAGAGAGAGAGAGAGAGAGAGAGAGAGAGAGAGGACGCCGGTGAACCGCTCAGGGAGAGCACAGTGAGAAACAGAGTGTTGCCATGGCGATAGATACACTAGTGGCTAAGTGTGAACGTTTACATGTAAATTGAAAGTGAATTCGGCCAGTTTATTACAGATAAAGCTTTTTTTTCTTTTATTTCATCTTCCGCCAAAGCTTTCAGCATCTGGGTGCGTCATCGTGACCTCCACCTTCTCAGCCACATTCATCAAGCGTATTATGCGCCTTTCATCAAGGAGATATCGCGGCTGAAGGGAATACGTGCCTCCACACTAAATGAACGGAGTCAACGCGTACCCGGTCCAGGATTCATTATGAAAAACGGGGATCCCGCTCTCGACACATCACTTAAATAACACTGAGAGGGTGAACTAAATAGGGAGCGATTGGCAAACATTACTCATTATAGAGCAGAGCTGTAGACAAATCCAGAGGGTATTAGTGCAAACCTTATTAAATCATGCAATAAAGCTTCAAATGAACCACTTAGCCTCTATATTGATGTTAATTATTCAAGAAATCAAAAACTTTAGCGTGTGCCATTCTGGGTGGGCCTCGATGTAAACTACAGACACAAACAGCGCGTCCTAATGCGAAGCCAAGCCATAAAAGGCCTAGAATCATGCTACATTTACCTTAGGTTGTGTTTAAATGAGATAACACACAAGTAAACAATCCCAGCGTTTAATCTCCAAAACGCTGAGATTCTCCAAAGTAAATCCCTCACAGGCTCAGACCGACAATTTATCCTTGTGTTTACGTCTCATTTTTGCAATTAAGCAGGATATTAAAATGAAGCGGCGTGGAGATAAACGACTCAGGGGGCCACGCGCAGGAAACCCAGTTTGCCTCTGTTGCTTCGACACGTGTGTAAAGCCAAAGCAGAGTTGCCATGTTGCTTAAACACGGCGTAGGTCTGCCTCTTTATTCGGCCTCTGCGTCCCACTGTGATGATCAACCACTGTCTTCTGAGCGGCCGGATGCATAGCGACGCGCTCCCTCCTCTCGCTGCGGCGGCTGCAGCACGGCTCGAGTGTTGGGCAGAGGAAGGGGATGTTTCTGGGTCACCAGCTGCCTGCGTTTTCTGCAAACACAGCACTGCTAGACCTCACCAGCTGTTTTCTCTCACCATCACTACCCCCTTCGAACCTCCTCTCCTCCTCCTCCTCTCTCTCTCGCCGTCTTTTATCCTTTCCTCGCTACACGTTTCTCCGCGCTGCTTCCAAGTGTTTGCCTGCAGCTAGAGGAAAATTAACTGTCTCCTCTCTTACTACGGTCCGTCTACCGTGCGTAATTTTGTTTGCATATTAACAAAGACGAGATAAGAGAGACCCATATCAGAAACATTTGGGCACACTGATCATTAGCGAAGCGGCTCGACAAAGAAAAACAAACAGAGGAGATAAAAGTAGCTGGAAATTGTACTTTGATTTTGGCTGAGGGGTCGGAAGGAGGAAGTGGTGGAAGATGCCATTACCCTCAGCTGCCACTTTTTTTTAATTAATACTCTATAACCTTGCAAACGAGGGGGCGAACAAAAGGGGGTGAATAGGCAAAAAGGGAAATATAGAAAAATATAAAGAGCGGGGAGAGAGACGAGGAAAAATGCAAATGGAACTGGCAAAAGAGTAATTGGACAAGAGCGATAATTTTAATCCTACAGCAGTTAAATGTGCATAAATGGGATTTAATCCATGGGGCAGCAAATGTGTGGAGCCACAGTGGCAGTAATTGTGAGTGTGTTTTTATGTATGTCCCATATTATGGATGAGCCATTTAGGCTGCACGCTGCTACTAGAAATACTAATGCACACGCTGGAGGATGTGTGTCGTGCCCATAGACAAGGCAGACGCGTTTAACTTGTGCTCGTCGGTTTCATCGCCTTCAAACACTCTCAAGTTTGCTGTCGTTTTAAAAAGCGGGGAGCACAAACTCTACCTGTACTCATGAATATGTAGATCAGCGTCCACGTGTACAGCTCTGCTCAATCTTAGTGTTTTGGAGAAAAAAGATCAAACACAGTCAAGTGCGGGGATTGAAGCTCGGAGGTCATAACGTCTGGTAGGCTGGACGGCTACCAGGCGTCCCCACTCGTGTGTACAGTGGATTAATGGCTTTGCCGGCATACAAATGCAAACGTGAGTGGGGCGTTCGCTCCTCCTGCTGATTGCACGTGCGCGTCCGCGGACAGAGGGCACGGCCGCGCTCGCAGGCGACGCCTCGGGGTGAGTTCTACTTAAAAAAAAAAAAAAAACAAGAGATCAATCGCTTCAAGCAAAACATTATCATTTCACACACGCTTTGAATGCGGGCGGGTGGAAAATGCCGAGCAGCGACAGCAGCCGATATGCCCTTGAACGCTCCTCTTGCCGCGCCGCGGTGCAGCGGCTCCCCCGGGAACCGTCGCTGCAACCTGCAACTGCACCAACTGTCTGAACCTCGTCCAGCGCCTCGTCTAACGCTCTCCTTATTAGACTTTAAACTGGGGCTTCCAACCTGACTGACACCGTGTTTATGACTTTCTGCTCGTTGTATGTGTCACTGAATGCAATGCACAAATTATCAGTCTTGTTTACAGCCAGGTCTTAACCAAGACAGTATTTATAAAAAGGTCAGGTAATTTCCACAGCGAACTAATTAAATCATTCATAATTAATTACCTTTACTGGTATAAATGTGTTAAACTACACTGTAGGCTGGAATTAAAGAGCGATGTCATTACTCATGAGAGCAGCAGACGTAGCTTGTGGTACGTTTGTACTGAACACAGAAAGCACTCCGTGTTCCTGGATGCCACCTCCGTGGTGCAGTGACGTACGCAACAACAGCAAATCCATAATGACAGAGGCAATAAAAACAACTCCCCTGCAAAGGAATAAGGGTAACGCAGGAACACAAGGACCGTTAAAGTGGGGAAAAAGGCGGAGTGGGGGATCATTCAGATCAACAGACTCCAAAGCAGCATGAGGACATGTGAAAATGACACGATGACGGAGCTGGAGAACAGGACAAACACGACAGGGAGGATGAGCCAACGACACGGGAGCTGAGCGGTCAGAACCACGTGAGCCCAGTCACCATCAAATCCACACTTTAGCGCATAATCAAAGTCCAGGCTGACTGGTCACTATTTAAAAGAAGCTCCTGATACTGCGCTCTAAGAATCTGTTCTAGTTTCTTCTCACCAGCCGGAGCCATTATAGGACAGTCAGGATGATGCGCTGTCAGATGCCATCCACAGCAATAAGGCCGTAATAACTACCGTCAAATTATTTTCAGGGACTATGTAACTTTTCCCACATCTCCCTCTTTGGCCCCTGGTGCCTCTTTTGCAGATCACAAAATGCTTATTATCATAATTGCATAACTACGCATATGGCATTTGTGATTTTGAACTGGGGCAATATGTGCCCATTCTCATCATTAGCACACAAGAAGATTAGTGAGCTCCACTCAAGCACAAAACTCGTCCTCTCAAGTGGACGTATTTTCTGTAACACTTCTGAGTAATACTGCAGGTCTGCATGCATGTAGTAGTGTGTGTTGTAGCCCACACACACACACACACACACACACACAGAGTCTGGATACACTGCACAGCAAGCAGTTAATTACAGTACATGAGAATTTGCTTGGCATTTACATTTGCCTCTTTTCCTCAAGAGGCCGCTTCGGCAGTGTGTGTCAATGATTAAGAGAGAATGAGAAAAAGGACAAGAGAGGGAGGCGAGCGAGACAACCGACGAGCACTTGGTTGTGTTTAGGGGGGCTCGCCAGAGTTAAAGTGACATTTTGGTGAGATGTGCACTTTCCAGAAGCCCCGTGGGAGAGCAAGAGGGCGAGCCCAGCCACGCCAGCCCACTCCACAAAGTCACACTGTACCGTGACACTAAGCGCAACCGGCAATCTAGGCCACGCGCCCAAACACATTACTCTCCTCCTTATCCGACTCTCAAGCAAAAACACGCTTATTCTATCGTACCTGACACAACAGCAATAACCTTTGATAACATTGACCCACACCTTCATCTGCGGCAGATGACGGTCCACGTAATAAAAGCTTAAAGCTCTGGGTTCAACATCACCCAGTGTTGTGCATCTGGCCCGCAAGGCCTTGACCCTCGTTCTCCCACGTGGATTTAGGTGGAGGTGATGTATTGCTGCAAAGTGATGTGATAGAAAAGGACTGAGCAGGAATATTGTGTGTTTTGAACTTCGACACGCTGATATGAAATAATCTCGGGTGGCTGTGAGGCGCTTTCAATCCCAATGCTACGCGACAGGCTGCTTTATCGACCGCAGAACAACATCATTTGGTGGAGAGAATACACAAAACACAACGAGCCGCCCGACAGCCCCCCGTCCTGGGGCACGAAGAGGGACAGCACGAGTTGATTAGTTCACATTCTGACAGAAGCGCTACTGCTAAAATGTCAGCACACTGTTGGGAGATTGGGACAAAGAGAAGCTGGAGAGAGAGGGACAAAGAGAAAACGATGGGGGGTTACCGTGCTACGCAAAAGTCACAACCTCGGTGGGCAGAGGTTGCTCTTCAGTGGAAAAACAAATTGCAGACAAAATTTCAGAGACTCGGACGGAGAGAAACAAATATGAGGCAGTGACTACATCAGGGGAGATAACACTAGTGCACTTCATGAACAGTAGATGTGTTAAACTAGTCTGTCAGCGTCCAGCTAAGCTAGCTAATTAGCAACGGTGACATTAATATTTAAAACAGTGGCATTAGAGTCAGTCGATGGCTGCCAGTAAAGTCACATTAGAAATTCTGCTGCTCGAGCTGCACTTTTAACAAACTTAAACGTCGGAGAGAAGCACCCGGACAAGAAGAGACGAGGGAGCTCATCCTTCACAACAAGGTGAACAGCCGACGCCACGGGCCTGGTCCCGGAGCCAGACGGGTCTGCTCTGTCAACCAGAGCGTCATCATCAACCGACATATAGACTAGCTCATTAAAGAGTGGAGAATGTGCAGCACGATTTCATCTCAAATGTGTTGTGTGGGGATACGGCCAGAACGGGCCGTCTGGTGTGGAGCATAAAAAGGCATGTGTGGCACACATAAGGTTCAGCAGGATTAACAGTTCACATGGAGCACCTACGTACAGAAAGACAGTGAAGGTATTTACAGCATAGCTCAAGTATATTCCCATTATTGGCCCTCAGAAAGACAGAACGATGGGTAAAGGCTTGGTTCAGTCCGATGAGTAACACTGATCAAGTCTCAATGTTGAGTCCTGTTCTGATGCAAAAGCTATGTGATCTATAATCTATGATCACATATGACACCAATAATATCCCTATGAAAACCCTTTAGGGTTGATACTTTGCTTATTCTAATTATCCTATCCAAAAAGTTGGTTACATCCAAATTAAAGAGCTTTAACTATACTTAACAGTTTTTAGCGAATATCAAAATGAATGAAGAATATAAAAATCCCCTATGTATCATGATTAACCTGTGTATTAAACCTTTAAAAGACACATTTAAATACTTCTGCTTGCGAGTAAGTGAGAACAGTCCAGCAGCACAAGGCTGAAGGAAAATCAAACCCAATCACCTCCAGTGTTAACCAACGTACAAGGACATTGCTGGGCTATAACCATCTTCTTAATTTAATGGAAATAGTTCTATGGTTCAACAAGCGCAATCAGCTACAGCGCGCTAACAACCTTGCTGACCAAGAATGTTCATTTTATGCTCCTTCCTCTTGTTCTTTCCTTCATGTGTTGGGAGGTAGGCGCGCACACACACACACACACACACACACACACACACACACACACACACACACACACACACACACACACACACACACACACACACACAGGTCCAGGACTCCAGAGACCCAGTCTGCCCTTTCTCTCTCCCTCTTTTCCTAATCCTGGCAATTAGTGAGAAATAATTAATGATAAAAAATGAAAAAGTTGAGGGCAGAAAGCCTTGAAGATAGAGTTCTGCACCGTAAGCATTCAATTCCCCCTCTCAAGGTCCTCAAGGTCCACTGCTCCTTGGCTCTGATCCTCACACAGCTATTGGGGGAGGCTCGAACAAAGGCCTCTTTGATATCAGCCCACCCTTCCTCACTCAATACTAGTCCCTTGCTACGTCTTACACACTCTTCTTTTCCTAACTAGCTTTGCATACAACTTGCTTACCTGCTCCCCGTCTTCCTTTGACGCCATCCCTCCAACACCAAGGTCGTGGCCCGCCCGCTAAGGCTCCGTTTGAAAATATTTCAAAGGTTACGCCGGACATCTGCTGCGCCCCGTCGAGTGCGGCTTTGTGTGATTGCCTCCCTGTGAAATTAATAAGAGCAGCCATTAGCAATCTGGTATAAATTGGAAGTCCGAAGATGTGTGGCTGCGTGATGCAGCTGCATGAGTCATGAGAGAACGAGGAGGTCGTGACCATGTGCAGTCACTGGCTTCACACACAGGCTTCATCACAGCAAAACTGCAATGTCATTCCAGACTTAGGAGGTGTTTCATCCATGGAAGCATTTAAGAAACAGCAACTGCATATAGACATAAACACATCTCAAAAATAAATAAATGGACACATTCTTATGTAGCTCTGTGTGTATTTGTGCATGAGTACGTATATATACACTGTATCTAATTTTACTCTCAGGAGACAGACGCACAGGTTAAAACAAGTCATGAGGAAGGGAGGGACTGTGGAGAACACACTCCTGAGCACTCCTGCCCCCTGGTGGCCGTTCCACTCAGCACCTTCCACTGTGGAGATGGAGGCTGTGACTGAGGAGAAGTGGGACTTTCTGCATGAATAGTGTGAGGCTTTCTTCTTATTGCACCACCACCGCTTCCAGGAGCAAAGCTTTGATCACGGCGTACATTTAAATTCCAAAGAGGGCAAAAACTACCAACGGGCTGGTAAAGCTCATTCATTCATAAACGCAGCAACTGGGGTTTAGATGTTGAATTACGGAGACAGAAGACTTCATTTCGCAATATTCTTGACATTTGAAATGGCTGACGTCAGACCTTGGAGACTGCCTTCACGGGGAACTTCTATTTGTGTCATGCAGCTACGCTAACCCTGAGTTGGTCAACCCTGCACCACGAGAGCTACGGCTTGGTTCATTCCTACACTTACAGCTTGTTATAGGCTGAACGCAGCGTGGCTCTTATGGACAAGCGTTGGCCGCACTGCACGTTGGACCAATCTGCCTTTCATCTCACCCGACCGGAACTGTAACCATCTGCAGGAAGGCAAACTAAAACAAAGAGAAAAGGGAGAAAGGGTTAATAAAGACAACGCCTGCACACATGTACTGTCTTGGGTGAAGCGTGTAGTTTACAGGTTTAGCCAGCAGATGGCATCAGCAGTTAGTGTAGCATGAGCTATGGTGCAGCATAACCACCCCATAGCTCATTATTTATAGCCAGGCCTTCACATTTTAGCAATCTGCATTTCATCATTTTGACTAGACAAGCTAGCTGCTACCTTTCAGGGGAAACATAACGGCTCTGTACACTTAAGCACTACGAAAATCATTTTTTCCAGTGTCGGCATGATAGTTCAATCTCCTTAACTGGCAACCCTCCCGTGGTCTTACACTCACACACATGCGTCTCTGCCACCGGGCCTTCGACCCGGCAGCACCAGTTGCTTGTGTATGCATGTGCGAAGGACAGAAGGAGAAAGTGAGAGATCATTAATACACATGCTAAGGAGCATGGTTCAACTTGTCTGGGGAATCAATAGACACATCAGGAGGAGGAAGAGGAAGATTAGATATTGACTGAGGTAATGGGGTGAGGTGGGAAAGTATTGCATTCAGCTTACTGCTGTTTTCATCTGGCAGTACTAATATGGCTCATCTAAATGGATGAAGAGTGAGCGCTTACGCTTTGACCTGAAAACAGAGAGTATCATTATTGGAATTACACCTGCATGAAATATTGTGCCTGAGTCGTTGCTTCCACACAACATGGAAAAGTGAATGTTATTTCTCTAGACTGAAATTTTGCCGCCAGTAATCATTCGTCATCATTCAGGACGGAGGAGGCACAGTTCATCACTTGAAGGGCTAAAAACACAATTCAGTTCAACAGAGTTCAAGCATTTTATGGTTTATGAGGCTGCACTACTGGAAATGCATCACCTTCATGCAGTTGATCAGTGTTTGGGTTTTGCAGTAGGTTTACTTCTCATGTAATCCTCGTAATTCATTAAGTCGACGCATTCAACAATTTTATGCATTATTTAACGTCCAGTAGCAAAAGTGAAGGCGTGAATTGTTTTTATTTCCACTTAACAGGGCGACCTTTTTTTGAAAGGTGGGGTCTAGAAGCCACATCAAATCACTGAGCTGGCAGGTGCTGAAAATCAAAGCTCACCTGTCCTTTACAGTAGCTACTCTGCTTTAAGGGGTCCGAGACGAAGGAGCACTGGAAGAACAGCCACACTGGAATATCATTTAGTTCATTGCCATCATCACCATGTCAACAAAACGTCACAATCAGAATTACATCATCACCATAACAACAAACATCAGAATCTCAGCATCCCCTTCATCACCAAACCTCTTTACACTCATTGCTGCCCTCTGGCTCTGCAGCCTGGTCCAGTCCTGTAATGGGCAATACCTGAGGAGGAATATGTCTATGTCCTACAGTTTTACTTATAATTATAGTAGTTTATAGCGTGCTTTATTGACACTTGGGCAGCTTTAAAATGCCGTTTGACGCTGTAAAAGACGACTACCGCCGTTTTTACGAGCCAACAAACAGTCAAGTTAGCTAAACGCCGCACGCGCTCGACGTAGTGACGCTAACTTAGCAACGGGTTGCTCGTGAATTGGCCTCGGAAAACCTCTTCCGTGTGACTCTGAGGGTTACGGGGATCCTTTATGTCGCTTTAATAATAAGACAGTGGCCGGTTCTTACCGTGATTTGTGTGACACGTGGTGTTTCGTGGCGTTAGCGGCTACGGAGATGAACTCACTCGCATTAAGCTAAGCTTGATTGCGGGCTCACGACCAGCTGCTCAAAAAACAGGCACATATAACAAATAAAATACTTCAGTCCTCTGATAATAATTGAGTCCCCCATGAAGTTATTTGGTTAGTACTTATAGTAAAATACTTTCCACTCTGACCATAACACATCTTAGCAGCATTTCATAAGAAAACACACGTTCACGTATAACACGACTGCTAATGTACAAAATGTAATTCGAGGGTCGCATGGATGAGAGGCGCCTTTCAAGTTCTTTATTAATTCCTGAAAACTCCAAATAGCCACGCGTCAGGGCAGTAGACTCGTGAATGGCTTGATAAATTGTCAGGAGAAAGTTACAGCACTGCGGGTGCAGCCAGGGGAGCTGCGGCTCAGGATGATGATTGATGGCGGGGTAGTGGTTGTACTGTAAAATAGTCGGAATACTGCTCCATGGCATTGCTATTATAATAATGTGCAAGAGAATATTCATTCGTAACCTATTTTTGGCCCCTCAGCCTTAATTTGTGAACTATTTATCAATTACCCAGTGATAATCTTCTTCTTCTTCTTCTTCTTCTTCTTCTTCTTCTTCTTCTTCTTCTTCTTCTTCTTCTTCGTCGTCGTCCTATTCTTCTTACTTGTTCTTCCTCCTCTTCTCCTTTATAGATTTCTTAAGGCCACGACGTAAATGCAGCATCATCATTCGCGTGCCAGCGCGCGTGCCTCCCGCTGGTGTCACGAGGCCGCGGCGTGCGCACGTGCCTGTACGCGAGCGGTGGCGAACGGTGGGGGGGAGGGGGCGCTCTGACAAGAGGGGAGATGGGCCGCACGCGGCGCCGCATGTCACTTGATGTCGAACATCAGAGCAGATAAATGAAGCTAAAGCGATTAAAGCAGAGGAGGGTTCTGCGTCACCGGAAAGGTGGCTGCCCCGGATGTGTGAATGGATAACAACGGCATGAATGAAAGGCCAGTGAATGGACGCCTTCCTGTGTTTTATCACGTTCACCGAGGGTTCATCGTGCGTGTCAGTGCTTATTCATGTCGAGTGAAGCAAAATGTGGCAGAGAAACAGAAAGGTGCTCAGACACGCAACTGCAACTCCGCAACGACGGACGACCCAGGTCCGAACAGTGAAAGGACAGACGGGGGGAACAGGAGGACACGGAGGAAGGAACGGCCAAAAATAAACAAGGCTGAGGCTGACGGAACATTTGTCTCCAAGTGACACAGTTACCAGATGAACACAGTCTCCATGAAAGTCCGGGCTCCTTCATCCCCTCACACACAACACCGATCACTCCTCCTTTAGTGATTTTACAGGATCTTTAAGAACTTGTTTTGTCTGTGGTGGGTTCTAATGATCAATACATGCCGCTGATCTCGAGGCCCGGACTTAGACACTAAATTCAAGTTCGAAGACTATTATAATTATTAAATCAACCCACAAAACGTCTTGGGGTCAGTGGGACGTTAGTCACGCATTGCATTCAGTTAAAAACACCACGTTATGCCCGTGTCTCTGTTCTGAGTGACTTAATGGTTCATAAGCACAGTTTTATGCTGCATTTAGAAATGATATTTAAAGAGCACAGATGCCGATAAGGCGTCAGCTCGTCACACTGCCCCTAGTGTTACTCTGGGGTCTGTAGCTTAACAAACCCAGTAATATTATAATAAAAACATAAAAAGACAGAGTGGAATACCCCTAAAATAAAACATAGCCTTAACGTTTTTAATAACTTGTGCATCTGAGCAACACAGAACCTCAAATGTGTCCTGTCAACAACACGGAAGAGCCATAAAATAGAATAGAAGCAAATATATGAATGTCATTTATAACAAAGGGAACGCGTGAGCGCCGAGGAGCAGCGCAGTGAGCGCAGGAGCGAACGGGGTGTGTGCACCTGCGTGTTTGTCTGTGGAGGTGAGGAGGGCTGGGTCAGAGGATGATGGGCTGATAGAAAGAACGAGTCGCCAAAAACAGCCCCCAACTACCCCCTACCCCAGCCCCCTCCCACCAGCCTGGGGTTTGAATTAATGCGCTTCTATTTTTGGCTCTCCCGTGTTTCCAGGGGAAACCTAATGACGCAATGACGTCAATGCAGGTCACCAGCAAGAGAAGCAGACTGGAGGAATTGAGTGGCTTCCATTAGAGGGTTTTTGCAGCCTTTCCCGGAGAGGAGGGAGCACAAAATGGATTACGATGAAGAAATGCACCGAAATAAAAATAAGCACGGAGCGAAATGAATGGGGAGGCAATGCGACTGACGTCTGGGAGGAGAGAGAGAGGATGGAGGGAGGGTGAGAGGATGGAGGTGGAGGGGGGGCTGGCTGCTGGTGGTGAGGAGGGGGGTGCTACTGCTGCATATCAATGGGTGCCGTTCAAATTCCCAGGGATTATTGGAGGGAAAAAAGGGGGGGAAGAGAAAAACGATGCGCGCGCCCTCGGATCGGTGATGAGCGGGTGAGTCCGTCCTGTTTTTATTATTATTTCCATATGTTCTTACTGCTGGAGTGAGTAAGACACCGAGCCGCCGCTGTGTTTTCGTGCTTAGAGACTGTGTTTCCATACAGAGAACCATTGAGAAATTCACACCCGAGTTTGACGGCGAGACGCGAGTGGCCGGTGTGCTTTTATTTCTCCGGCGAGAAACGACGGTGTGACACGGCAAAAGAATGAATATGTTCAACTAAAAGTGTGTCGGTGTTTACTTCCGCCGAGTTAATTGCAATTCTTCATCATTAACCGCAGCGGCGGACGTGCTCCGCGCGCGGCACCGCTGTTCCAGTGCATTACGGATTCTGCATCCACCGATATACAGACTATACGTGTTCACCGCTGGCGGAGAGTGTGCGTTGGGGGGGGGGGGGGGGGGGGGGGGGGGGGGGGTCACGTTTTGGTATCGATCATTACGATTGTGATGGCTGCTGGGGATATGGTAACGTTAAAAGCGCCAGCGGTTAATTGCGAAGCCAGTGGCTCGTTTTGAAATGACATCATTCTGGAGTAATTGCAGTTTCACTAAAACCCAGCTATGTATAGAAATGAAGAAGGTTGATGATCGTTGCGCCAAGACGCTACTTTTCCCAGCCGGAGGCGCGTGCGCGCGCGTGTGTGCGCGCGCGCGTGTGTGTGAGGTGGAAGGTGGAAGGTGGAGGTGGTGCTGGTGGGGAAGTCGTACGCGTAGAACATATAATAAGTGACGAGACTTTTTTTTCCAATCGTGGAACAGCGCCCGTGCCCGAGTACTCACGCACGCGCATTAAACACACATTGCCTACTCGGCAGCGCGTTATGGCAACAAGTGCCAGTTCTCGCACGGTAAAATCGCCGAAGCCGCAGCTTCCACATCGCACAGATGCTATGTCGTTCGTACTGTCGTCCGTTCTGACCCACTGTGTCCGTCTTCCTCCACATTGGGCCCCGGTGCCGGGCGTGTACCGCTCGTTTAGGGCCGTGTGTGTTTCAGGACCATGGACAGTTCTCTCCCTTACACCCGTGGCTTTAAGGCCGTCGAGCAGGTGTCGCGGGCCCAGCGGGCTCTGTTGTAGAGGTCGAGCTCCCTCAGCAACTTCTGTGGGAGAAATTAAGGCGTTTACGGGCCTGTACGAGTGACTCTACCAAAATACAGCGATTGGAGGCAGATTGCACCATTTTAAAAGCACCGCAGGTTATTCAGCAGGGCAATAAATCACCGGCCGCTCCGGCCGCGAGCTACGGAAACTGCGCTGGGCACGGAACAATGTAGGGCACATTTGGAGGGAGGACAGTGGGGAATGTGACACGCTTTCCCCACATATGACGCATGTGGTGAGGTAAGTGTGGCAGATGCCTGCGTGTGCAGAGGGCCCAGGCTGCCAGCCCCCCTCCGCCCTGGGCTTGACGTAACACCCGTATTCATCCCCCAGATGTTGTCATGTGCTGCGCACGACCGTTTCCTTGCTGGCGCATTAGAGACCAGACGATGATGTTTTCTAATGAATTCACAAAGACCACGAAGCATTTTATAGACCAACGATCATCGCTGCAGCTTGATTATATTCTCCAAATAATGCTCAAACCTTTGAATTAGAACAGTCAGTGATTTAGGGCCTACGGTGGAGGTTACAACAGCAACCTCACGACAGACCAACAAAACAGCAATGTTCACATTCTGAACAGTTTAAGCAGAAAAAGGCTGCACCACACTGTGAAGGGGCAGCTAGACACACATGGTGTGTCCTCACGGTGTCACGATTACACTTCCTGATTACATGTGCGGTGTTTTTAGTGATAATTGATGTGCAGCGTTGATGCTCTTTTATACTGTATATTTATGAAGTTTTACTATGGTTTTGAAGCTGTGACATATTTGAGGTGAAGTTTAACTGGTTGAACTGAGCTTGGACAACATGTGGATGCCCTCATTTAAGGTTTGTTTTTTTAGAACACCCTAAATCGGTGAAGCTGTCAGAGAGGAAACATTGACATGTTTTGGCCCCTCACTTACTTTTAACATAGTGGCGAAACCATTAGAACCATCTCATATAATTCACTCCATTGTGACCCGGAGAAACCAGTAAAAGTGGAAGTAATGACTGAAATTAAAATGAAACCTTTGTATTATGAAATAATAATATTTTTATATTCTTTCTCCTACACCAGATTTCCTCTACATCCTCAGCAGCACATGGCCTCAGAATTCACACAGCCCATCACAGCAACAACACAATCTCTGTCGTATACGGGAATGCTTTGTCTCCATTTGAGCTTCAGGTTAAAAACTGGGAAATTATAAACTTTAAAAGTAGGGAATTGGAGGTAGTTTGATAGAATTGATGATACACAAACAAGCAAATCAATACAAAAAGGCCCAAAATTCATTCCTTATGTTTCACCCTAAAGGCCGTGATCTGCTACAGTGCTGCTGAAATATTAAAGCTGTGTGGATGTGAACATCTCACAAACACGTGCATGTACAGCAGGGAACCTGTGAAAACCACCGGCCTCAGAGCGCTCGCATGATCCACGCGCACTCACGTCTCTTTCCTTTTGTTCCCTTCAGGTGCAGAACAACCCGCCGGGAGGTCGTGTGGCTTTTTTGTCCTTTGTGGGTCTTTTTGCGGTCTGGGCTTGCTGTTCCTAAGGCGCTAGCCAGGAAGCCCTTACCCCAAAAAGTATCTGCACTGGATTCTGGCGTCTGAACCACATCTGGCCTGTCTCTCGCCTCGATGGAGTTTGTATCGAGTGAGTACACTACATATTTGTGGCACATTCAGTGGGCGGCAACTGGAAAGCTGGAAACATTTATATAGATATTCATAAATATATGAAATTATATAAAATGATCACAAACTCCTACAATTCATCAAGAAGTCAAAGGATCTTTCATCAATATTCTGTCTCCAAACACCATCTTATCGAATCAGCTGCTAATAAGTTGTTTTCATACACTTCTTGCTGATTTCGCCCGTCAGTGCTCTCCACACAAAAACCCCAGACATATAATGTAGCCTCACAAGAGCTGCCGCGCAAACGTATTAATGAGGAGCATTTCATCTAAAAATACATCATGCCAAAGATTTTCAATCTTCTATGGAGTGCGCCGCAGTAGCCGGGGCAGACGCTAATATGTTATCTAAAAACAAGATAAAAGGACGAACGCGGCCAACAAATGAGCCCAGGGAAATCAAACGTGGAGCTTTGAGCCTTTGACGTATTATGTGTTACATAAATGTGATTATTTCTCCAACCCGTGAGTCTTCACAATGTGGTTTTGACGTCAGAGACACATGTTCACCCTCATCATCATCATCATCATCATCATCATCATCATCATCATCATCATCATCATCACCCTCATCATCATCATCATCATCATCATCATCATCATCATCATCATCATCATCATCATCATCATCATCATCATCATCATTATCCAGCGAGTGTTTAAGTTAGTGTGTTACATTATTATATTATGTTATGATAGATGTGTTATATGTAATATGCAGATGCTCACATTCGCTGCAACATGAAATGTTGTTCATTTTTAAATGAGGCTTGAATAAAAGTCCAGTGAAACATTTTTCTGTACTGTTGCCTTTTTTGTCCAATTGTGATTTTTAATCTTCCTTTTGAGCTTAACCCACTTCCACTATAAAGCACTAATACGCCCCGCTTTGTTTGTTTGCCTCGTGGGCGTCCGCGGCCTCACACAGACTAATGTGTCACACGTTTTCCGGTGGATCTCGCCCCTGCGTCTACTAATTGACCCAACGGATCTCAGACTGACCTTCACGGGAGATTCTGGGTTAAATCGCAGCCCACGACTTGTGTGTCACACATGGCCCTGGGAAATGGGCCAACGCCAGACTTGTGTCATCAGATAAGGACGGAGGGTGATGGATGCACTTTTGCTCCTCGTCCAAAAGAGGGGAAAACCTTTATGTCTCATATTACTGTACAGCATATCTGAAAAGAAGGAATTTCCTTTTTTTTAGTGATGAAAACACAACAATGTAAAACAGAAAGGCAGCATTTGCATTTGAGCAGCTAAAAGACCAGACCACTAAATTAAAA
This sequence comes from Betta splendens, assembly GCF_900634795.4. Lineage (NCBI taxonomy): Eukaryota > Metazoa > Chordata > Actinopteri > Anabantiformes > Osphronemidae > Betta > Betta splendens. The sequence continues at coordinate 9,815,982 of NC_040889.2, forward strand.
GGCAGTAATGAAGAGTAAAACCCAGCTGGTGAAATAAAAAAATCAGATGAAGCCAAAAGTTAAAAACAAGACTCAAGCGAGAGGCCTTTCATGAGATTTAGTCAGACGTCCCTCACGAGGATATGGATGAGGAAGCAGCAATGGGCCGAACGCTGTGGAGACGAGCCCGGCCCTCGGTGGGATGTCTGGGACGGCGTGGCCCTCCAGAGGAGGCTGCTGGGAACTGCAGCAAAGCCGTGTGAGGTACAGGCCCATCACTTCCTGAGCCTCATTATATTAAGATAAACTGACAAATTCATCCTGGAAGGCTCCTCCTCACCACATAACAATAAAAGGTGTTAAACAACCTGCTGTCTGAGGTGAAACTTGGCCGTTCTTGTCTTTCCTGCATTTGAAGATCTGCTTGCTGGTCAGTCCCGGTGTTTTTGCTGAGCGCAGCCAAGTATTCAGTGATGTGATTAAATTCAATTGCTCAACAAAGCGTGTAAAAGCGATGTGGGGTGATTTGATACCTTGTCCCAGTCAGTCACGTGAGTGGTGGGACATCTGGCAGCGGTGCCAGGTGTTGACGGGAAGCATGCAGAGGTTCTGGTGGGTCCTACATTAATGTCACTGTCATCTGGGAATTCAAGCCTTGGTTCAGTCTGCAGAATTAGCAAAAGCACAGCTGTTCAATTCTTGAATTATTTTTAACTTGGACAAAGTCAGAAATACCAAAGGAGGATTTCGCAGAATTATCTGAGTGTTTGTCCACGGTTCCTCCATTCCTCAGCCGTGAGTATTAGGCCACATTTATCCCGCGTCCGCCTCCCTTCTTTTCACCGGGGGTCGGGAGGAGGGGTTCGGCTGGTAATCATGACAGGGGGAAGGGGTCATGAGGGGTCATTACTGGAAGTGCAGTGTGTGAAGAAGTCCTTCCAATAACTCAGCCCTGGTTTCCGCACCGCCTGTCTCATCTGTGCTTCCGTCGGCATGTTCCCCCAGCGTGAGCTGTGCGGGCACTGGGCCCAGTCGGACGGACGCAGTGGTTTGAGTGGGACAAAGACACGTACAGTAAGAGCTGGTTCTCGCTCAGGTCAAGCGGATGAGTGTGAGGACATGGTGCATTCTGGGAAATGGTGTCCTGTGTGAGCCTGGGGGAGCCCATTCTTGTAATCAGCCAGATTCAGATTCTAGATTCTTCCAAATGTATCACATCACAGGTTTTGTGACTAGCTGCAAATTGTCAAAAAGCATTTCGACATAGGCCGGTCCCTGAAGGGAGTCCTTCTGCACTCTCACAGGCTCCACAGCAGACATTACCCTCACACGGGCGTGAGTCAGATGGAAGCATGGAATAGTTAAATGATGAGCCACGGTCGGGCTGAGGGTTAATGGGGGTTTGATCCGGAGGAGAAAGGAGGAGGAGCTATTTAAGTTGAGGAGCGATGTGTCCTATCCCTGTCTGTCAGTGTTATAGGAGCGGAGCTGCAAGTCCAACAATACAGGTAGGACGCTTCTCAGATTTAAAGAGCGGGTCAAACATTTGCTCTGATAACATGACAACGAGAGTAGAACCCAACACGATGTTTGTGTCTGTCCTGCAGCATGCGCCTCCTCCTGGCCCTCCTCTACGTCTGCTCAGGTCTCCCTACCAAGGGAGACTCCATGGGACAGAACATGGGCAACATCGTAAGCATCGCTCAGACGACCCTGGTCCACATCAAGGAACTCAGGACTCAGGTGCAGCGTGTTCACACACCACTAACAGCTACTTATAGCTCAGCTTTTCACATGTCTTCTTCTATTCTTCGTCAGTTACCAGCGGCTCCACACGTAGACGCGGCCACTCCTCCCCTTGAGGGACTCGCCGGCATCATCCAGCACCTCGGCGCCCTGGACGACGAGCTGCAGAGCGCCCCGACCGGGCTCCTGGGCCAGATCCAGGCCGACGTGTCCAGCCTGCACGGGAGGCTGCGCTCGCTCGCCCAATCCAGGGGCTGCGCCGTGTGGGACGGGGCCGCGGGAGCGCCGGGAGACGGCCGGTTCCCGGAGAGTCGCCTGTACCTGACGCTGGCCAAGGTGCAGCGCTACCTGGATGAGGTCCTCCACAACATGAACAAAGTCAAAGTGTGCTGAGAGCTTTCTGTCACGACAAGGGTGGAGAACAAGGATTTGCATTTGGACTCCATTTTATATAAAGTTTAACCTCTTTTAAATCAATTACCTCGATACTGCTCATGTAAGTATAACAGGATAAGCAAAACATTTGTTCCAGCATCGATTACAGCGTAAAAAAAATGTTTTAGTACTATGCATTTTTGTAGTATATTTTGTGCTTTTGTACATTTTTACCATATTTAATAATGGTATATTTTTTTAAACATTTGAAGAGAAGTGTGTAAACTGCAAGGCAAATCAATGTGACATTGATTTGTCTAATGTCACATGTTTTGATACACGTGATTATTCTCAAATAACTGATGGTTGAACATTATTTTAAATAATTGGGACAGAAACTACAGGATTGAATGGAGGGTTGGGGCCACACGCAATACCTTGAAAATCCACCAGAGGCAGATCTCAAAGAATTTCAACCACTGCTGCAGTAGATAGTATTATATTTATAACAAACGTATTTTTATAGTTCAGTCTGTGCTTGTACTCACTTTATAAGCTGATGCTTTTGTTTGTTTTGTTTCTGGGATGTAGTTCTCTACCAGCAAATCTGTCATGTTTATTTCCTATTATGATATGTTTCTTAGTCCAGGTGATCAGCTAAACTTTCCAGATGTATTTTTGTAGCATCATTTTGTAGCAACAGATTAATGTATAATGGACCTTTTTAGTTGCTTTTCTCATTGTATCCCAGTTTTTCTGGGCGTTTTTCTCATCGGTCGTGTAATACCTGAATTGCACTGTGGGGGGAGGAATTAAGTCTAAACATGGGAGTGTGTATTTGGCCTTTCTCAGATTAAAAAAAGAGAAACAACTTCATAAACCGTTTCCTGTGTGTCCCAGTGTCGTCAGCGCCCTCTATATATCTAGATACTGTGCTAAGCTACAGGCTAAAGACCACGCTGATCCAAGACCAAGTGGCTGCACTATTTCGGCACACAGGAGCTGCTTCTAGCTGCCAACCTGGCAACCCAATGAGACTATAACAAAAACACTTCTCTTTTTGTGGCAGAGCCATTTGTATTTCCTCCTTTCCTCGTGATGTGTCTCAGCAGAAAAAGTGCACCCTGTGGGAAATCAGTCAAATTTACATTTTGACTTCAGAAGGAACTGGTCAGTGGCTCTAAGAACCTCTCCAGTGACGAGTGATAATCCTCTGAGTGGCAGCGCATGTGGGCCGCGTGCACCGACTCCTTCCACTTCCTGCTGTGCACGTCGATGCCCCTCCCCCTCCAGCCGTCCATCAGCGCCTCCAGGGCGCCCGGGTCGCACATGGCGTCGTTCTCGCAGAAGAAGAACAGGGCCGGTGCCGTGACCGGGCTGTTGTGGAAAACCTGGATGCTGTCGTTGTACAAGTCTGCCGTGTGGCTTTTGAAGAGCCAGAAGTAAAGCAGGGCCAGGTTTTTGACCAGGCCCTGGAAACGAGGCATCAGAGTCCTCCCAAGACCTGAGAATGAGAGGCGGGGGTCACAATGAGTGGCTCAGCTGATTTAAAGCTCTGGCACACAGCGACCTGCGCCCCGGTGACTGCGGCGTCTCCATCACTCACCTATGGCCATGTGCTCCAGGGAGCCAACCACCAGGCTGTCGTAGATGTGTCCTATCACCCTCTGAGCCAGGCCCTTGTGCTTCGCCGGTCCCCGGGCCACGTGGGCGAGCGTCTGGCTGAAAGTGAAGCCGCCGATAGACGTGGCGTGGACCAGAACCCGCCTCTCTGCGAACCGGGGCCCCTCCAGAACCTTCAAGATCTCCGCGCCGTAGTCGCGCCCCCACCGAGGCCACAGGAAGTGCGCGGCCGCGCTTTGGACCAGGAGGACGTCCATGCCTCGAGCCAGGTACAGGTCCCGGTACCTGGCCAGGCCCCGGGGCCGGGCCCCGAGCCAGGGGAAGAACACGAGGAGGGGGCGGGAGGCGGGGGGAGAGGCCGGGGAGTCGCTGGGGAGCGACGCTGCGGGGAGCGCACCCTCATAATAAGTTATGCTCCCGCTGATGTGATTCACTGTGAACTTCACTCCACTGACGCCTTCAGACGCGCTTGCATCAGTTCTGCAACACGATGTCACAGCAGAGGCGAATTTCAAAACGATTTCCACATGTTTTATTTAAGAATAGCACATTTCACAAGTAGCACGCTATTTAGGGTAACATTTTAAAGCTGGTGATAAAATCCCATGCAAACATGCATTCTGACTTCGCTTCCTACTCCTATCTATAATAACAGTAACCATGAACGCTAATGTCAGGGGTGTCATTCATTGTGCGTGTGTGTGAGCTACCTGGAAGGCTGCACGTTTCCCATTATAGCTGCTCTGCGCCAGGCTCTGCCGGATGATGTGGGTCAGAGGATAGTGCGGATTAAACGACGCCGGCCTTTGTCTGCGTCGGCTTCGCTCTCGCCTCCATTGCGGCGTTCTTTCTCGCTGTACCGTGAGCGCGCACGGCGCAAGTGCGTCCGCTGCGATGCTCGCTCCCGTCTAAACGCACTCTAGCGCGTATTAATAGCGCGTTTAAAAAAAAACGCTCAAACGCTCAGTGTGCTACTGAAACGTGCCCGTGGACTTACATGAAACAACAGACTTATCGTTGTGTGGTAAAAAAAGCTAATCACAGATGTCTTGTTTATAGACTCAAAGCTTGCGATCACGAGCAAACCAGCACCGTGACAGTCAGACAGACCCATTGTCTCCGTTAATCAGGTCAAAGATGTATTTTTTCCGACCTGCTAAAAAGCTAAATGCAGTTCATTTCACATCCACAAGAGGGAGCCACGCGCGCGCGCATCCATTCGGCGTCCAGGCGTCGCTGGACTCCGTCTGCGCCACAACCACTGGAACGGATTTGTTTAATTGTTATTGATCATTTTTGGAAAAGCAGCGGGTCTTTAATTCGTATGGATTTAAAGATAATGAGGGAACAGAGAAAAGAAACACAACAGTCTGACCAGCAACAGAGATCAGAGGAATAATTGAAAATAAACACAAAAACAAATGTTTGTTTTCTGTTTTCCCCCACTTCCAAGCGCAGCCCTCTCTCCCCTCTCAGCCAATGCGTTCTCCCATACGTTCCTCTCACCAGCAAACTGACGCCTCCATCGTTCTCTTCCGCCCCTCTCACCCATTTCCCCCTCTCGGCACCCCAGACCACCCCCCTTTACTGCTGCCACACAAACCCGCGGCCCTTCCTTTTAGCATTGTTTCACCGTGGCCCCTATTGTCTGGCGAACGAGGGAAGGTTGGGAGGGAAGGGGGGCCAGAGAGGCAGAAAAAGGGGGACGAGAAGGGAAAATGTGCACTCTGTGTTCTCTGGGCAGGAGGAATCCACCCACATCAGGGCGTGGAGATTCCGGTGCAGCTTCCTGATTCCAGCTTTCCCCCTTTTTTCCTCCTCTCGGTCGCCTCGGCCACATTTCTGCTGGTATCGCGTGTCTTCATGCATGGGGTGAAGGGACGTCAGGCATGCGGGGGTTGATTCAACAGCGCTAAATGCTCAATTAAGCCACAAATCCAGCTGTTTGAAGTGCGGTTACGGGTGTTTTCACGCGGGCTGACGATTTGCATTTGGAACATGCGCCCGTGTGTGACACCTGTCGTCGAAGGAGGAGCTCCAACCTATTCCTCGTTGGTACAGCAGATGGAATGCCCACATCCTGCTGGACCCAAACATCTGGAGCGGGTCCCGACAGAAGCCTCTGTCTGTCATTTAGCATTTTAATCAGTCCTGTTGTCAACGCAGAGGTTCCTCCTTCCATTTTAAGCTGCAGCCGACATCCTGAGCTGCGCTTAGGTCTAAAAGCCACTTTGTAAAAGCATCGTCGGCTCCTGATTCCCCTCAGCTTCTGTTTTAGCGCAGGGGTCAAGCGGCCTTCAGCTGCAGCGGGCGGCCATCTTTAATAAAAAGGGTCTTAAACACATTGCTCAGTGCGTGCCAAGCTCTACAAGGAGGGGGACCGGCTATGAGGGAGCATTTAAAGCTAAAGGGGAGTTTGCTCTGAAAACATCCACAGTCTGCACTGGACCAGACAGTAGAAGCAGCTGTGTGTCTGTATTAAGTGTGTTTGTCCATCAAGGTCGACCGTGGTGCTCATCTGACAGCAATAATCAGCCATAGCACATGTGCCCCACACACATTTAACCCGTGAGTTACCCAGCAGTCATATCCACACCATGACCGACACGCCTGTGCTGTTAATTCAGTGCATTTAAACACGCGACAGTGACTAGCAAACTCGCGTGTGGGTTTGGATCCACGCGGTTCCGACCTTGCTGGTGCTATAAAAAGGCAGCGAGCGAGCGACCCGGGGGGCCTGGGCAGGGTCCGCGCAGACCGCCGGCCCAACGACACTGGATGCAGCCCATTGTTTCCCCGTTCTGTTGATTCAAAGAAACTTTCTTTTAGCTCCACATTGTGCCATTGTCCAGCGCCTTCCGTGTGCAGGAGCCAGGGGACTTCACAAGAGGAGGACATCAGCGCGGCGTCACAGCGAGAGTCCTTTTAATAGTACATCATTATTAAAGGAATGTGTGTAAAAGGGCTCGACGCGCTCCACAGAGGTCACTCTGGCTCATTTTTAGTAGCGCCCGCTTCTAGAGCTGAACTGGAGCAAAGGCTCAGCTCATCAACATCCTCCCTGGCATCGTACCCGCATCGCATACCTGCCTCGACTCGCTCCGAGGGTCGGGAGAAGGCTACGAACGCCCAGGTGCAGACTAACCTCAATACGGCTCCACGTAACGAAGATGAAAGGATATGAAGAGAGGACGGAGACACAGTCGTGTTCAAAGCAGCAGGAAGGCAGTGTTCTGCACCAAGGTGAGAATAGCAAGCAGGCCCAAGGTCACGTCCAGCTTTTAAAGGGATTTTCATTGCACATGTGGGACTAACCACTGTTCAGGAAGCAGCGTTCTATATTTGACTAATATGCTATAGATAGAAATAATGGGTGAACTTCAACCTCCAAAGGAAACATGAAGCAGAGACAAAGACCTTGATCCACGGGGGTTTCTGTGGTTAAAGGGAGTCACCCCACGCTGGATCCTAATCCCCACTGGACTCGTGACTCTTATGATAATGACACCAGAGAAGTTATAAAATCCCCGCTGTGCCATAACACACCGCATTCCTGGTTCAAACCTGCCAGAGTTACACAGGGTCAACCCTGTTTTCCAGGGTCCGCGGCGCTTTGTGATCTCCCCGCTAATGAACAATTTGCTCAGTGAGGTGTGACCACAGGCATTGTGACGGCAGCCACACAGTGGAATACTGATGCAGTGAGAGCGAGAGAGAGCGAGAGAGAGAGAGTGAGAGAGAGAGAGAGAGCGAGAGAGAGGGAGAGAGAGAGAGAGAGAGAGAGAGAGAGAGAGAGCGAGAGAGAGAGAGGGAGAGAGAGAGAGCGAGAGAGAGAGAGAGAGAGCGAAGAGATAGAGAGAGAGAGAGAGAGAGAGCGGGGAGGGAGGGTGCAACTCAGTTCCACGCAGACGAACCTACACCGGCTCAGAACGAAAGTCTCTCCCGCAGTGCTCGCACCCACGGCCGTGGATTCCTCGTCCTCGCGGTTCCAGCCGTAGGTGAGCAGCTGCCACCCCTCGTCGCGTCCCTCTGGTCGCGCTGCGCATCAGCTGATCTGCATCCAGGCTTGGTCGACGCGTGGCCGCGATGACTCCACGCGTGCACGCTGCCACACGCTGAGCCGCAGCAGCAGGTAAACACACCGACACATCGCATTACTGCGTTTCATCCGACACCCGTTAGAGCTGCTGGTGTGTGTGTGTGTGTGTGTGGGGGGGGGGTGTTAAGGTGATCGTTGCTGCACGGAGCGTAATAAGAAGATGCTTAGAATAAACGGGAGAGCGTGACCGCACGGATGTGATGCCGATGCTGTGTTCTGTTGTGTGTGTGGCTGTCCATCACAGCAAAGTCTCCGAGGTGCTTACATCCCGGGGATTAGACGTCTCTGGCTTGTGCTGTCACCATGGCGAAGGCAGCTGCGGAACGTCTGCGTTCGAGAGCGTCCTGTTTAATCTGCAAGTTGGCCGCATTCATTCATCCGCACCGGGGCCAGGTTGGTCCCAGCACGGCACAGCTGATCGGTCTCGGGCTCGGCGGGGGGTTACGGTGGGGGGTCCACAGGTGCTCGGCGCGTGGACCACGCCGATCAACAGGTCTTCACGCGCGAGCGCCCAGAAGATGCCGCGCGCTCGCCCGCGAGCAACTCCGCGAGTGCCAATCAGCTGATTAGGATGACGTGTCAGCAGGAAAGCCTCAGATTAAAGCAGCGCGAGGCTGATCTTTGTGTGTAAATAGAATGAGTCGGGGACGTGGAGCCAACGCGTTCGTAATCTGCGCGTGATCCCGCTCGTCTGTTATTCTTAGACAAGCGAGCAGCTCTAGTTCCGGTCAATAATGACGGAGGGCTGATCGATCCCAACGGGCTGCACCATATCTGCTGTGCTGCTGCTCGCTCGCACCAGACTAGTTTGTGACTGATTCCGCCCTCCAGCCCTTCTTGGAGCCCTCCGCGTGTGTTGCTTCACGCGTGGCGCGTGCTTCGCGGCCGCTCGCGTTGAGTCCGTGCGGCATCGACGTCCCCGTGCGGCGTCAAAGTCACGAAAGGACACCGGGGAAAAGCCACGGAGTGACTCCTGAGCGAGCTCTTGGTGTTAAAGGGCTGCAATCGAGAGGCACCGCACGTGGGAGGATGCGCATGTAAATACACACCCTCGCGCACCCACGTGTGAGGCGCGCATGGTTTTAATAGCAGAGGAGAGCGGGGAGCCTGTAAATACACACGCCCACTCCGCCAATTAAAGGGGTTACTGTACAAGGCCGTGGCCGTTTGCGGGGAGGTAAATGACTCCATTACCCCGCAGGCAGTCATCGATCCTCGGGCTGCTCCCTCCGCTGGGCCTACAGCAGGTTGCTTAAATAGTAATGACACCGGCCTCGGTCAATTCATCTCAATTTGGAGCCTCTATTTCAATCACTCAGCCCTGACGCAGTCACGGCGTTCGGGCCTCGTTCCCTCTGGTTTAATTGTGTCCTCTGGCGTCTTGCTGTTTCCTCCTCCAGCTTTATTATGACGCCGATGAGGCAACAGACTCGTGTAAAGAGGACTTTTCTCTTCTCTTCTGCTTGATTGAGAGCTGGGTGACTCGAGGCCCGGGAGAAGCTATGTAGTGAAGGCTTCTCATCAGATAGACTGAGGGGCAGGGGTCTGTTTACACAGTTAATGAGACAAAGTAGAGGGCGCATGAGGAGACGGCTGCAGAGCCCCGTCTCCCGGACCGCCGACGCCACGGCTGGATGTCAGCGCCGCAGCTCTGTCCTCCACCTGCCCTCCTCCCCGTCTCCGCCCGGCCGAGCCTCACGCGGCAGCGAGCACGGGCCCAACGCCGGCGAGATAATAGCGGGCGCTTGTAAATCCCCACAGACACATTCTATAGGTCCTTTCCACTCGCGCTGCTGCGCGACAACCCAGAGAGTGGCTTCACTAACAGGCGTGTGTGTGAGAGCAGTGGATGAGTGCAACACAGCACCCACGAGAGTCCAGAAATGCTCTTCAGCAGCTCCAAGTCCTCCTGAGGTATTACAGACATCAATAAATTATAGGAACGGATGCAGTAACTAGTAAAGAACTGGTACCTTAAAATCTGTTGGGCAAATGATTTTGATTGCATTATGTGTGTCTGCCGTGAAGTGAATGAGCGGCAGGATGAGTCAGCCACCAGCGAGCACCATCTGCTGAGCTCGAGTCGGATCAAACTGGAAGCTCTGTGTTTGCCTCAGCGATTGGACCGAGCCGGAGCAGGAGTGGTGTCTGCGAACAGAATGAAAGTCTAATCGGGGGAGGATGCGCTCGTCGTTAGAAAGGAGACGGCAGAAGGAAAGTGAGACGTGAAACGTGAGAATGTTCGCCGGGAATGAATTATACATAATATCTGCTGGCTAAATAATTGATCAGCTGTTCATTCGATCAACAAAAACGCAATCAGGGATGAAAAGCAGCTGGTGATTAAATGTACATGTTTCTCTTTTCCTTTAAATGCTTTATTTAAGAGCTACTTCGTTTTTCTCCAAGCCTCGTGAACCAACTAATAACACGAGCGTGTGTGGGTGTACAGTGTGCATCCACTCCTCAACAGACACGCATTCGCTCTGCAACGTGATCCAAATTCCCCAGAACCGTAGGATCAGATCGCTGCACGCATCGAATGCGGCCGTGCGTGGGCCGGTGCCGGTGCCGGTGCGAGCGCGAGCACGCGGGCGGCTAAAAACAGCCTCACCTCACTGGAAGCTGACGCCGATGCGGTGCAGCTCTGCCAGAGTGCTCAAAGCGGGCGCTGCGTGGGCAGCTCTGCGTTTGACCCCGCTGCGAGCGGATCCGGCCTGCTTCTGGCGCTCCAGAACAAACGGAGAGCTGGACGGGTCGAGGCCCGGTTCCGCGCGCATAGAACCGGCCGCGCGAGAGGGGAGGTTGAAAATGGACTCGAGAGCCTGGTGCCACACAAGCAGACGCGTCCCCCTCCGCCGTAAAGAACAAATAAATCTGAGATTGAGAAGAGAGTTGGAGCCTGAGGGGGGGAGGATCGGGGATCGAGGGGGGAGTTAAGTCCAGATGAAGCACACAGGTTGTTGTTCTCACAGAGGAAATTCCTCGGGCGCCCCAGTCTTTTCACTGAGGCAACAGGCCAGTGACTTTGAACTGCTCCACGCTCTACAAAAGAAAAGGGGGTCCCTCGATTATTACGCTGGCAACCCAGACCCTCATTTCTCACTGCCTCCCCCTCCACTCACCCCGACGCAGCTCCCACACACTTTATTACTCCCTCAATGGGCTGCACATGGATGTCAGTTCCTTCTCTAATTGGTCGGTCCATGTCGCTGAAGCAGCACGCATGTACATAAATACTGACCACCACATCTAACAGGGCACCACTAATTGCAGGGTTTCCGTAATACTTAAGGTCTTGTTGTGATCTTTGGTGGAAGGCATATTTTTTAGTCTCCTACTTTCAGCGTTTGCTTGTAATGGGCGGCACTTGATTTACTTCACAGTCAACAAACTTGCTGAAACCCTGGCTGGCCTTCCACAAAAAGGCCCGGCTAAAAACAGATAAAGAGCAGATGCAAAGTCTATCAAGGATCCGTCCAGTCCGATAGAAAAGCGCGTCACTCAGGGCCTGGTGTGTTCTTGTCTTTCAGGGCGTTTCAGGCCGCAGAGTCCACCAAACCTGCCCCGGGGGCGGGAGGATGGAGAACGCCATGTGACTCAGCTGTGCCCCACAGTCGACAGCATGCCTCACCTTCACCGGACCTTGGTGCTGTGCCTTTGGTGCTCGCTGCTGCTTCACCGGCAGGTTGCTGCTGACGAGGAGGCCGGGTGGGGGCCGACGCCGGCGCGCGAGAATCCGCCGCAAAAGAAAGCTAGCTGGTTCTGGCCGTCTCTGCCCAAGCTCCCCTCCCTCCCCTCGCTCTCCATCCCCTTTTATGGGAGCTCGAACGGTAACGACAAGGCTGAAGGTTCAGCCTCTGGGGAGCTGAACACCTCCGATGCCTCTGAAGCTCCTGAACGTCCCACCGCTTCCACTCAGCAGCTCCTAACTAGCGTGACACAGATAAGAACTGAATCGCCTCCTACGGGGACATCAGATTCTCCGCGAAGCAGCAAAGCCCAGAGAGACAATGACAGTCTTGTCTCAAACTCCTACTCTCACACCAGCCGCTCTATCACAAACACGCTGTCCACCATCAGCACATTCGCTCCTGAACACAACGCGACGCGCACCCGCCCACCGTGGGGCCCTGCGACTCCCGGCACGGCTGTTACAGCGCGACACCTTCCAGGCGAAGACGAGGCTGGAGATTCTACCGACAAGATCTCCTCAGGGATAGCCCCAGAAACGAGGGTTCCCACTGCCCTGACACGGGCCGCTGCCCCAACAGCCACAGCACAGAGACCCTTCCTGGAGCGTGGCACCCCCTCTGCATCCTTAGGGACCACAGACCCTCCTGTCAGCATCACCCCCCACCCCGCAGAGGATACGCTCACAGAAAATCACTCCACTCGAAACGAGACTGACTCGGGCTTGACGGAGGAACCCTCAGGGGAACCCACCCCCACCATGGAGAACCATCACAGGCTGGGGTTGGAATTCACAACAAGCACAACGCAGAGCCAAAGGGTTAATGTCCCAATAGCAGGAGGTAAGCAAAGTTAAACAAATCAATGATAACTGGATTGACTCAATGGATGCAATCAATCATGTGCAGGCAGGTGTTAAGTGTCCGATAGGCCGCTGTCAAAAGGCGGCAAACAGTTGGGATTGATCGATATCACATCGGACATGGTCAAGAGTCAAAGGTCTGACATTAACATAATCCAGACCTCATAAATACACAGTAAGTACAAATCTGCACAAGAAGGAGATTTGATTTGTGTGTTTTTAGCCCTAGAGAACCTATGAAGTAAATCACTAGCCTGTAGGAGTGGAAACACTTCCACACTAATCAGAAACGCTAGAACAGTGAACCACAGAAGGCCTCGTCTCTGTTGTGCTTCCAGAGCTTGATTCTCCACGACTTTGGAGACGCAAACGAAGCATCGGAATCCGTTTTGCAATGTGTTATGGGTGCTACAAGGGAGTTGGTTGTACCACCCTATCCAAAGAATCCACCCCCTCCCCCAAAAAAAATCCATGATGATATTTCAAACAGTAATTAAACTCCAACATTGCATAAACCATTGCTTCAGAGAGAGGAAAGCAAAAGGTGACGCTAACAGAGGTTTTGTTCTAAGCTGGACGAGGAGCTAAAACGGTAATGTCCCTACGGGGCCAGTGCCGCCTGCAGCAGGGCCCATCCCCCTGCACTGGTGGCGGTCAGGTGTCTGGATGCCTAATGAGCGTTCATCTCAGAGCAGACACATTCATCATGTGGGGTCAGAGGCTGAGGCGGAAAATGATGAGTGCGTTATTGTTTTCATCCTTGGAGGTTCGGTGTCCATGTGATGAAACCTCAACCTTCCCATGAACGCACGAGCGCAGCCATTCCCCGCCCGCATCCAAAGTGGTGGATGCTATGGTTTGTCCCCGGCGCCCAGACGGGGTTGGGGGTGGGGGTGGGGGGGCTGCTGTGGCCGTGGATCACTATTCCGAGCGCACACTCAGCGAAAGCGCCACCTTCTCCTGCGGGAAACATCCGCTCGACACCCGCTGCCCGTGGACGTTGAACAGGCCTCCCCCGTCCCTCCCTCCCTCCCCTCCTCCTCCCCTCTGCAATCACGCATCCCTGTCACTTTTTCCGTGAACGGACACGTCAGCTGCGGCCGCTCCGGGGGTGAATGTATTCCGATGTTTGTGGTGGTGCGTGAGCGGCGGAATAGTCTGCTCCTGGTGGCAATGCAGCGTTTAAACAGGACGCAGGAGGGGAGTGATGTGAAAATGAAAGCAGGGCACCTCTGCATTATCATAAATTATGCCACTATCTGTGTGCTGTAACTCATTGGTGCACAAGCTGAATAATTTCCCTTTTGCATCCACAGAGGACCTTCACCACATCGATGTTAGTGTTTTCTTTGACCTAGAAGAGTACCTACTGTGTATGATGTTGCCCTTGAGGAGTCAGGTGTTTTAATGAAAAAAGAGCAGAACAGCAGCGATGTCCTATATCTGTGCTGGATCCTCCACTGAGGGGCAATACGACATCCCATAGATACAGAGTAGAGTGATAGGATGCAGTGGTTAAAAAGGCAGATTGTGGGTTAAATGCTGTAAATTGTCTCCTACCCCCTCCAGCCTTTCGCCTCCTCCCACCTTTTACATACACTGTTATGTTAAACAGACTGCCGCCAGACGAGAACCTTGAATCTCTCCATTAGTACCTGCAGGAATTTACTGCGCCTCTGATCCGACGTGGCCGTTGACGGGTGAATTGATTATGGAAATGGATTTACACGGGTCGTCCTCGCGTAGGAGCAGCTTCAGCAAGAACAAGCAGGGCTGTGCGAACCCTAGTGCTAATGACACCTTCATGTCCGTGGGTTTTATTCCAGTTGGACCGATTTGGGCAGATGAGCACTTCTGTTCAGGCTAAAGATCTAAAAGGCATCGTGTGGTTCTGGTCCGGGGAGTTCATTACTAAGTAATGGAGTTAAAAATGTCACGAATGCCCCAGAAACAATCTTAAAATCTGCAAATTAGCAACGACATGACGCAATTTCATGACAGCCACGCTTTCATTTAGGGTGAGAAAGCTGCACTGTACTCACTGATTATCAGCGGCTGAGCATCGGTGAGCAGTTGTCTGTAAATAGTTGGTGATCATTAATTTTGCTTGTAAGTGCCAAAGGCACGAGCCTCTCGGTTTGTGTGAGCGAACGAGTGGCTGCACCTGTTTTTACTGTCCCTGCAGCTTAAATCTGGTGCTGGGAGCAAATCCGAGGCGTCTCATCTCACGAGCTTATTACACTCTAAAAGCAAATAAGCTGAGCCAGTGTAATCAAGGCATTCCATTTTTATGAATGCTATAAATAAAAGAATGGCAGTGTTTTGATTTCATGCAAAACTGCAGCACAGACTAACTGGAGTATTTTATTATTATTCATTACTTTCTATCGCCGTTGGAGCTGAGCTCCAGCTATGGAGACGTTAACAAAGCAATAAAGTGATGAAGAGCTCGGAGACTTTTAAAACACAATTACCTGAAGGCACAGTCGATTGCATGATAGTAGGTTAAATTGCCCCATGGCCGTACTTGACTAATTCTCCCGGTATTTGATTCATATTCTGTTTGCTATGTCTTGTCTGCGAATGAAAAGACACAAGAAAGCATTGAGGCTCTGTCGTTACTTTCCCCCCATTCTTTGTGCTTTCCCCCTTGTTTACCTCCACTTCCTAGCATGAAGACAGACGATTGAACAAGGAGTCTGGATCTGTGATGGACCCGGGCAGACACACCCATGCACGCACACACTCACTATAGGATGTCAATGTAATTAGACTACAGAGAGCCAGAGCACTGGGCTACGGCTGACTGGCTCCAGCTAAGTGGATGACGGGCCGATCCATATGACAGAACTAGGTTAGGAAATATAGGCCTCACATCCTCTGCAGGGTGAGGTCTCAGACATCCTGAGACCAGACAACAGAGAGGGTGCTAAAGCCTACACTTGCTAATCTGACACTTTGGAGTCACGTTGTCGTGCGTTTTGTAATCCCGCTGGCACTGACATCACTCAGAGGTTACACTGCATGTGTGTGCACAGAGCTGGAGGCCGAGGAAGGCGCGTCTCCATCGGCTGCAGACGGGTCCACGCCGGCGCCGACGTCCCCGCAGCACAGCACAGGTGAGCCAACGCATCCCAGCACTCGTCCCTGCGTCTTCAGCTGCCATACTGTAACAAGGTAAATGCTTTCATAAGCAAAGGCTGGGAGAAATATTTATCCTGCATCCTTCGCCCGAAGCCTCTAATTGCTTCCAAAGGGAAAAGAAGACCGCTCGGTCAAGCTTTGACTGTGTGGAACTCCAGGGAACAGAAAAGATGGGAACCCACTGCACAACACGCCTCTACTGCCTCTCAGACACATGTTAACTGTCCTAGTGATGATGGCCTCAACACTGAACACAACGCCAATCACTGCAATTCAGAATTTTGACCTGAACCGGATTCTTGTAACGAGCGTTAGTCCATTTCCATGAATCAGAATTTTGGCAAAACACACATTAGGAAACTTTTGTGTTCAGGTTTAGGCCCAGTCCACAGGAGCACATGTAGCCCACATTGCCTCGCCCAGAATAGCAGATGCTGTCAAGTGGTTTTCAGAAATAGACCTGTCAAATGTGCCACTTGCCGTCGAAGGGATGCTACAGAATCTGGTGTGTCATGAGTAAGAGAGCAGCGGACCGTTTCAAGGCATCTGTCTGGACTCAACCTGCTTCACGCGCATGTTAATGAGCTGCACGTGAAGCAGATGAAGCCTCGCATGTCCTCAGTCTGAAGGAGCTAGCTGCTTCGTGGCTCTCTGGCTTTATCGGAGGTGAGCCAAATTGAAGAAGAAGGCAATCAGACGCAAAATACACGGAGTCTAATTAAAGATGAGTGTGGGTTGGCAGGAGAAACCCTTCATCTTCACCCCTTCAGCTTGTCCTTCGGCTCTTCAGATGAGACGGAACACATGAATGCAGCCTCAGTGGAGTAATAGTGTCTCGACGTGAACAACACAACGGCTCTGTATTATCAGGCTATATTAATAATTAAATCACGTCTTCTAAATTGTATGTACATGGTCCCAGAGGAAAGAGTTAGCTGATGGAGCGGCAGCGCCCTGATCCATTCTGTATCGTAGCCGTTCAGATGACATTTACAAACAAATGACTCAATGCTTTTTCCACCCGGTCCGACCCGAATCATCACCCGTGGAAAAAAAACAAATGGCGAGACATGTCCGGGACCCCGCCTTCTTTATCAGCGGAACCCACATTGGACATGCCTGCACCTGAGTGTTTGCTTTACACTCCAGTCACACTTCCCTCACAGCTATGTCCTCTGTTTTGATAGGCTGATAACGCCGGAGGAACTGGGAAAGCTTTCTGTGCAAAACGAGAATCAGCAGCAGCGCTTCATTCTTTCATTTGGTGCCGAAATGTTATTACGAGAACGATGCGCAATCGAGACGCGTCTGCTTGATTAATTAGGGCTAATTACACAAAAAGAGCTTCTGCAGAAAGCCGAGCCACTGATTGGTCTCTTTCATGCTCCTGGGGATGGAGTTAAGCTCCGAAACACAGCAGGGGATGCCTGAAATGAAACTAATGTGCTGCACCAACAGCTGGAAGATGGGTCATATTTCCTCATGCTAGCCATTTTCATCACAACCTGGGACTGTGATTCTGGGGGTCCGGAGATGAGTCGCTTCAGCAGCAGATCGACAGTAGGTGCGAAGCCTCAAAGGCACAGACACATGCCGAGCTGAGGGCTTCAGGCTGTTGGCTTCATCGCAGCGCTGCTGGAGAGCAACCAGCAGACACGCAGCGCGTACAACCCACCTGGAGCCGCGCGGCTGCGGTTCAGCGCAATGGACGCAACAGCTGCCGCGCGCTGAGCGCCAGGGGGGAGTCGGAAAAAGCGGGGCAGCCACAGTGCAGTGATAGAGAAAACTGTCCCAGTTTAAAAATAACAAACCCACCTTTGGGAGTTCCCTCTTTCTGAAGGCGGGTGTCAACGGGAATCATAACAAAACAGCAAATGAAGACACCAGGACAGGGCGGGATGGGAAACCAGGAACACAGCCTATAAAGTACAGATGAGGCGGACCTCATGCGTTCCACTGGTTTCGTTTAGGAAATGAATCAAGCTCCACAAAGACTGGGGTCAGTGGCACTAATGGACGCACATTTAGGTGTTTACTGGCTCACAGCGTCACCGCTGAGTGTAACTCCTTCCCCGGGCGCCGCTGCAGTGAAAACAAGTCGCTAATCTGGCAGCAAAACGGTTACACAACACACTCAGAGGCCTGATGCGCGGCTCCACCTGGCTCTTTGTCTGGAGGAGCCGCTGGAAGGAGGCTCCTGGGCTGCTGCTCCTGAGTCAGCGGCTGAATGAGATCAAGGCCTTCGTTTCTCATGAATTCCCTCCACGGAGCTGCAACACGTGTGCCACAATCGTAATCGACTGCAGCAGCAGGAAATGACGCTTATATATTGCCAAAGATCCAGGTCTGTGACACGCACTTAATTTGGATCCAGCTCAGTCTGAAAGCTTTTTAACAGGATTAGAACATTAGGAGGAAAGCACTCTTTCACCATCCTGGACACGAGCCAGTTGGCTCAGATAGCTTCAAATCTGATTGAATGCTTCTGTGTATTTTCTTGTTCTTGTGATGTAATGACCTGTTTTTTCCCTTCTTTGACGTCTCTCCACAGAAGCGCCCCGGTTTCCATTATTCACCGTGGACTGGACGTCCAACCTGGTGGACAGTGACGTCACCTTCCTTCCAGACTGCAATCGGGAGCGCGGTGGGATCTGCAACGTCTCGGACGCCCCGCCCACCACAGCGCCCTCGCGCGTCCAACCCACGGCGAACACCACGGCCGCCAACCACTCCATCAACCCCCTCCTGGTCCCGGCCCCGCCCATGCTGGTGCCGCTGTACACCGACTGGAACAGCGCCATGGCGTCCTGGGGCCTGGCCTGGGAGGCGCACGTGTACGGCGCCGGCTGCGCCTTCGCCATGCTAACGCTAGCCTCGGCGCTCAACCTGCTCTGCCTGCCGCTCCGCTGCCCCTCTGGGTGCGGCTACTTCGCTCTGGTGAGCCTGTTCCTCCTGGCCGCCGGCGGCACCAGGGCGTTCTCGCTCCTGTACGACGCCTACGGCCACCAGGACCGCTTGCCCTCGGCTGAGGCCTCGCTCGTGCTCTACGAAGCCCCGTTCCCGTGCTTTACCGCGGCCTTCGGCCTGGTTTTCCTTCTCCTCTCCATGCGCTCCAGAATGCAGCTGTCCTACTCGGCCTTCCAGAGGCCGTGTTTCCTGGCCTGCCTGGTGGTCCTGCACTTTGCTGCTGCATTCGGACCCGTGACATTACTCAAGTTCTACCAACAGAAGCCTCCGCTTTGCCTCTTCCTCTCACTCATCTCCCGCGGGGCCTTTGTGGCGCTGGCCATGTTTCTGTCTGCAGCCTACTTCGTTTTCTACGTCTACGTGAGGGCCGACTCGAAGCACATCTACCACCTCAACAACACGTCCCCCACCCCTGCCGAGCGCTACAACCGCTGCCCTTTCGCTGAGAGCCGGGACTGGGACCGTGCAGCTGCTACAGTTTGTCTTTCAGCACTGTTTTCCTTAGCATGCGCCGGGCTGCAGTTATACGCGATGCTCAACGCTATGGGTGTCGCGGGTGGAGAGGAGGTCTTCCACCCTTGGCCCTGGTGGGCTTTCCAGTTCAGCTGCAGGTTGTGTGAACTGGGGGTTTGTCTCACCTTAGCCCTGGTGGTTGCACAACCAGTCTACTGCTCTGACCACCTTCCAGCTGCGGGAAACTGTTGGACTGAACTGTTAGCATCCAAATCACCCATCCTACCAGGGAACTACCAGTGGACCCTAAGCCATCACGAGAAGCTCGCCATCGTTGACACGGTTGGACTTGGGGAGACCGAGAGCCTTCCTCTTTACACTCTGATGGACGAGAGGCTTGGTAGCAGTCTGAACGGCCTGGATCTGCTTTATCACAGCAACCGGGCCCTGGCGTACAGAGATCTGGACTTGGATATGGACTTACAGGGCTCAGAAAAGCCTGAGGTTGGAGGCGAGGAGCCGTCTGGTGGGTCCTCGTCCACCAGTGACTCCACTGCAGATTTGCGACCGCCTTCTCCGATCAATCTGCGCCGAAGCATAGATGAGGCGCTCTTCAGCGAGGCCATCTTTTCCCTGAGCCTCTTCAGCCCTGCCAGACCTTTACACGGCAGTGACCAGTCCATAAACAAACAGCGCACGCTTCCCAGCAATGGCTTCGCTGGTCCCATCTCAACGGACACCGGCCTCTACCGGACTTCTTCCTGCTTGGAGATGGCCTCTAAAACTCAGCACCCTACTGCCCAAACTCAAGACAAAGCAATTGCACGCTCCCAGACCTCATCCTCCAGCTGCTCGTCCCCCGAACGATGGAGGGACAGTTCGTCCTCCTGTTCTCTGTACCGGGCCTCGACCGGGGTATCGTCGCTAGTCCTGTGCCCGAGTCCAGAGAGAAACGCTCGGCTTCATCAGCAGGGGAACTCAAGCTACGTGGATCCCACGGACTGCCCGGCCCTCGCTGACCCACAGAGGCGCTACCAAACACTGGGTGGAGCCTCGCAAGAGAGCCTGGACCTGGACGGATCCTCTGAAGCCGACCGATCGGTGCAGGAGGAGTTCATCAGTGTGTGCAGACAAATTGATGCTCTAAGCATCTGCAGCGAGACCATCGACTTGTAAGGACAGTTTGGTCAACAAAGGGCTGCAGTAAGGATTATTTTACAAAAGTGTGTGGAGAAAGCTGAACATTTTTAAATGTGTATATCTGGACCTGCATAGCATTTGCATACGCCATAAATACAAATGGCTGCCAAAAACATTTTCAGATGGTTGATGCTTTCTTATGGAGTTATTTAGTGAATGTCTGAGGGACTAAGTGCCAAGAATGTCAAAAGCCAAAAGGGTGATTTCTAACTTTTTCATGTTTGATAGACGCTGTTGAAGTTTGTTACATGGAAAGTAATAACGTTTTACTGCGTGGAGAGAACAGAAATTTAGTTGTACAAATACTTTTAATTGCACTTAAACATTCCAATATAGTTACTGTGACTGAGCTAAGCACTTAATATACTACTGAAACTCTATGGAATTTAGCAGAACATTGTTATTTAATCTCACTATATATATAAAAAAGATGATTCTTACATTTTCCTTTCTGCAGTAATGACGCAGCAGTGCCTCCTGCTGGTAAAGCCCTGTTACCTCATGCTTTCTCATTTACCACGCTTCTACGTGCACATCTGTAGAATCATAACGGTTTAATAAAGTGTGTTTATTAATACTTTGTGTAAACTTTAGAAAAATAAGTGTCGAGGTGAGACAAGAGGCCATTCACAGTTTGATTTCTTTATTTTTCTTGAACATACTGAACAACAAAACTAACTTCAGTCTGTTGAGTGTTTTACTGTAAACATAGTCTGCAGTAAACCCTTGAATGGATTTCTTGAATACAGACTCTTTTTCATCCACCTACACAGCCCTCTTTCACCCATGTTGATTGTTGGTTTACAGACACGGTCCTCAATTTAAAGATGAAATCATAATTAAGTGCAAAGAAAATGTTTAAAACGTGTAAACCTCATTCATTAGCGCATTTGGGCTGTTTAGGTGGACTAACAGGACTCAGTTCTTCACAAGACTTTAAAAACCTAAACGATCATCTTCATGTGGGGAAACTGAAAAACGGCAGCAGCAGTTATTTTCAGCTGAATATAGGTGTTTATATATTCCTCTATATGCACGCGTGAATGCACGCTCCCATTTCAGAGGAAAAGTACACGAGCAGGTTAGAGAAACCAACAATTTGGGACAGATAATTAAAAATATAACACCTGGAAAAATGGACATTGAGTATGAAAAAGGTTAGAAAAGCTTAAACCTGCGCGAGCTGAACAGTAACGAACACAGAAATACTGTCAAAGTAAGAAGCAGTATGTGTAGCGGCGAGTGTTTCAGCGTGTCTCCACTGTGCGGTCGCATTTCAAGGCATTTCTCCGTGGAATAAAAAGAAGAAACGAGAACTAATGGCGTCACGGAGGGAGGACCCACGTCTCACAGAGCGCACAAACAGGCAGACTTGTAACGAGGCTACAAGCAACTTGCGTCGGTTTTGGTTCTGAAGTTACAAAAAAAAAAGAAAAAAAAGAAAAAAGAAACAAAAAGAGCTAAACAGTGAGAGGACCTGTAAAATACACTTGGCAGTACTAATGCAATTACAACAAAGCAGAATATAAATATAACCATGTTTGGCTTAGTGAAAAAAACAGACATGCATATCAAAATGTAATTAAATGTATTAAATTACGGGCACAGAAATGACCTCACGCCGCATTACAAACTATTTTAGACATGTTTTCATTTTTCTATTTAAAAACACACCTGATCCTCAGCTTTTGGTCCCTTCTATGCTCAACGTGTGAACACTGTACACCGAGATGGGGCACTGGTTATTTGGCTCAAAATGTTGAAGGTGAAAATGATTCTGAATGAGACTTTGGGTGTGAGTTCTCTCGACTCCTTTCAGCCCATCAGTACTAGGCAATATCTCAAACCTCAGTATTTTCGATACAGAGCGGACAATCACTGTGACATATTGCAGAGAAATGGGATGTGGTATTGAGCTCGATGGTGAGAAGAGATGCTTAAAATAAAACCTTACGGCTGGTCTAGACTGATTAATGAGGAAGAATTGTGCACCTTCACTTGTTTGTCCCAACTACTACCTCACAACACTCAACACACACATGCTCAAGACACAGGCGTCTTGTACATAAATCCTCAATGCGCCGCTTATAGAGTGCAAACCCCCAGAGTCTGGTGTCTGAAGATTCTCGTTTGCTACAGTTCCTCTGTCCTGGATCAGAGAAAGCACAAGTGTGGCTGCGATGCAGGGGATGCTAGGGGGCGTGTGGGTGGTGAGTATTTCAACAGAAGCGGTGGTTTCAGATTTGGTCACTGTTAGATTTGGACAGAAGTCACACGCACCGTGGATGGGTCCTTTGCCCGTTCCTGCTCAGTAGAGCCGCTTCTCATAACTGTGAAAGCGAACACAGGAAAAAAAAAAAAATCAGTCCCGTCTTCAGTATCAACCAGCTTTACCAAGAGTTGTGAAATCTAAACTTTTAGCCCCAGAACAGAAAGTCGAGGCATATCAAAGCAAAGCGTCAAAGAAATCTCAGTTTGGAGTTTCACTTCCTGTTTCTGTGCTGCCAAGTGTGACTCACACTTTTTACAATGAATTGTTGTTCTCGTCATTTCGATTCTACTTACGAGTGGAGTCCGTGAACGCCTCCTTCCACCTGTGCAGACATGGTCCTCTTCTCAAACTTGAGTTCTCCAGAGTACATCATGGACCTACAAAGCAAAAAAAAACGAAGTAAAGCACAGCTAAAATCAAAGTTTCAGCATCCAAGCAGTGACTGACAAACGCCCAGTAACTCACCGGAGAACGGAGAGACTCTTTGCCCCGATGTCCTGGCAGCCATGTTGGATACCAGCTATCAGGTACGGTACAAACTTGTGGATGGAGCCCTTGTCCTGAACTGAGCCAGACACACCCTGAGCCACCTTCACCTTGTCGCCCTCACTAGAGAAAATGATATCGCTCAATTATTTTTTTATCAAAACGTGTTCACAGCATGGTAGCCATAGGATTGGCTTCCACATTACCTAAAATAGCGTTTCTGGCTGCTGGTGCTCTTCTCCATAGCATCCAGAGAGCCCATACCGCGATACTTTTTCAGTCGCACGCCATCTGAGAAGAAGTACTCTCCTGGAGCCTCTGTGGTTGCTGCTAGCAACGAGCCCATCATAACTGGAGTGGGAGGCAGCAGAGCATTATGTCAGTGTTGTATTGTATTACCCAGCTACGATTCAAACAAATATACAGCACAAATGTTGGACATCTCACCAGTCGATGCTCCAAGTGACAAAGCCTTCACCACGTGGCCCACGGTCTGAATGCCACCATCTGCAATCACGGGCACGCCGAAACGCCTGGCGTACTCTGCCACCTTGTACACCGAGGTCCCCTGAGGCCGCCCACATGCCATGACTGGAAGGTGGAACATGTTTGATCAAGGAATCGCACAACATGCTCAAAACATAAGGCGAGAAAACAGGCTAAAAAGGCATTTATTTAAGCAACAGATATTTTAGGCTTGTGTTCTGCTCCTTATTGAGTGCGACCCAGTCGGAGCCTGGTCCCCATGACAACCCAGAACGGGGCACTGGCAGATCTCCATGACAACTAGCTATTTGCGACCACTAGTTTTTCCCTTCATGCTGTAGCTTGCAACTAGATGATGTGCAACCATGCTCCACAGCTAATATCAGATGATGTGTTCTAGTAGTTTGACAACAAAAAGGAGAACATGTGCTGCACATGGCCGCATACCTTCCTGGGTGATGCAGATGGAGCCACAGCCCATGCCCACTCTTAGAGCGTCCACACCGGCATCGATCAGATTCTTGGCCTGGGCTGCTGTAACCACTGCGAGTGAAAGAAGAAAAGCGGTCTCAAATTTGCTGTTGTTTTAGTTGACGCTATATAAAAATGTAAAGAAGTCGTTTAAGGAGCACTTTGTCTCCAGACAGATGTACATATTCACATGGGAGCAGCATGTAAGAAACTCACCATTTCCTCCCACCACTTGCAGCTCTGGGTACTTCTGCTTAATGGAACTTATCATGTTGATCTGGTAAACCGAGTTGCCTTGTGAGGAGTCCTAGAAATGCAAAAAACAGTCCGGAACGGCATATAGTTAATCATTTTCTTATGCACAGTTCACTCTATTGTAAAAAAATCAGGTCGGCACGGTTACAATTCAGTCCTGCCCTAATAACCCACCAGCACGACAACATCCACTCCAGCCTGCACCAGCAGGTCCAGTCTGTACTTGTCGTCCTCTCTGGTACCGATGGCGGCGCCGCACAGCAGCTGTTTGCGTGAGTCCTTAGAGGCCAGCGGGTAGTCCCTGTTTTTCTTCAGGTCTGTCCTGGCGATGATGGCCACCAACTCGTCGTTGTCGTTTACAATGGGAAGCTTGCCTGGGAACAGCGGAAAAAGCCAAACAGCCTATTGGCACACACTGGGAGACACAAACATTAAAAAGGGATCCATGCAAGGTTACTTCACCTTTCTTGCTGCGCTGCAGGATATCATTGGCTTCTTTGAGTGTAACACCAGCAGGAGCCACAACTAACTCGTCACGCTTAGTCATAGCCTAAAAGATCACAGAACAATTTTCAGTATTAATACATAGAAGAAAAAATTTTTTACTGATGACACACACTACTTAGAAACAAAAAAATTACACACCTCCTCCAGAGGTTTGTCGTGGTCTTTCTCAGAAAGGAAGTCAATATCCCTGGAGGTGACGATACCCACCAGCTTGCTGCCCATTTTGCCTGTCTCTGTGACAGGGATACCAGAGAAGCCATGTCTTAACTTGGCCTCAAACACATCCCCAACCCTGTGGCGTGGACTCATCACGAGTGGGTCTGTGATGAAACCTTGCTCAAACCTCTGGGAAACAAAAGCAGAGGTTACAGTCAGTCCTGGATTATTCTCATTAGTGCCTTAGTGTAGACCTACAGCCACTGCACGCCACGCACAGGATGTTAGGCAGACACAGTAGTGTGCCACACAATGAGTAGTCACAGCATACTGAACGCACTAAACACAGGATACAATTATCATATCCTACATACGGACAAAACAAAAAGGCAATAAGACAAAAATACTCCTCAATAATAGTAATTCAATGCAAGAGACAGGAAAACGATCTTTAACTGATAAATGATCATCTTAATTTACCTTAACCTTGCGGACTTCGTTCGCCTGGAATTCAGGTGTGCAGTTGTGGTGGATGATGCCGATGCCTCCCATGAGCTGCCAAGGTCAACGTATGACATGCAGGTATGACTTATGGGGGTGAAACAGAAAGCGTGCACGTTCTAGAGCGGTGCTCGGGCGCCTTACCGCCATAGCGATGGCCATGGCCGACTCTGTGACGGTGTCCATGGGGGAGGAGATGAGCGGCGTCTTCAGCGTGATCTTCCTGGTCAGAGCCGATGTCAAGTCCTAAGCCAAAACAGAACCAAAAGAAAAAAAAAAGGTTGAAGAGTAAGCGTTGGGTCTGTTACTACAGTACTGTCCACCAGGGGGCAGGCTGAACAAGGGAGACGTGCAGCCTTCCAGTTACTGAAGGACGGGTAAAAGACACTATGTTGTTTTGAATGGAAAAGGTTCATTTTTCATCTGATGTTTAAAACAAAAAGGTGTGTCCTTCTGTTCAGGGACAGAAACCCGACACCGTCTGTAAGAAATAACTCACTACAGCCAAACCCTGAAGCATTCCCACAGTTGGCAGCATTCTTTATTAAATGATGACATTCCTTGCACATGGGAAAACGTGCTAATGAGCTCGGCGTGGTCCACGTGTTTACGCGTCTTATCTGTGACAGACATAAACTCTGGCATCTGCTGGCTGTTTTTCTCAGGGGGTTCACGCTAAGGCCACAATAAATAAGGCCTAACACCACTTCTCCATTTACGGCGCACAACTGCACTAAGCTGCCAAATTCAACCGGGAGCTGGGAGAACGAGCGGCCCCAGAGTATTCTGTTCTGTGCGCACATGGCCTCTCCTCCGGTTTCCAACACTCATGTGTTGCACAAATTTCTCCGTGATGCCGTTGGGACATTTGTAGCAGCGTTTGTGTCATTCAAGCCTGAACTGGCTCCCAACCCAGTGGAAAAAGTAGGGCAGAAAAAGACAGTGGGGCGGCGACAAGCATGCGAGTAAAGAGCGCTCCTCTTAACGCTGAGGGAACGACAGACATTAAGAGGTATCAATTAGGTTTAAACCCTCTCAGATGGACGACACAGAGGAGAGGGATTTCATCTAGAGCACGGAGATTAACCCCTGTCATCTGCTGACGGGAGTGGGTGAGCGAGCGAACAGATGCAGACTCAAACACGAGGGTGAAGAAGCAGCCACACAGAGCACACATGGGAGAAATAGCAGCAGAGATGCAAAATAAAACCTGGTGGCGCCGAGGTCGGCTGGAGTTAAACAGTAAAGGTCAAGACTGGTTGGTCTGCTGACTACCCGACTGTTTACCCGAATGTCACCATCGTCAGCATCAAGTGCGTGGGTGTGGAGGGAGCTGAATAAACATCTGAGTACGCCCATACTTACCACTTCGTCTGAGGTAAAGTCGATGAAGCCAGGTAAAATCAGGAAGTCACTGAAAGACAAACAGAATGCAAAGTGAGCCTGCGTTCAGTGCTTCTCCTCCACAGGATTAACAAACTCCTCTCCATTTGCTTATTGTCAAAACAAATTCACCTTGAACAACAGAGCTTGCAACCTATTATTAGATGCTCTATTTTATGGTCCCAGAAATTTGCCGAGTGGCCGCGTGTTGATGCCCGGCATAGCTGGGTGCGTCCTGTACAGTTGACCTGTCTGAGCTCTCGGTGTGTAAACAATGACAAGTAGAGCAGAGAGAGTCCGAGAGCAGGCGCTAGACACGGGAATGGTGCATTTGCTTTTCAACCAAACCCGTGTTTACTTTGTGGCTGTTGTTTTTTTTCCCCAGACAGGAGAATAAGAGCAGCTTTATACGGCAGGAGGCGGCCAAAAGAGGGAGACGTCTGAAATCTCACCGCTGGATGAGACACTGCAAGGGAGGAGCCCCTCCTCGGCCAAAACGCCCACAGAAAGCTGAAAACCGACGAGCAGAAAGTCCAGCGCACATCTGCTAGCGTTTAGCAGCCAACCACAACACACACGCTTTACCCGACTCAGGGACAGTCACACCAGAGCTCTCTATGCATAGGCCTTATTATGGGTTACATGTGAATGTTAAAGCACAGATGAACCTATGATGCTGAGTGGGAGTGTTTCATGCTGCAAATAGAGGCCACAACTGGTTCCCAACCAGCCTGAGCAGGCGCCTGCCTGGGGCCTGATACAGAAACTATAGCAGTGCATGTATGTCACAAAGCAGGCACTTCAGATTCCCACAACAGGAAAAGTCACAGACACTGAACCTCCCAGAATAACAGGTTCATGACAACTTATCTCTAGGCTTGTGTGAAATCCTTTCTGCAAACCGTAAGTGTGAAATAAGCAGTTGTTTCAAATTGCTCTGACTTGCTCCAACGGCCATGAGCCAGTGTTTACTCAACATTCAGCCTGGAGCCTGGGAGAAAGCGGCCTGTGAAGCGCTGCAGCTTGAGAACAGGAAACTTTCCCCGGGTCTATGGACAGCAACAAGGCGCACTCGCTTTAGCGCTGTTACAAGAGGTGATCTGATTGAGAGGAAACGTTCAGCATCACTGCCAGGATATTTGTGTCAACCGCCCGGCCGCCGCCACCTACTGATCACATGACGTCAATTCAGGCAATCATGTGCGCGGCCTTTCCACTGGTCACGATGTGCTTCATTACAGAGAAGGTATTAGCTTTTGTATTTGATTATCTTCAGAAAAGTAGCAGCGTGATTAGAGCAGAGAACCGAATAGAGCCGCGTTTCTTCTTCAATTCTGAAACTGAAACACAGATTTGTTGCCCTTTACTGAGTTTGGACACTTAATTACCAAGTTCTGCATACATTACAGTATTAGTAGTAGTTAGTACACATTAGAGTGGTGCTTAGGACTTGTGGTAAACCAGTTGTTGGGGGGTGGCTTTCAGAAGGGTAAATGCACCATGAGAACAAATTCTAGCTTGTTATTGTTATAAAGTCTAGCTTGTTATTAATAGTAACTAATATAAATGAAAGCCTGCTTACATGGTTATGATGGTGGGTTAATAAAAGGCAGGATGAGCTGAGTGGCATAAAGTAAGAGGGGGAGATTAGGATGTTTTATCAGAGCAAAGGATGGGCTGAGAACTTTGATGTTAGCGGAGGTTTATGATGCCGTTTCAGCCACTTCATGTACAAGATGCAACACGCCGTCAGTTCTGTATTCATGCACTTTTATGACAATGGAGTGAGACTTGGCTTTGTCTCACATGCTTTAGAAGGAACGGTGGCTCTACCTGGAGAGACAAAGGATTCTTTTTCGTTTTTAAAACAGTACAGTTTTAAAACAGTTTAAAGACGACTGTTCTACTCACTTGTAAGTCAACCCATCTCCTTTAGAGCATAGCTCTTCAGCCGTATGACCGTCGCAGACAGCGAACTGTTGGTCAGATCTGCCGGTTCAAAATGTGTTGGCCATTACAAAGCACTGGTGCGGACAAGTCGCCCATCACTGCGCGCGGGCGAGCTTCTCAACAATTAGGACCTTATTTGAGTTCATTTAATGTCTGTGCTGAGATGTGTCTGGAGCCAAATCAAATTCCTGTGGCGAAGAAGCACTTACTTGTAGGTCAGGCCGTTTCCATCCGAGAAGAGCTGCTGAGCAGAGAGGCCGTCGTCGGGCACGTAGCCGGTACCGCCACTGATCAGGTAGTCCGCCATGCTGCCAAACAGACGAGAGGGAACGTCAATGAAAGGTGCAGGACAACAAGGATGCTCTGCAGGACGACGTAACCATGGCGACCACGGCATCCCCCTGGGTCAGCCGCCCCAGACGCTGCCACCACCTCCTGTGTTTGCAAAAACAAACCACTAATAACGAACCCTGTGCTTTCGTTTGACCCAGTAGCAGTCAACTGCACCGCTAGCGCTGCTCCCTCACGCTCATAGGAGAGAGGAGACACGTGGAGGGGAAACTACCGACATTAAACGGTGGCCTCGATTTCGCCGCCTCTCGACCTGGTGACACACATCGCGCTCAGTTATCAGCTGCGCACACGTAGATGAAATGTGCCTCTCCACATTCGTATTTGTTGTTGTGGTGGCGGCGAACATGGTATTTGCGTGCTACCTACGCTAATAAAGTTGCTGCATATCTAAAATACGCGAAGCCTGATGTTTAAGGCGCATCAGCAGCAAAAGTTGACACGTTGCCACGTTTAATAGATGCGAGCCGAACTGAAGAGCGGCTCGTTTTGTTTAGTGGAGCATTTTAAATACGCTGCTAACGCTTACGTTTGGCGTCTACGGACAGAGACAACGCTGGTTTCGCCAGGTTTGCATGAGAGTTCGGTTCGGCGTTCGTGCTTTGGAGCCCACGACACCCGAAACAATCACTAACCAGAAATACAGGTAGCCAGTGTTAGCTAGCCTGATCAGTACAGGATGCAGGCTAGCTAACGATGCTCGTTCTCCTCTACATGGGGAACAAAACAAACAAGTGGACTTTCTTCCCGTCAGCGAAAACAGAACCCCCCTGAAAGCTAGCGAGCTTCTGTTAATATCGCACTCATTTATCCGAATGAACTGCCGACTGACTAGGCAGCTGCTGAGCGCAGACATGTGGAAGAAACCGTTAGCATTTAGCATTAGCCGGCGGTTAGCCGCAGGTCCACCGGGGCAGACACCTCTACACGTGTTGCCTTCCAGCCTTTGTGGAGACGACGTGTCGAGCCGAGCGGCGCCGAGGCGCAGCGAGCCCTCGCTGGGCGTCAGCGCCGGCGTCGCTGCCTTCACCTGGCTGCGTTAGCTAGCTGCTCCGCGGGAGCCCGATGCCCACGTTGGCCGAGAGGAAAAGCAACTTCCCAGCCGGGCGCGCGCAGGAGGGAGGGAGGGAGGAGGGGTGAGGATGGGGAGCGCGGCCGTCGCCTTTACCTCGCTGAACAAACCGGAGGAGAGCGCGGATCGTCCGTGGCTCCAAGATGTAAAGGCGCCGGACGACAATGAAGTGAAAGAGGAGTGATGGTGTGGAGCGGCGGACGGCGCGTGCTGGTGTTATGTACCAGCGCCGCGTCACATCCTCCCAGAGGCGTGTTTTACGCTGCGTCCTGCTCCCGGTGACAGTACAGGACTACATCCACTGATGATGAATAAACAACCGGAGCAGCGCGTGACTGTGCGTTAACCCGCTGCCGCTACGCACAGATTTAGGAATCATGTTAAAAAGTATTTGTAATAGCTTTGGGCGTTCGCCTCATCCAGTTTAACGGTAAATCAAAATGTTTTCTTAGCTCAGACCAATTAGTACGTTAACATTAGTCTGGTTTCGCCTGGAGTCTGTGTACTTTGACTTATTAATGTGCAATCGTGCAACAGCGAGGCCTCTGCTTGAACCTTGCAGAAATGCTGACAGACCGGCTTCGTCTGAACGTCCCACTGACAGCGGCACCCGAGTGGAACCGGCAGAGGTTTAGCAACTTTCATGTTAGCTGTGAGACCTGGTGGCTTTCGGTGGTGGTGGAAGGCCGTCATCTTCAAACAAAGCCCTGCACGTGGGAAGGCGCAAGCACGTGACGTCAGCATGTTGAAATCACATGGGTTCGATAGCGATCGCCGTCCCAAACGCGAATCTTTCACGCCCCCGGTTTCCTTCGCTTTACGTTTTAAATGTGAGCAACGCTGCGTGATTTCCAGTCACATGCAAATCATCTAAACGTAATTCAATCCAGCGGCGCCGAGCACAGATATTCACGTGATGACAGCTGCTGCTTTGGGGTTGTAGCGTGAAAGGAGCCGGGTGAGTTCAACCAGTATGACAGAAAGTAAAAAAAAAGTGTACTCATCCTTTAACCACGTTATTGCTCTTATTTAGTAATAGAAGTTGTGTTTTATTCCAACACTTCCAGCCATTTTGCTGCGTCTCTAACACACTATTCTCAAACGTCCCCTCGCTCCATAATAACCTTAATTTCGGGTTTCTAGCCGTCTGCCTCTGTGACCCGGGAGATGTGCCTCCCACTCTGTTTGTGTAAATGTGGGTCACTGCAGATATGGGTCAGTGGTTCCTTTATGCACTGGAGCTATTCTGAGCAGTTGATTCAGCCTTGTTTATCCCCCCCGCTGCCCATTCCTGCCTTGATAGGCCGTCACAGTTTGTGTTTTTTTTGGTGTGCAGAGCCACCACGAAAATAGCCCCTGGCAACCGAAGCTGCACCGAGACATCGGCACAAGGCAGCAGAAAAGCGACAACGCGCCGTCCAAGGCAAATTGTTCAGCATCCAGGGCATTTGCAAACTACATGCAAGTGTGTGTGTGGACATGTAAACCGACCTCGAGGCCAATTTCCATGCGCACGCAGGGTCAGTGAACGCAGCGCCGCGGCTACGGATGCTGGTGCTGTCACTCACCTCTCCGGGCCCAGTCCTGCCTGCACGCGCGTGGCGCTGTAGCGCTGGGCCGCCGTTTCGTGGCCGTGCGAGCCTTGCCGAAAGTAGCGCTCGCCCTCGGGGGGCGGCCGAGCGCCGCCGCCGCCGCCACGGGGCTCCACGCGCTGGCCGCCGGCGTCGCCGGAGCCATGAGCGCACGCTTCCATGGTCGGAGCAGGTTCAGGGTCCGGACCCCCCGGCCCCTCAGCCTTGATGTCGAGCTGTCCTGACTTCAAATTGAATAATCCCAATGCTAACGTGCACTTTCCGGTCACAGCAGAGCAAAGTGATTTCTTTCTTCCAACTTCATCTCAAGTAGTAAAAGTCAAAGAGCTGCATGCTGCGCGCAACTGAAGCCGTTCGGTTGTTGCAGCTGCGAGAGACTTATCTGAGCTCCAGCGTCGGCTGCGTCTGCCCTCCAGATTAGATAGGACAGGCCCCATAGGTGTTCCCACAGCGGCGAGGACCAGACACTTCAGGCGCCTCCGTCTGCCTGTGAACAGGATGCACCTGCCTACAAAAAGGCTGCAGCCACATCTAGGCGTGTCAACAGAGGGCGTCGCCTAGGAGATGCTCCCAGCGAGAGCGCGTCGCCGTGGAAATGATGCCAGCGAGCGGCGCAGCGGAGGGCGAGCGACGAGGAGAGCGAGGGAAGCCCCGTGCGGAGTGGACGGAGCGGCCGGAGCCCCGAGCGGACCTGCCGCGTCCTCCGCCCCGCGTGACTTAATCTCTATCGGACGCACCGCATCACTTTCACAAAGAGGATTTGAGCATTAGAATGAGGCGCAGCGCGGTGGAGCTGTGCAAAGGCAGCGGCGCGTTTTTACACCACGGCTGAACCTGGAGTGGTGCTTCCACTCGTACCAGAGGCTGCAGCCAGCTAAACACAGCAAGCATAACATGTAGGAAACTACTCTTTTATTTGCAGGCTTCTCAGAAGGCATTGGTTTCCTATCCAGAGCTGAATAAACAGTGTGTGTAACAGGCCAAGACGAGGCTCGCGCTCTAATGCGACACCCTGCTGCATCTCGATGAAGCCGAGTGACGCTGAGTCTCTTCTGTAAAGCTGAACAGCTACACACTCTCCTCCAGGAGCCTGGATGCACCTCACTCTCACCCCGAGGCCCAAATGACCAGCGTCCAGTGTTTAGTGGCCAAGGTGGATCTGACTTCAGTCAGCTCTGTGCACATGCCTGTCATAAAGGCTGTCATGTGCACAGCGTGGCTGCTCATTGACTGGGGGAGACAAATCCGAGTCATGAGCTTTAAGGGGTGACAAAGGAGCACAGTGTGTGTGTGTGTGTGTGTGTGTGTGTGTGTTTGTGTGTGTGTGTTATTAACATAGCCCTATACAACCTGTGTGCGGATCTTATGGCAGCCAGCTAATTAATTTGTGCAAAAATAAATGACATTTAGGCGGCTATGTTACATCTGAGAAGGCAGAACTCAGTGTGTTATAAACAGCACACACAGCAACCGGACACTGGAACAGCTCAGAGATCCTTAATAGCACAATTCATTTTCTGCAAAAATAGTTTTATATAGTGAATGAATGAATAGTTTTAAACATGCTATTACGTAACCACCAACCAACCAACCAACCAGTATTCTGAAGTGTTTGATGTCTATTTCTAAACGCACTCTGCTCTCTGACATGTCGGACACCGCCATCTAGCGGACGCAGAGAGGACTGCACGTGGGAACACTCGTTCACAGGTCTGTTGTAACGTCTACAGCTGTGTCTAACACATTCACAGCTGCCGCGATGTCTACATTAATTGTGCCTTGTGTTAACCCTCCTGTTGTGTACGTTTCTCAAGAACAGCAATTTGGCCCCGGCCGTATGTTTAGTCTAGAAGTATCGAAAACCCCACAAATTCGGGAAAAGATATTGTCTCTACTGCTTCATTGATGCTTTAGAGCAATACTTTTTGCCTCGTCCTGACCAAGGTTCAAAGAGAATAACTTTGGTTGGTTCCACTTTGGTGTTTTCGCTCGTGCTGTACAGCAGCGAAGCTACAAGTAGTTCAGTGGAGGACGGAACATGTGGCTCTAATCAGCGTGTGCGTTAGTGGGACTGGCTTGGCTTCCGTGCTGCTGTTGCTCAGGGAGAAGTCATGTCTGGCAGTCTGAGAAAAGTGCTGAGTAGTCACTTCAACCACTAAAAATTCACAGATACAGCCATTCACTAGTTTTTGTGACTGTGTCAGAGTGTCTTCAACAGTAAAAGGTCACTGTGTTCCAGACTGTGACTGATGTGTGTCAACTATAAGGGTCATATGGACTCTGTTATATTCACTCATTGATTAGTGGATGGGCTGGAGATCCTCAAGCGGTGCCAAGAGGAAGTGAAATCACAAGTGTGGCTGTTTGTTTGTGCTTCTCATGAGGGATTTTCTAGAGTAAAAATCTCTACTCTGGAAATTCCCAAATGTTTTCTACAAAAGCGTGTGCGACCGGTTTATACAGTGCTGGGCTGTAATAGCGACAGGTCTGAGCGGGTGCTTGATATGAATGCGGCTGTGGTGGTTCTGATTGTGATCCCGGCGCCTCCCCTGACGATCTCTCCCTCGGGTGTTGAGTCATTCAGGAGTTCAGCAAACAGATTGTTCCCAGCGTTACCTCCACCGACCTTATCGCCATGAGACAACGACACACTGGCTGCGCGTGGGACATAAATCCATCAAATAAAAACTGCTTGTGTTCAACTTTTTCTGTCTTGTGTTTTCATTTTCTTGAGAAAAATGTGTCCTAATCGGTAAAAAAAAGCTCATTTCAAAAAGAGCTGGATAAGTATGTGATCCTAAAACCACAGTCCAGATGTTATCCTGTCCAACAGACAGCCCCTCTGTTCAATACCGACTGAATCCGTGGCCTCCGGTTACACAGTTTGGTAAACTCATTTTTTGTGAAACTCATGACTAAGACAAGTGGCATTTTATCAGCCTGATAATTACACTTCATGCAACTCGTGTTCTGTTCAGTGCAGACCAGCGGAGTTCCCCTTTAACCTTTCTCTCAGACCTGTCACTTTATGGCTAAAAGCTCATTAGGATCAACGTTTTCTTGCTAATAGTTCAGTGTGAGCATAATAACGTGCTGAACTCAGACTGAACTTCTTTCAGGCAGAATAATGATGGACGAGAGGGGACGCCTCCAGTAGACCAGGCTCAGGGTGGGCGGCCATCTGCCTCCACTGGGAGGACTGGGAAGCACTCTGAGAGACCAGTGCTTTGACAAGAATGAAAGTGAGAGGTTTTGTGGATATTTTCGCATTTTTGTTCAAAAACAATTTTAAGTTTTAATTAAAATCTGCAAGGAAAAACAACGAAACACTTATTTTGGCCAAACGTGTAAATATGTAGAAGACTCAAAGCGTTTCAATCGGTGTGTAGCTCAAAAGACCTCTCTGGAACCCCCTGTTCTGTGTGAAGTGCGCAGACAGGAAGTTCATGTTCTTATAAGGTGATGTCACGATTACGCGTATTATAAACAGCCCGCGACGCGCAGCTGCAGCAGCAGATTCGCGGCTCCAGCTCCGGGAGATGAAGGGCTTCCCACGGCACCGGAGCGCGAACCCCGTGCGAAGCCGCTGAACGCCTCTGTCTCCCGCTCGACCAGTTTGTTGGTGGACGCAGCTTCGGCGTTCGAGCCGCCGAGGAGGAAACGAGGAAACGAGGGAAGGAGGTCAAGGAAGGACCGAGGAGCGAACAACGGGAGCGAAGCTCGCGGTGAGTGCGGCCGCCGCGGACTCGTCCCCACGCGTTTATTAGCGCGTGTCGGATGATGACGACGTTGACGGACGGGACGACCAACGTCCACGTTCTTAATGAAGCCACGCGCTCTCTGCCGCCGTCGGGTTCGCGTTTCACCGCCCGCACTTTCGATTTTAATGCGTTTTTAGTCCGATTTATAAAACTAAAGTAACAGCCGTGGCGCCTTCAAAAGAGGAAGTACAATGCAGCGCTACCGTTACAAATAAATGGGAAGACAACCCTCGTGTTCACGTGGATGCAGTGAACATGAGCAACTTCCCACCCACACAGCGACGTGGTATCAAAAATGTAATGGTCTGTCAAATTGGGTCCGTTTAAAGTTGTCAGGTTGGATTCCCACAGCTCGTGAATGCACCACGGTTTGGTTCGTCTTCCTGTTGCGCTGGCTTGGCAACTACTGTAGACGCTCCACGCGGCTCTCTGTCCACGTATCTGTCGGTCTGTCTGTTTATGCATCTGTCTACATGTCTGTCTGTCTATTTGTAATCCACTATATCTAATTACCCGCTGTCCTGTGTCCTGCAGCTACCTGTCCTGATGGTTGGAGCCATGGTGGCAGCCGCCCTGAAGCTGTATTTCATAGGCACAGCTCTCACCGTCCTCGCCGTCTTTTACGGACTGGTGGACTCCTTTGGTGGACTCATGTACGTCCAGAACCAGGACTACGCACTGGAGCGGGACCATCACGCTCCGAGGGAGCTCTCGGAACGCACCCGCCAGAGAAGCTCGGCCGTGACCAAAACCATCGGCTCATAGTGGAGACATGGACGGGTCGAGGGCCGGGGACGTCATGATGGTGATAATGGCTGTACAGGATTTCCATTGCTGCGCTATTGACTGTAGGTGGATGTTTCCTGCAGCAGAGTGTGTTGGAGGCCTCGTATCTTCATCTGCTGTCTGACACCGGCAGCTGGGAAATACACAAATGTAACAGCACTACTGTACGTTGATTTGCACTGAAAACAACATTTTTTCTTTAAGTATTTTACACATTCCTTTTTATAATAAAATAACTTGAATTAAAATGTGTTGATCATTACTACAAATAGACAAGCCTATTATTGTAAACGGTACTGTTTCTGACGTCTTGTTATATCATCACACATAACTCTTCTACTGCTGGGGGGAACCTGTCTGTGTAAACCTTATCATTTACTTTCACACACTTTTGAAATGACCATCACCGCCTCCCAACCTGCGATAGCATCTGGTTTGTTCAAATCTGGAGAAAGTGCCGCTTCCTGAACATCCTAAACACGTTCATGATACACCCGTGCTAGAGTGGACACCTCCGTCCCGTCCTCCCTCTGCTCCAGGACTGAGTGTGAAGCTTTTTTTTTTTTTGACCTTCAGGGGTTAGGAGTAAAATCTGCACGTAGGCGCAGTAACGACACACCCATCAGTCATCAGAGGGTGAGTCACCGCAGCCACACATGCTGCATCAATAAAGAATCAGATTTCAACAGCTCCTATTAAGAAACGCGAACATCTGGACGTAAGAAGTAGAAAACGCAGTGTCAATGCGAGGTGCGCAATTTGGAGGCGCGCATACTGTAGTTACTATGAAAAACCGCAGCCACGTCATCTTCTGTTCATCTGAAGTCAACTTGTCACAGCCCTCGGCTAAACAGCTGCACCTCATTCGTCGCTGATCTCGTATAGCTGTCGGCTGAGATCTCAAATTATTAGAACTATCAAAGACGTCGTTGCTCCGCTCCATCGTTAAACACAGTTTCGCGTGCGTAAAAGCGCAAGTTCCGACCTGAGACTCCTCGTCACGCCCGTGGATCGCTCAGCCGGAGGCACTCTCGTACCCACGCGTGCAGCGGTGCCTCCTATAAAAAACGAGAAAGCAGATGCAAAACGTCCATCACACTCAATGCGCAGATTTTCTAAAAGAAACCCGTATCGTGAACGCGTCACCCTTACACTGTTCCTGCACAAAGTGCGCGTCCGTCCCACGTGTGTGTGTAAACCCTGCTGCTCAGCTCGCCTGGATGCGGGCAGAGGCACCTGCTGGCGGAGCACTCACCGCCCCACGCAGCACTTTTTACAGCAGCTTAATCTGCCGTCCACGCACTTCCCACCCTCACTTGTCCTCGCGCGCACCATGCAGTGAGCCAGTCCGGACGGGCGTCTCGGTCATCGGTCGGTTTTTTTTTTTAGCGAGGTCCACTTATATTGATGCTGCGTACGATGTGGAGGGTCGCGCTCCTCGGCGGGCTGTGTCTGCTGAGCGTGGGCACCGGGTCCAGAAGTCACGGGAAGAGGACGGCGACGGTCCCCGCGACGCGCCAGGACGAGCGCCAGGGCCGCGCGCGCGCCCCGGACGCGAGGGCAGCGTCCAGGCCCGCTCGCGCCCTTCCCTTCGCCTCCTGCCGGGACCCCCTCAGTTCGGCCGAACACGACGTTCTGGACGACAACACGCACGAGGTAACGTGACTTCGTGGTGAAGCCCGTGAAGGCTTTGGTCAACAGGCAGGACCGGTGTCTATCAGAGCAACATCTAATCTCATCTTTGTGTTGCTTTAGACACTAGGAGTTAATGGAAAGCGTTTTGCTTCGGGGATTTAACAGTTTATGGGGGGTTCGTTTAGAAGTGACGTCACGGTGCGAGTCCCTCTTCTCTTTCGTTCTCCTAGACAGGGTTCAACGGCGATGACGGCTCCCACGTGGTCCTCACGTGGGTGGGCGACGGCACAGGGGTGAGTATGTGCGTAGTAACAGAGCTGCCGCCATCGTGACGGGCCTTTCACAGCTGCTGTTTGTCCTAGGTCATCCTTGTGCTGTCTACCATCAATGGTCCACTGGATGCGTACTTACATGCAGGATCTTCACGGCTTTACAGAAGGTGAGTTAACATTTGGTCCATACTGTAACTGGGCGAATGAGCCGAATCTCCGTCCATTTTCCTGCCCAGCACGGACTACGGCAAGTCCTTCCATGACATTTCCCAGCGGATCAACCACACCTTCATCAACGAGGAGTTCGGGGTCAGCGTGGGCCCCAGGAGCTCTGTAAGTGAACGCTGGCTCTGTTTTGAGACCCACCCCCCCCCATGCCCAGCACTGGAACCTCCCTCTGACCCGCTCGCAGGTGATCCTGACGGCAGACGTGCCGGTTCTGGACAACCCCGGCGGGACCATCTTCACCTCCAGCGACGCCGGCGCCACCTTCAGGTCCGTCCGGCTGCGCTTCCACCTGGCCCAGCCCATCACGTACCACTACTCCAACCCTGACTACCTGGTGGCCCTGAGCATCGACGTGAGTCACCCGGCGACCCCCCCCCCCTCGTGTAACGTTCAGGCGCACGCGGGTAATCGCGCCTCTGCTGTCTGACTTGCAGAGCAGCCTGTGGCTTTCCCTGGACTTCGGCGGGACGTGGTCGAAGGTCCACGACGGCGTGCACAGGTTCTCCTGGTGAGAATAACCCGCAACATCAGCCAGTAGCGAGAACAGTAATACAGGTCAGGTCACGGTCCGTGCGTGTTCCTTCCCACCAGGGGCGCTGGGGTCAACCTGTTCTTCAGCTGCAGCCTGGTGGACGCAGGTAGGGAGCGCTAATTAGCACGTAGCCGCGCGGCTCACTGGTCTCCATTCACACCCTGGCTCCTGTTGTAGTCGACGCAGAGGAGAGGGGCGATTTGCTGCTGAAGAGGACCAGGGACCTGGGGAGGAGCTTCACCACCGTCCACGAGGACGTCTACAGCTTCGGCTACATCGGGACCTTCCTCTTCTTCTCCGTGATGGAGGATCCGGTGAGATGCGTGCACAGCACACTGACACGGGGCTAAACCTCCCACGCCTCCGTCCTCATCAGCGGGTGAATGTCTGCCTGCAGGGGGCCCCTCGCGTCATGTACTTCTCATCAGACCAAGGCGACTCGTTCAGCCGGGCGCTGCTGCCCTCGGCCTCCACGGAGCAGGTGAGGAACACACACACACACACACACACACACACACACACACACACACACACACACACACACACACACACACACACACACACACACACACACACACAAACTTTTTGTCAGCTGAAGGCGAACACACACCATCCCACATATGTGCGATTACACAATTACATATTGTTGTCAGCGCAAACAATCGCACAATGATTAGACAAGCAAAGATGGAGTGATCGCTGCCTCTGTGTTTACAGTTCTACTCCATACTGGACGGGGACGAGGACATGCTCTTCTTACACGTGGACAACCCCGGAGGTAACTGGTGGCACCCCGCGTTGCCTTCACTGTCCACCTCGGCCCCAGAACCGACCCAGGGTTCTCGTCTAGCTCCTCGACCTGTGTAGACGGCTCTTATTTGCATACGTGACCGCGTGAGGAGCAGGTGACAGGATTTAAAGCTCTGTGATGGAAAAAAGGAGCAACGGTGAAGAGCCGACCGGTTCCGCCGGTCCTCGGTTCTGCTGACGCATCATTCCATTAAACTGAGTGCAGCCGCCCAGTTTACTCCACGTCATTTAATTTCTCTCTCTCTCTCTCTCTCTCTCTCTCTCTCTCTCTCACTTTCTCTCTCACTCTCTCTCTCTCCCTCTTTGTCAGTCCTCATGTTCTTTGCTCACTTTTTATTCTGTGTAGCATATTTTCTGTTCAGTCTTTACTTTTTAAAGTGCTTGAGCTAGCGCTGAATGGGCTCAGTGAACATCAACCTGCTCCGGCGCATAGGGGAGATGTGGGTGAAGGGGTTTTATCTCTCGTCGGCTGTAAGGAGGGAGATTTATGAGACTTTGACAAAAGCTGACGGACGTATCTTAGGATCAGGGTGCACCAGAGACCTGTGCGCACGCACACACACACACACACACACACACACACACACACACACACACACACAAACACACACACACACACACACACACACACACACACACACACACACACACACACACACACACACACACACACACACCAGCTTATCGTTTTACATCTGCTGCCTGATGAATTAAACTCAACAGACTGTGGCGCTTGCAGCTGCTGCCGTGATGTGTCGCGGTGTTTTGCCGACTTGACAGACTCCCATGTCCCGCTTTGTCTCCAGACACCTTCTTCGGGACCATGTACACCTCCGACGACCGAGGGATCCTGTTCTTCAAGTCCCTGGAGCGGCACCTGTTCGATGGGCACAGGAGGAGCGATTTCAAGAACATCACGTCGCTGCGAGGCGTTTACCTCACCAATAAACTGGACAACGGTGGGACTCATTGTTCGCTCATTGTTCTCGATGCGATGCTGAACTCTAACCCTTTGCTTCGCCGCAGACGGCCGCATTAGATCCGTCATTACTTTTAACAGAGGGGGGACGTGGCAGCAGCTCAACAAACCCGAGAACGTGGACTGTGAGGAGAAAAGCAAGAACGTGTGTTACATCTGCAGCAAATGTTATCATTCAAATAAGTTACGCTTTTATACCAAATGTGCTTTGTGTGTGTGTGTGTGTGTGTGTGTGCGTCATCAGTGTAAGCTTCATATTCATGGAGAACACAGCCGGAAGAACCGCATAGTGCCCATGCTGGCCCTGTCTGAGCCCACTGCCGTCGGCCTGGTCATTGCACACGGTACTTTCCCTGCAGCCTGTCTGAGCTCTGATGCCTTTTTAACGGGTGATGTGACGATGAGCTGCGTCTCCATCTCTCCTCCAGGTACTGTCGGCGACTCTCTGTCAGCGTCCCAGCACCCAGATGTGTTTGTGTCCTCAGACGGGGGCTACAGCTGGAGGGGGACGCTCAGGGGTCCCCACCACTACTGCATCCTGGACTCTGGGGGTCTGCTTGTGGCTGTGGAGGCGCGACATGATGGACAAGTCAAGACTATCAAGTACCGAACAGATGTTTGTCACCCGGAGGCTACTAACTACCACGGGTTTCAGCGCTCACCGCCATTTCTCCTCCTCAGGTTCTCCACAGACGAGGGCCAGTGCTGGAAGTCCTACAACTTCACCGAGCAGCCGTTCTACTTCGCCGGCCTGGCGTCGGAGCCGGGCACCAGAGCCATGAGCGTCAGCGTGTGGGGCTTCCGCCCGGAGGCGGACGGTCAGCCCATGTGGGTGGCGGTCACTGTCGACTTCCAGAGCCTCATCACCAGAGCGTGTAAGTCCACCCTGCTCGCGCCTCGGGGCTGTTTCATGCAATGGACACTTAGCAAACTGGGACCGGGGACTTTCCATAAGCTCAGCCTCTAAAAATGAATCTCATGGTAGAACTGGCAAAGCTGTGTTCTGATTAGTCATCACCTGATTGGACAGGTAATGACCAGGACTACGAGGAGTGGTTGGCTCACTCTGCACAAGAAGAGGGAGAAAGACAAGGCTGTTTACTGGGAGTCAAAGAGACTTACAGGCGGCTGAAGAAACAGTCCGTGTGCAGAAACGGAAGAAACTTCATGGTGAGCAAGAAGCAGAGCCCCTGCTTGTGCACCAGAGACGATTACTTATGGTGAGACACTGTTAAACGTAGCGAATAGTAAACTCTGAGTTAAAAGATACTGAGGTGTTTTATCTTCTATCTATGTTTTCTATCCCTGTTTTGTGCAGCGACTACGGTTTCTACCGTCACGTGAACACCTCGGAGTGTGTGCGGCAGCCCAGACCTGGGAATAAAAGCTCGGACCTGTGTCTGACCGGAGAGGAGGACGAGCTGCTGACGTCAGGGTAAACGCCGTAGCTTCTCCTTAGAATTTGAAGACGCACTCCTGCAACACACCGGGCCGCTCCATGTGTTTGCAGGTACCGCAAGGTGCCGAGTGACAAGTGCGAGGGCGGATTCGATCCTCAGCGTGCGGCACAGACGCTCATCAGACCCTGTGTCACACCCGGCACCGGTTCAGCTGCCAGTCCGTCGTCCCAAGTGACACACTTCGACACACCAGTTAGTAGAGTTTTAGTCCATGCACTCATTTACGCGTGTTCTGCGCTAAGGGCGATCACAGCCAGTTGTGTGCTTTTGCAGGGCGAGAGGCTGGTGCTCATCCTGGTGTGCACGGGAGCAGGAGTGATCGTGCTGGTGGCCATCGCCTCGGCCGTCTTCGCCGTCCGGAGGGTGGTTTATAGAAACAGGTGAGCTCCACACACAGCGCGGCTGCAGGGGCCGCTTCACACGCCCAGTAGAAGGTGAGCACTGTAGTTCGCTGTCGCCCCCTGCAGGACACCGGTTTATCGATTCTCCAACCTCCAGAGTCAGGACGACAACAGCGGCATCGCGCCGGACCTTGAAAGTGGGACCAGCAGCAACAGCACCACCACCTGCCAGCCAGACTCAGACGACGTGAGCGTCAATAACAATAATATCATCTCATCACCCGAAATTGTTGCTACCATTCACTAATACTGCTGTGTTTCTCTTCTAGGATCTTATTGCATAACGTTACACACGACATATGAGTAAAAGCAACTGCACTGGAGAAGACAACTGCACCGGACTAATCCCACTTATCTTGATAGGACCACCCTTATTACCAAGTTCTGCTTTCTGTCTTTTGGATTGACGGGAATGAATGAAAATGTTAAACGCCTTAACTTATTGAGCCTGATTTACTTACTACATTGTGTATACTGCCATAATTTTGCGCGTTACTGTTTTTGTTTGTGTTGCACTACCTTTTTAATTTCTGTTTAGTGTGAAGATGAACATGACAATGCTACAAATGTGTATTTGCTGGAAACATGTTATTACTCTGTGATGATGTTATTATTTGAAAGATGCTGCAGTTGACTGGAATCTGTGGTTTATTGATACGAAATAACCTTTGGCAATAACGCGCCTGACCACGTGGTGGCGGCACCTGAGCGTATCCCAACTGTACGCAGTTGTATGTAGCACGCAGAGAAGAAGAGCTAGAAATTCAGAGATAGATTACTAGACAGGACTTCTAACTTGTAACAAAACCACGACATCAGATTGTAATGAATAGGTAGGGCGATTAAACACATAAATAAAAAACAGCAAACTAACAGATTATGCTGCCTTTTGGTACCATAGTTATATATGTTTCAAACATGAACGTGGAATCTTAGCAGCCCATTGTAAATATCAAATCATCACATACTGTTTCTTCTAAAATATTATGACTGCAAGCTCACTTAATGCAATAATGTGTCTATTAGTCCGTCCCTTATCGTTAGTTGATATGTAAAAATGGTTCGAATTGACTAAAACAGAGGCAATAAGAAAGATCTATATTTCCATATAGGTCTTGTTTGTCTTTCGTTTTTGCGTCAGAGTGGAGCATCTCGCCGTCTATTTCTTCGTTACGGGGACAGCTGTCATTACCCGAACTACTAGTTTCGCAACAAAATCGGATACCGCGCCTGTACGCGCTAGTTAACTGCGGCGATTGGGCAGGTAAGCGAGGCGTGATCATCGACCCGGTGGCCCGTTTTAATATAAAACCTAAATATTTCCACTGCTGGGCGTTTGTTGGGCTTATTTCGCTGGTGGTTGGGAGTTACTACACGAGAAAGTTTTCACAGCAGGCGCAGCGACCTGGCCACACTTTCACTGTTACGGCTGCATTTACACCTGGTTAGCCGTTTAACGTTTAGCTTCCGAGTCATGCAAATAGATAAAACCCAGAACTTTACACTGAAGCCTATTCGCGTGCTGCTGGCGCGTCATTACGAAGCTAAAGCTAAAAGTGTCCAACTTTCTACGTAGCCGTTAGCAGGGCTAGCAATGCTAGTGGGTGACCTAGCTAGCAAACCCGCTGTCAGTGCCTTCTGTCCCGCAGACACATGACGGACGGCTGATGCGTGTGTTGCTTGCCTCGCCAGGGAGAGCTGTGAGAGAAGAGGTCGGAGGGTCGTCAAGATGGTCCGGGCCGGCAGTAAGTGACCGCCACCAAAGTTTACAGGAGGGCATGAACAGTGCTGGGGAAGCTAGCTTGACACGTATTGACTTAAAGTCTAATAGCACGTAATTTGTGCGACAAATTATAATTCAACTCTGATAATACTGACACTACATACAGATCTGTACATTGTAGTACTGATGGGATCACATGCCATTACTCTCCAGCACTTCTCGTACTGTACAGTATGAGGTTGTGCGAGGTTAAACTCCCCTCCACGTGTCTGCTGTCTGTCTGTCTGTCTGTCTGTCCCATCTACTGCCTCTTTGCTCCTCAGGTTTTCTGAAGCTATGTGCGCTCCTGGTTGCGTTCCTCTTCGCTGTCTTTTTGGCTTTTCAGCTGCTGGAGATCAACACTGAGTTTTCACTGGGCGGCATGTTCCGTAAGTAGCGCCTCTCGTATGACTCAGCTTTACAGCTGCAGATATTAGATTGTGGCAGTGCATTGTTAGGGAAACAGGACACCTTTTAATAGCTATAGTAACTATATGGTGGAGTCAGTATGACCTGATTTCTTGAGGG
The DNA here is from genome assembly GCF_900634795.4 of Betta splendens. Lineage (NCBI taxonomy): Eukaryota > Metazoa > Chordata > Actinopteri > Anabantiformes > Osphronemidae > Betta > Betta splendens. Next base: position 9,860,759 of record NC_040889.2, read on the forward strand.
GTCATGTTTTCACTACAAGGTGCTCATCTGGTCTTAGAAGCACTGAAAAAAGTTGTTTGGCTAGAGAGTTTTTTGTGCTGCTACAAACGACCTCCCTTTAACACGTCCACCCTTTGCCTTTCAGTAAAATACAAATCAGAGAACGAACACCGTAAGTACGTTTAAATTGTCTTCGCTCTACTTCCTGATGAATATTTACATACTTGTTCCTAATTAAAAAAACTCTCTGTGAATCAACAGAAGAAAGATAAATAATGAGCCTGTGTTGCACAGTAGACGGATATGGCTAAATCCTGTTGTAGGCATGTACACAATGAAAAAAACTCGCTGTGTGTATTACGCATAGCATGTGCATTAGGCTGTGTGTATAGATGCTTTTGTTCCAGCTCCAGTGAAATCCTCGCTTTTTGTTCTGTGTTTACATGGTGAAGGGCTTAATGTTAATACCTGACTTGCCACCTGTTGTGTTTTTTTTTCTTATGTCTTACTTTTATTCACAGCAACAAGGCTGGGACAGTACAAGTGTGGACTGACCAAGCCGTGCCCTGCGGCGCACTTCTACTTCAAGATGACGAGCGGAGCGGCCAGTGTGGTGGGGCCCAGAATGTGCCTGGAGGACAAATTGTACGTAAAGGAAATGAGCTGCACCGGCTCTAATGTCTTGGTGAACACATTCGGCACCCCTCCCTGTGACCGTGTTGGATAAAGGTGGTGACATGACTTGCAGGCAGTCCAATAAACGTTGCAATGTAATAAAAGAAAGGCTTCATGTTGGTTTTACAGCAGCACGTATCACTCTTTTACAACACGGTCTTCCGGGAGCATCTGTTTAATGTGTCCTGGACGTGTGAAAGCTTTTTACTGTTGGTTTTCTTTCACAGCCTAATGAGTGGAGTTAAAAACAACGTTGGGAGGGGAATCAACATCGCCTTGGCCAACGGTAACGTTATCAGCTGGGCTATTTGTTCTATGTCAAGCTCTATTGAATTCTGCTGTCACTTATGTAGACGCTTGTTGTCCACCAGGAAAAACGGGTGACGTTATCAAGACGGACTATTTTGATATGTGGGCAGGAGGTGAGGTTACTTACTTACTTCGAATATTTAAAACTATATTTTTATTAATCATGTCATTATTAATCATTAATCAATCATACATTAATCCTGTATAGATGTGGTTCCATTTATTAAGTTCCTGAAGGAAATCGAAGAAGGGACCATTGTCATGATGGCTTCTTTTGATGATCCATCCACCAAGTAAGGACCTCTTCCCCTCATTCAACCCTACATGAATTATTTACTAATAATAATAGTGTTTGTTCTGGTGAGGCAGCGAATTAAAATCTGTCTATGTCATGTAGGCTCACTGACGAAGCCAGGCAGCTAATTGGCGATCTGGGCAGCTCGGCTATCACCAATTTGGGTTTCAGGGATAACTGGATCTTTGTGGGGGGAAAAGGCATCAAGACAAAGAGTCCGTTTGAGCAGGTAACACAAGCCCCAGTATGCCCAATTTCTACATCTAAACCCCTTCAACAGAGTTTTGCGCAATTCCTGTGGAATGAGCAGAAGCAGGAAAGGTGACAAAGGAAATCTTGTCTGTGTACATTCTGAAATCTTCCCGACAGCAGGTACAGACGTTTAGGTGTTTCAGCAGTTCAGCAGTTGAGTGGGGCATTCACCTATGAGTCAGGTGTCAGGAATCCTCAGGCTGCGATTTTTCAACACCACACTAATGTGCTGCCCTTGCGTTTAACCAGTTTGAGTCCGTTTAACAGGTGGAGCCAGTGCAAGATTTGTACACGTGTCGTCTGTGTGGGGTTTTCATCGTCTTGCTTGTTAATACCTCCATATGAAAGTGTGATGTGCTCTTGCTTTTCCTCCTCCAGCACATAAAAAACAGCGCAGACACAAACAAGTTCGAGGGCTGGCCCGAGGTGCTGGAGATGGAGGGCTGCATCCCTCAGAGGCAGGAGTGATTCCAGCCGCCGCTGTCGTCGTTAACCATCCATTTCACACCTCCAGCATCCTAAAGACATTCCTGTACGCTGTAGTCTTTAATGGTTACAAGCGCAGAGAAATTCAGATTTTCCCACTGGTAGGTGCTGGTGTGACAGATGAGCCAGCGGGACTCCTGCCACACCTTAGCAGGAGGACGCAGGTCAGATGCTTCAGCCTGGACAAGGCTGGCATTCCATCACACTCCCTCCCTTTAAGGTCAACAGATTCAGCTGAGCTAGTGTTGCATTGTTGCACAGCTGTTATTGGAAATAATTGTATAGTTTTTTGTGTTCTTTTGGGGGGGGTCTAAATTGGTATTACCCGCACGCTTGCCTTAATTGTGCTATCCAGTTCGTTAAACATTTTGGTTTTTCCTTCTTTCCTGTCAGAGTGTTGATAGCTTTGAAATAAAACTGCCATTAGTGTTTTGGTTTTTTTTCAGAATATTATAACCAAATGTACCAGGTTCACTGTGAAATTTGTAAATATTTGTTTAGAGGTGATCAAGATTTCTTAATTTAATAAACATTGTTGTAGTAATAATAATAATAATAATATAATTTCTTTATGATCTTGTTAGAAAAGTATGGAATTTCTTGAGGTGATTAAAGTGTTTTTTCCAGTTACGTGTCTGTTTGTTCAGTATCTGATTGCGCTGATAATACGGTTTAGTTTTTCACCAGACAAACTGGAAACGACAGCGAAGAGAGTCCTCCGCACATTTGTTAGACGGCAGCTTTGTAGCAGAATCTGTTAAGGTTGCTCCGGGTTACACTCCACTAAATCCACAAAGATAACAGATTAAAAGTAATTTACACAGGTTAAAAATCCTAGAAGAGGGGCAGCATCCTGTACAAAAGCATAACTTTGGTAACTGCTTCTTTATACACAGTGGCTCATAAGTTGTATTAATTAAGTGATTAACACATCAAACCATCATATCTGTAAAATGATGAAGCAGCAGAAAACGAATCTACTTAAACTACTAAATATGTTGTGGGTCTATTGACAAAGCAGTGGAGTCACCTGAACACAACATTCCACATTCAAGAGTTTCTTCATGTGTTTATCTCTCAAAAAAAAAAACCCGTCCCGTGGAGCTGCAGCGTTCTGGCGGCTAGAGGGAGCCACTGCCTTTGTCTTTACATCCAATCTGGGTCAAAATATTCACAGGCCTCTGCGTTTCTGTACCTGTGTGTAGCTGTGCCTCATCCCCGTTCAGGACGTTTCAACCCTCTGTTATGGGAACTAGTCGCGGTCAGCGACACACAACAGGCCCATGCCTGTGCCAACAACCCGCCCCCTCGCCTTGTTGATGCCCCAGCACCCAGCCTGCCGTCCCTCTGACCTTCTGACTTCCTCTCAACACACTGCTCTTCTGTGTTCCAGGTGAATGTAAAAACACCGGGGTGGTGTCCCTGTGCTTGCGTGCAGCCGTGTGTGTGTATGTGTGTGTGTGTGTGTGTGTGTGTGTGTATGTGTGCGCGCGCGTTTTTCAGTCACAAACACAAAGATCTGCTCCCGTGAGACGAGCTTAGGAGTCAGAGTGTATGATGCATCAACTACATGAAGCTCTACTGATGAGATGCTGCGTAGAGGAGCCAGGGGGCGTCACAAAGCAGGAGAACCCCCCCCCCCCAGTCTCCTGTTTCACTGTTCCCCCCTCACTCCCCCGCGGCCTGTTTCCCAAAAATAAATCTGTCCTCCAAACAAAGCTGCTCGCTTCTCATAGAAACTCTGAGGAGCTCAGCTTTCTCTGTGCGGTTCTTGACTTTTGCCCTTTGACCTCCCTGCTCCAGTCATTCACGCCAGCTCCTCTCTCCTACTTAGCAGCAACTAGCGCCGCTCAAGGCCTTAATTCAGCAGCACAGGGGACTGGATTTCTCACGGTGACAGTGAACGCCACACAAGCCACTTAACACCTGGCTTCAGCTGCTCCCCTGCATCAAATCCCTCCGTGGCCTTAATATGTGAGGTCTGTCTACCACATATATCCAGACAGTGAAGGCCCCTGGATCAGGGCTCTAGCTGTGCCAGTCCTTACAGGAGTCCGTTTGTCTTTAGGCCCTGACCACTCCTCTGAACTGTCGCTTATCTGATACTGAACCCGAAACCAAGCCCAGCCCTGCGCCTCCCTCAAACCTCCACAACTGTTTCTCTCTGCTTGTTCGACCCCCTTCCCCCTCAGTCTCGGCTTTCAGCCCCACCTCCAATCCTATAATTACCCTTCCAACACACACACACACACACACACACACACACACACACACACACACACACACACACACACACACACACACACACACACACACACACACACACACACACACACACACAGCTGTGTTTACACTCTGTGGGAACTTCCTGCTGACCTCAGCACAGAGAGACAAAAAGCCCCACATGCGCCACAGACACAAATGGATCGATAGCTGATCACATGGATCATTTCACACAACCTGAGTGCTGCTGAAGGCACGCACACGTCAGATTAACTAGAGTAAACAACAGCTCAGGGTACACGGCATTTCCTCAGCGAGGTCCGGGCACCAGTCGTGTTCCTTTTCATGGATTCTTACGGTCCCACAAAGGCCTTTCCTGGAAACACCAAGGTGACTCTGGGCCCTGACGCGCCGCTGAGCGGCGGTGACCTCTTCACCCTGGTTATCGGTCTTCGCGGCTCCTACGCAGCGGCTTCCACAGTCCCTCCGGTCTTGTCTGTGAAACAGCGCTCTCATTCATGCTCTCTTTATTAGTCGTAACTCAGGGTCAGTAAGTCGGGGCGGGTCACATCACATGCTGGAAATCACACATTTTATTTTGGACACAACTTCCCCCCCGGTGTGTAATAACACCTCACCAAGCTCGCTTTGTCTTTGGATCCCTCCCTCTTTTTTATTCTACTCACTCACAGCATCGTTTATGGCGACAGCAGCTTTGACGTATTATTTCACAAGCTACTGGCAAACATTCATGAAGACGTACGGACACTAAAAGCCAAACGAACTTTCCATAACGTTGTCGCCCTCGTTTTTTTCCCCCTGTGCAGTTCCTCCGTGTACAAATGAACCTTTAAAACCTATTAAAACCCAGAACCCATTTAAGAGCGGCGCTGCCGTCAGTGGGAGCACGCTCGGCGTGACGCATGGAGTCGGCCTCCTTCATTATGCAGCAGGCCAGACAGCACACATCCACTTTCCCTCCGACGGAGCCCCGTGGCCTGCAGGCTCCGCAGGCTCCGCTGCCGCGTTTACACCACGGCGGGATTCAGAAAACGCTATTTGGGATATTTCTCTTACACGTTCTAAAACACTGATTTCAGCGTTTTATATGTACGTGCCTGTTCTAAACAAGTATCGGAATGACTCCACGCTTACTCACAGAGCAGGGCCTCTGCCAGCGGGCGCTGAGGAATCAGCCGGGGCTGAAAATCACACTCAGTGCAGCCTTTTCCCATAAATACAAGCACATCAATCTGTGGCGTGCACGGCGTCAGGGCCCTCTCCGCTTGTTGACTGGTTCTTACACGTACTGTGAGCTGTGATGAGGGTGGTGCCCTGTGGTTTTGGACCTGACATGACGTCTGGTGTCACTACAGAACATCTTGCGGGAAAAAGCCTTTAGCTGTTGTGACTGGAGAGACCTCAGGTCTGACACAGACAGACAAACACCTCACTAACGGCACCAGCACCGCTTTCCTGGTCCGGCCCAAACCGAGCGTGAGCGTCTGCAGGCGACTGTATTTCACAGGGTCGCCCCCGCGACCGACGCTGGACTGCTTTCGGCTGCATAAAAAGGATGCAGGTGTGGGGGTTTAACGGGCGGCTGCGCCTCGCGGAGCGTCGGAACCTGTGGATCCTGGGAGACTTGTGTTACTTAACAGCCCCCGGTGCATCTGGGTAAAAATAACCTCGGGCTCCGCACTTGAAAGTGTGGACCTAATCACACGCACGGAGCGCAGGGAGGCTGCAGGAGCGTGTCTGCGCACACATGTTCCAGGTGAAGCTTCATAATAAAAGGCTCCTTTAGTCGCTCTGACTCAGATGTTGACGTCTCATAGTAACGCAGGGAGTGGAGGTGGATGAACCTTTGGAAGGTGTTGCAATCACTCTCCTCAGGTGACCAATGGAAATGAAGAAATACCTGGTGATAAAAGCACAAAGGAAGGGCCATGGTGACTCGCCTGGATAAACAACATGCCCATATGTGTGTGTGTGTATGTGAGGTGTGCTGGAGGTGGGGGTGGGGTTTACCGCTACTGATGAGGTGATAGGACAGATGATGGGGGTGTTGCTGCGTCAGACTGGTTCCAAGCGTTCGGCACGGCCTCCACAGAGCGTGTTTGTTTTTAATCAGCATGTGCTGGTCTGTGTTTGGGTTTTATTGTCATACACGGTTGTGTGTGTGAGTTTGTGTGTGAGTGTGTGTGTGTGTATCCGCCGCTAAAGCCCCATATGCCCTTCATTCAGCACCAACACAATGCTTCTCAGATCATTTTTCATAACATCTCTGCCCCTCACGGCCAACCCCCCCCCCCCCCCATGTTACACGAGCTGTGTGGAAACACAACACCATTTGGCCCGGAGCTGTCCAAATGTGGCCCGCGGCCCGTTTGGTCACGCCTGCTTGGCCCCTAAAGGCGAACACAAGACAGCAATTTCATTATTGGAGCGTAGCAGCGACAGGCAATCGTGGCTCTCACTTTCCGAGCACTGTCTTTTCAAACCATTCAAGTGCTTTTCAATGGCAAATATAATTACCACCCACACAAGCTAATAACAACTAAGGACAGACATCCTCTGTCTCCGTGGGACAGGCACGAGGGTTGGGGGGTCTGTGAGGATCCACTCATTTAGCCTCTATTCGCCTTTATTACATGACCTCAATATCAAGCCTATCATTTTCTCCGCCATTGTTCCCGAACCCTCGCCGCTGCTGCTCCCTCCTCCAGTAATCTGCGTCAGTTTGGTGATAATTATAGCTTACTGGAAGAGATGTGGCTGCGAGCGGTAGGAAAAACACTCGGAGGAGGCGTCTTGCCTTCCCCAGAACGCAGCGTTTGGGGGTGCACGCAGGATTCCTGCTGCAGAGGGGGCTTCGGGGGGGCGGCTGCCGGGGCGCATGTCCGCCTGGGTTCGGCCTCTGAGGCTTCCAGGTCTGATCCTGTTACACTAATGGCTGCAGTCTCTCTTAATGGCATACGGAGTTCACCGGAGACAGATGGATGACACGGGCCAGAAGAGGACGCAGACACACATGTTGTATGGGCAACAATGCCACACGTCTCCATTACTAGACAGCCGCACAACACAACACATGCTACTGTAAACTGCTGAGTGTACAGTAGAAGGGGCCAATCCCTTTTTTTTCCAGGATAAACTCCATGAACATAATCTTTAATTATGTCGAGCCATAAAACCCACTTGGACACGGAGGATGTGGAACACGCACAGGGATGAGAGCTGCTCCTCATGGGAACGCTTTCCAAATGTTTTGTCAGTATAAACTCCCACTTCTCGTTTGTCTCTACTCTTTCTACCACTTTGATAGTTTAATACACAGTAAACTAGGACCCGTGACCCGGGTTCTCAGAATGGAGGTGCTCCTCCTCTGTTGATGGAGTAACGGCTGAATTGTGCTTTGCAAATGTTGACACGGTTTACAGTTTTGGTGAGTGCTGCTCTGAGGAGAACGGCTCCCCGCGGTCTTAAAGGCGGCCGACAGGATGGGAGTCTCTCCTCACGCCTCCGTTGCCCAGCGAGCCGGGTTTATCCGGGCTGAGGGAGCCAGAGCCGCTTCATTACAGGCCCCGTAAAAAGCCAGGCTCCGCTCCACAGCGGGAGCTCATTGTTTCTTCCTTCAGATCCCGGCTCGCAGCATTTCTGCAGACTTGACGGCAACACAAAGCAGCAGAAAAACATGCGATTCACACAATTCTGAAACAAACAACTCCCCGACACGACATTTATATTTAACTCACTTTTTGACAGTTGTGTTTTCAGAGTGATTTCTTACTTCTTCTTCTGCTTTTCTTGTGTGCAGTAGAACTTTTTTTTCCCCAGATTGGAACAAGTCGTCACATTTGTGTCCTGGACAAAAGTAGGAGGTTAAAAAATACACACTCTGAAACCAGTTGTACATTCACAATTAGACTAATTAGTTTCAAACCCCTCGAGTCAATCGGACCCCTCTGATTTTAACAACACTTCAACTTCAACAAATAATACAATAATGAACAGAATCTAGCCACAACATGCACCAAATGGAGGAACCTGGGCTCCAAGTCAATTACTGCATCAAAACACACAACAATATGTGTCAAACAGGCACCAAACACAACAACAGCAAAGTAAAATGTCTCTTACCTTCAGTTTTCTGCTGTGGAAACCTTGTTATACTGCTGAACTTCCTGTTGCTCCTACTTCCTGTCCGTCACTCTAATTGGTCCTGGTGCCCGAGCTTTGGGTCCCTGGGGAAGCTTTGCTGCTAGTGAATGTGACAGAAAGTTTGATTGGATGTTTACAGAATCACCAAAACAGCTGTTTTAGGATGTGTTGATCTCTATTATCGATATACAAATTTTTCAATTCTCATTTCATTATGGATAAACAACTTTCAAGCAGGGGATAAAAAGCACCAGGCGACAGGATGGCAGATTGAACACTGTCCTGCCTAACCATCATTTCAGCACACAAGATTCCTTGGAAAGCCTCCATATGAGCAGTGGCCTGTCATAACATACTGTTATTGGCTCCAGCCACGAGTAGAGAGATTTGATGAGCACGCGTTGGAGTCACCTTTTGTAATTCACCCCCCATCTCCTCCACAAACCCATTCAAAAGAAAGCTCATGATTTACCCAGATGTCCTTGTGAAAGGCAGCATTATTATTCTTCATGGTGGCTGACACTCATCCTCTTATAACAGGTGGGGCGGGTGCCCAGAGATTATGGGAACTGGGAAACAATGCCACTACAAAAACAACAATGTCCTATTTGCTTAGGGAAACTTGCTCGACTTACTGGAAAGTGGATCATGGTCGTGTTATTGTGAGACGCAGGGGAAAAACAAATCCAGCAGCTTTATGCGCACGGTGCTTTATATAAGGTTTAAAGACTATTGAAGCTGAAGCAAAAGCTCCTGGTTGTTGTTTCCACACAGCTTTTTATCTTCCCTCTCTCTTCTTATCCAGCTGGCATCACCATTACCGCTGCCTATAATGAAACCGCTCTCATGCCCCCTTCATTCATCAGCTCCACAGTCACTGAGAGTAATGGTGGAGAGGTAATGGGTGATGTCTCCCTCCTCTCTGCCTCCTCCATCTAACCGCTCGGCCTCTTTAATGGAGCAATCTGTGTAATTAACTTTTTTTTTCTATTTGGTAAAAACGTGTTGAATTTTGTGCTTTGCGTCAACCTCAGGGCAACAAAAAAAAAAAGAAAACACCGTCAGGCTTTTGGATTCATATGGTTAGCAGGAAGGTTTTATGAAGAAATGGCAGCTGCTCCTGGCAGCGAAACGACAACCAGAACCAGGTCCAAATCACAGTTCATGGAAGTGAATCGCTGCTTGGCCAAAACAACGACTTCCAGGAACAGATTTGGACTCATGGACGCACAATATGACTTTGATATTCCCAAAGCACCCGGAAAACCACTGATGGATTTCCATGCGCTCACTGGCTGACTTTCCATAATCAAAGACACATAAGTGAATAAATACAAACGTAAATTCAACGCTGGCAGCTAGAAGCTGTAGAAGCCCCAGAAATGTGTTTTCAGTGCAACACGCTTCTCAAAAGCTGCTTCCCATCCCCCTCCAAAGAGCCTCCTTCCTGGCAGCCAGTCATATCTTTAGCAGACGAATGCGGAGAAAATCCACAGGGTATTGAGTAGTGGAGAAAGACACCACACATCCATTCACAGACAATACACTTGAGTGACGTGCTGTTCTCCCAGGATCACGTCTCCGCTGCTTTCAGCTCTAATGTATGTAAAACCTCTCAGGTTCTTAAGGCGCGCGTCCTTCACCAGGCGAAGGTGGAGATGCACCGCGTTAATGTGCCGTCTGGATGAAATCAGGTTAACGCCGAGGCTCCGGTGGGTTTAGTTACGGGGCGGTGCGTGTGAAGTCGAGTGCAGATTGATCACAAATGTAATTTTGAACACGTGTGGCGTGAGCACAGGCAGCTGGTGGGCCTAAATCTGATTACGTTAACCTCCACCTTTCATTTCCTCATATCTCGTTTGGTCTCGACACCTCCGCCCCCTGTCTCTCCCAGGCACCGTGTGAGAGATGGTGCAGGCGTGCACGCGTGTCTGTTTCTTCATGGAGAGTCAGAGAAACCAACGCTGCACAAATAAAATATTGAGGCGTGTATTTTTCCCCCCGTTCAGAAGCAAATGAAAAACTGTCTTGGCCTAGTTTTTTTTATCTCCAAGGCAAGAGATATTTTTCTGTGTGTAGCCACTGAGGCAGTTGTAATAGACCTAATTTCCTATTTCAGGCAAGTATGGGGATTTTTTTGTCAGGGTTCCAGCCACGGTTTGTGCTTATGGAAAGATGACGGAGTTCGAGAAACTGGGGTTAAGACAGAAATTGATTCAAAGACACTGAAGATGTCCAGACGTAAACTAAATAAACACCTTATTTCTGAACATTAATACAAATATTATTCCACTTCCTGGTCCACACATCCACATGTCGCCTCCTATTGTGATTTCCTTCCATGTCGTTGGGAACGGCGTGTGGGAGTCGAGCAGCTCGTCTCCACGCGGTGCAAAGGTCGCTCAGTCTGCAGCAGATGTTAAAAGGCCACGGCACAAGGCAGCGGTGGTGAATGTGCTTCTGTTCATTTGGACACAGTCAGCCCGATTGCATACAGAGAGGAACGTTCATCCCAAACTCACTGAGAAATTGAGAAATCTGCTTTTTAAAAGTGATGATGTTACACAATGTGAAAACGTGGCAAATGGCTCCTGCCAGCTTATCTATCATTTACCCAATCAGTAATCAAGTTACCCAATTTTAAATAAAGAAGCGTCCAAACCTGCCAGATCGACATTTGGACCGTCTGAACTCTCTGTGTGCACGCCTCCTTTTTTTAGCAACTGATAATTAGGAAAAATCGAATGACTGAAGTGAGAGTGTTTTGGCTTTAAGGCTAAAGGTCATCTACCACGCGGAGGAGCTAGCAGCTGCTCGTCGCCAGATGTTCGGCTGCCACTAGTCATCTAGTGACTAATGTCAGTACAACCTGTGAAGCCGAGGTCCAGCTTGTTACACAACAGCCTTTCTGAGCCTGGTTTACCTGTTTCGTCCTGACATGGAGCTAACCACGCTCAGTCTGAAGCTAACCAGAGCTTTCCCCTGTCGCCGCGTGGCTGCAGTGGCGAGCACTTTCAATCTTCCGTCAGCATGTTCTTCAGGACTGGAAACACACAGAAACCTACAGCAAACAAATAAAGACATTAGCGCCTCCAATTAGCGCTCCCGCGAGGAGAGTCAGGGGACCTACCAGGACGCAGCTCCTCCTCCGCTATCCCATAATCACACGTCCCCGGACAAGCCGCGCGCACGAAGCTGCTCGTTAGCACACAGGTGCTCAGGAAGGGATGAGTTCATCACTGTCCTGTATTTCCATTTACCTGCCCCCGGGGTGATTCAGTTTGCATGGGGAACAACAAGCTGCAGGTGGACAATGCAGCAGAGGGGAAGTTGTGTTTACAGACGATGCGCCAGTGTTTAATCAGCAGATGCAGTGTGTGTGTGTGTGTGTGTGTGTGTGTGTGTGTGTGTGTGTGTGTGTGTGTGTGTGTGTGTGTGTGTGTGTGTGTGCGGTGGGAGCGATTTCGTTGGAGGAGGCCAATGGACTATAATCAGCGTAGGCACATGTTAGGAGACTGTTTATGCTTATCAGCCACACACGCGTACACAACACACACCCATGCAGACGCGCAGCGGCAGGAGCGGCTCCGCCATTGGCTGCTCGGTGTTGTTTTAGGCTGCGGTGGAGTCTGCGGCGGGTAATCGCTCAGGTGTTTTTTCGTCTGCAGGTAAACTGGCTGCTTCCTTCCACGCTCCACCCCCGGGTCATGCAAATGCAGCAGATACCGTCTCCCGCTCACCGGACTCCATTTGCATCCCAACAACTTTCATCATATATCATATAATGCTACGTGCTGATGCCACGGGGGCGGTCGGTGCTGTTCATCTCTTCCCCGTTCAGCCGTCATTGTGTTGGGTCACGAGACGGGCCGCGGCTGCCCATGCTTTTCCCACGTGCCCACGCTGCTCCCTCTCTGTGCCCGTCTTGTTTGGCACTGGCCGCTCCTCTCTGCCGACATAAAGGGCCCATTGACACTTCTACAGGGGTCGGGGGAACTGGCTACAAACAAGCTGCCTATTATGAGGCCGAGACAGATGCAGGTTGTGGAGTGTGTGCTGGAAAGCGATAGCAGTGCTTGTGTGTGCGTCTCGTACAGACTCATCAAGTGACCATTGTTGATTATGTCTGTGATGTAGGTCGATGGAGTCCTCCTCCCGCCCTCGCTGGACTTCGGGCCTGTGTTTTGTGGGGGAACCAGGGGAGGTTTGTGCGGAGAATGGGTGATGTCACTGCTCCTACAATCGCACGCATCGCACAATCGGCTCCGTTGATGTCTCAACAACAAAGGCGCGCCGCCAAATGCATCTCTGTACAGTTACCAGCCGTAGCTGCTGCGAAGGTCGGCTGTGCGTCCACGCTGCTCTCGCACATGGAATTATGTGTGATGAAGTGTGACGGGTCGTCTGCATCAGCCCCGAGGCCTCTGCCCGTGGGCAATAACAACACATGCATGTACGGAAATAGTGGCGTGGCCGTGACACCCGGTCCCCGGCTGAAGGCCACTCCACGGTCAGGTGGGCGGGGGTGGGGGGGTGGTGGGGGGTCTGTGCAGACCCTGCAGACACACAAAACCGTGACCCGGCTTCACGAGACACCGGATGACACTGGAATGCTGTCAGACACTGGATCCCTGTAATCTCTGGGCTGCTCGGCTTCCAGCCATAGCTTTATGGTCAAAATATCTCCTAGTCTCACTTTATCCTCCCACATGGTTACATCAGTAGCTGTGTATTTATACATCTATACACATTTGATGTACTTGCACCACATCTTAACAACCGGCGGAGGCAGATACCCCGAACCTGGTTGTGCTGCACGGTCTGTTGAGTGTGTGCATCAGTCTGTTTAAATCAAACTACGCTGAGCTGATGGTGCGAGGCGGGTTCAGCCTCTACAGGCATAAAGGACATGGTGCTTTGTTTGACACCGACAGTGAGCTCAGATAGATTCTATCCTCCCACTGGTCCAGGCCGACGGCACTTGGCCCATCCCTTGTCTGCTCTGAGGTTATCTCTTATTTATGAGATTCTGAGGTCAGCATCAATGAGACACAAAGGGCCTAAAATCCTTCAGCTCTCCTGACATTAGAAGAAGCATATTTCCTATATACCTCTGATATTTTGGTATTTTACACATTTACACAGTTTTAATGAACTAATCTGGGGCTACATCAGTATATTGATATTTAGATGCACGTAGGAAGGAGACTCTGTCATGATACATCTCTCCTGCTGCCGCTGGCTCTCGGTTTCACCCCAGGAGGCTCCTGTGGCCCATAATGCTAATAAATTTAGTAGAAATCGCATCAAGTAGACTCAGCGCTCGATCGATTTTGAGCATGACATCATCTCTCCTCTCAGCCATTTGCATCCCCACAGGAGGTCAGGGGAGAGAAATCTTTAACTGGGAGAGATCCTGTTTCAGGAGGAGGCGGTTTTCACCTGCCTCACACAACAACACCAGCATCCGCGCAGTGGAGGGATTTGGCTCCGGCGCAGTTTTCCACATTAGTCTGCCAGAGGTAGGTCGGCGATCTACGAGGGAATCGGCCTCTCCCACACTCAGTGAGAGCTAATGAATGGGAGCCTGCGGGTGTGAGCTGGGAAGAGGCGAGAGGAGCATGCAGCAGAGTCAGTTCTGCAACATGTGGACATCTAAAGCTAAATGTCCTCAGCACTAATAGGAAGAATACGATTATAAGAAACATGCAATGATGCTAAATCACCAGTTTAGCCCCGGGCAGATGGACACACCTGTAATAATCGAATAAAGCGGGAGAATGCACTGATGGCCATGATGCACTAGATCTCATCACTGCATTCTGCCTGTGCCCAGGGGAGCTGATAAGACGTCCTGCCAGACAGGGGGCATCACCACCTGGACGCTGCAGATATGCATCAAAGGTTTGACTCTAAGCACCCACAGAAAGGCCTCGGGTCATTTTCCACACGGTGTAAACACCAACACAAAACAGCGTTCACTTGATCTGAGCCCGGCTTCATGTGTAGTAGACAAAATTAGACTTAAGCTTAGTGTTTGGCTTCAGAGAAGGAGTGAATAAAACAGCTGGCTGGAAGCTAGAGCTCATACACAAGGGTGGTTCCGATACCTGTGTGTGTGTGGGCGTGTGTGCGTGCGTGCTGTTGCAGGTATTTGTGTGTTCTGAACCTGAAGATTAAGATGCTGCGTCCGTTCATCCATCAAAGATAACAGCGACACCTAATCACCGCCCCCGGCCCCTGTGGCCCTCCCATACATCCTCTCACGATCCCTATATCAACATTAGTTTTTCTGACCACTATTTATTCATCTTCTGTCCTTTAAAATGTATGACATTTAATTATAAATGGATTAAGAATTCACTTTGGGGTGCAGTGGAGAAAACTAAACAGATTGAGGGCATCTCACACACACACACACACACACACACACACACACACACACACACACACACACACACACACACACACACACACACACACACACACACACACACACACCGAGACACAAGACGGATGAGGTTTGTAAAGGCTGCTTCCATTAAAACCTGCTGCAGACAAATTATGGAGAGAGAGCTGCTTGGAAAAGCGTTTGCTGGAAACTCCATGGAGTCGGAGGATAAGACAAAGGGCTGTGCAGGACGGCGGTGGTGGTTTACTGCTGCTGGAATCATCATCTTCCTCTTTTCATTTCCCCATTTTTCTCCCCGTTGCTGATTCAGATGCAGAATTATTATAATTCCCATTCAAAGTAGGTCAAAGGCACCTCTCTCTCCTTCTGTTGCCCTGCTCTCTAAGTCTCACTCTGGCTATATTCCCTGTGTAATCCCTATTCAAAGTGCTTCACTTGGGGGAAAAGTGGCAGGAATGAGATTGGAGTGCTTTCATTTCGCCTCAGAACTGTTCTTGATGTCTGCTCTGCATTTCATTGTCCATCCAGTCACCTTTTGTCCTTCACCACCCTGGAAACGTCACCTGCTCGCTCACTGGGACATCATCGGATGCTTTTGTGCTGTTTGTGCAGTAATCTGCATCCTACAGCTATTGAAGGAGAACCGTGGATTATAAAGGCGTCCTTTGATACGCAGTCAGTGATTCGCCCGTCTGTAACAGCACTAAAGCCTCTGTCAACGCCCGCCATGACAACGTAAGGCAAAGCGCTCACAGGGAGAATGGGAGGCGATAATCCCTTTTAATTATGGGAGAACAAAAGCAAGATGCAGTCACTTGAGAGTGACGTGGGGCATCCTTCAAAGTGCCCGTCGCCATGGCGATGGCGGTGGGCAGGACAGACCCCCGTGGCTCACATCTGCCCGCGCCCGGCGAACGCGTCGCGGGCGCCGCGCGGTTCCTCGCCGCGAGGCGCCGTGTTCTGGTAAACGCTGGTGGAATCTACTGTAATGTTTAATTCAGCCTCCTCCGTCGCGCTCAAGAACCGTCGCGAGGAATGGAAGCGCATTTTTGTTGCATTGTTAATGTGACATTCGCCTTTAATGCCGGGGACAAATCGCGGCGCTCCCCGGAGGCAGCGGCGACGCAGAGCCCCCGCTTTATCTGGTAGGAACACGCGGCGCCTGCTGCTTCATGGCTGGACTGGAACCAGCCAGACTAATGAAGTGATGTGCGAGTACAGGTGACACTTACAGAGTCCTGATAAATTAAAGACACCGCCCTGCACTGCGTGTGGGTGAACCCTCCTTGAGGTGAAAAAGCTGTGGGGCCACTCTCAGACCCCCGGCTAATTCAGGGCCCCTGCTAGTCTTTGGACTTTGGGAGGAATTCGGAGACTGATCGTTCCCCTGAAACCCATTTGTTCCATTGCTGGACTCTTTGGAACCTGACCATCCACCAGCAGATGTTGTTTGTTTCCACATATCTCCACAGTTCAACTTTGACCATGTAACTGCTGCCATAATTTGGTAACTAATTGATGCACAGGGATCAGAAGTGCACATGATAAAGCTCTCAGGCCTCGGTTGGAAACTGCTGCACTCTCTCAGTTTACTGTATGTAGTCAGGGGTGAAATATTTAAACACACTTGATTTCTATGTGGAATGTTGACGCCTCGGCCAGTTACCATCAGTTCGTGTCTCCTCGACGACCATTCTAATCCGCACACGTGCTCCGTGGCCGTCATAAGCGCTCGGCCGCTTTCGTCTGGGACGCCGTGAACTTTTGGCTGCATAATATGTCATTCTGATCATCTCAGCGGTATTGACTGAAACCAAGTCCCGGCCCAGCCGCAAACACTTCGCTAATCTTCAAAGCGCAGCCTTGTTATACGCGAAGGGGGTATTTTACGCTCGGCTAGGCTGTTCCTTCTTCTAGTTAATGCCACATGCCAGGAAATACCCTCGTAAATACAGAGGGCTCTGCTCTGGCTGGACACGGGAACAAGGAAGCCTGTTCTTGTGGGCGGATGACAGACTCAGTCTAGACCAGTGTTGTGTCTGGCTGCTGTGGCAGGTGTGTTTACGCTGGTTACACTGTAAAGGTGTGTGCAGATAACTTGCAATTTGAGTCGTCCGAGGCAGTTAAAGGTCATTAATCATTCCCAGCTCCGCAGAAACAATAAAGCAAGGTTGGAGTGCATGAATGCATACATGCACATACAGCAGCAGATGAACCATGCATCCTGATTTGAATCCGAGCCACAGGCACCCAGGACGTATGCATGCACACGTTCAGACATGCAAAACCATCACGTCCACACGCTCGCCGTCTCCTTCCCATCAGCGCAGATACTGTTTGCCTACTGGGTCAGAGAGCATCGTCAATGCTGTTGATTCAGCTGCTACACAGAGTGAATGCTGTCGTTGGTATTGTGTGTGTTATCTGCTAAACATCGGACACACGTTCTCCTCTATTTGCTCTCTAATGTCACCTTTGTCCTGGAATTCAATTAGCGGAACGCCAACGTTGCTGACAATGGAGCTTCACAGGCACCGTTCAGCACATTGGCCTCTCTCATCCATCGCCATGGCGATGATGTCATCGCCACCGGCTGATTTAACCGCCTGATCAACAGCATGAGTGCTGCACCTCAAGAAGCCAAGTTCCTCTGTCGCCCCTCCAGCTACGTGAAGCCATCGCTGACGCTTGTGCCAATCTGAGGAAATCTGATGAGTTGCACCCGCTGCTCGGTACTAGGTCGTCAGAGCCCCCCTGAGTTGAGCAACGGGCCACAGCGGAGGCCGGACAGACGGAAACGGCACAGCGGTGCCTTCACACCTGCCCGTCACCTCGACGCCACGCCACTTCCTGCTCTGCAGCCGTGTCAGTGCTTCTGCAGCCACGCGTTTCATCCCAGCCGTGCCCTCGGGCACCGCTAGGAGCTGGAGCTGGAGGAACGCGCCTGGATGTGACCTCGCTCTGATACTCCCGTTAATGTACAGACGGCAGCCAGAGGACAGGTGCTGCGATGCTCACACTTCCTCTGCACGCTGCTGGTTTCCTCTCATCTTGACAGACATTTGGCTCCAGCGTTTGTCTCCTGATGTGTCGCTCTCCGGCACCGCGCTGTGCTTTTCCGACGCTCATTTCTCTCCCACTCGCGGCATTCGCCCCCCCCTCCCCGCCTCGCGTCGTGCTGCCGACAGCAGAGACGGCAGCTACACAGCACCAATTTCCTGAGTGCTGCTCACCGCTGGCACTCATTTAATTACTGCAGAGACAGAGGCGGGAGGAAGGACCCGGATCAGCGCGGTTCTGGATTGGAGGAGCACTGCGGCACCGGACCAATTAGCAGGCGGAGGTGCAGATTGGAGTGGACCACCTGGTGAGTACCTGGTGCTGGGACAATCCACCAATCAGGCTTGGACAAGGAAAACCAGTGGCTGATGGGTCTTATTACCTTTTATTACATTTGTGTACACAGAAACTATTATTAAAAACTGGCGTGAGTCTGTGGAGTCACATGACACTTCTCGCTCTCTGAGGCTGCTTTGCATCTTTCAGCCACAGTTGATGTTTGCTTTGAACCCACCCACTCTCGGAGCAGGGTCTGTGGACATCGCCATGGCAACTGTAACCACATTCTCCCTTTGAGAACTTGAACGCGTTCGTATACAGTGCGCCGACCCGAGGGCGACTGGGTGTGACGTACTTAGCGATTGATTCCTCCTCTGCAGACACGCACTTAAGGCGTGTATGTGGGACACAACATGTCCTGACATAACTCCAACCCAGCATCCTGTAAACTGGTGCTGCTTGAACTGGGGCTGGCGTTCACTTACACTTATTCAGACATGCATATGATCCTTTCCACGTAAAAAAAACACATAAGACAATAAAAATAGGCTTCACACATTTTTGTGCGTCAGAATACTTTTCTCCTTGGCATTTGGGCTCGTCATGACTTTGCCGGATGAAAGTGAAACGCGAGCTGCCGTGGAAAAGACACACCACCAGTGTCAGTCCTTCAGCTTGTCCTGACATGTCTTCTGACACTGACTCACCCAGAAATAACCTCAGCTTTCATTTAGGAAGGTGTCTGTCACCAAAATAACACAGACACGCAGCAGACAACTCCCTTGTATGGTAGCAAAGCTCAGCTACCTTCAAATTCAATAAGAAAACAAAGTCTTTTAAAAGCTACATTATATTTACCAAGGTTCACTTTTAAAGCTTAGTAATTTAATATTAGTTTTTGTTTCTGCACATCCTCCCTACACTGAAGGACTTGGTCTACTTCTAGGGGACTACTCTGTGCAGCGGATGAGCACATTGCTGAGGCTCCGCTGAGAACCTCAAGGAACCAAGCTCCATATGTGGGACTGACTGAAAATAACCTCCGGCGTCTGGACAGCAGGAGCAGGACTCCGAGCACACACTCAGCGCTTGTTAGTAGGATCCGGCCACCGGTTCCAGTCTGTGGTGAGGTCTGCTGGGGGAAAAGTACTGAACAGCGAGCGACATGGACGGAGCACTCGGCCCGGTTCTATCACACCAAACCACCTCCACGCTGATGAGTGCGCTTCCACGGAGCCGGCTCAACGTCTGTCCGTTAAGACTAACGCGATCAATAGCAGCTCCTGTCCTCCCCACGTAGATGTGACAGGCCGGCGCATAGGCCCAGGAAGGGATTACGTGCACGTCCGACCCGTTCAGCCTTAATTATACGCTGTCACTAATTGCAGCTGCTGAGGAGCTCAGTGTCAGGGTTGTGGAGGTTTATCGTGTCTCGTCTGTGTTACGGTGCAGAGCGTGAATCTTAATCTAAGCATTTCATAGACCTGAGCCTGAACTTGTCTTATTGGATAAATAATCCACACATTCATAATTCAGAGTGAACAATGGGATTCAGCAAAGCAGTGGAGTTCATCCATGACATAAACTCAATCAGTCTAATATTGCTTCACAGTGTCCTGTTACCTGCGTGACTAACTGCTGAGCGTGAACTAAATCCCTGTGTCATGCAGACTGGATGTGGAGCAGCCTCTAAGCCGCTGTCCCCGCCGGGCCGCCGTGCACATCGGGCTTGTGTGCGTCCCGGCGTTCGCCCGCTCCGCGTGACGCTGCGGCACCAATGACAGCTTGCAGTGAAATGACAGCTTGCGTGGGCCCAGGCTGGATTTGATCCCCAGCTGTTTGAGGCTGTTTAAAGCCTGACTCATGGCGAGGGCTTTAAGCTCCGCGCATGCCTGCTCCTGCCTCGGCTCTGGGAGAAGGTGGAGCCCAGCGAGGTCATGGCCGTCAGGCTGAGACACAGAGCACAGATCATAGCACCCATGTGGCATCTGTGTGTGATCCTTCTTATCTCCCTCAACGATAGGGCCTATCATATACCTAATATTGCTCTTTGAAGTATATGGCAGACGGCTTGTTGACTACACAAGGTAGTAAAGCAACATGGGTATATCTGAGTTTCCTTGCTTTGCTGGAGATCTGATGATGGGGTCGTTGTGGATGCACAGCAGAGCCTCAGCAGAGCTCCAACCAACATCAAGGCAAAACACAATGATTGCATTATTACAGGCCGACCGACAGCAGAGAAACGCTGTCCCAGATAGTGTGAGGGACACGTATGTAATATTCATTGAAGTATTACGTATTCATGCAGCTCACAGACTCGCCGGAGTCAGACGGGACCATGCGGCCTGCTCTGGCTGTGTGACTCAGCCGTGGGCCACTGCAGCTCGGCCGCTCCACCGGGGAAAGACGGCAAGTCACTGCACGAGGTCAGCAACGTGCCGCACACGCAGCAACCCGGGGCACCCAACCACACGCTTCATGCAAAGCCGACAACTCTACGCTTCCTAAATGGGGCCTTAGTAGTAGATTTGCATGTGTGGGCAGATAGTAGTGCTAATGAACCACCGCCTGCTGATTCTGCATCAGATGTATTTATTCCAGCCACATATGGCTTCGAATGAGCATCCTTCAGGTTCCATGCAGCCTTGCATCACAGTCTGGCTGTTTCGAGCATGGTAGAGTAGAGGCTGGTAGAAGGACTTCACCTGGGACTGGCCCTGCGCTCTATGAATACACGCTAACATGAAGCTATTTGAGGTTTGCATTGTTCAGCTCAAACGCAACGTGGTTTCATTTCTGCTTTCCTGAACAGCTGCGAAAAAACTGTCCCCATCATTGTTAAACGAAGGGAAATGGGGGAAAATGTATTACAAGAAAGTAGCTGTAGAGAAAAAACTCTGTGTGCACGTTTCAGTTTGTGTGCGAGAGCCAAGGCCAAGCCACAGCGCGCTGAGGAAGAGTCCGGTGGCGAGAGAGGCTAGAGGAGCATCCTGCCTGAATTAAAATCGGGAGGGAGAGAGAGCGAGAGAGAGCGAGAGAGAGAGAGAGGGAGAGAGAGAGGGAGAGGGACAGAGAGAGAGAGAGAGAGGGAGAGGGACAGAGAGAGAGAGAGCGAGAGAGAGAGAGAGAAGAGAGGGAGAGAGACAGAGAGAGAGATGAGGTGAGTGAGAAAGAGAGAGGCGAGGAAGAAGTGAGAGCGAGAGGAGAGAGAGAGAGAAGAGTGAGAGAGAGGAGAGAGAAGAGAGAGAGAGAGGGTGAGATACAGAAGTCAGACTAGGGAGAGGAAGAGGGGGGCCACACCTCCAACCAACTAGAGATACCATTACTTGGCGCTGCGGACTCCCCTTCCTTGACTGGCCACGCTTCGCATGGCCTCGACGCGCGGCTAACCATACATAATTAGGCTCCCGCAAGCGTGCGTCTGCTTTACTGCCGAAGCCTTCACTCTGCGAGCAAACGACACCCGAGTGGACGCCTCTGATGCACGAGCAGACGGGCGCCGACGAAGACAGAGAAGATAGAAAGAGAGAGAGGACGTAGGGGACGCGAGACCGGCGGAAAGCAGAAGACGACCCCCGCAACCAGACCGGAACAAGCCCCGAGATGGAGAAGAACGGAATGCTGCCACCGAGCCGCCGAGACGAGGCGGAGAGAGACGATGGGAGTGGAGGGAGATGAGAGGACGCCGAAGGAGCGATTACTGATGAACGTCAGGAAAAGACCCAAACACAGCCCACCTGACCCGGAGAGACTTCGGGCTCGGCCCAGAGACGATCGCATAGGCCGTTCGCACGTTGCGAGAGCTCGAGGAGGAGATGGAGAGGGCGAACTGAGGCACGACAGACAGCGGAAGGTAACCTCTGGAACGCGACACCGACCCGAATGGAAAGAGAGCAATGAATCGGACGTGAGAGGACTGGACGAGAGAAAAAAGCGAGTCATGAGATGTTTGTAGAGATAAGTTAGAGGATAAGTGGGGGTAGAAGAGAAAGTAAGGAGGTAGCCAAGACGACGAAATGTAAGAGAGAGCAGTATGTTCAACAAAATACGGAGAGGACCGAGAGATTTCTTCGACAATCCGATGGAGCGAGAAACGATGGACCGCGCCGGAGACGACTCGCAGAAGCGACCGACCGAGCAGGACACGCAGGGATCCACCCAGCAACACCGAGAGGGAGGAACCTTCCACTTCGTTATACCGAAGTGACCCCCCCCTTCCAGAACTCCGGACTGACGGCAGGCCTGAGGGATGGACATGGGAGTAAGCCCGACCGAGAGACGAACGAGCTCCGAAAACTTGTACGATATCGGGAAGAGAGAGAGCAGAGAGCGAGAGAGACGCGGAGAGAGAGAAGATTGATGACCCGGATACCGGGAGAGAGCCGCCGAGCCCAAGAGCGGTGAGGAGCCCAGAGCCGACCCGAGGAAAACGAAATGAAGCGGAGGAGAGAGAAGAGAAAGATTGGAAACCGAGATAGGGCAGAGATGACAGAGCGTCGACGACGAGCAAAAGGCCCCGGAGAGCAAGAGAAAGAGTCACGAGGAGGTAGAGCAACGATTGCAGAGGAGAGTCCCAGCAGCAGATCTGCAGGTACCACTGCCAGGAGAGTGAGTCAACCGAAGTACGACCGCGAACCTCTCCAACGAGAAGAGAGGTGATACGAAGACGACGACGCAAGATGAGAGAGAGCGGAGAGGAGAGAGTAGATTAGAGAGCCGTTCGTACGGGCAACATTAGGAACCGAGGGCCAGGTGGGGAAGACTCCTGACAGTGAGAGGGGAAACGACGAGAGATGTCTGAGACAGGGCAGCGACATCAGAGAAAGTGACCCGATACGAGAACGAGAGAAAGAGATCTCAGTGGAGAGAGTGAGAGAGACGGTAGAGAATAGAAGGAGGGATTTCGAGATGAGGAGGCACCGAGAGAAAAGAGCAAGAGACGAGGAAAGAGAAGAGACAGAGAGAGAAAGAGAGAGCGAGAGAGAGAGAGGGCGAGAGAGAGAGAGCGAGAGAGAGTGAGAGAGAGAGAGAGAGAGAGAGAGAGAGAGAGAGAGGGAGAGAGTGAGAGAGAGGGCGAGAGAGCGAGCGAGAGAGAGAGAGAGAGAGGGCGAGAGAGAGAGAGAGAGAGAGAGAGAGAGAGCGAGCATCATGGAAAGTTTGTGGTTTTCTCAGATGACTCTCTTCCTGGTGACCAAGGATCAAAGTGTGAAGGGCGTGGATGGTTCCTCTGACTTGTTTGTCTGAAGGGTAATTACTCCATGCGAGCCGCTCCCACGCGCTCTCGGCACGGGGACGGCGTTAGCTCGTCGCTTCGCTGCTCACATTCCTGGCAGGAAAGCTGGTTGTTCGGCGCGAGGCCGCTGGGGATCGATTCCAATGTAAGCGCATGCAAGTCAACTTGGTGTATTTACGACGCGCTGATTCACAATAAAAAATAAAGCACGCGCATGTGTCCTTTTCTGGATTATGGACTTTTACAGCTGGCTCTGTTGATCCCGTGTTGGTTTAGCTTTTGTGTGACCCACAGATGTCGTAAACCCACCACGTCCATACACACTGTGTGTGTTCATCACCCTTAAAGGAGTTTGGGGGTAAAAGGCCTGCCCACACTAACAGCTAGCAGGCCGCCAAGGTCTTTCTCTTCATTCCCGACCTGACATTCTTTCCTCCGCTGTAGTTCACGTGCGGTTTGGAGATAAAAGCCTCCATTCATTAGTCTAACTGAGGGCCCGGCGTAATGACAGGATACCCCACCCTTGTCTGGCAACAACCGGGGTCATATTTTTCCCCCCGTTCTGCTGGCTCTCGCGTTGAAAACAAGCAGTGCAGGCCGTGTGTGCTTCAGGTGCTCCGGTATCACAAGCGTAAAGGGAGGGGATTTCCAGGGCACTTTGTTTCTCTTTCCTTCTTCATCTCCCCGGTTTTACCACACGCACCCCCGCACGCTCGGCAGTGAGCCGTTCAGCCGTCTACAGCCGAGCGCTGCATGCAGCACAGATGTGGGTTATCGGGCCTGTTTTTTTTTTTTTGCAAATCGCTCGCTCGCTTCAAGGAAAATCCTGTAGGAGCGACTCGTGTGCATGTGTAAACCCAGACCTGGCCTTTTGTAACACACCGAAACTCTCCAGGGTTTTTTTTTCTTTTTCGTGAAATAGGAGGTGTGTGACTGTGGGCGAAACTGTGACTATGGTTGTGTGTGGTGGAAGTCTGGACATGTATGAACATGTTGGTTTGAGTGTTTCCTGGCCAGAATGAGAAGACCTTCATTTAACTAAACCGACAGAGTAAGTCACGGTTGGTGTAAGTAGTCCTTTAAAAGACGTGAGTGAGATATTTTAAGTTAGTGTTTCTACTGTACAAGTTAAAGTTGTCAGTGATTCAGTCCCTACTGTAAAAGGTGGCCACTCTGTTGTTGTGCCTCTTCGGGCCAGTGGTCGGGTCCGTTTGTGTTGGACTCCAGTGGGATTAGAGGACTCATCGTGACTGGGCACGGAGGCTCTGGCCACTGGAACCGAAGCCGCAGCCATTTGTTTACCAGTCTGTGTGTTTATGTTGCATTCTGGGTTGTTGTTCCCCTTTGTAACATAGGAGACAGTAGAGAGCTGAGACGGATTTAGGCAGTGGTGGTGGAGGGGGGTGCCACACGAAACAAAGGCCTGCAGCTGCTCGGCGTTTAAAGCTCCTAGGCCACCAGCTGGTATGTGCTCCCGAGTGCTGTGGGGCGTTCAGCGTTGAGGGCAGAGGTGATGGGTACTTCAGGTTCAAGCTTCAAACCAAGACTAACCTTGTGTATTGTTTATTGTTGCCACAAAATGCGCTGCACGTCATTTAGTCATATTAGTTGTTAGTAGGTGCTAAACGTTTTCTCTTCGCTGTTGTTTACTTTGTCTCCCTGTTTTCCGTCGTTTCCCGTATTTCCGACGGCCCGCAAACGCGGCGCGGCTTCACGCTGTATGCCTCTGTTTATTTCCAGAGCGCTGACGTGAACGCCGCTCTCTCCTCCTATATGTGGCTCGTCAGACGGCGGCGGCGCCGCGGATTGGACGGCCGTTGTTGCTGTAGCAGCTTGTGACGTCGCTGCGGGGAGGGGGGGTTGAGGGGGGGGGGGCGCCTTAAAAGGCCATCTCTCCCTCTCGGAGAGCCTCACTCTGGAGGAAGAAGGCGACTAAAGAGGGCTGGTCGACGTGGCACCAAGGGACCCGCCACCCCTCCGTATTTACCAACACCGAGACGTCCGCGGAGAACCCACGTTCCCTCCACCTCGAATAATAAATGCCAAGAGAACCACCACGCGCGCAACGAGACGAGGATCGCGGCTCAGAAGTGGAGAGGAACACAAACACGTAGCGGACGGAGAGAAAAAAAAGCACCCAACGCGCACGGGTCGTCGCCGTTGCCTTTTTCTCAATGCATACCCTTTGTGCCCGCGGAACGATGAAACCAGAGATCAACGCCGCCGTCGGATTTCTGTCGAGATTTCTACGGGTAAAAGGACACGTAAACGATCGACAGGTCCAAACATTCAGCCAAAGCTTACAGGACATCTTGGCAGGTAAGGAGAGCGAAAAATAGCCCCGTTACGCACGGAAAAGCCGTTTCATAATTCGCCGTATCGACAGCTACGGTTCCGGGCGTCGATTTGAGATCTCGTTTGACGGATCAGGTGCTCAGATTTGCCTTAAACGCGGTTTGAGGACGGTTCGGAAGAAGCCTTTCTTTGTTCTCCCTAAGTATCACTATCAGCGCGACCATCGCGCAGCCGCGTCTGCGCACGTCGGAGAGAAGGGAACGGGACAAAGTATAAACACGGTCGACGATATAATGGACGCGAAATGACATTTTGCGAAGACAAAAACATGTAATTTCACCAAAGTGTTCGCTTTGTGTGGGAGGAGGAGGAGGAGGGTCGCTTTGCTCAAATGAGGAAGTGCGCTCCGCTCGATGGAGCTCGGAGAATGGAGCAAAACAGCCCCGAGTGAGTTGGTGACTGCTCAATTACGTAATGCGCGGCGAGGAACGGGTTAATAACGACAGGATCCCGAACGGCACGTCAATATTTAGTGTTCTACACAAACAAACCCGTCGCATTTGGCGGCTGGTTTATAGGAAATACGACTATATTATATCCTCCCGTGTAGGTTTATTACGTCGTCACTATTAGGGTGAATTACCTGGTAATAGAACAAATGGACCGTGAATCCATTCCTCAGTATAGTTCGACCCGCAGCTTTGATTTTGAGTGCTTTTTTCTAGGCCAGTTTTAACATGTAAGTCAGCGCTGGCTGTTGTAAACACGTCATGTCCTCAGGACTCTAAAGCCGCCATACATGAGCCACACTCCAACAGATGACCTACATTTACTCCGTCCTAAACAGGACAGAGTGTAGCAATGACACGCTGTGACATTTCTATTGCGAAAGTGGGATTTTCACAATAAAGGTCGACAAATGCAAAGCCTGCGGCTTCGACCTCTACATTAAGGACGTTCCGTGTTTACAAACATTACCGACGAGTTGATTCCTTCCGGCTGCATTTCAGCAAATAAACAAACCCGACGGTGGTGTTTGTAAACAGACGGACGTTGGAGTTGAGCCGTGTGCGGCCTGCGTGTGTGGGGGAGGGGATGTTTTGGTGGGCGCTTGTGGGGGATGTGGAATTCTGCATATTCCGATAGGAAGCGGAGGGGAAATGCGCTGAAACGACGGTAACGGGTCCTTTGTTTGTGTGTGTGTGGGGGGGGGGCATAATCATAAATAAAGCATTATCATAAATAAAGCGCAGCGAATTGTGAGGTTTGCTGAGATTTCAGGGTCTATTCTAAAACTGCTCTTGTTTTTTTTATTAAAAAAAGGCAGCGGATTAAACGAGGAGTGGAGGTCGTCGCGTTGTCGAGCACGAGGAATGTGTAAAAACAAAGTGAGCGCGTGCTCGCCGCTGAACGAGGCCAGCCAGCCGCCGCTTCACTCGCTCGCTGTTGTGTCTGTCTGTGCACGGGAAGTGGTCGAATTAGCCCCGATGACCAGATTGGAACCAGGCTAGTTGCGTAACTGCAGCCAGCAGGGTTTCACTTCTTCCCGTTTGATTTCAAGCTCTTACCTGAAATGAGTTTGAGTGGGAAAACACCCAGCGAGCCGTCCGTGTGTCTGGTCTGAGGTCAGACAAACAACCCGTCTTTTGTCAAACCCTGCAGCTTAATCTCGGCTGCTTATTTTTTGTTTCCATTCCCTCCCCCTTCGCCCCCCCCCACCCTCCAGCCGTGCCCTCGTTTTTAAGAATAGGCACCGCTGATCCTCTCCAAGCGGCTCTGGGTGATTGTAGGTAGCTGCTTTTTTGTCTCCCCGGGCCGAGGCTGAAAGATCATCCGTCCCCTTGTGCTCTTTCACAAGTGCCAGCCCCTCCATTAGCTCAGCAGTATACAGCCTGTGATAAGACACGGGGGAAGGGGGGGGTCGGGGGTGTTATTATCCCGTCGATGCATACAGGTGGCCTCCGGGCCGTAGCCTGGAGACTGGCCTACTTCACTCCCCCTGTTATTTATACGGCGGTTCGATATGGATGAGGGTTCTCAAGTTGAGGTCAGAACTAAAGATGTAGAGGTGGAAAGTTGCTGGGAGCTACGCTTTGCCGCTCCACATTCCAGACAGGATACAGTTAAGTTTTTCCCCTCGTCACTCTCGACCACAGAATCGCCCGAAGCGAGGCGCGAGTGGCGTCACGCTGGTTTCACTGCGCTCGTGAAAGGAGGAGGAAAAAAAACACCACGCTCAGAACACACATGTTCTCCCTCTCGGAGGCGGAACGCTGCGCTCCGGGGCGGCTGCCTGACGCTCGGGCACCTTCGCTGTTTTTGCTCAGCCATGGACTTTGTGACTCTGACGACAGCCAGGGGAGGGATTGTGCAACACGGGGGCTGGGTTCTGGGCACGTAGGCCCCCGGCGCCGCTGGCCGCCTGTTAATGGCCACTTATCAGGCCTGTAACAGGTGGTGCCGTTTGTCTTTCCGTTGCTGGTATTTATAGTTTGGCCCGATATAGTGGAAATGTGACATCAAGGATAAAAAGTTTAGTACATAACTACATATCTATTCATGTTTCGAAACTACCCTCCTGCTTTCTCTGTTGACCTTTGTTCAACTCGCACTGAGTCTGTCGTCACCATTTCCTGTTTTCAACCCACACAAACAACCTGATTGCAGCTAACCTCGATCGCCTCCCTCTCCCTTCTGTGTCTCCGCAGAGCAATACAAGCACCACTGGTTCCCAGACAGGCCCTGCAAGGGCTCAGGCTACCGCTGCATCCGCATCAACCACAAGATGGACCCGCTGGTGGGACAGGCCGGGCAGCGCATCGGCCTGACCATCCAGCAACTCTACCTGCTGCTGCCCAGCGAGCTCACGCTGTGGGTGGACCCCTTCGAGGTGTCCTACCGCATCGGCGAGGACGGCTCCATCTGCGTCCTGTACGAGTCGCAGCCCGGCCCCATGGTGATGCCGGCGAGCGCCGCCACCAGCGCCCCCTCAGGAAACAGCGGGTCGGTGAGCCCCATGGTGGACAGTCACATCAGCTGCAAGGAGGAACTGATGGTGCTGGGCAGAACCAGTCCCTCCAAGGCCTACAACATGATGACTGTGTCCAGTTAGAGAGGCACGTGGTCGCCGCGGCCTGCTTTTGTTCAGGATCACACCATGGCTGGTCAGATTCTCCGACCAGACCAGGGTGAGCCTTTTTAAAGCTAAGAATATGAAATGAAATAGTGAAAGAAGAAACCTGTAAAAGAAAAAAAACAGAGGATGTGGCCTATCATCCAGGTGATGGAAACCTTGTAGGTTTGATATTTTACCCCCTCCCCCCTCCCTACTGTCATCTGTTCTGTTGTGTCATTGGATCAACTGGGCACTCCGTTTTTCAGGAGAGGCTTTGTGGAAATGGAACTGTTGGGGCAGCTAAAGCAACCAAGCTGGACCCCACCCCCCCACTCACGGAGACCGGCTTCACTCTCCCCAATTCCCTCAACTAGAAACAACAAAGTGATCAGCTCCATCTCTGAAGGGGCTATCATTGACTTTGCACTTTTCTTACTTATGGTTACTATGGGTACATGTTCAACACACCACCAAATCCCAAATTATGAGGAGTTATTACCAGGATCTACCCTTGATTTGCAAAATCCAGAGGCTTTTGAGTTGTTCTTTTTCATCTTTGTTTCCTGGGTGGGGAGGAAGTCGAGGTTCAGACCGAGCCTTTCGCTATTCGAGCTCACGACAAAGAAACTCCCAAAGAG
This sequence comes from Betta splendens, assembly GCF_900634795.4. Classification (NCBI taxonomy): domain Eukaryota; kingdom Metazoa; phylum Chordata; class Actinopteri; order Anabantiformes; family Osphronemidae; genus Betta; species Betta splendens. Next base: position 9,890,177 of record NC_040889.2, read on the forward strand.
AGCTTCTCTATTTTCTGTAAAACCTTTTGGACCACAGGGATTTAGATTTCTTTATCTTGTAGCTGGAAATAAAGGCGTTCGGTCCCAAGTCCTCCTCTCTCCTTCCCTCCCTCCTACCATCAACACGGAGCTTCACAAAAGCTTCCTGCCAGCCCGCTCTCAGCCCATATGTGAGTGCAATCGGAACGAGCTGTGACACCTGTTACCTGTGGCTACCAGTGTGTCCTGTTGCACTGCCTCCTTCCCATCGCTCGGGTATTTGTAGCTTTCCGGGGGCGAGGGCAGGGGACTCCACCTCCTTCCGCCTCCTCCTATGAATGTTGTAGAAAATTCACAATCAAGATCTTGTGTTGTTCATTTTGCCCTGTCCCCCCGTCCCCGTCACCACTTCATCTCCCGCATCACCAAATTTTTAAGTGTAGCAAAAGGGGTGGGGCCCGTAATACCCGCATACTTATCATTGTGGCCCTTACAGAATTGACATTGAATGCACTTTGACGTGAGATTGTGTGGGATGTGTCAGACTTTCAGACAAAATCGCCTGCATTCCATCCATTCGAATGTCATCTTTCCCCAACGTTTCTGTTGCCCGTCACGCATTTTAAGCCATTTGTTCATACTGTGGCTCCCACTTAGGGCCGGCCTGAACTGCCTGAACTGGGAGTGAGCGTCTCTGGATTTCACAACCCCCTTTTTAACACTGTATTCGTGAGCGTTTCGGAGCGGTGGCGCTTTAGGTGCGGAGTATTTGTTGGTGGTATGTTAGACTTCCTGTCATCCGTTCATATGGCACTGTTCGCTCTGGCAGGTCGCAGAGCTAAGCTGTTATCCCCTAGCTACACACACAGACACAAACGCAGGGTTTGGGTTGCTCAAATGAAAGACACCGTTAATGTGGACTAAGTGATGACTGTGTGGGACTTTGGCCAAAGGGAGGTCTGGAGCGTCGACTGTTCAGAGATCAATTTAACTTGAATTTAAAAACACCGGGCCTTGTCAACCTTCGATCTTCACTTGCATTAGCTATTCTCAAGGTCTTGTAAAAGGGAGAGACTTATCTGTTGGTACGCATTGAGGTGCATTGCCTTACGTCGACGTCATCATGAATTGTGAGCCATTCATGACTTTTAAACCCATATCAGGCTTATTTGAGCCAGCCTGGTGTACAGCGCTGCCTAGACCCTCGCTCGAAGGTGTCACCTTTTGCAGCCTGGCAGCTTCAAATCCACCCCACGCCCCTTCTGGCGTGGGGGTAAGAGTGCCTCAAGTGCCACATATCGACCCCTTAGCTCAGACCTCCTGTTCAGCCAAAAGCACGCCAGCATGCTGCTAGCCGACCCCCTGTGGATGCAGGTAGACTTAATGTGACACATATCATCGTCCATCACCGTGGGGAGCTGGGTAAGGAAGGCGGGGCTTGGGGAACTGGTGTGAGAGAGGGGGGGCCCAGGGACAGACTCTTTTTGTCTAGGGCAGCTAAAATCCCTCCAGCCCCCTCTCTGGACTTATTTGACGTCCCCTGCCCTGGCCAGAAGCCCTCGACCCTCCCGCAGCACTGATGGATAACTAAACCAGCACACACGCTTGGCATGCTCAAGCTGCACTGGGGGGGTGGGCTAGTGAGAGACGAGGAAACATGGATCACAGATGAAGAGGGTACTAGGCCATTGTTTTCTGTGTTCATCTCATTGCGCAGCACTTGATTAGGGACTTTGAGTAGCAACTTTGTTTACATGCATATGAAAGGATGCGATGGCTGTCTGACCCCCACTTCACTCCCAGGTTCTGGGCAGAGCGGTTGCCAGCAGATGCCGAGGGCGGCCGCTGGCCAAACTGCAGGTTGGTTCGCCGCTCGGCAGCCCGGCGGGAGATTAAGCTCCCCCTAAGCCTGTGAGGATCATGGGTAATAGAGCTATAGCCTTTGACGCACTGCAACCCCGTAACCCCCCTTCCCCTGCTCTCTGCTGATACTCCACTCAGCATCTGTGAACAGCTTCCTGGGATCGAACCCCCGAGCTTTGGTTTCCATGGTGGGCACTTGTTTTGAAATCGCACTGCTCCATTATAGCTTTTTAATGTCGCGTAGCAAGATGTTTTGAGATTGGTGTATATTTCGGATGCGAGATGATCATCCCATCTCACGTTTCTCTGTTTTTTTATGGTCACACTGGGATTTTCTCATTTTTCCCCCTCTCTGCCATCCCCATTTTAATTTTTTTTAGTCTGGTGGTCTAACCGAGTTTTAACAGACCTTGTTTTCAGAGCTAGAAAAAAATGAAACCCAAATCTTCATCACCTCCTTCTAAACTGTACCACCGCCACCCCAAATGGTTTTAAACTAAGGATCCATTCAGCTTGTGCGCGTATAGCTTACAGACCTGCGAGTGCTTTGAGTAGTCAGAGGTGTAACAGCACATAAAATGCACTAAATATGTCAAGTTGAAGTTGTGACTTTTTTTTTTTAATGAGATGTGAGGAGTCTCTCCTGGAATGTATTGCCAAACTCAGGCCTCGACATTCAATAAATACCCTTATGGAACAGTTGTGCATGTTAAGACATGAAACCGGAAGGGAACAGCATTTTTATTACTGTTGTTGTCAATATCGTCATCAATTGTTTGAATTATTGCCACTTTCGCATCTGAGGTGTATTCCATATTGTAGAATGTATTGTAAGTGTACAACAAATGGTAGAGTACATAACATTACACATGGGAAGTGCCAATAATTCCAGTTCTGAGGTGTTTTTTCGGGTGTTTTTCCTTTTTTGTATTTCATCTTTTAACATGGATAACGCTTTTTCGTAAGTGAAGCCATTCGTGATGGGAGTGTTGGCAAGGACCAAAGTTGTTTTGGTTAAAAGATATTAGTTTCCATGATCTGTAAATGTAGACGTATCCTTTGTTTTTTTTTTCCTTCTCAGTTTTTTCCCTTTTTTTTCTATTTACATACAAAACCAGAAAATAGACAAAAAAATCTGAGCTTACCCAAGAAGAAAAGCTGTCTATCTTGTGATCTCTCATGTCAGTACACTTTTATCGTGTTCAGTTTCTTTTCCTTGGGTATGTTGTGATGAACTGCTGTAAATTTGTACAGTTCATGTAAATTGATTGTGCCGAAGTTGTACAGATTTCTATATTTTGGAAGAAAAGTTTTTTTTCTCTGTAATAAAAGATTTCCTATCTTGGCATCATATTTCCTGTGAGCGGTGTCATTCTTTACTGATAAAGTAAAGAAACAGAAGTGTATCTAGAAGGGTGCAGCTTCATGAATCTAAAGCTCCCAGATTGGAGTTTGACCCAGTCTGTGAGGACACGGTCGGTCATCTGTGCCAAGAAGATCAGCTCTTCTCGTGCCTCTGTGGTGTCTGTGCTCCACATCCTGGGAGTAGCTGGAACATTTCATAAGCTCTCGGCCGCTTTCTTTAAAAAGCTCAGATCAGCAAATTCAATTTTCGGACATTTGGAATAAAGGTCAGCATTTCATTTTCCACCCACGGGGAGCCGAGCCTTTCTAACAGTGGGATGTGACAGATGGCACCATTACCACGGATTCAGGAACTAAAAAAAGAAAAACTGGCACTAATGCGCAAACAGCTGACTCTGCAAAACCCGGAGTTAGTACGGAGATCGCTGCCCCGCTCTGAATCCCACAGGTTGCTTAGCAGCGAGGGCAAGAAGACAAACATTTGGCTGACTTTGACACGCAGACAAAAGCAGAGAGCGAGACGAGCTGGTTCAGCCGGAGCCGAGAGGCCGAGGGCGCGGGGAGGGAAGCGGGCCGGGCCCGTGTTTACGTCGGTCCCAGTTCTGCCAACGCAGCGACAGATTCCGACAGGCCTGAATCGAAATGTCTGGTTGTACCGAGCTAAAGTTGCTGGTGGCAGCAGGTCAGAGGTCCAACTCTACGGCACCGAGTGGTTTGTTTTGTATGAAAATAACGTCTGCACGGGAAGCGAATGCTTAAGCGTCCAACAGAAACACCCAAACGACACGCGGTCCAGATTGAACAGGGTTTTGTAATCCTCCCTGGACGCGCGGGTTTTGCAATGACTTATTTGAGCAAGATGTTTTGACACGTTTTCATCTCGGAAAAATAAGAAGTGAATTGTGACCCGCGACTGAGCTTCGCAAGGTGATGTTTTTCACAAACACGCCACGCTTTCAAGGCTTTTTTTCTTTAAACCTAGCAAAATGATCTCATCAAAGCTGCAAAATATTTGACTCGTTTTCCAAGAAATGCTGCGCCTTGGCCGCGTTTGCTGATTCCGGGTCAGTGTTGTCACTCTGGAGCTACTGGGCCGGGCTACGTGCATGGACCGGTTGGAAAACAAAGGTGTGGTGAGTGACGGTGTGCGCTGACAGGCAGAGCCGGGCATCTGGGCCAGGCCTCCTGCAGAGCCGGGCTTCTTGTGCTCCTCCGAATAGAGGACAAAGGCTGTTGCAGCTGCGTATGTCACAGGCTTCTGCGAATGCGCCCCGGGCTGTGGGTTCGTTGTGTTTTGATGCACTACATCTAAAAGATGAACGCCGGGCGAATACAAAGCAGCCTAGTCTCATTATGCTTTTTTATCACAAGCTGCTAGTAAATATTTCACTAGGAATTTGTCCCCGAGACTTAACTCTTATCAAACGTCTGTTTTACGACGCGAGCCGCAGAAACCCCCGGCTGTGCACCGCCTCACTGCGTGTTTTCCACTTTATTGTGAAGGTGTGTGTTATTCAGAAGCCAAGGACATGTTGAGTCCTCCTTGAAACTGATCCCTGCCCTTCCCCGGTTTGTCTCCGGGGTGTAGCTACAACGCTACAACCCCCCCGCTCTTTCTGCCTCCCCTCGGGGGCACGATTCATCGCCGGCCCCCGACATCTGCCCCCCCCCCCCCCCACCTTGCACACCCCTCCCACCGGCGTCCGAGCCGGGACAATTCGCGGGACGGCAACCGGCGGGGGCGCAGAGAGGTCCGGCTCAGGCTGCTCACGTCAGCGGAGCGACTCTTAGGGGGAGACGTAGCTGTAGCGTGACAGTTAACCAGGCAAAACGTCCTGGAAACCAAAATGATGATGTAAACACGCGGCGCTGGTGCTAACGACCTCGTTTTCGTCGCCAGATGACTGTTTGTGCTGTGCATAAACAGTGCAGGTCACTATTTACAGACGCTCTTGTGTGCACATGTGCAAAACTCGTCCAACTCTTGAGGTTCTGCCCTGCTTGTTTTTGACCCTGTGTCCCGGCCTCTGTTTGTCTTCACGGCTCCTTGTCCAGCCTGTCGCTAGCATCGCCAGCTCACGCTCACACACTAGAGGAATTCCTGGCATCAGGCCTTACTGGGACGAGGTGCGGGGGTCTCAGTGGGGGGTCGTGCGATGGGATAGTGTCTCTCTCACCTTTGTGAGCGTCGCTAGCGTGTTTGTCTGCTTCCTCATATGGTTATCTGAGCGCTAGCGGGGAGACGTGGAGGCAGCGTGTCCCTGTGGTCAGCGTCTCCTAATCAGAAGGTCCCTAAATATAGCCTGTCCTCAGGGCTCAGCGAGAGGCCTGGCAGACCGCACGCACCGAGGTGCAACCGCGTCTCCACACAGACGCAGAGTTATTCAGCTCGAACCCGCTGTAGAGGCCCACGCAATCAATCACATGCTCTGTGTAGACAGTCCACTCCCACGGACAAACACAGCGGCGACGCTGGGATCACGCCAGTAAACAGACACGCACAAGCTGTGGCTGCAGACTGCAAACGACGCTACACAACGCTGTGCGCCGCCTCGAAGCCGCTGCCGCTGCTGCTGCTGCGTCACACCGAGGCTCCAAACAAAAACAACAGTGGCTTGGCCCCGGAGCACGTGTTCGTTTAAAGCCCCCGCTGCTCGGAAACCTCGCTAGCTCGCACCTCGTTTCGCGCCCGCGCGGCCGCTGGATGTGTCGGTTTCGTCTGCTTTGGTTTGGTTTTCTGAGAAACTGACAGGAAAACGGCGAGAGAAGACAACCTCTCAGCTGTTTCCTGTTTATGTTGATTGGAAGGTGTCATCTGCCAGCGAGCGGCGACGCAGGGAGATGCTGAGATACAGCGTCTCGTTAGCGAAGCGAAGTGAAATGGATGAAAGAAGGCTCAAGACAGAGCAGAAGTAGAAATCAGTGCAGGTTGTACTTGTATACGTATAGAACAAGACTTATAGAAGAAAAAGCCAGGTGTGCCTCGACCCGGTGAGGAGGCAGTGAAAGATGTGTGTTTACAGTTGAGAAAGACTTAAACTGTTAAGGAAGAAACAGCTGACAGGAAGTCCCGCTCCCCCTTTTCTTCACAGCCGTGCGAGAACACACACGTACAGTGTTACGTCTGCCTGTGGGTGTTTTGAAGCCAGTCAACAGTCGGCGTAGAATGTACAGAACACGCTGTGCCGAAGCCAAAAAGGGGAAGAGTCTCGTCGAGTGAGCGCGACAGACACGTACGCGAGCGTCCACAACAAGATAAAAGACAACGCTGAAAACAGCCTTTATTCATGGTCCCGGCTATAAAAAGATCCTGTGATAGGATCTGCTCAGGCATGTACCCGTTGGTGTTTCACTTCCCAAGTTTGCTTCAGCTGCGTTTCCATCGTGGGGCTTGGGAACAGAAATCACTTCCAGGAGCGTTAGCAGCAAAAGCATCCGAGGCTAATTTGTTTATGTCGAACGCTAGCGGGTTGGACTGGTTTGTGTCTCTGGGTGATACTGCTGCCCCTGTGGCAGCCAGATATGGATGATAAAGCAGCAGCGCGACGTGGAACGTGCGAAAACAGCCGTGACCTAGTTAAGATTGGCAGCTTAATGAGTAACTGTGGGAAAGTAATTTCCCCGCGGTACTAATATGTTACTCATTACCCATAAAGCACCTCACTGTAACACACACAACCTGGCATTGTACAAACAGTACAGGAATTGGTCATCTTGTGTTTGTAAACTAAGCTTCTTGTAAAAGTCGCTCCATTCACCTGATTGGGTGAGACACACACTACAAGGACCCAGCCTAGAGTCTAGTGTGTGGGTTTGATGTGTCTGCAGACCATCATGAATCATGACAGGCTTGGTTTGGCGAGTTATCCGGAGGACGGGATTGGTTCTATTGCTGTGCTCCGTTATTCCCTCCTGATTCCACCGACTGAAATAATCCCACAGAGAATGAGGAGCGATGATTAACGACTCCCAAGATCTGAGATTTCATCTCACGGATGATAGACATGGACCAGCGGGCCCGGCTGGAATGGGCTGGAGCGGCGCCGCGCATTCCAGTGCCGCCGTGCGCTCTTCGCTGGCCTACTTGTGTCAGCGGGGGCCTTCCTCCTCCTCCTCCTCTTCCTCGCCGGGGCCGCACATAAACACTTGGGGGCGGGAGCACGTGGCTGAGCTCCACGTAGGCGAGCGCAGGCGAGCCCACATCACTCGCACACGCTCTGCAGCAACTGGACGCGCAGGCGCGGAAGCACCCGCCGATCATGCACTTCATAGTTAATAGCTTTATAGCTTTCATAAGGGAAACATCTGGCAGCATCCAACGCCTCGCTTCTCTTTTAATCTCCCTCGCTCTCTGAAGTCCCCCCTCTCCTCCCAGCTTTCAGCCTGGCGGTTCGGTGCCATGACTCTGTCACATCTGGAGCTGTTTTTGATCCGTCGAGTGCTTCGGCGGCAGAAAGCAACGGCGCTGACCTCCCCCGAATGCACAGGCCCTTCTTTCTCCCGCCGTGCAGCCTCTCCGCGTCCTCCCTTCTGTTTATTTTCCAGTTTTTCCCCCTGAAGCCTCCGCCAGCTGTGGTCACACATCCTGCATCCGGCCGTAGTCCGCTTTTGCCAAAATACAGAATTCCAGGTTGCACCAAATGAACCGGAAAGGACACGAACCATTTTGGCCTTCCTGGAAAAGTCAGGGACAGGCCACAGCCCAGCTCAGCTTGGTCGCTTTGTATTTTACTCTTCTCTTCCTACTTCTGGACAAGGACAAAGTTGGATCTGTTGCAGAACAAGGCATGACGTGGAAACAGGCTTTGACTGCAGCTGCATGTGCTTGGCCTAGTTTTTGAATCCATTAAACGATCGGTGTGTGTGTGTGTGTGTGTGTGTGTGTGTGTGTGTGTGTGTGTGTGTGTGTGTGTGTGTGTGTGTGTGTGTGTGTGATAGAGTCAACAACTGTCAGTGATGTTTTAATGCACGTTTCACAACGAGTGTCTGCGTGAGATGCGATGTGTCACGTTCGCAGGTTTTCCTTTTTTTGCGTTGTTTCTTCTGCCGGGGAGTGAAATCCGCTCCAACATTCCTGACTCTGCCTGCACGGAGCCGACCCGCTCCGCTAATGTCAGCCGGAGGAGCCGCCGCAGCCAGGGTGCTTTTACACCTCTCATTGTGGCCCAGACAAAGGAGAGTCCACGCGGTTCCTGCCAACAAACGAAAGCCGCGCAAAGAGAAATACCAAACCTCCCTTCGCCACATCCCTGCGTTTGGCCAAAGGCATCTTTGATGTCATCCAAAACCATGCTTATCTTCTGTGTAAACGCTCCAGCTTTGTGTGTGGCTTAGCCCTATATGCTGGATGTAAGGCTGGGTGTGCACCTCAGGAAAGGAAGGAGACAATGGGCCACTATGGGCTGGAGGCTGTGGAGCTTTAATGACAGGAGCAACCTGAAGGCTTTGACAGTTGTTATACTAAACGTTCCCTCCTTCACAAAGGAAGCGGGCCTGAAAAACAAGCACACGAGACTCGGCTTGTTCCTCCGGCACCTTCATGCAGGCGTCTTCCTGCCCATGAAGAACATGCTCCAAACCGCAGAAACGCTCCCCGATCACCCCGCTCCACTTTGGGGTGTTGTTTTCCGCCCATGCACACAAATCGAGGTCGCATTTGCGCCACGTCTGCATGGCCGCGTGCAGCAGATGCCCTTCGCCTGCAGACCCGCGGGGGCGACTGCGCACACGAACAATGCCACCAGTTGCTGCGGGTGGAAGCGTCCTGGTCGTCTGCCAGCGCGCGGGGAGGGACTGACCTCACAATGGAGGGCGTGAGCTTGGCTCCGCTGTGCTGCGCTGGGGGAGGGACGCAGAGGTGGAGGAGGCGGGGGGAGGAGATGAAGCCAGACAGATGGGGCAGACAATGAGGCCTGGACACCCAGCATGCACGTCAACAACACCCTCCAGCCTCCTGCTCCTCTTTACAGCCACGCTGTTGCTTCTTTGCCCAACAGCCCTCTGCTCATTCCTCAAACAAGCATGTTTTTCTTCCACCTCCTCCTTACTGTCCTATCGCTCGCTGGGTCTGATCGGTCTAAACCACGATCCAGCTGTGAATTGCAATAAAGGAGGCGCAGCCCCGTCTCCCTCCATCCGTCGCTCATCCATCTCCGACCACAAAGGAAGGTCGGCTATTGTTGGTTTGTTCTCCGCTGGGGGCCCTCGCCGCTTTGAATTCGCAGGCACATGCGCCAATGCAGGGGATGCCGGCAACCTGACGGGTTGAGCCTGGACACAAATCAGGCCATTCTTTACCACAAACAATCTTTTACTGGTGAGGAGTAATGAGGCTAAGCCTGTAGTCTACACAAATATGCAGGAGGCAGTCCAGCTGCAATCAGCTGCTCAGCGTGTGTGTGTGTATACGGCCACATCTGTGAAAAGCTCGCACCGAGTGGCTCTTTGAGGATCAATTGGAGGGCGCAGACAGGAAGCCCGGGACAGCGTTCACACGCTGGCTCCACGTGAACAACTGCTGATCCCAGAGCTGACAGAAAGGAAAAAAAGGGGCGACCTTTGACCTTTCAATATAGCCGGTGGAAAATGACACTGTATCACTGTGTCGCTAAACTTTAAAAAGGTAGGATCAGAGGGGAGTAATAGTCAACAGAAGGGTTCCTGCAGCTACAGTTGAGCTTTAAGAGCTGAAAAATAATACACACAGTCTGTTTATTGTCACAACAACTGAATTCACTCTCTAGATACATGGTGCAACCTCTTGACTCATGTCCTGTCACAGCTGATGAACTGCGCCCGTTGCGATATTCTGTGAAACACCCACTGTACGGCATTGAAGCATGTATGGAATCTATGTATGACGACTATGCGAACATGTGTTCAACCTGGGTTGATCTTTGGGCGTGTGGGTCGCTGGGGCGACATCTGCATCCTGTGCCCCCGCCACGGGCGCTGAGGTTTCCCAGCGGGCCCTGAACTCGCCTCCCCGCAGTGACAGGTGTTGCTGTGTAGCCTTGCGTGCACCTGTGTTACTGTAAGACTGTGTGACATACATACATACACATTAAACAAATGGTGAAATAAGCTCGACCATATATGGTCATATGACAGCGTGGGGCCATCTTTACATCTCTACAGCTACTCGTAGTGGTTCATTTCAGTTAATTGTGTATCTTTGCAGCTTTAGATGCTCACACCCCATGGAACATGTTCATTCTTCATGGTTCTTATAATCAAATGAACATACACAAATATTGCCGTTGAAATACTGTCAAAACCATTAGGCATTCAAAATGTCACGTTACTGTAAAACACCCAGAGATATTTCGGAGTCAATATGTTGCAGCCAAGTGAGATGAGACGGAGGTGAGGCTCGGCGAGAAGCGGTGGAACCGGTTCGCGGTATTTATGGAGCGGTTTCATGCGGCTAATCGCGCAGTCGGAGGGCTGCAAATCAATAGTGACAGCAGGGCCAGGCACTCCCTAGCATGAAAAAGACAAACAAGCAGAGGGGAGGAGAGAAAGTCCGCTCCTGTGAGTGAGCCAGAGTCAGAGGCTTCCTGGAAGGACGGAAAACTGAAGTGAGCTCACCCTGTGGCAGCCATAGATTGGATCTAGAGCCACACACACACACACACACACACACACACACACACACACACACACACACACACACACACACACACACACACACACACACACACAAAAGAATTCTTTCCACATACTTAGCGCTCTACAATCAACAGGTAATAACAGCTCTAAACTGCATGTATACGTTGGATAATAACTCTGCCGCTTGTAATCACGCATCACCTGCACTCCCTGACCAAATTGCTGCAATTACTTACCCGCCACGGCATTTTCATTCCCGCTGCCAGATCCTGGGGTGATTATGTGTCATTACAGGCCGGTTTCAAAGAAGATGCAATATGCATGAGAGCGGCAGAACAGCCGAGCTCGTCCCTGAGGTCACGGAAACTTTGCTATTGTTGCATATCGAGCCAAATAACAAGGAGGAGGGCAAAGAGATGACGTCTTTCATGGAGAATCTTCTCGGTAACACAGCTGTGGGCAGATGCATTCGGGGTCGAAGGTCAAGGATGCAGCAGTTGAATGCGTAGGTGGACTTGCGTAATCAAACTGCGTACAGTCAGTCCCTCAACAGATGCTTCATTGAGTCAATTAAATGGTGTCAGTGCTGATGTGACTGAGCAGGTGGGGCTCGCCTGCGAAAAGCAGATTAAGAAGCACGATTTGTGTGTGTGTGTGTGTGTGTGTGTGTGTGTGTGTGTGTGTGTGTGTGTATGTGTGTGTGTGTGTGTGTGTGTGTGTGTGTGTGTGTGTGTGTGTGTGGTAATGCGACCTTGTCCTAAGCTCAAGCCGCGGCAGGGAAACAGATCCCATGAAAAGAATTGGAGGAAGCGCACAATAACACTCCCCGCAGACACACTCGCACACAAAGAGGTGGCGTGAGGGGATTATGCACACACACACACACACACACACACACACACACACACACACACACACACACGCTCAGGCTGGAACACAGGCCGGCCCGTACACCGGTGACAACTCGGATCGGCTCGCTTGTCAGTCAGACGGGAGCGCCGCCCGCGCCCACGGAGTCGGGCCTGGTACCACCGGTGTCACACAGACTATCACCCACAGTGACAGCGCCGGAGTGGAGAGGACGCCACCTGCAGCCACCGCAGGCTGTGAAGCATCACCCCGTGTGCTGGAACATTGCTGGCTATATTTACCAGCACTAATGGGTGAGTTATTAGATGTTCTGTTCTGGGGGGAAATTGGCCAATTTGTGATGGATTAACTGTGTTTGGAGGTGGAAGTTTAAAACCTCGATGGTTAATTCCATAAATTCAGCCCAGAACACGAAAACAGGAGATATGAAATCTGCTCAGATAGATGGAAACTCTGCACCAGAGGCGACATTTGCTCATGTTGGGTGTTCAGTACATCTGTATATGAAGTCCTAAACAAACATAGAAGAAGAAGCAGCTTGAACGGCCTGACCTTCAGTCGCCCTAAATGCATTCACATCATTCCAGCCACTTTAACTGCGGGTGACTCTGCAGACCCGCATGTTAATGGGCTTCATGTAAGCAAAGTGCTTTTCCCAACTTTGGCTTCCACACGAGCTTTTCAGGCTGTCAAGCGAACAAAGAGCGAATAAAAAAACCAAGAGAAACAAAGACAAGAGAACAAACACTGTGAGGGAGGATACCAACACCTGCGCTTCTGTGCCTTTGGAAAGTACCCCCTCCCACACACACACACGCACACACACGCACACACACACACACACACACACACACACACACACACACACACACACACACACACACACACACACACACACACACACACACACACACACACACACACACACACACACACCAGACTGTTATGTTCTTTCACTCTCTCATCACCATAGCTACTCAGTAGAAGTTCTCCAAAGGGCCCTTACAGCCCACAAAGTAGCCAGATCCTTGCTTTTCTATGTAACCGCCGGCAACAATACGTACACTTGTTTGGCCGCTCGGTTTTGTAGGTCTCCTTTGTGTATTAAGATGAAGAGAGAGGAGGGTGAGGCAGTCTGAGCTGCTTTTGGACACTCTTTCGGGGCAGCGTGGGCAAAGACGGAGGGAAACATCTGAGCCGAGCTGGAAACGGGCCTGAAGCAGCAGCCGACGTGTGTGTGTGTGTGAGTGTGGACGTCTTCCTCCAGGCTCCGTACCTGCGCTGCGGGACTGATCAGACGCTCCTTCATCTCTGCTTTTGTTTCAATCCTTTCTTCTTCCTTTGTGTCAAATCCTGTGTCGCTCCCCTCTTGGCCTGACCTAAAACCCCAACTCTGGCCTATTGTCCCAGAAGCTACACACTGACACACACACACACACACACACACACACACACACACACACACACACACACACACACACACACACACACACACACACACACACACACACACACACACACACACACACTCGCAGCCTGCTCCATTGTCCTGCCTCTGCTGGCCTAAGTCCTAATGCTGCGTTGGACTCCTGCCCATGTAAACAAGCTCCCCGTCCGTCTTTCTGCCCGTCCGTCTGTCTCTCCGCTCGTCCTTTGTATCCATTCATGTCACTATGATCACTCTTTTCACTTCATTATGCCGCTCTCCATCTCTCCGGCCTCCTCTGCCTCCCTTCATGCCGTTGTGCTCTCTAAGCTGGGCTGAGCAATTAGTTAATGCACCCTCCACCCCAGGGGTGACTCTGGCACAGACGGCTTCTCGTCTGTGCCTGGAAGTGAGTGTGGCTCTGGCCCTCATCTCAGCGCGCTCCACGTAGTAGCCGGGGTTCCAGCAAACAGCCTTTTAATTACCGCGTTTCGGAGCATCCGGACTGACTGTTATAAAACACGGTTTGTTTATTTTTGGCTGTTGCAAGAAGCATCAGCATGTCTTTAAATGCATTCATGCTCTGTCGTCATCTGTTAAAGGCAAGTGTTGTGTAAACAGCTGAGGCTTTTTCTCTGAATCAGGGATTAAATGCAGCTTCAAGCAGAATTTATAAAAAGATTGTGAAAATATTATGTACATAAACAGCTCTTTAACTCAATATACTTAGCACATGTTACTTTCTGCATCTACACTGAACACGAGCTACTGCTGCTCCATCTGTAGCTACTCATAGAAACAAAAAATAAAAATAACGTCCTTATAATCATTTTAATCATTCAAGTTTCATCTTAAATCTCATTATTACACTCATATCTTTTTTTAATCCTCCTTAAAAGGTCTCCTTAACATCAGAAAGACTTGAGACTGAAGAGCAAAGGCAGATGGTTGATGATGCGCAGTGACATATGAAGAAGCCGCTGAATGTCAGGTGTTGGGGCAGGTTTGATCAGACAGGAGGAGCAACATGGTGAAGATGAGAGAGGGAAAAACCAGAAGAAAACACCACTGTGTCCTGAAGCACATCATTCCACTTCGTTCACATTCACGTCAGTGCAAAAATAGGTTCACGCATGTGGTTGTTTACTTCATCTGTTTCCTCGCTTTGAAGGCTTGGGTCGGTGGAAAAGGGCAGGCGGGCGCGTAGCCGGACGCCTCAGTGTGGCTCCAAAGGCCCTGATGGACGCCCAGCGTGCACATCCACAGAGCAACAACAAAGGGGGCCGGTGCGTCACCAGCGCAGCGGGAACATTGCTCTGTGTGCGCGATTGAAGCAGTTCAATATTAGTACTGCAGGCGCTGATAACTGCACACGTGACGGCGAAGGTTGGTTTATTGCACGGATGCTGGCGTTTAGCCCACGTTGGTGCTCGGGCCCTGCACACTGTGGGTGGCCAGGTCACGTAGGGCGACACCGGCCCCGTCTCCTCGAGATATGATGCGACCGGGCACCGCCAGCAGGACAGAAGGCCAGACCTTTTCACCTCCCCCGCCCTCCCTCCTCCTCACCCCGTCCCCATAATGCTTACTGGGCAGCGCTATCCTGGTCTGGGTTCCAGCCCCCCCAGCCGTGCAATTACATTTGTGCAGAGGCGGTAGACAAGGAGGGAGTAATATCTACGCGTTTTGTTGTTGTGTTGTTCCCCATAGAGAGATGACCCACTTCCACGCAGGCTGTGCATCTGTCTGAGCGAGTAGGACGGCTGTGGTGTGCTCTCCTTAGCTCAGACACCGCCTGTCTCTTTGTGTTTGGGCTGCTCGTGTGGCCCACCGCGCTCGCGTGCGTGCCTACCTGTGTGTGTGTGTGTGTGTGTGTGTGTGTGTGTGTGTGTGTGTGTGTGTGTTTCCTCCACCTGATGGAGACGGAGCAGCAACCTGAGGCCTGCTGGCCCAGCGTCCTCAGACTGTCCAACAGGCCGCCATATGGGCTCCGATGGACACAGCACATAAACTAGGGGAGAATGAACAGTCTAAAGGCCGGCAGCACTCACCAAAGCGGTGGACAGCCCCCCACCCCCCACAGCCCATCCCTGAGAAACGCATTTCAGGTGCACGGCCTTTGTTCCACGGGCGGCGGCGTCCGTGATGGAATGGTTGCATCTCCCGGTGATGTATTTCATCAGCTGCAGCTGTGCTGGAAATGAGGGGCTGTCAAGTCGCCAAGTAGCTCCTTTATCAGCATTAGAGGGACAGCCAGAAGTGGTGGTGGTGGTGGTGGTGGGGGGGGCTGCTCGTCTATTGTAGCTCAGGTGTGAGGGCAGTTCCTCTCACCCTGGTCTCAACGGCACCATGAGGGTGGGAGGTGTCAATGACTGTAGAGATGAAGCAGCCTCCAGCACATCTGTGCCAACGCATGGAGTAACAGTGTGATTTGAGGACCGAGGAGCGGATCTCTGTACCTGAGGCCGCGTGTGCCTGAGCTGCGTTTCTCGCCGCTGCTGCAGTGCGTTTGCTCGAGCGTCATTCGAGGCGCAATCGTGACATAAGAACGCACTAAATTGCACACAGCCACCCACAAAGCACAGGTCTGCGCGGGGATGAGTCACCGAGGATCGGCAGGAGAGCTGTTTACATAAGTCCTTTGGAGCGGGAGGCTCGGCTGGAGCCCGCGCTTACGTAACGCCGAGCGCCGGAGCTGCGGCTCCGCGCCGCAAATAACAGCCACGCTTCCCACAGACGGCGGCGCTCCGACGCCGCGCAGGCGTTTGTCAGGATGGGGGATCAGGGATGGCGCCGGCGGCCATTTTGCCACCGCCGCCGTGTTAATTGCGTTAATTGGCGGCCGTGAGCGCCGGCGCGGCCTGCGCTGCGTCTCTGGCAGCGCGGCGGTTTCAGGACGTTGCATCATGCTGCTGCCGACGCCTCGCTCTGGTCTTATCTCCGCTCTCTTTGCGAGCCTGCGACTGAATCGCTCCACACACTCAGCGGCCGCCGCGCTGGTAGATTATATCAGCACTTAACGGCCCTCGCTGCCTTCAGGCTAATTGAAAAATAACATGCGTGTTTTGTGCCAAGCGACTCCAGGGAATGAGTCCAGGCTGGAATCAAACGGGGGCTGTATTAATATTTTTATTTTCCTGCCTGTTGCGGTGGCTTGTTGTTCTTTTCTCTCTCCTAAATCCTCTCACCACAACCAGCTGAGGCTGATGACCGGGTTCACCGGATGCTGACAGAGGCCCTGAGAGCAAAGACTGCTCCAAAGCGCTGGGTGCCCTCCGCTGGAGTGGTGTTTAGACAGAGTGGCTGCATTATTCATGCTCAGGCAGTGGCCTCCAGCTCAGTCCTTATGCTGCGTCGCATCATAGCCGGCTCGAGTGGCCATAATCAAGACACACACGAGCTCTCGTCTCCAACGGCAGCACGAGTCGGGTCCACCGGGCCGCTCCCCTGCCTCCACCTCACACACGCTCAGAAAAGCTCCAGTCTCCAGCTCAGCAACCCTCGCGCCAGCGCCCCCGCCCCACTTCCCCTCGTTCAGCTTTCAAAGGCTGACGCGCCACTGAGCTCGCGCTAGCGTCTTTTATCGGCGTCTCACAGCGGCGCGGGACAAAGGCCCGGCCCAAATGCCACACTCAGGCCGGCGCGTGAAAACAGCCTGACGTTCAATCATTCATGCTCAAAAGGCCAGATACAGTAGAGGAGAGGCAGACAAGGAGGATGGGAGCGCGGGGGAGGAGGGGGAGGAGGGGGAGGACAGCGTTTGGTAATTGATAACGCTGAATCCCCAGATGAGGACGCAGGAGGCTCGGCTGCAGACGCCCAGGAGGATCCAGAATCCTCGGTGGCACATGATTCTTTATTTGTCCTCACTAGAAACAGGCCTCCATTTAAATATCAGCATCCCTAAGTATGCGGCATCTTAAAGGCTTAAAGGGCAAAGGTCACGTAGCCGTCAGGTCTTACAGTCAATCTACTCGGTGAGTGCAGGCACGGTCTGTGTGTGTGTGTAATAGAGTGTGCGTTAATCCTATATCTGTGTCTACTTATCTGTCTCTGCTGTCTGATCCCTGACTCCCCACACATCTAATCTGAGCATCCTCCTGCCACCAAACACCAAATACTGTTCATGCGTCTGTATGTTTAATGAGTCTGTATCAGCCTGTTAATAGCTGGGGTTCTTTTAAAAGCAAGGCAACAAGAGGCCGGTCCAGCTGTTGTTCAAACATCTGCCGGACCACAGGCTCACTCCTCATTTCCATGTTCATGCTTCACAAACTTCTCTCTCTCTCTTTTTTTCGCCGCTCCCTTGCAGAGTTTATTTACAATTCCTATTTAAGTTGGGGAGATGGACGTCGCCCTGCTTCTCCCTAATTACAAGTCGAGGGGGGGATATTACGAATAAATGCGGGACACAAAATCAATCGAGCTTTGATCAGGCCGCTGCTCCAGCCCAGCGAATGCTAATGTTGCACCACTTGCCAGCGCGCTACCATGGAAACCAAAGGGCATCCGAAGGTCGCCTCACTTCAAGAAAGCACTAATAAATGCATGCAGCGGGCTGTAGTAGGCCCACCTGGAGATGAAAGCAGGCAGAGAGGGGAGGTGATGGAGACTGGGGGGGGCTGTGGCAGATGGATGCAGTACGCTCATTCGCACAATGCCCTGAGAGGCTCGCAGCCTCCCACACTGGGGGTTTGTGGATTCAGTGAGCGCGTCCGGGAAGACAATCCCATCTTTAGCCCCACTGCACCCACACCTCCGCTCATCCTCTGTCTGGAGCGAAAGAAGATTTGAATATTTTCAACTCAGCACGCCGGGATTTGGCTTCTTAATCCACGCTGCCCGTGGCAGGAAAGCTGGAGAGATCCCGAATCAGCCGGCGGAGCTAAATGTAAGACTGCATCCGAATGAGGGTCAGAACCAGCCGCACAATATGGGAGGAAACCAGCAAAGAGCTGCGGCCTCTTACGCACAACTTACAGGTCGGACATTTTGTCCCCTTCTGTCTCCGTCACCATGAATATTGAAGAGAGAGAAGCACTCTGCCCATTCAATACACTAGAAATTTACAGTGGCACATGCACTTTATGAAGATGTATCGGTGGCTGTCACGTGTGTGTGTGTGTGTGTGTGTGTGTGTGTGTGCGCGCTCTTATGAGGCTCATAGGTGCTTTACATGCACACACGTCAGAGCAGTGAATCAATCTACCTGCATTGTGTCAAGTATAAATGTGACGTCAAATTAAAATGGATCTGACCCTGAGGTCCACTGTTCCAGCGCTGCCTCTTGCACGTCCTTGACTGAAATGCTTCAGTAAATCACAGCAGCGCATTCAGAGAACGAGGAAAAGACCCGACGCCTGTTTTCTAGAACTGTTACCGTACAAACACTCTGCTACAGAACAATTATTTATTTATTTATTTAAAATTTACAGCACCCAGGCTCTAAATCTCACCTAAAGCCTGTTGTCCTCCCGGTCCTGTCTGTGGATTCTCCCACAGCCCCCATGACACCAACCGTCTTTAATTACTAATGAATTTGTCTCCGCGTCTGTCTGGCCTCATCCTCCCAGCTCTGCTGCGTGAGACAAGGACAGGCGAGGACGACGGGATCCAGTGGTCTGCGCGGGGATTTCATCATGGCTCCGTTCCAGGGGAATGGAAGCGGCAGCAAACAAGGGCTTAGACAAGGACAAACAACCCGACAGGCCGCGTTGGAGACTTTCACCGTATCATCTGGAGGGGCTGCTGTGGCGTTTGGGCCGTGCGCCGGTCGCGTGGGTCCCTGGACTCGGCCCCCTTTACTAATGTATGCCCGTCTGCAGCCTCCCCCACCTCAGAGTCACACACGCGCGCACGCCGAAACGAGGTCAGATGGTGTCATGAGCGTCTCCCACCGCCGGCGCGTCTGACATCCATTGGAGTTCGGTCATGGGCATCAGTGTCTGTGCTGGAGAGGTCACCGCCGGGGCACGGGTGTTTACGGCAGCGCCGCGTCCCATTGGCTGCTCGCACGTGACGAGGACCAGACCCCCTGCGGACTCGCGCCAGTGCATCAGACAGCCCACACATGCACCATTATCCCCCGAGCTCGCTGCTGTGCAGAGCACTTTGCTGCTCCGGCTGGACACGAGTGTGACATTCTCAGCGAGCTGACAGATGTAGGCCACGACGGGGGCAAGAGACTGCACAGGCTGCGATGCCATGAGGCCTTTGCATCATTCTCCTGAATTTATTCATCAATTAGCATTTGGGTTTTAAAACCTACCTGTTGCTTCTATTTAAACATGAGTTTAAATAAAATATTCACATTTTACCTGAAACTCGAGCACATGGACGTGTCCCGGGCATCGAGGGCAGCAACGCACGGGTGCGTGAAGAAGAAGCGGGCGTGAATAATCTAGTTTGGAAACCAAAGCAGCGTCATCATTATACAGTATCTGGGCAGAGCATGTACGCGCAGAATCAGGCGCTAATCGCGTGACGCTGTGTCCCTGCACCTCGCGGGACGCGGGCAGCAGCGGAATAACCCCATCTGCTCAGCGGCGCGGACGGAGGGCGCGTCCGCCCGCGCTGCGCCCGATAATGAGGATTGTGTCGCTGCTCCGTGTCTGCGACGGGTGCAGGCGTGCAGGAGGAGAAGGAGCACGCGTGGATGTGTGGCTCAGACGTGTCTCCTGGCAACAGTGGGATGGAGGCGACGGCGGCCTCTGACGTCCGAGGTGCCGTATATAAATTCACATTTGGACGAAACGTGTTTCCAATCAATTACCAAGGGAAATGGATCCCTGCACACGTGTATTAGAACAGTGCAAGGTCAAGGTCTGTTTGAAAGTCATTGCTGCCTGTAAATTATTGAATGCACCTCCCACATTCGCTCGTCTCATCCATACATGGAAACCTTCCTCTACCCATGAATATATTCCATTACTGCCACCTTCCCCCAGCTCAGGACTGCAAATCACCATGCGTCCTAGGAGCCCCAAGAAATAATAAATAATAGAAAGAAGAAAAATATAAAATATAAAATACACATAGCAGCAACAAATTTCATCAACGTTGGCCAGTTTCGGTTGTTTCTCACCCACTTCCCAAACGTGACAGCAGCACTGTCAGCGTGAGCACACGCGCTTTTTCATTTTCACCTCTGAAGGAGAGCAGTCGTCGTGGTAACGCTACTTAAACACTGCCGTTGCCTGGACGCCCACCACCCACAGGGCAGCCGAGCCAGAGCCTCAGCAAGAAAAATGTCCCCCGGAAAACGACGCCCGGTCCCAGTAAGGGTTACTGGGACCAGTAAGTGTTACTGGGACCAGGCTGTTTGGAGAAGAAATGGCAGAAACGTGAATTGGCACAGGAACACATACATAAGCATACGTCTTCAGGTTCAGTTGGACCTGTTGAATGGGATTTTGAGATTCAAGGCCGCTGAGTCAGCGAAAGGCCGACTCGTCCAGAGGTTTCCAACGCTCTGCTCGGGGCATCGTTCCCTGGAGTCCGATGTGATTTAGCCGTTAACTGCCTCGGTTTCTTCACCTGGCTGATCCAGTTTGCCGCCTGGCACTCGTTCATTGTCACCTAAGTTGACATTAAGTGTCCTTCCTGGAACTCTGACTCAGTTTTCTCAGAGGGACGACAAGTGATGTCACCTTATATTAACGCTACACCAGGCACGTGCCCAAGCTCAAACTCAGCTACATATCGGTCCCTCTGGGCGTCATGAGACTCTGCAGCAAATGATGAGGGTACATAGAATTAAAACATTATCAAACATCCTGAAGGATTATGTTTATGAGCCAAATGCGCCCCATAATCCCACAGCCTTCTAGTCTCTGTGGGGGAACGGTGGAGGCAGTAACTCAAAACGACACTTGCACCGTTGCCATAGTAGCTGTGCTCTCAAGGTCAAAGCTCTGACCTCTGACACGGATCAGTGGAGGCTGCTGCAGAGGTGTAAATGAACTTTTGCACTGTGTGACTGTGACTGTGACTGCGGGGCCGCGGGAGAGAGGATGAAGGAAGGAGATCAGGAGCTGGGGCGCCTCAGGAGGAGGGGGATCGAGGAAGGCGATAATAAGTCCGGAGGCGGTGAGTGACAAGCCAAATGAGGACGAGCCGGCAGAAGTGGATGCTTTAATGGCTGGAGGTCATGGGTGGCGAAACAAAACGCGACCAACAGGCGAAAAGTGGGGCAGCGAGAGGCTGAAGGGACTTTAAAGCGGAGGGAAGGTGAGGAGGGGGGGGGGCACCAAATCCTCAGGATTAGTTCCACACATTCTTGGCACCGGTCCTCGGTGGCACTGCAGGCTGGCGAGGGGAAGGCATTAGCACGCGCCGGTGCGGCGGGAGGCGTCGCGCCGTGCGTCTGCGCCCGTTTTCCTCCGCGGAGCTTCGTCACGCGGCCGCCGGAGAACCTCGAGGCCCCGGGTTGCGTTAAACTGCAAATATGACTTCACTCACGCCACAAGTTCTTGTTTCCTGTTTGCACCCATTCTCAGCACACAATATGAGACTTGTGGCTTCACACTGTGTCAGTCGTCGCTGCCGACGGTGGAACGCGTCGAGTTCTCGGCTTCGCGGCCCTGATGTGAGGGAATTGGCAGCTGCTGCACCTGTTCCACGGTTCTACCTCTAACCCTGAGCTCCGTCCTGCTGCTACAAGCAGCTTCACGCATTGAGCAAGACAGAGGTTGAACGCCACAGCGTATTATGGTCTGTTGAACAATGGGCCTCCGCCGCACAGACAGACAGTTTCCATCAGAACCTCAAGGCAGCGGAAACAATGTCAGCGTTGTGCTGGAGTGAATTAAGATGGCTTCATGAAACCAGCTAAACACACGCTGTCATCTCAGGAATGTCCAAGCGTGAATGAAAGGTATCGTAGGCACGAGGAAAGAGGACGGGCCTTCCCCGTTGACCTTAAACTTATGTCGACGCACATAAACAAAGGTTTTCATGCAGCCTCGGCTCGTCCCATGAAGCCGATGGGCGGAAATGCAGAGTGTAGTGAGCGTCTCATCCATCCCCGCGGTGTCAGCGCTTCCTCCTTTGTTCGCCAACGTGTCAGTCTGAGTCATGTCTGGGATGTTTGTGTAAACCAGTCCATCTACTGTAAGTGTTTGCTTCTGTTTTCATTTTTTAATTACAGGGTCTCCAGAGCCCAGCGTGACCTCTGACCTCACACCCCTACCACATGTTGACCCATTATAAAGCGGGTCGGTTTAGAACAGCCACTGGTGCTGAGTGGGGCACATGCTCATGAGGCCCGGGGTGAGGTGGGGTGAGGTGGGGTGAGGAGGGGTGAGGAGGTCCATGGCTCTTTAAGGTGGTGATCCTGCTCACGCTACCATGGCAACGGCCCGGCAACAGTTACGCAACAGCCGGTGGAGCTCCCACCGAGGCTTTCGAGCTCACAGGAAGTCGGCTGCGTTTGGCTTCGCTCTCAGCCCGGACCTTTTCCTTAATTACATCAGTGCAGCACAGCCCCACAACCGCTCTTTGTCACGTGAAGCTGCAGCGCTGACATTTCTCCACGCAATGCTTTCCCTTCTCCCTCAGTATGAAATATTTACGGACGGACAGATGCGCTCTGACACGAGGCGGCCTGTCGCTGGCGGCTGCGGGCGGGCAGCGAGGTCAGGGCGGCTGCGAGCGGCCGCTGTGTGATGACCTCCCATCACTCAGCGTTTGTTCATAAGCGCCGTCATCGGGCTCATTATCCTGCTTTTATTCAGCTCTGCGTGTGTGTGCGTGCGTGCGTGTGTGTTTCCTTGCACTAAACATGCCAGGATCTCTTTGTGGATTCCAGATGTCATGGCAACAGCGTGACAGCAGCCTGGAGCCCACGCGATCATCGTCACCGATGAGGTAAATACGCTGCACCGAGTAAAGATGTCAGCACACGCGCTGTCCTTTAGCTCCACCAAACAAACAATCTGGCTGTCTGACACGCAGACACTTGCACAATCGATGCACCGTTTTATTTTTGGTCCCGGGTTGAGACATCGCGGTGACAGGAAGTGAAGCAAACGCTGCAGCGCGTTTGTTTTTCAGGGGTTTCAACGTGCGCCGGGCGCAGAGACAGGAGTAGAGCGACAGGAGGCCGACATAAAAGCCGCGCGGATCCCTCCATGCATTATTGAGCACGCTAAAAGCTCCCACTTGTGAAACAACAGTTCGTCACCTGAGGTGTTTCATTTCTTCCAAGGGCAGAATGCTTGCACTGCTAATATATTAAACAAGCTTGTGGAATGGAGGCTGGTCGCGTCGGAGAGCGAGGCTCAGGTGGATTCAGACCGACGGCCGCCGGGACCGGGGGCCGCTAGCGGAGCGCCGCACGTAGGAGGCAGCGGCTGATGAACCCACGGCTGCAAAGGTCGCGCTTCAAAAGCAAATGTCACTTGGCTGCGTGCAAAAATGAAAAAAAGCCCCCTTCCTGGACGCGATCCAGGCTTAAAGTGCTTAGACTGAGACCCACACACGGACAGCTGGCGGTGAACTGTGGAACGCGGCCCACTGCCGCTCCTCGGGCCGCCTGGCCCCGATCCAGCAGGACGGAGAGCAGCTCGGGGCCTGTGGGTGAGGAGGCAGGAAGAGTTCATCAGGTCAGCGGTGCAGGAAAGACACATGGAGACCAGGTCCCGTAACCTGAAGGAAAGAACACCTGCACGGGACGACACGGGAGCGATGAGGGTTTAAGTAGGAGGAGCCTTCAACAACTGCAGCCTCCGTAAGATTTAAAGGTAACTACATTCGTTTCTCTTAGTTTTATCTCACTGGACATATCTGGGAAGAGATTTATGCGTTTTAAGGAGGAATCTGAGCAAAGGGAATCCAACTCGGGCCTGGAGTCTTATCAGCACTGAGCTGTGTGGGAAGCAGGCAGCGACGTCCGAGGAGCGAGGTTATGAAACGGTGAGTGGGCCGTTCGAAGGCACGACCAGGACGGGGGGCGACGAGAGGACGGACGGGCCTGTGAGCCAATGAGAGGCCTCCTGCTGCCACGCAGCCCGCCTCCGGCGCCCATGAGCGCTTCTCACGCCGTCAGACACGCAAACACTTAGTCACTGCTTCTCACTTTGAGAAATAGTTCTTCTTCGCCTCCTTCTTTGTCTCCGTCTTCTTCACGATGAAGAAGACTGTTCCAGCATTTAGTCAGTGACGCCTGCCAGCGTTTATCTGTCACTGCAGCTCTTTGTTCGCTGTTCATCACTAGTACAGTCATTGCAATGATGCGCACACACACACACACACACACACACACACACACACACACACACACACACACACACACACACGGTGTGTTTACCGAAGGTGGGTGACGTGTGGAACAACAGAAGCCGAACCCGTGACCTGGACGAGAAAGGTGCGTTTGCATTAGATAGCGACAGCAGCTATTGGACGGATCCAACCTCACTGGTGCAGTGTCACGTCGTTCCTACGAACGCTCCTCATCCTCATTCCTCGCTCGCCAGCATGTTTTCCACCCTCCTCTCTCCCACACACACACTCTCCCCTTGGACGGCGGCTCCAAGCTGCTCGTCTCTGCTCCGTGATCCATGTCGGTCCCGTTCACGCAGCCACATACGCTGCACGCGCCCACGCATTGTTTACTGCCCGATCTCCGTACTTTGCATATGCAAATAGCTCCCAAAGGCGTTTTTTTCTGTTTTTTTCCCCTGTGGCAAATTATTCACTAAGAAACCACAGATGAAAGCTGAAATCACACAAACAGTTACCAAATCTCTCCACGTATACTGTACGTTCAGATAATTCCACTTTAAGAGGATTTTTTCCCACAATGTCACATCAAATAATCCTTCGGAGGAATTTACGCATTATAAATGAATTCCCTGCATGTTTTTAAGTGAAACACTAGGTTGGTGTGTCGTCCTGAGACGCCGCACGAAGCACAATTTACAGCATGTGACCCATTTAGATTCCTGCGCTTTATGACTTTCCTGGCACTGTGACACAGTTGTGCACACAGAGGTTAATGGAAAACACTAACAGGTTCTTTTCTTCTAACCCTGGAAGCAGAGGAATAAAGCAGAGGTTTAGCTTAAGTTACCTGATCAGTCCAGTATGTTTCCCACATATTGATTTTTCAAACAGAGAGATCTCTTTTCTGAATACTTATTTCTGTGGCGTTTCCTCTGAGAAAGAGGTAAAAATAGAAACTTTCATCTCGATATCAAAGCGTGGAGCGATCCTAAGTGCATTCATAAATTACCCTGAAAGCAACGTGCACCATCCCAACAGTGTTAACGCTGCTCGAAAAGTCGGAGACAAAAAAAATTTAAATCTCCGGCTTCTGGGAGGGAGCGTTCGCCTTGATCACAGTCGGTTTCCACAAATCACACGCAAGTTTTAACTCTGACAGTAATTGGCTGCGATTTGCTCCGCAGCCGGCTGGTAAACAAGGTCTTCTCTGAGGGGAGGGAGGCCGGACATGCACATACATAAATACGCAGCCACTCACAGGGGCTACATTTGTTCTCATTAGGATCTGCATTAGTTCCCATCCAGGAGGCCACTTATCCTACTGCTCCTCAGAATCACAGGAGGTTCTCTTGCATTAATTAAAAAAAGGAGAATTTACTGTACAACCACGTTTCCACACACTGCTTGTTATTGTCAATGTGCCCAATTATAGAAAAATACACTGCAGACAGGAAGCTTTAGACTAAAGGGGAGACTTCAGAGAGCCTATTTATTAAGATGTTGATTAGGCCATACTTCCTTATACCAAGCCACTCATCATGTACTTTTACAATTCTATTCACTTTTATTTTCTGCACAGCTGGAAGAAAATGAGAGATGCATGCGAAGAGACCACATCAGAGATCAGCGCAGAGATCAGTTGCTGAACCATCTGCTGATAATATGGTTTTCATCGACATAAGATGGGCTCGCAATCTGGAGCTCCAAACACACACACACACGTGCACGCACACGCACATGCGCAGACACACACACACACACGCACGCACACACACACACACACACACACACACACAGAGGTATAGATTTACAGCAGCGCATGCGGACACACGCTGAACCAAAACCATCTGCGAGAGCTTTGAGTCGAGAAACAAGAAACGCCATGGTTGCCGTGGCAACGCGCTCCCATGCAACAATCAAAACAAATCTGCATTTGAGCGGTGCCATGTTGTTCTCAATTCTGCTACATAAGAGGAAATCTGTCTAAATGCTTTGTTTGTTGTCTAAAATCTGCACGCTCAGTTAATCTGGGGGAGCGACGGATGTAATCGCCGTTGTCAGGAAAACACCTAAACGCCCCGCGGCTGCTCAGGTTTGGGCTTTGTTGTTGACCTCGTGGGTTTCATTTAATCTAGTCTAATTTCCAAATATGCAGAGATGGTGGACGGAGCAGACGATCTAATCCAGGGCTGGACTGTGGATTAGGCTGGGATTGTCTGGGCAGCGCAGTGGGAGCAGATTGAAGCTGCTTTCTTACATTATGCAGGGAGCTCATTGATCCGAGCAGTGATTGGTTTGTTTGGACAGACTCCCTCTTGTTCCACAGTGAGGGTGGTTGGTGTCTGTGCCCTGTGGATGAACCCCAAGGGTCGCTTAAACCAACCAAACAAACAACTCATTTATATAAAAGCTGAGCTATAAGGACATTATAACCATATATTATACCATTTCTAGTAGGATGTTTGGATCAATACAAAGAGCTCAATACAAAGAGCTCACACTTAAAATGCATCTGACCCCACGTTAAAAACTCAACTTCACAATTTAAATACTTGATGGAGTTTGGGCCCCCCACCTGAGTTAGGAACTGTGGTCTCATCATCCGGACTTCTTACACGCCCTTCCAAACCTTAGATTCCTGCCTTTCTGGTGATATAATCCATCTCCAGCAACAACAACAACAACACAGTCATCAAAACCTCAAAAAACAAAAACAACAAAACAGAAACTTTCCATCACTTACTTTTGACGACTGTCTAAACCATCAACTCAATGGCGTCTGTAGGTTGAAACAGGTCAGATTTTGAACCTCTTGGGTCACAGGGCCTAGGTGGATGGGGGGGGGGGGTTATTATATTAGAAATAAGTGCCATATATTGTGCCATATATTGTTTTTAATGCAATTTCATGTATTTCTTCATATATAAATACATTTGGCTTCATTTTTTGAATCCCTTTTGCCTTTCACCCCATTCTACCACACACCAGGGTGAGACGAGGAAGAAGAATATTTCTCTCTCTGTATTTCCCATTTAGATCCACAGTGAATCTGACAGCTATGGCGAAAACCACAGTGTTACCTGTCCAAAGAGCCCAACCATTTACATACACTTCAAAGGGTCGAAGTGCAGCTTTCATTTAAATTTCTATGGACCTGTGTTTTCATGTCCCCGCATTTACATGGAGTAAGCAGACAGGGACTCCAGCCGCCGCCCTGCAGCCAGAGGCTTCATTAGTCAGCAACCAGAAGCTGACAGGTGACGGCTTTGCAAGCCCGAGTGTGGAAATGACAGACGAGCTCCCCCATAAATCTGCCAGGCCTGCGGGGCCACGAGCGCCGCTCCAACATGTCGAGTCTCAACGCGGGGTCACACTCAAATGAGCGGTTTACAACAAGGAGAGTTTTGTTTTGCTTTTTGTTGTGTTGTGTGGCGCTAATCTAGGCCACTGGCAGCTGCTGCGCTAGCTTCACTGACTCACCTGCAGCACCGAGTGTCTGGTGCGACCGTGCGCGTGCGTGTGCGCGTCTCCGTCGACCTCCGGGGGAGAGAGGAGCCGAGCGATCTCAGAGAGATCCGTGCACTCGTTTGATTGTGTAATTACGGGATGCGCCCACCCACCGGTCTGCAGCGCGCACGCGCGCGCGCGCACACACAGGGGACGCACGGAGGTGGGACACCCGAGGAGAACTCGGAGCCTTGTTTATAGCACCGCAGCTGACCCGAGCATTTTCTCTCTCATCCACCGACCGCGTGCGTCACCGCCACCGTAAAACAAACGCTCATTATCCCCGAGAGATGCGAGTCAAATCCCCCCGTAAGCCGTCGCGGAGCCCTGGAAACACAGGTTCTGCAGCGGCCTGTCTCGGCCTGCCGAACACAACGCACGCGGCGACGAGCCGCTCGAGGAAATCCCAAGAAATGTTGCTGTTGACGCACACGCACGTCCGTGTTGTGCCTACACTTAAATGTCACCGGTGTATTGTCAAAACCGAGGATGTGAAGAACAATAATAATGGGAGGTGGTAGTTTGTTGTGTGGCCTCGCCTCGACCAGAGGCCGATGGGCGATGCTTAAAAGTTATTGGAACAAGGCGCTGGAGTTTGACAAAGTCAGGATTCGACATACATCAGAAACTTTTCATCTAAATCGGCCCGAAATTAGGTTCAAACTTGTGAAAGTGCTCCACGCTAAGCGCGACTCGTCCGAGCGCTCACATTGAGCCGGGAAACATGAGCCGCAGCCTCTTTTCTCTTTTCTCCCCGCGTGTGTTTTCCTCCAGCAAACTTTCTCACAGTCCTCCGTGTTCTCTCGCTCCCCGTCGTGTGCCGCTCCCCCGTTCACTTCCTCCTCGCGCGGCCCTGAGCGATTGGATGTCGGAGGTGGAAACTCGGCCAATGGGAGGGCAGTTGCCAGGCAGTCTGGGCATTGTTCGGAGGCAGCTGGAGGCGCGCACAGCTGTTCCATTGAAAAGCAGCCGGACAAAATAACACGGGGCCCCTCGTCGTGTGCGCGCACGGGCGCGAGGGCACACAAAGGCGCCGAGCGGTGAGAAGTTTCCTGCGCTCGCTCATCTTATCTTGTTTTCGAAAGTCTGTCTGGGCTGAGGGCTCCTCGAGCAGGATCCACACCGCGTTTGTGGCGAAAACACCGCCGATAAGGGCAGTAAAAGCCTCCAACGGCGAAACTGTTGTTGGGGAAACAAAGCAAAACAAAGCTGAAAGGTGCTAAAATGGGCTACAAAACAGAGGATACCCGCAGAGCTAGCTTTGCAACCCTCATTGGTCCTCAATGAAGGAGGAAGGGAAGAACTCACACACACACACACACACACACACACACACACACACACACACACACACACACACACACTCACACTCAGATCAATCAAGTGTGTGTGAATACAGTGAACCCACAGCATTTATACACCAGGTGTTGCAGATGTTTGTCGAAGCGAAGGCAGGGCCAGACGCCATACGCTGATAACATCAGCGACGCCATCATCCTCATGGGCCGAACGGAGACGTCATGGAGCGCGTGAGTCACTCGGCAGCGACAATGGGGCAATTTACGGGACAAAAGGAGCCACGGCGCTTGAGCGTCGCTGCAGCTTCAGGAGCTAAATGTCGAGATGAGAAGGCGATGGATCCGCCGTCTCGTCCGTGGGAAGCGTGAATGGTCGGGGCGTTGGTAAAAGCGTGTATAT
Organism: Betta splendens; assembly: GCF_900634795.4. Lineage (NCBI taxonomy): Eukaryota > Metazoa > Chordata > Actinopteri > Anabantiformes > Osphronemidae > Betta > Betta splendens. The sequence continues at coordinate 9,919,719 of NC_040889.2, forward strand.
ACAGTGAGGACGTGCGAGAGGTCGATGAGTGAGCCGGGATCCATTTTATGGATCAGACTTCTAATTGTGCAGCTGGGTGTTTCCAACGCAAACAGAAACGCCTCTCCTGTAGCTCCCTGTTTTGTCTGTGACCCGACCTTGTTGTGATCGGCCCGTTCTGACCTCGCCTGCGTGGGACCGAGCGACCCGTTTGCTCCGATAAGCTCGGCGAACGCTAGGAAACAAGTTGTTTTCCAGCGCGCGTCTTTTGTCTGCTCCTCCTCCATCCTCCCACCGACGCGAGGACCTAAAACAAAAACACAGCTTTAATTCAGTGGCGCTATTCTGGGCCGGGTTAAGACAACACTGGTACCGGGCGGTGTGAGGCCTCCCACTTAGAACTTCTGACCTCTGAAGCTAAAGCAATAACAGTACTCGGGTGTTCAAAGCCTCTGTCTGTTATTCCCTCCGTGCTTTGCTTCCACTGTTCAGTTTCCACTGTAGCTCATTCTGTCATTTTCTAATAAACATCCTGGATGTTCATTAACTTGCAGAAGTGCGGTCACTGTACCAGAACACAGTCTCCGCTCTGGGGCCGGTCCGTACCTTTGGAACTTGTGCGATCAATGTTTGTTCATTTTCACTTTAGCCTCACATGACTGACTCAATTATTTACTTATCAGTACATAACGCAGTCATTAGCGGAACTGGACAATCTGCAAATGGAAATGAGCAGCACCGACAAAGTCCAAACACCGGTGCTTCACGTCCTGAGAAGCAGCGCAAAAGGAGAACAACACAAGGTTTGCGTCCATTGTGTGCCGTCGTTCAGCGAGTCACGTCTCTGACGCTCTCAGCCAACCAATCGATGGCAGTCTGTGACCTTTGCCCTTTGCTCCCGTTCACCCCCTCTCCCACCGCCGCCGCTGCTACCGCCAGCAGACAGCTGGGATCGCGTGGGGGAGGGCGTCTCCTCCACAGCCGTGCTGTCACTCAAGATTATACCATAACATACATTTCAGACAAAAATATACGGCTGAAGACTCAAACCTCCCTCCACCCCATTGGCTGCTTATCCGCCCGACCAAAAACAAACAAATGATTTGGCTTTTAATACACTTTAATACACACAATCTCACTTTTTGCTTAGACACACACAAAAGGGTTGTTTTCTTATCACCAAGCTACTGAAAAAAATCATTTTTAAGGCTAAAGCCTCTAACAACATCTGTAACAGCAGCAAGGGTATAGACACTGGTTCTGTGACCTAGTTGGGAAAAAAATGATTATAGTTCAATCATATAAAGAGGTTTTCCTTCTATCTGGGGCTTTGCCAAAGCAGACACCAGCGCCCAGCGGCCGGGGTGACTGGCGGGCAGCTGCCGGGGCATCTGGATGCACCGGGGAACGATCACTCAACTGTGCCAGAGATTTGGCTACGAGGCGAAAGTCCAGACAGACAGATTTTATATCACCAGCTTTGTCTGCGAAAGGGATTTCTGCAGCGGCGCACGGCGAGGTACCGGCGCCCCATGAGGCCGGCGCTCCCGAGCAGGAGATTTGTGCCATTATTAGTGGTGGGAGCGGAGGACGTGGCCACTTTAAATACGTCTGAGTGACACAACCACAGCCCCAGTGTGTCTCTGCCATGATTGCAGCCTTCCACGCATCCTTTTCCCTATATTACGTCACCTCCAACAGGAAACAAGCTGCAACAGCTCAAGGTGAGACTCCGTGTGAGCCTCTACCTTTACTCCAAAATTCATATTCCCTCTCCAAATTGATTTGGGCCGAACTGAAATACAAAACCATAAAAATGCCCTCCGCTGTGTTTTCCTGTGCAATGTTATGCAATACATGCTGTCAGCGAGGCTGGTGCGGCTATTCGTGGGTGTGTGCTGCCTCCTGGTGGCTGCTCGAGGTACTACTTCAAATCCTGTCCGCTCATGACGGGCACTAGAGGCCAGAGTTTGACTCCAGCAAATGAAAAAAATGAACAACGGACTAGTTTCAATCCTAACACGCAATATTTCCTGATTCATTCTCATTTAATTTGATCGGCAGTTTATATTACTTTCTTCTACATAAAACAAGTGGCAAAAGCGATTTAAAGACCTAAGGAGTGGTGTGCATCAGCGCCTCCCAGACGCCCTGAAGCACGGCGGTGCATTAACATAAGGCTCAAAGGCCAAGCAGCACCTCGGTGGGACGCCCACGTCTCCCCTGAGCTACTGTAAAAACCAGGCGTCACCTCTGACCCTGCCGAGCGCTCCCGCCATTGATCCTCCAGATTCCTCCCACGTCGAGGGTACGTGTGAGAACTCCCTTCCCGGCGAAGGCATTTGAGAAGTCATCACCTGCGCTCGTCCGCGCTCGAGTGTGCGTGAGAAAAGCATCTGCAGACGCGGCGCCGAGGCCCCGCGCTGCCTTCAGGACGCTGCGTTCAGCCGGGAGGCAGCTGTGACGTAGGGAAGGAAGCCCTGCTCAGCTCAGGTAACGCGGAACGAAGCTTTTTGTACAAAAGGCCTTCATTTGTATGGATGGTGGATTGTGGCATGTTTACAATGGAGGACTTAAAGGTTCTCAACTTTGTGTCCTTCAGATAAGATGGAAGTTCTTCCACTGCTGCTCGTATTTTTCATAGTGTCTGGATATTCGTACAAATTACAGCCAAGTAAGTGGAACGTCGTTATTCACAATGTCATAACTCTGATGAAAACACTGTTGTTGTTCTCAACGTACATCTTTTAGCGGATGACAAATGTACAAACTGTGCTTATAGGACTGAGCTTCATGCAAAAAGCTGAGTTGGACACAGACCAACTCTCTGAGATGGAGAGTGCTTCATCAGCGATGGAGAGACAGGATGAAGGCAAAAGCGATTTAGTGCCTCTAGAGTCGAACCCTGAGGAGAGAGGAGATCTGACTCCGGAAATAAAGCTCCCGGGGAAACGTAAAACAGGAATCCATAGGAATGTGGAAGGACCCATGGAGAGAAAGGAAGAACGTGAGAACGTGAGCGAGGAAGGACTCACCGGGATCGAGAGAGTTGTCACAGAAGTTGTAACAGGGAGAGGACACAATAAAAACACAGTGCTAACACATACGTGGATACGAGATGATGCAAAGCATGACACTGCAATGAAAGTCAGGGGAAAGGACAAGCAGACAGTGAGGGAGGAGGAGACAGGAGAGCTCGTTGCTGGTATCAGTCTTCACAAAGAGACAGGAGGAGACACCCATGAGATTGAAAAGGTGCCAACTCGGGAAATTATTAAAGAAAGGGGCAAAAGTAATGAAGGACAGAGAAGAGCAGAGAGCGAAGCATCCCGTGATGAGGGTCCTGTTCTTGGCTCCTCTCCCCCTCCCCCCACAGCTGCTCCCCAGCTGCTCCCTTCTGCTGCAGCCTCAGTGGATCCCCTCACGGTGGCGCCGCAGAGAGAGCACTCAGTGTCAGCAGGAGACGTGATCCTCAACCCGCTGATAAACGCTGCACGGGCCGAGCCGCAGACCACACGCGCGGCACAGGACCCGGACGCCGACGTGCAACCAGAACAGAGCAGGTCTACACCAAAAGCAGAACCCGACCCGACGCCGAAGCCAAATGATTACACACTTTCTGCTAAAGCAGCTGAACTTAAAGCGACAACGTCCACAACGCAAAGCAAAGGACCTGGAAACAACGTGAATAAATCCCAGGAAAAGAGAAGGAATGAGATCAAAACACAGAAACCGTTGGAGAAGAAGAAGAAGAAGGTTGCCGTGGAAACCAGCTTTCATTACTTCACAGACAACTACTGCCCTCTAGAGTGTGCGTGTTACGGAAGGTAAGTTGTGACGGCGTTCTGGTCGTGGGGGTCCGTTTCCAGCGTCTCCTCACGCTCGTCCTTGGTCTTTTCCAGAGTGGTCCAGTGCTCCGACAAAGGGGTGGAGAGGGTTCCTTATGGGATCCCCTACAGCGCCCGCTACGTCCTCCTCATGAACAACCACATCCACAGCATCCAGCTGGACCTGCTCACTGACTACGTCTCCATGGAGTTCCTGGTGCTGAGCAACAACCAGCTCACGGACGGCGCCATAGAAGGGGCCTTCTACGGGGTCCCGGCCCTGAAGCGCCTGTACCTGGACCAGAACCTGCTGGAGAGCGTCCCCACCGACCTTCCGGCCTGTCTGGAGGAGATCCGCCTGGACCACAACCGGCTGCGCGCGATGTCGCCGGCCGCCTGGACCCGGAGCCCGGGCCTCCGGGTCCTGAGCCTCAGCAACAACAGCCTGGGCGACGGGCCGGAGCCGCTCCCCGACCGGGTCTGCGCACGCTGAACCTCAGCCACAACCGGCTGGCGTCGGTACCGCTGGGTTTGCCGCTGTCGGTCCGGGAGCTGTACCTCAGAGGGAACCGCATCCGGCGGTTCCGCGGGGGGGTGTTCGACGGGCCGTCGGAGCTGGCGGTGTTGGACGTGAGCGGGAACAGGCTGAGGGACAAGGGCCTCCTTCAGAGCTGCCTGGTCAACGCCACGCGCCTGGAAAGCATCAACCTGGAGGGGAACCGCCTGAGGCGCCTCCCGCGCCACCTCCCCCTCTCCCTTAAAACCCTCAATCTGGAGGGCAACCTCCAGCTTCCCCATTGACATGGGGAAGCTGGACGCGCAGGCCTTTAGGTGCTTACGCGGCTTCCAGGTGGTGCACTTCTACTGAGCTCAGGTCCAAACTCACGGGTTCAAAGGAGCCGTTTAGCTCCGTTCTGCTGGAGCAAAACATTTATGACAGGGTTAAATGTGAGCCTGCTGTTTTACCCTCCACCCACTAAAACACTGCAGAACAGCAAAGCTTCCATGTTCATTAGAAAGACTTACAATAGTAATCAGATGGGGACAATTTGTTTAATTTCTTGGCATTGTAAGTATTTGTAGGGTTTTTTCCTGCAGTTCCACCAGCAGATCAGAGAGATCTTCAGTTATTGGTGTAAATATTGTAAAACTTATCTCAATAAAGTTTCCCTTAATTATATTACAATGTCCACATTTTGTCTGATTCAATAAAGACCTCTTCCTTATTTCTTTTCATATCTTCTTATATTTATTGACATCTCAAACATGAAGAAATGGCTGAATAAACACAATTTATGACGTCATCAACGTCAGAAAAGCCCAGAATCCAGGTGAGTCCGACTGAGGAGCCCAGTTAAAATCAGTTTTAACGGTCTACCATACAAACGAGAAAAGACATAGCTTAACACTAGTGAGAAAAACTGTCCAGTGGTGTAAAGGTTTAACGCTGTGAATGTCCTTTCTATAGTCTTTATTTCTACGTTAATTACCCAACAAGCTGATTGGATTCACCTGGTCTCTCTGATTGTCGCGCACCTCCACCTCGCTACTTACGCTCGTGTGTGGTGTAGTTCACAAACTACCCTCTAGGTGGCGGCAGTGTATAGGACGCCGTTGACCTTCCGGTTTTGACGTGTAATATGAGATGCCAGCTCATTCTGCAGCTTGATTTTGTCTCAGGTCCAGTTGCCAGAGGAGAGACTGCAGAAACTATGCACAGCGAGCAGCGCTCAGGCAGACACAGACGTGAGTCATAGAAAGAGTTCCGACTGTGTTTATAAGGTCTTTAGCAACACTGGGAGAAAAGCACACGAGGTGTTTAACACGGTTTACCTTCGTTTTCCTCTCCGCTTGGCTCCTGGAAGACCACGGGGGAAAGGGGGGAGGGAAGGGGCTTTAGAAGAGGAGCGAAGGGGAGCGAGGGAGGGAGGGAGCCTGCAGGATGAATGCAGGCTCCGCGGGCTCAGTGCACGTCCAGCTCACCAGCACCTCCCTACAGTCCAGCAGGACCCTGACCCCGAACCAGCACCCGGCACAGCGCCTCTACCTGAGCGTGCTGCAGCCCCCCCCCCCCCTCTTTCCTTTAAAGTTCCCCTTTTGCAATCATGCACATTTCTCTGGATGTGTGTGCGTTTGTGTGTGTGTGTGTGTGTGTGTGTGTGTGTGTGTGTGTGTGTGTGTGTGTGTGTGTGTGTGTGTGTGTGTGTGTGTGTGTGTGTGTGTGTGTGTGTAGTCTCCCCGGAGCATGTGTGAGCCTGTGTGTCTGTGAGTAGTTGGGCAGATGGTTATTTGTGTACCTGGCTCCTGTGCTGGAGTCAGTCTGGTGCGGAGGCTGATCCCCAGTACGACTGCATTTACTGCCTCCTGTTCTGCTGCTGGGTTCTTGCAAATGTGCATTTTTATTTTTATTTTGGTTGAATCAGTCCGATGCACAAACCATCACGGCTCTTCTTCTGGCAGCGCGCGGAGAACAGGAAGAGCTGGACAGAAGTGACGGATCAGGACGCATCAGATCTGTCCATCTTCGACAGCCTTTACGAGTCTGACAGCGTGTAAACACAACTGGTTTGATTTAAGTGGCTTTTTAAAAGTTCACGAGCTGTGGGATGAATTTTATGGAAAACATACAAATGGGAAGTCGATACGTCCCAGTGACTCAGAGCGCATGATTTGTGGCGGCTCTCGCTTCACGTGGTAATTGAACGCAGTTGCAGCTGTGCTATGTATAGGGACGCTTGCCCATCTGTGTCGCACACACACACGCACGCACACACACGCCCACACACACACACACACAGAAAATTAAAACCTAAACTAAATCTCAGACACGTGTTCTAAGTCCCTGCGAAGGGTTAAACGGCTGCATCGGTCAGAGGGAGGTGGCACAGAAACAGGGGTGAGACAGTTTTGGGGGGGGAGAGGGAGGGGAGACGGGGAGGGAGGAGGGGATAGAGAGAGAAACCATGGGAGCCAGAGGGACCTCTAGACACGGCCCATCCCGACACTCGCCCGTTTGCGCCTCAGGACGTGCACATATGCGGAGCGCTGCCGCGCTGGGACTCCGCGCGCCCGCTCCGCTAATGCAAACATCCTCCACCCGCACAAGCGGCCCCGTTCACGCCGGCGCCGCTGCCGCGGGGCTCCAGCAGGGGGCCGCGGCTGCAGCGCTGCAACCCCAGAGGCGCTTACATCAGCCGTGGAGCTCGGCTCCGTCAGGCTGGGACGGGGCAGGGACTGGCGGCAGCACATCGATGCATGCGGCGATAGAGGTCAGGGCACGCGACATGAGGCCTCGCACTGCGTCTAACGCACCACGCGTGCTCCCAACAACTATCATCAAAGCGGCGATCAGGCAATAATTGACTGAGTCGGACACATGTGCGTCTGGTTTTACAACGAGACAAACACCGTCTTCGCTGTTCACCTTAGCATTAAATCACCTGATTACTGTTTTAGACAGTGGGAGAAAGGCTGGGACTTTATATTTGAGTATTAAGGCCAAAAGCCCTTGAGTCAGTTTGCGAGTCCTTATACTTTGCAGAGACGGTGTTCAGACAGCGTTTCAGAGGCCGGCGCTGCTGACGCGTCGCTTTTCGGGCCCGTGGATGCTCCTTCATCCTCATCAGGTTGGGTGTTTATCTTGAGCTGTTATTTGGATCGGATCCGTGACCCAAAGGTTAATGTCCCTCACTGAGTTCCTGGCTCCGAGTTAAGACTAAACACTGCTCCGGCAGAACTCCACGCGCTGCTTGTAGCGCTGGACGCGTCTCAGAACCCGACCCGCTGTCCCGCCAGGCGCCAACTGATGGTTCCGGTCCACCCTGCGTGTCAGCGCGACACTGGGGAACTGTAAACCAGGTCGCCACAGGAAGCGCCTACTTCATGTTCTCACCTTCCTGTGTTGACCATCACCATGGCAACGCCTTTAATCAGGGTCTAGACGGGTTGGAAGGAGGCGAAACAGGTCCCAAAGAGCAAAATCCTGCTCAAGTAAACGGTTTACAATAAATAATTAAGGATATTTCAATCTCACTGACACCAGATCACACTTTTCCATGCTCAGCAGACGTTACCTAAGCATTCACCGCCCCTCCCACTTTTACTGAAGTCTGCTTCTGAGTCACTGGAGGAGCAGCAGGAGTAAAGTCCCTGACAGCGTTTGCCGCGTCCCTCATTATGCGGCCCGGACGATCACAAAGGTACGACGTTGTCGGCAAATCAGCTGACACCGCGGCTGCGGCGGAGCGCGTCGTCACCTCGCGCCGACGCACGAGCCGGCCGCGCTTCCTGTTGGGCCTCTAATTTCACAGCCATAAAGTGAATTGGTGCCATTGGCGGCGAGCTGTCAAATTAGAGGTGATTTCTCTCGCTGATCACACCGGTTATTACACGGCTTTAAAGTGAGCGGGCTAAAAAAAAAAAGAAGAAGAAGAAGAGCAGGCGAGTCTGAATAGAGGAATGAATGAGAAAGCTTAGGGGGAAACAGAACCCGGCCATGTCTGCGAGCTCCATCCTGGTGATGATGTTCCAGAAAAGCAAATGAATATGTCTTTTCAAATTCAGCTCATTCATATCAGATGATTTAATATTTTCTCATATTAAGCCTCTTAGTGCTCGGTGTTTGTGTGTGTGTGCATCATCTAAGCCTGTTTTCCAGTCTCACATCTTCTCGTGCTTTCCCCGGTTTCCTGGAGCTCTAACCAGAACCTGACGCTGTCCGGCCGCAGGCGCATCTGGTCCAGACGTGCTCGTACTGTAGCGCCAACATCTGAGCCAACGTGGCTGCGAAGGGGAAAAACAGTCCAGCTGACAGTTTAACAGGGGCTAACGGGGGCTTTACGGGCAGGTAGGCCGACACCTGCGCGTCACTTATTCCACAGGAGCTCATCGGAACAGACGCTGTTAAGGTGGAAACTGCGGTCTGGTATTTTTGTGGTCATCTTTCCCGTCTGTTGTTGGAGACACAAAGCAAACGTGGACGTGAAAATGTGAAGAATGTGGAAAGAATGGAGGCAGACTCTAGAGTAAACGCAGACCCGTCCAAGAGCAACTGCGTGATCCGGTCGGACCGAGGTTCTGGTTCTGAACCGCTGCGCCCAGTATGTAAGTCACACCCTCGGCTGCCTGCTCCTCTGTTGCAGAGCTTTAAGAGTTCTGGCGCGAGCAGCGTCTCATTCGCTCCACGCAAAGCGGGCCGTGGGCCTCGGATCGGTTCTGAAGAGATCCAGTGGAACAGGAGGGGCCTCCTCAGAACACAGACGCTGCCATGTCTCCAAAGCATGCAGTGAAAGCGCTTTGTCAGGCCTTTAAAGCTCGTCTGACCTCAATTCTCTCATATCTGTGCTGGTCTGTGAGGAACTGAAACAGAAAAAGGGCTTAAGCAAGCTGCACATCTGACGGCACCAGCTGATTCATGCTTGGATCATAAAGTCCATGATGCTCCAAGACACTTTCCATGTCGTTGGTTTTTGTTTCAGACGTTTCCAGTGAATTGGCTGAAAGTGGAGCCAAACGGCGCGAAGCAGCCAAGCTAGCGATCGAACGGAGCGGGTCGGCGGCGGCGGCCGGGCAGGAGCACAAGCACCGACCCAAACCACGAGGACCGGAGGAACCGAGACGTGGCGGCGGCGGAGGACGAGGACCGAAGGCGTCCGTCCACTGCAGCCCTGCTCCCAAAGCGATAAAACCATAAAACACAGCGGCCGTCTCACACGAGGCCGACGAATAAACCCTTCATCCTCCAGGTTCATCACGTGTTCCTAACTATTCTATTACTGGCACAAGCAGGCTTTTCCTCCCTCGGCCTCCCGCTGCATTTGTTACCACCTCTCTCCCAAATGGCCGCTTGTTGTTGAGCCTCAGGAACAGCTCGGTCTCGCTTCGCTGACAGCTTGTTTAAAACCCACTGGATTTGATGTAATGCACCGTTTGTATTGGGGATATTTGACATTTTAAGGCTGGACCTTCACTCGAACATCTGCGTGTGTGTGTGTGTGTGTGTGTGTGTGTGTGTGTGTGTGTGTGTGTGTGTGTGTGTGTGTGTGTGTGTGTGTGTGTGTGTGTACTGTATGTGCAGGTGTGATCTCAGCATCTGTTTATTGACTCATCTGCCAGATGTGACCCCCCCCCCGGGTGACAGCTTCCACTGCAGCCCAAATGGACACTAGCTCATCACATTTCCTGTGATTTAATAATCTGTTTTTTCAGCAGAAAAGATGCGTTAAAAACAAGAAAACCAGAGTGACTTCATCCAGTGTTTGCCACAGACTCTGGGCTTTCTGCTCTTTCACAAACACACAGCCAGACATTCACAGTGGCGGACACAGACCAGGCCTTGTCGAGGGGGGGGGGGTTGAGGTGCAGATGCATTTGGCTCATGACGGCACCCAGGAGCTTTACTGCAACGCAGCCAGCGTGAACTATTCTAATAGTAGAAAGACCGGAGCAATGATGGGTTTCAGGTCCGAGGGCTTGGAATTTCCCTCCTCTCCCACACATGACATGTATCCCTGACCCAAGCCAAGATCGTGATAAACACACTCTGCATAGAAATTCCTTAAAGCCGCATTCATGTTTGTGAACGCCTGACGCTGCTAAACATGAAGTGAACCATCAAAGCAGATTCACCCAAGATGTTAAAACTACACAAAACTGTCAATCACTGCTCATATTGTGACAGGACGGCTCCCGACACGAAGCCTCACCCTCACAAACTGCTGACTGGACACATCCCCTGTTACCTGTCATGACGGATTAACGCCACAGCAACTGCCTGCGAGTCTGAGCAATCAGAATAAGCACGTGCTTCGCTGGCCGATGTGAAAAAGAGTTTTAAGGAAGAAATCAATGTAAAACCAGGGCAGAGGTACTTTAACATATGTGGGCCTCGGAGCTCCTTTCATTGAGGAGCAGCTTTAACCCACGGGCTCCGCTTGGCCTCGACCAGAGCCGCTCGGCCGCTCGCCGCCTCCCGGCAAATCAGAAGCAGGCCGAAGTGGAAAGAAAGAAATGTGCCCATCGAACGCATCCAGAGCCACGCGAGAGACCACGAAGCCGGTGAAAACAGCAGCAGAGCACTCGAGCTCGCCCGAGAACCCGGGACGGAGGATGGAGCCTGAAAAGACCGAAAAGATGAAAAAGACTGAAAAAACACGCTTCAACCTCCACTGCAGCACTTTCACAGTTTCCGTTTATGGCCTTTTTGAAATCATACGCGCTTTTACATAGTCCAGTTGTGGGGAAAATGCCTTGAACTGTATTTCGGTGCAGCGTCGGCCTCAAACTGGCAGATTGCTTGGTTTCCTTCTTGTTCATTTCTGTGCATCTAATCCCTGCTCATAGTCCAGTCCATAATCCACATTTCATCTTTAAGTAGCCCTTTAACTAAGATGTCAATGAGTTTACAGCTGCACAAGCTACAGTGTTATAGCAGCATCATTTGCACATAAGCTCCAGTTTGCCACATTTTGTCAGGCCTCTTCACAGATATTTGAGGAGCGTCGGCTCCTTTTTTCAGTAATTACCAACAGGCAAAGCTGCATATTGGAAGCTGCTTTCAAAGGAAATAAAGGGGCTGAAATATTTCACTTTGTCAAAGTGAAACATGGCTGTAAGTACTGTGAATTTACTGCCCTGTAAGAGGATATGCAACATATTAGTCCAGGCCTGGTTTTTCACAAGAGATTGCTGTAAAAACGTCTGTGCTCATGAAGTATCTTCGCCCTGAATTATTATTGCTCGTAACAACGTGAGGAATTTCGACAACGTGTCGCGGAGACTTCCCTCACACGTCACCTGTTGATTTGTGCTCGCGTCAGATTGAAGAGATGCGATCGGTTTAATTGCCTGCGAACGAGGAGCCTTGCAGCAGGTTCACACGCCCACCGACTCCACTGGTTTTACCGGTGAGCTAAAAAACAAATGTGCTGGTAAACTGGGAGGAAAAAGCCCAGAGACGGTTCCAGGGCCCGCGTTCCGTTGCGTACTGGTGATCAGCCTAATCCCACATTTCTCAGGCCAGGAATCAGTGTTAGCCTGTTTATTTGTATTCAGATTAAGGGAACCCCCCCCCTCAGTGTTTTAATTATGCTGCTCACCAGCCACACAGCTGTGTTTGCCTACGTCCCCGCATCCCGCTCCTTTATTACAGGCTGCCGTGTAAACTTGGCCCGGTTCGAAGTCTTCCCTCGCCTTCCCTGTCACCGTGGAGACATGAATGGCCACGTTTAGGCCGCAGCCCTGCGTCGCCTGTGTCAGGAGTGCCTGTGTGTGGCTCTGCGTTACGATGACGAGGACGCTAATGGGCAAAGTTGGTCAGATCAGCCCCTCAGCGACAGCTCATCCTTCAGTGCGATGAGTTCAGCAGGCCACTAATGAACCAATGACAGATGCCCATTAAAGCTGGCTGTAAAGCATCCAGTGTGTGTGTGTGTGTGTGTGTGTGTGTGTGTGTGTGTGTGTGTGTGTGTGTGTGTGTGTCAGTGAACAGAAAGGGTGTAAACAGTCAACAAAACTGACGGGAATCCTCCGGGGCAATTATCATATGAATACGTATCAACACACAGCCCCACTTTGATTCGGCCAGATTTCCCACAGCGCCACTGGCCCAGAACCCGATTGTGGGCCTGTCACGGCCGTCGCCGGTGCCTCTGATGCCGCGCTTGTGTGCGACGGCTCTGTTTTGTCCATCACGGCTGAGAAGCTGCAGGCAGAGATGGGAAAGGCAGGCCTCTGCCTCCGCCTCGCTGCTGCTGAACTGTCTGCGCCTTCGCTGCTTAAAGGGCTTCTGCTGCTTTGACTCAGACGAGTGGGTCGGCCCGATTTTATTCCAGGATTAAACGCTCCTTCATATCCACATACGCTCTCACGAGCCGTGGTGAATCAGGCCACACCAAGGGTCCACCTCCACCAGAATTGCTGTTTTGATTTCTTCAAGTCCTCGTGGTTTGTGGTGAAATGGAAAGAGACAAAGGTCGCGCCTCGATGGAAACCATTTGACCTCTTCTCGAAGCCTGTTAGTTGGAGGAATAGCCTGTCAGCCTGTGCTCATCTCTCCCCAGCTTTCCCGAAATCTCCAATAAACCAGTTTCTGTCTGATTCTTTTCTTTATATTGGGCCTCCTGATCCCCTCGCGCCCCTCACGCGTCAGTCTCCACACACCTGTCCTCCTCCAGCGACAACAAAGGTTTGCTTAGCTTTAATTAGTGTGTGTAATGTGCAACTCTGAGCCCCTGCAGACGTGTTGTCTGCCTCGGTGTGGTCCCACTTCAAACACATCCAGCGTATCATCACTGAGTAACCACAAGGTCAAAGGTCAGATCTCCGCAAGATGCTCACGTGTCAGAGTAGGACCAGACTCTACTGTGGCCTTCAAGGGTCCATCAGTGGATGCTGATGCAAACGTTTTTTTCTTGTTTAAATCAAATTGAATGAGCCAGGTCTGACCTGAGCGTCGTCTCCAAGGCCCTGACCTCTGACCTCCTTCCACGCCGGTCTGATCCTCTCACACTGAGACTGAGCGGATCATGCAGCAGCAGAGCAAGCTGCATCTTGACTGTGCTCACATGCAGGAGTCGGGCAGAGCGCGCGAGGGGATTTTCTCTGGGATGAAGGGATCGCGCCTCATGACACTTTAAAGGCGTCCTAATGCGCGGTCCGATTACAACACGCGTCCCCAGAGTGAATTACAAGGAGGTGGATACGCGTCCGCTGATGAAGACACCGGTCTGTGCAAACACGTCGCCGCCCCAACGCCTTCCAGCTCGCTTCTCTTCTAACATCAAAGTGATCATTGATCCAGATTAGCAGCCGCCTTTAATTGGTGCGTTTGTTGCTTCCGGAGCTGGAGTCGGTCCCAGCTGTCATTGAGCAGGAGGCCTGGACATGGTGGCTGTCAGTCCCCGTCCTCAGCTCCACCTTCATGTAGACTGAACCATGCGCTCATTCTGTGGAAGGACATTTGGATTTGTTTTAAGAGACGCACAAAACTCCAGTGGATCCCACAGAACAAATGCAACGGAGGGTTAAAACTGTGGACTTTCCCTGAGAGGTGTGTGTTGTTGTTGTGTTTTTTTTTTTCCTGTCTGCGAGTCGGAGGCAGAATGAATGAGCCGGAGAGTGTGAAAGAGGGCGAAGGAGAGTTCTGAGTGCAGGGTTCTCAGCTCAGCTCCACACAGGACCTATCATTACCAGATGGTGGCCGCTCGCTGCTCGTTCCTTCCTTTTTTCTGCTGCTCGCCGCCCTTCCCCGTCTCCCTCGCTCCGCTCCACTCCCTCTCTCTCTCCCTCGCCTTTTTCCTTCCTCCCTGCTCGATTTCCAGCTGTTTTTGGAGCGCACAGCGAGAACGGGGGAAGTTCTCCACCAATTGTTTTGGTCCAGAGAGGAGCTCGGCGGCCGGACCCCTCCCTCCTCCTGCCTCTCTCTCTCTCTCTCTCTCTCTCTCTCTCTCTCTCTCTCTCTCTCCTACCCTCTCTCTCTCCTCCCCTTGTGGAGCACACCTGCTTGATCTTGGCTGCACGCGCTCCGAGTCCAATTACCCCACGGGCCCTCGCAGCCACTTCACCATCTCATCCCCCATTCGGCAGGATTTTTGGGAGTCAACACCATCTCGCCCACTTCTACTTTTTTTTCCCGGCTTTTCCCGAGAACAGGTAGGTTGATCCTCACTCTCTGGGCTGCAGCGGGACGTGCGAGTGATACCGGGAGGCATGAGGTTAGGGATAAAATAGACTCAACTCTGGACCCGCTTTGAGACAGAACATTGACGCGGACGCCTTCGGTTCTCGCTGACATGCAGGCAAACGTAGCGGCGCGTTGATGGCTGATGATGCCTTTTAATGAAAGCACAGCTCGCGTGATTCCCCCTCTAGTTGTGCTTCTGGACCTGATTCTGGTCACCGTGCGTTTTGCTGCTTCTGCCTTCCTTGTGTGCGCGTTGTGCATGTTCCAGATATGTTGGCAGGTTGTGTTCCCACAACGTAACGAGAAGCTTTAATCGATTCCAGTCCAGCGTGAAGGCAGCAGTGACTGGGGGAGGGGGTGTGGTGTGCCGTTGATGCTGGTACCTGCCTCCTGTGCCAGAACCCATTTCTCGGGCCGGTTATTAATCCCTAGAGAATCTTCCACTCAGAACCCGGGAGCTTTTCAACTCGCTGGCTTGTTTGGAATGTTTAGACACTTGTTGACCGCTTGGTCGTGACCCATATGAACGAAGACGCTAGTTGACTTTTTTCCTCCTTTTGTCTGTATCTGCTGGTGTCAGTGGAAACTTGGCAGATTTGTTTGTCTCTGGAAAACGTTGTCTCTGGTGCCTTTCAGGTTTTTTCCTCTCCCACCGCCTGAACAAGCAGACTGTGTTCGCTTCGCCTCTTATCGGTCCTCTCTGCAGCCCTGCTTCTCCTCACTGCGAGCCTCCTCTGCCCACTGTGGAGCTGTGCTGCTGTTTTCACTGGAGTAAATCACGGCCCAAATTGCTACAGGCAACTTAAAAAAAAGCCGTACCTGGCAGCGCATTGTGCCATTAATCCTGTAATGGTACGGCTTCCTCTATCAAAGAGAAGTCTGACGGCTTCCCGACAAGCCACCACACAGCTCTCAGATAACTCATTACATCCTTTTTGCCAGGAGGGAAAAAAACCTAATAAGCTTCAGATGCATTGGGTTGCACTGAGTGGACTGGAGCGAATCTGAACAAGGGAAAAACTGAGACAAACACAGTAGAATTAAAAAGTGTGACTCAGAAGAGAGGAGACGCCAAAAGAGGAACACTGTACTAGAACACACTCAGCAGATGTTTTACATTTGGACCCGAAACGAGAGATAAGACCCAGATTTGCACTCAGGGTCCGTGTTTTTCCCATCTGGGCGTCAAAAGGAGCAAAAAGGGGACATTGGGTGAATACCAACCACAAAACCTTTGTCCCCTTTTGTTCATTAGAAACACCACAACGTTCCACGTCACTCTTTTCTGGCCGGCGCTGGAGGGGTCAGGCAGGCAAAGAAAACGCTCCGGGCGATGGGAGAAAAGCCGGGGGACGGAAGGAAGGCGCTCAAAGAGGGAGCAGGAGGTGGAAGGAGGAGAAAGGCAGTCAGTGCGCGTCTGGTGATAATGGGGCCGAGGCCGGCGGCAGCTCTTCTCATGGAACAGCTGAAACGCGGTTGAACCGCCCGCTGGCGTTCTCATGCT
This sequence comes from Betta splendens, assembly GCF_900634795.4. Taxonomy (NCBI): domain Eukaryota; kingdom Metazoa; phylum Chordata; class Actinopteri; order Anabantiformes; family Osphronemidae; genus Betta; species Betta splendens. Next base: position 9,935,710 of record NC_040889.2, read on the forward strand.
CAGCAAACCCCAAAACCACCCTTCAGCAGCAGCCGAGGAGCTGCCGCGTCTTTATTTTAGTTGGATGCGTAGGTTTGCTCTGACTCGAGGTGTCCGGGGCACTCTTTACTTTCTTTACTTTCGTGCTTTTTCTCCCATGCAGGCGAATGAGAGCAGGGATGGCCGGTTTCCAGACAAGAGTGATTTGGCCCGAGTCCTATTACAAAAGTGTTTTGGCTCCGGAATTGTTTGTTGGCCGCGCCGCAGCATAATTCCAAATGCTAGTTCTGGCTCCCAAAGTCCCCCGACGCATCAGGCGGCGCCGCTTGAAAGTAACGACCGGCGGCTCCAGCCTGGTTGTTCGGCGTGGCCGCGCGTTTGCCGTGCGCATCTCCAGCCGCGTGGGAGGGGAGCTCGCGCTCATCCCCGGCGGGTTAAAAGGGCCACACGTGTTTTAAATGTCCTGTGGCCTTGTAAATACCTTCCAGTGATTAATTGCTGACAGACGCTCGGCAGGGGCCGACGCAGGCCTGTGGGGGGCCGGGGGCGAGGCAGCGGGCAGGGGTGGAGGTTGCACTGGGCTCCTGAGACGCCACCGTGCTAAAGGCGCTGCTGAAGCGTTGCTCCACTGCGATCGCGGCCGTCCTGCAGGTGCTTTATTGCTTCTCGGAGCGTGAAGGTTTTTATGAAAGGACAGAAAGCGACAGCGCAGCGGAGGGAAAATCACTTCTCGAATCCTCTTGCGAGCGTTGCTTCCTGTCTGGGAGTCATTAGCACAGCTGGAGCCAGACGTGAGGGGGGGGGGGGGGGGGGGGGGTGAAGGGAATGACGAGAGCGATGAGACAAAAGATGCAGGAAATGTCATGTTTCGTCCCTCTTCTCTTGTTGACTATCCTGACTGATACAGTCAAAGCGCTGGTCTATAAAGTTTACTTTGGTCCAGATGTTCTGCCTCGTACACGCTGAGCTGAGCTGAGCTGAGCTGAGCTGCAGAGTTTGCCGGCCGGGTCCTGTTCTCACACGCCGTGTTGACAGCCCCGGAGCTGCCGGTGGAGCCGTGTTGTGTGTTCCTTAGATTTTGTCTAGAGAATGTCTCAACCCCAAAAACGAAGAGAAAAACGCGTAGGTAGCTCGTTCGCACCCGCTCAAGCGTCTCCTGAAGTAGGTGAACTGGAGCAGGCGCATCTTGGTAGTTCTGGGACAGTGAACACATCAGGGGGTCTGGTAATGAAAAAGCCGAGGCCTCGGGCCCAGCAGGCTGCCCCATGCATCTTCAGAGCCACTTTGTTCTGTGTTTTGAATCTGTGGAGTCCAGGAAGACCTCGGTTGGCCATGTGTCCTTCATTACATCTAACGTGCTCAGAGCCCAGTCAAACTCACCCTCTGCATATTATTTACTGGGTCGCCATTAAATGCTCAGAGTTAAGTTTACAAATCGCTTTCAAAGCTTTTATGGCCAAACGTTGATGGAATGATGGCGAGACCCATGGTGGGCCGATGGAAATCCTGCACCAGGGCCCATGTGGATGTATCGGGGTCAGAGCAAGGGTCAAAGCGCGAGCATAGGGTTCAGTCATCAGCTGTGAGGTTTCTCCAGAGCACAGAGACACACGCTCTGTAAATGAAACCCCACCACTGAGCCCCGGAGACGTGCCAGATGTGCAGAGTTCACGACCTCAGAACCGCTGCGGAGCGTTGACCTTTGACCTGGCGTCTCCTCAGCAGCACAGAATGACTGGAGAGTCATGTACAACCACTCAAGCAGCGGTGCTTTTTCATCCTGACATGTGAAACACAGCGGAACATTCCTGCCCAGTCTCCAGACGGGGTTTTCATTGGACGGAGCTTTCAGCTGAGCTCAGATAAGAGAACGTGACGCAGCCAAGATTGCTCTGCGTTTCAGTAATGAGAACAACACGTCCTCTGAATTTATTGTGTGCGTTGTATGTGCGGACGGCTGTTCGGCGTTTGCACCACATCCCGCTGTGAAGCGGAGCTGACGTAGAGCTGATCCAGACAACAACCGACGTGTGACACCGTTTAAGGCGACTTACGAGGCGGAGACGTCGCCACCAAAGCCGATTCGAACGCGGCCGCGCTGTAACTGTAACGCCGCTGGGCTGGAGCTGTACAGTGCGTGGCAGTAATTACTGCTTACAGCGAGAGTCGCTCTCTGTGATCCGCGTGACCCGACGTAACCTCAACCTGGGTTTAGACTGCGACTGCTCTCACAGGAACCGTCAGCGGGCTGCAGGACAGCAGGCCGAGCACCAAGCATGTAATCCAGCCCAGGCTCACTTTCCGCTCGGCCCATTTGCTGGTTTGGGGTCAGTTTCATCATCCCGCTCAAGATGTTCAGGTCAAGGTCCGTCGAGGGCCGAGCGCTCCGCGATCATTTGTTAGCAGCTGCGGCTCGAATGGGCCCTTTAATTACTGCGGCACCGCGGCGGAAAGGAGCGACGTTGTGGCTTGGCGCTTGACGAGCAGATTGATGGGTCTGCGACGGTGCGTGCGTGAGGTCACGGGGGTCGCGCGGAAGTCGAGAAGCGCATGCATCAGGAGGGTCGTGGGTTTCGTTAGGGGAGGAGCTGCAGATACTTGCTCCTTCACCTCGTATTAAAGCACAGGTTCATCGGTTTGGAATAGAAGACGTAGCGCAGTGGTGTCAGTGAACGCCTCATGATGCTCCCTGTGCAGATGGTACATACTTATACTCAGCCTGTGTGTATGTGTCCTCCCGTTCCTCCAGACTCCCTGCAAGCAGCACCATGAGATCAGTCTGCCTCTCCCTGCTCCTGGTCACTGCCTGCTGGGCTCTGCCCTTCCGTCAGTCCGGCTTCCTGGACTTCATGATGGAGGACGAGGAGGGCTCGGGGCCCCAGCTGCCTGATGGACCCAAGTGCCCGTTCAGATGTCAGTGCCACCTGCGTGTGATCCAGTGCTCCGACCTGGGTGAGGCCACCAACCTCCCGCTCGCATCCATTTTCCCGGCTCCCTCCTCCGTTTGCGGCCTAGATTCCAAACAGCTGAGCTCACGGGGATGATGGATTATATGCTGAGGTCAGACGGGTGTCTGCTGTAGTTTTACTGTACTTTAATTGCGCTGAGTGACATTTTAAGAGCAGAAGAAAGTCACTGGGTTTATAACCTCCAACATCCACCCAAAGTCAGAGTCTCTGGAGGGGTTTAGCTTGTGTATGTCTAAGGAGAGCTCACTCAGCCGGGCTGGTGGTTTCGTTCCAGCACAGTCACAACAGTTTACTTCGCTCTCGTCGCCGGCCGCGTGGAGCTTATCAACTCTGATGCGAAGCATATACAACAAAAAATGAGTCATAGTCAAACGCTGCCTTCGGAAAAAGTCCCCTGACCTCGTTTATTCTCGCAAATTATATAAAAGTGCTTGGCTTGTGCAGCTGGATGTGGCCGTGTTCTGGCCCCGTTTTTATTGGAAAGGGAGGGACTTCAAGGAGACAGGGAGGGTGGATTTAAAGACCAACACGGTCCGGGTCTGGGAGCGGGCGGAGACGGCACAGGCGGGTCCGCGAGGAAGACCGCGTCCTTCCATCCACAGGACGTTCTGTACGGGCCCGATCGGATACTCCTGCACCGGCACCGTTGGCCCCGGGCCTCCATCTGCTCCCCAGACCCTGCTGATACACACACACACACACACACACACACACACACACACACACTGCCCCATCAGTGACGTAATGACGTAATAACGTAAAAATCTCAGTGGTTACATAAGATGTGCTCACGTCAGCCCGAGCTTTTAATTGACCCTCCAAAAACAAAAAAAAGCTTTTAGCCAGTCGGCTTTTGCTGATCATCTTGTCTTTCCCGTCCACGGCTACAGAGAAGCAAATTGCATAAACACTGTCATTAATGTTTGAAAGAGTCGGGTCACATCCAAAGCAATTATACGCTTCGCGTCCCAATCACTATACTTACAGTGCAAAGTGATTAATAGTGAGTATGAAGGTGGGGGCGAGTCCCACGGTCGTCGCGCTGACTTTACTGCACAGCTGAAGTTTTAAAGAGGGACAATGAGGATGAATGTGTTTGAGTGCTGTGCCGTAATGACGGGGAGCGCTGCAAACTGATGTCAGGCCGAGCTGGACGGCCGTCAGCGCAGCAGAGCGTGGGCCCCTGCAGCTGCCTGAGCGCAGCGGGGGCCGGGGGCCGGTTCCCGCGTCGCGGCTGAGCTCAGCGTCCAGGTATGCGGCAGGAAATGAGTTTTAGGGCTCATTTCCGCCACGTGCGCCTCAGATTCGGGCCCCGGTGGAATGGCGCCGTCGCTCTCCGCGCTGCACGCGAGCGTCAGGGAGGAGGCTTGGCGCTTTGCACGCGGTCTAACCATCCGTGTCCCGTCACAGGCCTGAAGGAGGTTCCCGGGGAGATCCCGGACGACACCACGCTGCTGGACCTGCAGAACAACCGCATCACCGAGATCAAGGAGAACGACTTCAAGAACCTCAAGGGGCTGAACGTAAGCCAGCGCCGGGTTCTGTGCGAGCGCCTCGCATTGCGCAATCTGCGCCGTTGGGCAATAGCCACGCAAACCGCAACCCATCTTCATCACAGCCTTCGCCATCCAACATCTTGTAGCGAGCCCATTTGTTGCCTGCTGGGAAGAGCTCATGCCTGTTTGTGTATATTAGTACAAATTACAACCAGCTTCAGTAACCGGGTTGCCAAAACACTGTCACACAACTCAGCACTCACACCAAGAGAGCCTCCTCCTCCTCCTCTTCCTCCTCCTCCTCTTCCTCCTCCTCCTCTTCCTATGATCCAGTGAATCCCGGCCACCAGCTGCATGGAAACTATTCCCCCGCAGGCCGTACACCCTCGCAGCCTCACACCTTCACACTCCTCTAGCTTGTTTTGCTTTCAGTAAATACCTCTGTCTAGCGTAGCCGGCCTCTGGGGGGGGGTGACCACATACTTCACCTAGACACACGTCTGCTTGCACAAGAGTCAAACAGCAGGAATGAAACCGTGTTAGCGATCACTCCTGACTGGACTTGAACTCGGCCCTGCGTCCTGACAGCACAGGTACAGAGCGAAAGAGCATCCAGTAGCTGCTTCTCACAGGATCTCCCTCTCTCTCTGTCCCTGCAGGCTCTGATCCTGGTGAACAACAAGATCACGGTCATCCACGCCAAGGCCCTCAACCCTCTGACCAAGCTGCAGCGCCTCTACCTGTCCAAGAACATGCTGAAGGACATCCCGGCCAACATGCCCAAGAGCCTGCAGGAGCTGCGCATCCACGAGAACGAGATCACCAAGATCAGGAAGGCCTCCTTCCAGGGCATGGCCCACGTCATCGTCATGGGTACGCGCTCAAACACAAAGGGGCCAAAGTGGCCGCCCGGGGCTTTGTTTACTCGTGACTCAGCTCTGTGTTCCCGTAACACATCAACAGAGGAATTAATGTCACCGCCATAATCCATTACTGCTGTTCTCGCTGTCTTTCTGTGGCCCCAATTGTTCTGTCTTCCGCCTCATTCCTCAGAGCTCGGCTCCAACCCGTTTAAGAGCGCAGGGATCGAGGCCGGCGCCTTCGCCGACCTGAAGAGGGTCTCGTACATACGCATCGCCGACACTAACATCACAGAGATCCCCAAAGGTGCAGCACGGACACCTACTCGCAATCCAGATCAGAACGACTGATTGTTGACTGATGATGTCATCACTGTGCTCCCGCCGGTTGCCAGGTTTGCCCAGCTCCCTGTCCGAGCTTCACCTGGACGGAAACAAGATCACCAAGGTGACGGTGGACAGCCTCAAGGGCCTGAAGAACCTGGCTAAGTAATGAGGATGATGATGTTGGTCTTAGCATTGTCCCCGAAACCCTGCCGTCTGACGCCATCGGTGCCCTCTGGTGTCTCGCAGGCTGGGTCTGAGCTACAACGAGATCAGCTCCGTGGAGAACGGCACGCTGGCCAGCGTCCCCCACCTGCGAGAGCTGCACCTGGACAACAACGCTCTGACCAGCGTCCCTCCCGGCCTGCCTGACCACAAGTACATCCAGGTACACGCGCTTCCTCTCTCACCCACCCACATCACTTACGACATGTTGAGCTTTTTATGTTTTCGTGAACCCTGTGTGTGTTTCAGCTCCTTTTCTTCTGCATGCTCAACTGTTTATAGAGGCCTTTGTTATTTATTATGACCTTTGTCCATGTGCAGTGTTGTTTGGTGTTTCGGGTCTGGCAGCTCTGGAATGTGTAATTAGCCTTATATTGTGCGGCCCTGTGACTTTGCGGCGGCTACTGTGCTCACATGGTGCTCTGCTGGTTTTTATGCTATTCTACATCCACTACTTGATCTGAAGCATCGTCATGTTGTTCACTGCAGGGATATATTTCTTATAAACATCCTTAAGAGAAAAAACGGTGATTATTCATTCGGTGGTTTATTATTATCGCCGTCATCTGCTGTATTTTGGAAAACTAAATTACTGCCCTCGTCAGAGACCACGTTGTCATTATTCAAATCCCATCTCTAGGTGGTCTACCTCCACGCCAACAAGATCGCAGCTGTGGGAACGGAGGACTTCTGCCCTCCTGGCTTCAACACCAAGAAGGCCATGTACTCCGGCATCAGCCTGTTCAGCAACCCCGTGCCTTACTGGGAGGTGCAGCCCATCACCTTCCGCTGCGTCTTCGACCGCTCCGCCATCCAGCTCGGCAACTACAGGAAGAAGTAGAGGCCCCCAGCTACCGACCCCCGACCCCCGACCCCCCCTGACCCCCCCTGACCCCCACGTGCCTCGGCGAGGATGCGTGTTTGTAAATGAGTATGTGAAAGTTTTGTAAGTGTGCGTCGACCCCCCACACGCTCATTTTCCAAACGTTAGTGGACATGGACCGATTAAAACAGACCCGCTCTCAGCTTTCGCTTCGCGGCCGGACGCAGCAGCAGCAGCAGCAGCAGCTTCACGCAGCTTACAGACGACGCGCGGCACATCCCTAACACTGCAAACACGCCCTCACATCCACGCTGCGCCATGTTTTTGTTCACACCACGTGCAATTTGAGTTCAGTGGCGGAGCCGAACCAAAAAGATCTGCAGTGTCGCTCAGTGGGGAGCGTTGGATCCCGGGTTTTTGACTTTTAGCCATTGTATGAATTCTAGGAACGCTGGCTGTAGAGCAGGCAGCGAGGGGTTAACTTGTTTCACACTAGAATGTACTAGATATTACCTGTGTACTAGAAGTAGTGCTCTCATGCTGCACAGATCCCACTTTCTATTTGCATTGTACTCAATTCAAGTAGAGATAAACGCAAACGTGACTTCTATCGCACTTACTTCGCCGCGTCTTAAGTTTTGGGTTGTTGTGTTGTTTTTTTTCTACACTTCTTTTCATCATCTCCCAGTGTATGTTGTTTCATAAAGACTAGGTGATAGCTTCTGAAAATATAGAATAAACCATATATGTTTTAAAGAAGCCATTCCCAAAGATTTATATGCATGCTCCTTCTCCTTTGCCTTTCAGCGGCAACACGATGCTTTTCCGAACGTCTTTGTCGATGCCTGTATGTGTTGGTCTCCATGTTTCCTCGCCCTTGTTTTTTCCAGAGTGGAGAAGAACTGGAGGGTGGATGTGGCCTGGCCTCAGCACCCATGTTGGCGTGTTGTATGTAAAGACTGTATATAAATGCTGTATAGAAACGTCTAACCACTTTAAACACGAGCGCCTGCCGTCGCTCACACTTAATATATCAGCACAAATAAGGTTTTGGCCTTTTTTTCCCCCCAGAGCAGGTGTACTGATAAAAATAAATATACTAATGGAAAAAGAGACAGTATTTAATGGCTGTAATGACCAAGAAGAAGACTAAAGGTTAATTCCATGCAACATGAAGGAAGTGGTGAGCTGATTTGTCTTAAGTTGGAATGTAAACGTCTTCTCTGAGGGAGACCTGTGCTGTGATGGTAAGAAAGAACCAAATGAACATGAGCAACATTCCCAGAATGCATCAGGACACACCCCGGACTGGTCACCAGTCCATCGGAGGACTTGGACAGACTAGACAGACTCCTGCTCACCAGGTCAGGAAGGTGTGAGGTCCACAAAGGTGAGCAGGCTGGAAAAGCCCTGAGTGAAGAGGAGCCAAGCAGCGGGAGGAGCAGAAGAATCTGCCTTTAGTGGCTGCACAGCCTCTGATTCATACAGACGCTGTGGACACAGGTTGCCTTCAGTTATTTCAAAGGGAATATTTAGATGAATGAAGAGTCTGTGAGACGTCTCTGATGAATATGCAGTGTCTCATTATCAGTGTTTTTGCATTATATACTAATTAGATGAATAGTAAAATACAGAGGCTCAATAGGGACAAACGTCACTAACACAAATTGATTTTATTATATTATATCTTCAGAAACTGAATAAAGTTACAAAAGCACAGTCTTTAGTTTTATAAGAAAAAAAAAAACCTTTAATAGTCCCGCAGTGTCAAGACACTTCTGCCTTTTTGCTTGTTTTCTAAAACAATGTCTTTATTACTATAGAAATGAAAAAAAACTGAGATTTAATTTGCTTAAGTAGATAAATGTGGGGGTCAAAGTGCAAACTAAACAAGCACTGCATGCAGAAAACAAACTCTGAAAATGCAACTCATGAGTCCTCTCATCTGTTTGTTGTAGGTTTTATTTTTATTTGGAAAGACTGAAAAGAATGAGTGTTTGAGCTCTGGCGTCTGTCCCAGCACCTCACATTAGGTCCAACGCAGCGGGATGAACTTCAATCTGGTGCCCCCATGTGGGTGATGTCATAACGACAGTTTCTACACACACACACACACACACACACACACACACACACACACACACACACACACACACACACACACACACACACACTCAGCAGCACTAAGCCTCCAGTGTGTGTGTGTGTGTGTGTGTGTGTGTGTGTGTGTGTGTGTGTGTGTGTGTGTGTGTGTGTGTGTGTGTGTGTGTGTAAGTAACCTGAGCAGCCTCACCCGTCAACGTGTGCAGAACGTAGCCCAGGCGCAAACACGCGGGACAGAACCTGCACTGACGGCACCAGGGAGCAGAGGTGTGTCCTTCTAATCCTCCGACTGCTGGTCACGCTCCCAGGACATGTCAGCCTGGGAAGCAGAGAATCCCTTGGCCGAGGCTGAGACTATGAGCTTACCACATGCTAGGAACAGAAGGTGGTGTCTGGGCGGCGTCTGAGGGTTTATTAGGAGCCTGTGTGTGTCTGCGCCCACATGTCCTAGACTGTCCCCGTTTGCTAATATCCTTGGATCTCTACCTTTGTAAACACTCCTAATTTCAGCATGTATAATAGAAAAAAATATTAGAAGTCGATCATGAGGCACCAACACTGAGAGACTTAGCCACAGCGTCTGCTGTTCCACCTCCAACTCTACAAACAGTCTGGAAAAGCTTAAATCTGGGTGCGCAGAGAAATGCATAACAGAGGCGAAAAGGAAAAACACTCCGGCCTCAGAAATCTAAATATTCTCCATTCTTTGGTGAAGGGAACCAGTTAGTAGATGAGTCACTTGTTTGCTCCCACGGGCGAAGCCTAAACCGAACCCAGGCTTTGTCCCTACTGGTTAAAAACCAGGGACAACTGAATAAACTTGGTCGCGTTGAGCTGCTTTGTCCAGGATCTCTCTTACGCCTCTCGGGAAATTCGATCTCTGCAGTTAGAATGTGAGGAATGAAGACTTTCCACACATGAAAAACCCATCCAAGATGGTCTGTTGCAGGAAGGCGTGTGAGTGGAGAAACAGACCCCAGCACGAACAATCAAACCCAGGCTCTTGATGGACGCCCACCAGCAAATGGAGCGACATTTGGACCTCTCTCCCCCGACCCCCTCCCCCACTGCAGCTCTGAGTCCACGTAACTGTTCATGCCACTGTTTGTAAGATGAGGAGGAGGATGATTACAAGGCAAAGACGAGATGAAGATGAGTTGTGTCAAAACACATGGGACCCATCTGATCTGCTCTACCTGCCTCCCTCTCCTCTTTCCCCCTTTTAAGTGTTGGTGCCGTCTGTTGTGTAAGTCTCTGGCCGTCCTCGAACCTTCGCGTCAGATTTTCCGAACCTTTCCTTCGCAGCTCAGTCGATGCAGTCGAGCTCGTCCCGCATTAGAACCAGCGTCTGGGCTCAAGATCAATTTCACATTTTTCCACACAGACCCAGCTTTTCCAGCTCCCCAGACTTTTCCATGCACCGTCTGCTGAGCTCCAGCTTGTTTTTGCCCGATGACACTTTGGACGCATTGTTTGCAGGGCAATTAAAAGAAGTGGACAGTTTGCAAAAGTGCTGAAAAACAGGTTTATTTTATTAGTGCACCTTTTTCTTGGACACAGACTCATCATATGATGACCTGTCTCCAGAGGAGACCTCCTCTTCTCCTCTCCCCCTCCTCCCTCCTTTTTCCCCGCTCTGTCTCTCCATCTATCCCGCTCTCACTCTCCTCCCCCTCTCTCCTTCTTACCTTCAGTGTTTTCCTCCAGAGACTCCCAGTTTTTGAACACCACGCCGTTCTTACCTTCTGGCCCTCCACCCAACACGCACAGAGAGAGAGAGAGACACAGGTAAGCCTGCATATGGAGCCATGGATATGTGATTTCCTGTTTGCTTATTCCACGTTATCTCTGTTTTCCGGATGGGATTGTCAGATGTCCCGGCTAAGCTTCTGGGCATGGGCTAGTGCTGCAGCAGAGACGCTTGTCATTTGTGTTGAATTAGGTCAATAACCAGCTCCACTCCACAGATTTGTTGACTTTATACTATGCAATGTCTGCTGCTGCACTTGGACCCATTGTCTGAGTGCATTTTTCACGGGTCTGGAATTATTCATCCTGGCATTTGCACCGCCTGCAGAAAGATTTCATACAGTCTGGATCCCAAAGTAGTTTTAGTCCTGTTTATTTTATATTGCTAATCGTGTATGATTTCTATACCGATACCTGGAAGACTGTGTGTGTGACCTGTGTTTTATGCCTTCACGTGTGCCTACCCTCTGCTCGTCCTTGGAACATCTGCGTCCCATCATCACGTCTACGGCTGATTCACATAAACATTTATCAGGCCGATAGATGAAGGCGTACCCGTATCGCGTGTTTTGATCCAAGCCGCAGCTGGAATGTGGTTTGAGGCTCATACATACTGTAGGTTGGAGAATCCAGGAGTCATGACATGAACTCTTGACCAGTTATACAATATTCTGGGGAGTGGGTGTGGCAGCAGGGGGAAACTTTGATCTTTTTAACATTCCAAAGCAGTTTGAACGTTTGCTTGTTGCATATATTTTATGTATTGACGCCGTATTTCCTGTCTCCTCTCTCTGTGGGATCCCCAGCAGCATGCCTCTTCTCCGAGCACCCCTGTTGGCTATTCTGGTCAGCATGGCCCTGTGCCAGTATTATGACTATGACTACCAACCTCCTCCCATGATCGGGCTTGGACCATCAGGACCCAACTGTAATCAAGAATGCGACTGCCCGATCAACTTCCCCACCGCCATGTATTGCGATGATCGCAATCTGAAGTTCGTCCCCGTAGTCCCGACAGGAATCAAGTACCTGTACCTTCAGAATAACCAGATTGAAGAGATCAAGGCAGGAGTGTTCGACAATGTTACTGCTGATCTCCGCTGGCTCATACTGGATCACAACCAGATCACCAATGCTAAAGTGGCAAAGGGCACGATCGACAAACTCACTGGCCTGGAGAAGCTTTTCTTCAGCTTCAACAACCTCACAGAACCCGTCATCCCTCCCTCCAAGACTCTGGAGGAACTGAAGATGACCAACAACAAGATGACCAAGTTCCCGTCCGGACTCTTGAATGACAAGGAAAACCTGACCTCTGTCAACCTGCAGTTCAATCAGCTATCCAACGAAGCCATTACAGGCGCGTTCAAGGGGCTGAAGAAGCTGCTGTCTCTGGACGTGAGCCACAACAAACTGAAGAAGCTGCCGGCTGGAGTCCCCAGCTCAGTGGAGATCCTCTACGCTGACTACAATGACATTGACAGTATCGGAGCCGGATACCTGAACAAGCTTCCCTCCTTGCAGTACCTGAGGATGTCCCACAATAAGCTGGTGGACTCTGGGATCCCCGGCGGAGCCCTCAATGTGTCATCGCTGGTGGAGCTGGACCTGTCGTTCAACAAGCTGAAGTCCATCCCTGAGATCAACGAACACCTGGAGCAGCTCTACCTCCAGGCCAACGAGATCAACAGTGAGTAGCGTTTTCAGTCTTCCATGCAGGATGTGTTCTAACTGCCGAGAGCTCATGATCTCGTTTGCTGATTCTTTGCAGAGATTGACATCGCGAGTTTCTGCAAGACCACTGGACCCCTCAACTACTCTCGCCTGAAGCATCTGCGCCTGGACGCCAACAACGTCACGCACCTCAACCTGCCCCTCGACGCCGGCAACTGCCTGCGCCAGGCTTCAGATATCATGTTTGAATAAGGACCTCCCCCACATGTATGACCTCTCCCTGACCCTCCCCTCTGCTTTCATTAGACGGCTCAGCCCCGAGTTCTGTGGATCTAAACGGCATCACGTCCCGCCTCCATCGGCTTCCGTGTCTTAGCACTGACACTGACAAAATCACATGCACATCTGGGATATTGTAATAATCTCTTTCCATCAATTATATATTGTTTGAACAAGCTGCAGATAGACAGCGGGGCACCGATAACATAGACAAGCTATGAACACCTTAACATATGCGGCGAGTCCAAAATTCTCTCTCTTCTCTTTGTGATTGTGAATGAGACTAAAAAGGAAAAGATGAATAAAAACAATAAAAGTGAAAATACCAAAAAATTTAAAATGTATTCTTATACATAATTAAGAACACACACTTCACACATTCCCAACATAGATTAGATTACATGTAGTACACGTCCAGTGTCTGGTTGTGTTGTCTGTCTTGTATGTTCCAGTGTTTAGCATGTGTAATGTAATGGGAGGTACAGGAACGAGTCCATTGCTGTGCAGAGGACCAGCAACAAAGGACTGTAGATTCTGTGTGTACTGCCTTTGTGGGAATAAAGCCAAATATTCAGTATCTTAAACTCTCTGTTGATGCACATGACACAATGCCCCTGACTGCAACGTCAGCGCGTCATGTTATCCAGACTCTTTTGGGGGGAATTCCCTCTCGCTTTACTCATTTACATATTTCTATGTGTGGCGTTTCGAATGACATTAGCCTTAAAAAGTAAACACTTCCACTTTCTTTTCCACAAATCCCATTTTGTTTTTCATCTTTGTTGCTGTAACTTTGTTTCTATCTGTCCACATGCACTTTGCTGATTTGTATACGTTTGCATTGCCTGCATGCATCCAATGGAACCATTCTTTAATAATAAACTTTTGCAGCGAAGGTCCTCTCATTGGTCCTCTATGATACTCAGACCAGTCAACTTCAGATTAAGTCATGTTATTACAAGATTTACATGTTGTTTCAGTTCAGTTTGTCATTTCATCATCTTCATCCTTTTGTGGCCTTTGCTTCAGTAACTGCTCTTGAATTGATTGTGAGGAAACCAAACGCAGCTGAATAAACTATGTTTCAAACGTATGTGCATCATATCACTTTTTAATCGTGTCAAGCAATTTCAAGCAGAAATCTGTAATTCGAGTTACAGATGTTTGTGTCTTATGTAAATCCCTGCATCAGTGTGAGTGACTACAGTGTAATTTAATGCTGAAAAAAAGGTATGCGACAATTTAAAGTATAAACATCAAACGAAAGTATTCAGTGTGCATGACCTGAGCATCAGGGCTGGATGTGATTGTTTGCAGATGACGCTCCATCATCCACCAATGTGCACTGACTTCTCTTACTTTTACTTTCTGTGTTGACCATTTTCCATTATTTACAAAATGGAAAATTATAGATCCACGTATTTACCTCAAAGCTTGTCACTGTGTTTCGGGCCTGCTGTTTGAATGCATGGGCCAGCTGACTCCATCCACATGTTTGGTTTCCTATGTTTGACTTCAGGTGCTTCAGGGCATTAATTTACAGCGACATCATGGCCGGTCACCTATGTTTAGTCCCACAGAGTCAGACAGTAAGTGCTGGTCCTGCAGGGATACAAGGGTTGCAGGGTTTCACTCAGAATGCTTAGGGAACCTCACTGTTATTTATAACAGCACATATGATTTACATTTGTGGAAAGAAAAAGATCAAATATCCGCATTTATGTATGTTTTATTACAAACAGCAGCTGCAACAGCTGTATCAAATTCACATTTGTTTTCATGAAAGTAAGAGAAAGATAGACGTGAAATATATATTTCCAAAGACAAGCTGTGGGGCGTGTAGCACAGAGACGACACCTCTAAACAGTGGTAAGTCCAGATCCAGCTAACAGACAGTAGTTTAGCTGATACGTGGCATTTACACTTATTATGCTTTCCAGATGTTCTGTTGGACTCCTGCAGAGATGCTGTTTGTAATTAGACCCAGCTGTAAAGTCTGTTGCACTTAAAAGTTTACCCACTTCTGTAAAAGCAATTCAGCAGCTGTCCTGTCTGCTCTGAGGCCATTTCCACAACCAACCACTTCCAATGATCCTTTAAGTCAAGTATTATTGCTACACTAGATAAGAGTATCCATTCACCACAACCACTGTTACAATATGTTACATTGACACCTTTTTTTACACTTCACATGTTTTGACATGGCCTTTTGGACCTCTTTTCCATCTGAGAAGTCCTGGTCTGAATCCCATGCCGAGCTCCAGAGTCCTTTATGAAGCCCTCAGCCTCACGTCAACCTACACATGACAGTTAGTGAAAGCATAATCAGCTGCTGCATCAGCTGGGGTCGGCTCCAAAGACGGGCCCTGACCACCTCCAGCTGTTGTGTCGGGTCATTTCATCATCATGTTGTTTATTTATGCCTTGTTTATTTTTTGCTACTGCTGCTGCAGTTCGATTCACATCTGTAAAAAGCTGGGTGTGAATATCTGAGCGCAAACATCGCTCAGCTCCTCTCTAATCTCACCTGACGGCCTAGTAAACAAGAGGCCTGTGAGCTGAAATGACTCCCAGCACATAACCCCCCCCAACACAATAAGCCAAGGGAAAATCCTCCATCACTGGTCAACTGGTTAACGGGGGGGTGGTGACGACAGTTTAACCCCCAACGTCACACAGATGACTTTCATTTCCACAGTGGGAAGAAAGACGCTGGGCTGGCAGTGGAGTAGGCAACACCAGCTCTGAAGGGACATCCCAACTCACACACAACAGTCCTCCCACCAACAACATATGCTCCATCCTCTGGGTTCTGCTGGTGCATGTCCAAGGTGCAGCCTTGGGGGAATCAAACCAGTGACAACACGAGGCTGGTGCTGACCACATCAGAGCCCGTGGACAACTGTGGACGACCATCAGTGCTACTCGCTGGAGGAGCAGCAGGAGCATCCCTCCCCCGGCTGCAGGCAGACCACTCACCTGTCGGAGAAGCAGGTAACATGATCTGGTCTTTCTTATTGTTATAAATGTGCTCGAGAGATGGGGAGCAGGCTGATGTAAAGCAGATGGTTGACATCTCACCTTGCTTTTGATGTGCCATCTTGGCTCCAGCCTCTGTTTCAAACGTATAGATGATATATAGAGTTGTAAATGCTTTAAATGTGCCTGTGTTTCTCTGGTTCCTCATTGATGATGATGATGCTTAAACTCAATCACTTCTGTAATCAATCAGCTGACACTCATTCTACAAACAAGCCTACGCCTGGAAATGAATATACTGGCGAAAAAAGGCGAATTTAATTGCTGCGAGTTTCTAAGTGTCACAAATCACGGAAAATCCCGTTTACTGCCAGACATAATAATTACCCATAAACACGTTGCTCTGCAGAAAGCCTCGCTAACGCCTCCGAAGCACAGTCGCAAAGCGGAATCTCGGCAAAGCCTTCAAACGGAGCTCATCCTGCGCAACCCTCGCTGTTCAAACACGACCCGTGGTGTAATTAACATAACTGGTTTAGATCAAAAAGCCCTTGGCAGGAAATGAGCATCATCATATTCCTCTGCATGTGTTTCTGTTTAGCGCAGACACACTGAAGCCGCTAATACGTGTTCCATTTTCAGATCTATCAAAACCTGACTCACCGTTCTCGGAGTGAACATATTAAACTCCGGGTCTTGACCCACGTTGTTAATGGTTATGCTGTAATGAGAACTGTGTTGCGTGGAAATCAACAATTTATGTTGCTAACACCCCATTTAAGCTAAATCAAACAAAGCCTGCCATTGTGTGAGTCTATGCATCTGAGTTTATGACTTTCTTCGCATTTCTGACACCTTGGTGTTCGGTCATTCTCACGGTTCACATGCCTGTAAAAAGACAGATGTGCTCACACGCCGTCCTGAACTGAAAGGCTGCTGGAGGCCACAGTAGCTTGACGGCTTAACTAACTCCATTAGATGCCAAGTCGTCTCTGCCTGGTGAGCTCAGGCATTAACTAGAGCTCTAAACATGTTATTAGGAAACTATTGTGACTGATGCAAAGACCCATTCGCCATTGATGTACATTTCATCAAACGTGATCGCTGTTCCTAAATGCTCCGTTGCAAACACAGGAGCAGCTCTAATGGGTTTGTGCGGCTGGTCGTGCCTGAGTCCGTCTCCGATCCTCACAGTTACCAGATTATCGTCTTTGCCCCAGAGCCTTTGCCGTCATCGCTGAAATGAGAGCGATCTCACGTTGAGAGGACACCAGTCTTGGCACTAGGTAGCTTCGGCACAACAATGAGCGTGCTGTGAAATCCCCCAGATTAAGTCTGACCTCCCACCGATAACAACATTACCTTCCACGGCTGCAGATAATAGAATGCGTCATCTTTGTGCTTTACTCAAGGAAAAGAACTGAATCAGGCCGCATCCACCGATAGTTCACCTGTTTGACATGAGGAAGGCCGGTGCACAATTATGCTGAGCAGTATATGTGTTTGTTGACTAGTAACACTGCTGGACTTTGAATGTGCCTCAACCAGCTTAATTAATGCTGATCACTCTGTGTACGGCAGCGGAACAAAATTAGCACGAACTCTGGCGTAGGACTCACAGGGATTTGTGAATGGAGTTTAGAGGAGATCAAGCTCATCACCAAATGAGGAAGCTTTAAGAAGTGCATGTGGGCGCTAGCAAACAAGAGAGGAAGAAGAGGAGCTTGTTCCTAAGTGGGCCAGAGCTGAGAGGGCTTTGCACACCAAACACCACCACCGGGTTATGACCTTTGCAGAACCTGATTGGCTAAAAGTAGCGATGGCGTCATCATGAGTGACAGGCTGGCACACGATGAATGAAAAGGCTGGTGGTATATATACAGGGATGGCAGAGGTACTGTCTCATCCTTTGGAACTCTACTAGTAGACCTGCTGAGAGGAAGGAGAGAAGGAAGGAAAACTACGAAAGGATAGAGGTAAGATGGGGAAAGCAACCTGGTAGAGCGCTGTCCTGCAGCACGAATGGGTTTTACTAGAGTCATGAAATACACTTGGGTCAAGAAGCTTAAAGGAAGCAAGGACACATCTCTGAAAACAGGTGCGCCGGCTTCATCTCTGCAGTGTGCCCATCCACCAATAGGCACGGCCGAGCCTGAATGAGTTCCAGACAAACAGGGAGTGCATGGAAAAATTTAAACAAGCAACAGATGGCAGCTGAGAACAGAAGAATCAAGTAGAGCCAGCGGAGACGGATGAGGAGAAGATGGCAGAGCTGGAACTGGGTTTTCATTCTTTCGGCTTTCTTTTGTCTTTGAGCTTCAGACCTAGCTTCTGTTGTTTTAGGCCTTTGCTTCCGACTTTCCTTCTCCAGTGGTTAGCATTCACCTGTTTTCCATGAGAAAAGAAGCTCTTCAGCGTTACTCAGTTGTACATGTCCAAATATGTGGGTACTTCAGTGCATAATTGTGTCAGATATGTAGCTGTTGTAATTGGAGCTTGTGGAGCCATACACTGTGTATTTGACCCTTAATCCTTAATAACAGGTGTCCACCTAATATTGCAGCTAAAGAGACTTCAAGTCTGAGGCTGAGGTTGCCCTTAAGGAATTATAGTTGACCTGGATCTGCATCCTGTGTTTGGGGCTTTACGGGACTTGTTATTGTCAGACAAATCCGTGACCCAGACAGACAAGGCTGCCTTAGTCTGCTGGGAGCTGCATTTAGAGCTACGCTTAGAGTGTGCTACTGAGGGTGTTTAAGGATTTTCATCACACCTCCTCTGTTCTATCATAGATTGGACGGCGAAATGGCAAATCTTCAGACCCTCCTCTGCTTCCTGTGTGTGCTTGGCCCGGTGCTCGGCCAGGACATGCCTTACGAGCACTACATGGCCCAGATCCAGGCCTGCCCTCGAGAGTGTCACTGTCCTCCCAACTTTCCTCATGCCGTCTACTGTGATAATAAAGGCCTGAAGAGTGTCCCCAACATCCCTCCACACACATGGTACCTCTACCTGCAGAACAATCAGATTGAAACACTATCAGCAGATTCCATGCGCAACGCCACGCAACTGCGCTGGCTGAACCTAAACCACAACAAAATCACCAGTGAAGGAATGGAAGGTGTGCTGAGTGCATTGCCTCAGCTGGCGCACCTGTACATGGACGACAACCTACTGTCTTCGGTGCCATCTCCTCTGCCTGCCACTCTGGAGCACCTACGTCTGTCTCGTAACCGCATCTCCAAGATCCCAGCCGGTGTCTTCATCGGACTGGAAAAGCTCAGCCTCCTTGACCTCCAGGGGAACAAGCTGATGGACGATGCTGTGACGGAGGTGAGCCTGAAGGGTCTCAACAACCTGGTGCAGATCAACCTAGCCAAGAACCAGCTGTCGAGCATGCCCCTCGGCTTGCCTCCCACCACCACTCAGCTGTTCCTCGACGGCAACAACATCGAGAAGATCCCGGCTGGCTACTTCAAAGGTCTGCCTAAGGTCGCCTTTCTGAGGCTGAACCACAACAAGCTCGGCAGCAGCGGAGTTCCCAAAAATGTCTTTAACGTCTCCAGTATGTTGGACCTGCAGCTGTCACACAATCAGCTGACGGAGGTTCCCCTCATTCCTGCAGGCCTTGAACACCTCCACCTCGACCACAACAGGATCAAAAGTAAGCTTGCTAATAAGTTATTAGAATGATTAATTTACCCTGTGAACAGAGTCCATAATAGGAGATCATTGTTTAATCCTGTGTTCTAATTTATATTTTGCAGGTGTAAGTGGCTCCAATGTCTGTCCTGTTTCCGTTGATTCTGTTGACGACTCCATGAACGAAAGCGTTCCACGATTGCGCTACCTCCGACTGGATGGCAACGAGATCAAGCCACCAATTCCCAGGGACGTCATTCTGTGCTTCCGCCTTCTGACGTCCATTGTCATTTAAGAGAAGGAGGAACTATCACTATGTGGCTGTGGATGCTGGTCACACAAAATTCACCCGTGACATTAACTGCATGTTTGTGAAATATTTGACACTAGTTGGCATCAATGTATTTTATTGTTGTGTCTTAAGGAAGAATACAAACCAATCATCTAAGTCAATAAGGAAGTGACTGGTTAGAAGCTTTACTTAAGGCAGCAATCTGCTGACCTGTAGTTGTGCCTTATGTCAGTGTAAATTCTGAAACCCATCACAAGGTAGCAGGACAAATTTAGGAGAACGTGTGTAATTCATAGCATGAAGAGATGATTCACTGTCATCATGCTTCTGGAAACATGTAGATGCAAAGTGATTTATCTTTTGTAGACTTGAAGCCAAATGAATGGTGTTATGTACTAGGTTTGTCTTCTCATTTGCTTTATGTCCTACTCTACTATAAATAAGAATATTTACTGTAGGTAATTTATTTTTATTTAATACAGCATTTAAACCTGACATGTAAAAATGTAAAAAATTGAGGCCACATCTTAATGTTTTGTATACAAAATAGATTTATTGTTTTCAATCAATGCCAACACACTTTTTATTTCTGGCCAATATTTTTCTGATTAAGATTTTATTTTATTGTTTCTAATTTGAAATAAAAGTGAAAATTAACAAATACAATACTATTATTTCTGTTAGTTTTTTTACATAGCATGAATGCATGAATACAGAATTAGTTAGATAGATAGATAGATAGATAGATAGATAGATAGATAGATAGATAGATAGATAGATAGATAGATAGATAGATAGATAGATAGATAGATAGATAGATAGATAGATAGATAGATAGATAGATAGATAGATAGATAGATAGATAGATAGATAGATAGATAGATAGATAGATAGATAGATAGATAGATAGATAGATAGATAGATGGATATATAGATGGATGGATGGATGGATGGATGGATGGATGGATGGATGGATGGATGGATGGATGGATGGATAGATAGATAGATAGATAGATAGATAGATAGATAGATAGATAGATAGATAGATAGATAGATAGATAGATAGATAGATAGATAGATAGATAGATAGATAGATAGATAGATAGACAGACAGACAGACAGACAGACAGACAGACAGACAGACAGACAGACAGACAGACAGACAGACAGATAGAATACCTTTATTGTCCTGCGATGGGGACATTACCATGTTGCAACAGCATAGACACATATAAATATAGAAATAATAATAGCAATAAGAATTAGAAAATTAATAAGAAATTATAAGAAATTAGAAATTAGAACTTAGAACTCCACAGGTTATCAACATTATGTAAACATGACAATGTGGTAAGGTGACTGCATCAAACAAAGTGAGTGAGATATTAAAGTGACTGGTGCTATTGCCCTGGAGATGCAGCGTGTGTGGCAGTGTGGTAGAAATGTTCACCATGTTATAATTGTTCGTTATGAATCATAATAATTTCTATCCACCTAACATCTAGTAATAGCAGAATAAAGTAGCAAAGATTGTTTTAAATATTTGAAGACGCCATAATTTATATTTACATTTTATCATTAAACAATGTACATATTTTTCCGAAGGTAGTTAGTCCCTCTCATTTAAACCGTTACAGCCACTAAACCTGTCAGCGATAGCCGGACTGATTTGAGCGACGGACAGGAAGTGGGCGCAACAGAAATTAGGGTCGGTCACTCGAAAAAAAAAAACATTTAGAGGCAAAACAATAAAGATAAGATCAGTTGTACAATTATCGTACAGTTTGAGTTGTTATTGGAGATGTATAAAATGTTTATGTAGCTTTAATGCCCAGATGCAATTTGTTGTATAGAATTCTTTGAAATTTATCTAAGTTTTGCAAAGCTGAAAATTCCCTCGTAGTCACGGTATGTTCTGGTATCTGGACTCATGGCTTCGCCTCTTAATAAGACCCGTCTTCAACAAAGGCAAACTGGGGCCTCGGCTCAATTTTCTTTATCTGTCACACTGTCTTTGCTCTTGTGGAAGTTCAAGCTTACAGCCAAATACTACAATTCCTTAATTCCTCACAGGGAACTGGGTCCCTGTGTAACGTGAGCATCACACACCGTCAGAAGTTGGGGGAAAGTTCATTGAATTAGTTTGAGTGCTCTGCAGAATTAAATCCCTGCATAGAAATCCCATGTTAATGGCAGGTTGAACTCCCACGGTGTCCTTTTCCTCCCACTTCTTGAGGTGTAGAGTTACTAGGAAGATGGGAATGAGACAAAATCCCGGCCAAGTCAAACTTGTGGGGTGAGGTTAGCGTTGTTTCAACAGTTTTAACAACATTAATGACATGTCTTTCAGTGCATGCATAGATCTGTACCTGCTTTGCTCTGATTTCAGATCTGTAGGCAATGGCAAAGAGAAAGCAGCCTCAACCAATAGGGAGAGCAGAGGCCTTCCTCCACGCAGAGATTTCCTTCAGCACCATGCTAACAGGGCCTCCTCACAGAGGTCCCATTGTGTACGGGCCTGTGGATCCCCCTGTACATGAAAGCAACACATGCCAGAGTTTCACCCCAGGAAAAGGTGGGCAAGTATTTCAGTCTGATTGAGCCACACTCATAAAAATAAAGGATACTCTTGTAAGGGATTAAAGGGATTTTTTTACCAATGGGGGGCCCTTGCGCTCTCTCTCTCTCTCTCTCTCTCTCTCTCTCTCTCCCTGTATTTGAAAGGGTCATGCATGCGGGTGTACAGTGTGGGGTGGGTGCTCTGCGAGTGACCAAAAGCAATCTGCTCTGGTCCAATCGGTCTCAGTGCCTACCTTCACACGTAAGCGGTAGGGCACTCGGGTCTGCCAGAGCACACAGCCCTTCACATACACACACACACCAACACACTTGTCACATTTTTGCACACACACACACACACACACATACACACACACACACACATATACACCCTCCCTTTTCAAGGCACCCTGTGCGACCTCTCACCATTGGCCAAGTCCCGGAGCCCTCAGCATCTCCATCACGGCTGAAGGGACCATTCGGGAAAGCAGGACACAGAGGTAAGCGTTCTTGGTACTATCTTCACGCTGGTTCTGCAGATCTCTGGTGCAGGGCTTTCTTCAACCAGAGGGACTCAAGTAGCCCCAAAGAAGCACTGCTATTCAGGGTTTGCTGAAGATGTGTGTTCGTATTGTGGCAATTTTATTTTAACTCTGCTTCGCATTGTTAGATTTGCAGGTGTCTGATGTGGATGTTATTCTCTTTGCGTTTATTGTGAATCTGGTCTAGGAACTCTGTGATTTAGGTGTGAGCATTTAGCAGGTGTTTTTGAATATATAGTGCTGTACTGATGATACTGGCATATTGTGCATCAGGTAGCTACAGTATAGTATTCATTATTTTAAATTATTCATAATTTTTACTCCTTAGCCCCTTAAGACCAATCTATTGCAGATAATAAATCTCCCAATGTCATGAAATGTCAGATTTGTACATTTTCTTTCCTTTTTATTATATATATATTTTGTAAATTAGTTTGTTTGGCAAAAGGATGTTTGTCAAGATTGAGTGTGGCTTTTGAGGGAACATGGTAGAATCAATGGATATCAGGAATGTCCAACGCAGAGCCAAGCATAACACAGAGGGAGTCTGCAGTGTGCACTAATACACACGCATACACAGCTTCCACTAACTCTACACTGTAATGGCCTGTGTAAAGCAGACCTCTGTCTGGCATAGCCCCTGTCAGTGTGGTGCTGCTGCATCTTACAGCCTTGTGACGGAGTCTGTTTTAGCCTGGATGCTAAGCAGCTCAGGTGCATAAATGCTTCATTTGAACAATTACACAAATTATGTAAGCTATGATTTTGTTTTGGTTTAATTTCTATGTGATCATCTCCAAATACTGTTGCAGATTATCAGTTTTTTGCTTCTATAAAAAACTGTGCATCTGTTAAAGGTGATCCTCTTCAAGTGTGTGCGTGTGCGTGCGCATGTGCATGTGTGTGTGACACCCTCACTCCTGAATAAAGCTTCTCCTTGCAGTCGTAACTCACTGCCATCCTGTCCACAAACCTCGGTGGAATTTGGAGTTTGAGTGCTGAGACAGGCACCGACTGGGCCTCATAAAGGCCCTCTGTAAAGGGTGAGGGGTCGAGGTAGCGTAGAAACCTCTCTCTCTCTCTCTCTCTCTCTCTCTCTCTCTCTCTCTCTCTCTCTCTCTCTCTCTCTCCCCCCCTTGCTCTCACTCTCGCACTCCCTCTTGCTTTCTCCCACTCAGTCTTCTCCTCACTTTCTCCATCTAACCCTGAGGGCCAACATCTTGGGCACGTCTTCGCCTTCTCACTCGTTTCCTGCTCTTCTTCTTTTCCCAGCTTCCCGTTTCTCTGACCAGACCCAGAGGACTCTCTCTAAGTTCTTCTGCTGTTTCTTAAACTTGTTGATGACATAATCTGTCTCAGACTAGCTGCACAGTGGTCACATCTGCAAATAGTGTTCTATCAATAATTAATTCCTACATAAGCCTAATGTCTGTGCTGCCAGCTGACTGAGTGGTAATTATCAGATACTAATCTCATTAACACGTCCCACTTGGGATTCACGCTCATGAACTCCGTCAACCTCACTAAGCTCTGTTGGCAGATCTGCACTGAGGAAATGAGTGAGATTATGAAGAGCAGATATTTAGGTCAGGGCAGTGCATCGTGAATTTGCACCCAGTGAAACTCATATGTGCTAATTTTAGATTAAAGCAAAGAAAGACACTGTTCTCTTTGCCATCTCTGCCAAAGTAGTCATGGTGTGAGTTGGGAAAAGTTACAGAAACATTTTGTAATTGGAAACAACCCAAACCTTTTGCTCCTTCAAGCTCAAAGTAGATTTCTCAGGGGTGTTTATCCCTGCACACTAAAGAAACGACTCTATCAGATGAACTCTGGCTCCTTTGACCTTTGACACACCACAGGTGAGCTCTGATTTGAACCTAGATAGCTGTTGACTGGAACAGTGGACTTCTGGCTCCGAGATGCAGGGGGCCTTCATACTTCGGTCCCTAGAGCTGTCTGCACCTTAGTAATGAATTCACTGACCTTAAACATGTGGCCCAAAGTCAAACCCTGCTCTGCAGGTACTATAGGCTGGTTATGCTGCCAGTATTACAGAGTGAATACTGAGCCCCTGTCATAAAGACAGACCTTACTGTAGTGCACCAATGTGGATCTGTGTTTTAATGCACAGCTTGCCAGTTAAACCAGCAAACATCAGTCTAAAAAGACTTTTGCATGTCAAGAACCTTAATTATGATTAAGGAGCTTAGCATTTTGCTGGTTATGTAGAGCTAATTACAATGAATGCGTGCCAATCATGCCATGCGCACCAATTGTAAATATTTAATTGGACGTTCCTTGTTTGAGTTGGCTTCTCTCTGTGTGTCGAGGTGGACTATGAGGATGCTTGTGCGGCTTGTGCTGGGACTCTTCGTCCTCAAAGCGGTGGTGGCCAGCCCCAGGTTTTCTCGACAAGCCGACTTGGACTCATACGACACGGACAACTACGATGTGGACATAGACGATTTAAATTCAGAGAACCAGGAAAATTACGACTATGAAGATGGGATGACAACTGCTGATCCCGAGGTAAGAAGCATGAAAGGACACAAGGAGACAAATCATTTCTAAATAAAACTGCACTGAACGGACTCCTACATATTTTCTAGTTTGGTGTTTGTCACATTCAGGCAACTTTCGGGCCTGCTGTGCTTCACACGACATTAATCACAGTTCTGACAGCGTAGTGTTGCTGATGCGTGTGGTCTGGACCTGAGGTCACCAAGTTCATAGAGGTGAAAGTTTCAAAGGCAACAAGAGATGTTTGAGAAATTTTCAGACTGATTTGCAGGCAGTAACAAGACACTATTTAATACGCTAGATGTTCCCATCCACAGCTGTCTCATCTGAAGAATCTGTGTAGGAAGGGAAAGCGTTCCTTATCTTATCATCATTTTCATATCTTCTTGGAAGGCAGCCTGCATTACGCCTCTTTGACTTTACAGCCGGGTCTAATAAATATTTCTGGCAGTGACATGAAAGTGCAGGAAATACTAGTGTGATGTCTGTGCGTGTGTTTCTGTACATATACTAACTTCACAAGGCTTCAACAAGTAGATGTCAATGAGCTTCGAGCTGGACACCTGCTATTGATGATGAGGATGGCAAGCTTTAGCCACATTTCATGTTTCCATTTATATTTCTCTATAAGAAGGAAATTAGGCAAAGGTGAAGTCTGGTATAAAGCAAATGGTCCACACAGGATTTACACTTGGCTTCCTTTGAGCCTGTGACTCAACCCTGAGCTCACTCTGATGGGTCCTGTCCCACACTACAAAGCAATTGCTGGTTTTGTTATCCACAGTTGCAAAAAGGTGCAACCACAAGCTTTTGCATGGATCTGAAATGTTTGAGTCCTATTGTGTTGTGACAGCGGGGTGTCACACGCGCCAGTGCTCAACGTGGGAAAGTTCTCATGCGTTGCAGGGAAGTCTGTGTGTTTAGGCCTGAATGTGACACGTGATACAGTTTAGTGACTCGAAATTATCGTTTTGATATGAGCTTAATGGCAAAAGTTGGGCAATTGCATTTAGCAGATTACTGTCTCATTGTTTTGTTGACAAAACAGTTAATTGTGAGAGAGCAGATCTTCTGTAACACTTGCTTAATAAGAGGGAAGATGAAATGGATTTTATTCATACACACACACACACACACACACACACACATGCACATCAGATTTGAGGGAAGAGCTAAAGCCATGATGAGCTCCCTGCCTCTGGAATGCTGAGTCTTTACTTTCCACATCCAGCTCTTTGTTGGCATTTCTCGTCGCTGTCCTCGGGGCTTGTCTTTCTGAGAAAAGCAAAGACTGATCTACAGTGTGATCCAAGCAAAGTGCCTTCAGTCTGGTTTGCCCAAAAGCCTCTGCAAGTACGTTAATCGCCTAATTTGGATGCATTTAGGCATTATCTTACTGTGGCCAAGAAATTCTTTCAGTCATTTTTTCCCTACAAGTCAAATAACATCTTTGGAGCAAACCAGTTTAGATAATAGCAGCTGGGAGGTTGGACAAACTGACATTTATACCAGTACATTTGCAATCCAGTGGTTAAGAGTGGTAATTTCTGAAGCTTTGTATGTGAAGCCTTATCTAATACTTCATCATTTACTCAGCTCATCATGTCCTCCCTTAATCTCTAGAGTTTTTAGCAGATTATTATCAGGCTGTAACTAATATCCTGGCGTGCTGTGACTCAAACTTGACGTGTCTGAATGTGTCTACTGACTGATATTCTATATGGAACCTATACAGACAGCTACACAACCTGTGGCTTTGACATGATGCTCACATTCTGTGTCCCTGCCTCTGCAAGCTTGTTGTTTTTCAGTATTTTTGGTTGCCAGCCTTTCACCTCTTCTTTTCCCCTGGGTGTGTGTTTGCTTTGGGGAAAGGGGGAAACGAAGGGGAGAGCTGCAGTGAGCTAACTTTTTCAAACCCTTTCAAAGGTCTACCTTGTTGTATCCCAACCTGTGTCTCAGCCAAGCTCTAAAAATGTGCCATTCAATGCTGGGTATCTCCTCTACGCTGCATTCAGTGTCATAAAATACATTTCATATTCCTGGTTACTACTTGTCTTATTGAAATCTGATCACTTCATGTGAAAGAGGCAGCTGTGGATTCTTGCAGCTACCATGTGTGTCTTGGTTCCACAAGGACCATTCCCTGTTCGGAGGGTGGACGTGAAAGTGTCAGGTATTACCTGTGGCGGGTGTGTGGGCTTTCATTGCCCTCGTCTGGGTGAAAGACATAACTGCAGCTTTTAACAAGCAACTGTCTGAGTTGAGTAACATTGGCCAGTTCGATCACCAGGACTGCTGAGTCTTTGTTTATAGGGCTGATGTTTGAAACAGGTTTGAGATATTAATGTCAAATTGTCTGCTGGTGTGCTTGTTCCTCGACTATATGTCTTCTATGGTTCCCACAGTAGTTTTTGGTCTCTGCTCCTCCATATACCTCTGGACACACACTGCTGCCATCTAGTGATTTGAATGGTAGAACAGTAAGGTTGTGTCTCCCACGCTGCCTTCTGCTGCTTTCTTTCCCTTAGGTAGAGATCGGAAGGCTGGACCCAGACGACTACAACCTAGGAGAAAAGGAAGACGAAGAAGAGGAGGAGGCAGTGGAGCTGCCCCTGAAGCCCTTTGTCGTCCCTCAGGGTTCAGGGGGATCTGGGGTTCTCATGGGTCCGAACACACAGAAAGGTCTGAAAAAGCACATACTGTCATAAACAGAAAGTTAGTTGATAAATAGGTCATGAGCGTAATATAAGGCCTTTGCTCACCCCTGGGCCTGTGCAGCATCGCACATAAAGTAAAAACACTTCAAACTAGGAAACACTAATTTGCCCTCCAAATTCATTGTCTGCATCTTCAGCTACCATACTCTCCATGTGCATGCCTTCCATTTAACTAGCTGTTAAGAGTTAAATGTGTTGTCTTGAATCACACTTATCTACTGTACTTACCCCAATCATTACTGTGAAGTCTCATCCATCATCTGTGTGTTTATTAATACCTAATCTTGTCTCTAACAAGAGGTGGAGCTGCGTCTGGCGCCCAGTGAAGTCCTACATATTTCCGGGGATTTTGAGGGCTCTGTAGGGTCTGAAACCTCAGCAGCTTCTGGGGCTTCTGGGTCTGGGGTCTCAGGACACCTACTGGTCTCTGGTGACTCTGGGAGTTCTGGTGACATTGTCTTTACCTCTGGCGCCTCTCATGAACTTTTCAGCTCTGGGGCTTCTGACGATAACGTCAGAATCTCTGGAGAGGAGCTCCTCGGCTCTAGTGGCTCTGGTGAAATTCTAGTAATCTCGGGAGCCTCTGGGGAGCTTCTTGGCTCAGGGGGTTCTGGTGACAGTGTCAGAATCTCTGGGGCCTCTGATTATTCTGGGGGTTCAGGTGACATTCTCCTGATTTCTGGAGCATCTGAGGAACTCCTCAGCTCCGGGGGTTCTGGTGACAGTGTCTCTGGAGCCTCTGGGGAGGAACTTCTCGGTTCTAGTGCTTCTGGTGAGATTGTCCTAATCTCGGGAGCCTCTGAGGAACTCCTAGGTTCTGGAGACATTATCCATATCTCTGGAGCCTCTGAGCTACTCTTTAGCTCGAGTGGCTCCGGGGAGTTCTTGGTATCAGGCGATGTCCTGATTTCTGGAGATCTCTCCGGATCCGGGGATTCCTCTGGATTCACAGAAACCACAACGTCTGGAGCCTCTGGAGACCTTGGCTCTGGGGGTTCTGGGATCTCAGGCTCCGGAGTGTCTGGGGACCAGTCTGGTTCTGGGTTCTCTGGTGATCTTTTGAGCTCAGGGGCCCCTGACAGCTCTGGGGTTTCTGGGGTCTCTGGCGAGTCTGGGGACGTAGAGATAACTCTGTTGCCTGGAGGTTAGTATCTTTACAGAGCAGCAAAGCTTGTTCCTGATCACCATCATAATTTGTCTTACTCTGTGTTGTTGTTAAAGTCCATTTAACTGCTTCTTTTTTAAATGTAGTTAAATGTTGATGTTCTTTGTTGTTACAGTATGTGTTCTTCTTTCTAACATCCGAGCTGAGTGTCATTGATTGAACTTGTGTTCATTTCACCCTTCGCCCCCCTAACTTTCTGTCTTGTAACCCCAACCTTTGACTCTAACAAGAGGAGGAGCTGCCCCTCATTCCCACCTCCCCCCCCCATGAGGTAACCGGGGATTCTGAGGAGATATCAGGGGTTTCTGGAATCTCAGGGGCCTCAGGGAAAACTGAAACCTCTGGCGACTTAACTGTCCCTGAAACCTTTGAGACTTCTGGTGTCTCTGGAGAGACTGAGGTCCCTGAGGTGATTTTGCTCCCTGATGATCATGATGAAGAAGGTCAGTATTTAGTCGAATTAGGCGAGATACGGTAACTAAAGGGTCAAACTCAACAGCTGTAGTTATTAGCTACTTGTTCCATGTTTCTAACAGTTGTGATGTTTTCAGCCACTAAGAAGATCACATTTCATGTCATTAACACCAACCAACCGTTTCCATTTAACTTCCAGTTGTCAGTTAAATGCAGTAAGCTTTTAGTAATACTATGTAACTTATAACTGTGGCAAACAGTGCTCTACTGATTGCCAGGCTTCCTGTTTCATGTCCATGCTGATCTAACCTGTTTCTTTAACACCTAATCTTGTCTCTAACAAGAGGAGGAGCGGCTTCCGACCACACCACAAACCTCTCAGGAGGTTGGTGGCACTATAGAAGGCTCAGTGAGCCTTGAATTGCCAGAGCCTCTCGAACCTGAGGAGCCTGGTGTTACTGTGACTCTCCCAGGTCAGTAATGAAGTAACGTAATACAGAGATGCATGCAAGAAAGACGTCTCATCAAACCTGATCTCCTTAATCCCCATTTGATTAAATTTGCCCCTTTGGAGGCTTTCATCCAATCTCCTCTCCCTACCTCCACTCTGTTCCCTTCTCGCCCATCATGACCCAGGTATGCCCACTTGCTTGCTGTGCACCTGTCTTGGTGGCTCGGTCTACTGCGATGACTTGAAGCTGGACAGTGTACCGCCTCTCCCCAAAGACACCACTCACTTCTACGCCCGCTACAACCGCATCACCAAGATCCACAAGTCGGACTTCGCCTCCATGAGTATGCTTCCTGCTTATATGTAAATCGATATTAGACTAGATGATTCATAAACAAATAAAAAGGCGTCTATCAAGCATTTGCGGCTCTTTTTAGACAAACTGAAGAGAATCGACTTAACCGCCAACGAGATTAAGACCATTGATGAGAAAGCATTCTTGGGTCTCCCTGAACTGGAGGAGCTGGTGATTCGGGAAAATCACCTCTCACAGCTGCCTGCCCTCCCAGAGACCATGACCCTGATCGACGCCAGCCATAACTACATCGGCAGCAGGGGTATTCACAAAGAGGCCTTCAAAGTACGGTTACAATTTGTCGCACACATTTCCCAATAAGTACTGTATAAATGATTTTAATACGTGTCGGAAATTCCTTTGTGTCACGAAAGTAATGTTGTTTTCGTCTCTATATCCAGGATATGACTAGCCTGCTGTACCTGTACCTGACGGACAACAACATCGATTACATCCCTGTGCCTCTGCCAGACAGCCTGCGATCTCTACACCTGCAGGTATACATCTGTTCATCTGCCTTTGTATCAGCTTCAAGACTTGCACAAAATTGATAGTAGGAAATTCAAAGCGTAATATAGAATCTTTCCCTCTTTGGAAATTGAAACTCTAATAAGAAATTAGTGTCTTTAGAAAAGGTTTGAGGCTGTAGTGCATCTTTAATGCTGTGTTGGCTTCTAGTTATGTGACCTTTTACCTTCTGTTCCAGAATAACAATGTCCAGATGATGCACGAGGACACATTCTGCAACCTGAAAGACTTCAACTACATCAGGAACGCGCTCGAGGACATCCGTTTGGACGGAAACCCCATCAACCTCAGCAAGACCCCGCAGGCTTACATCTGCCTGCCACGCATACCCATCGGGGATCTCATTTAACCACACAGACACATAGCAACCCATGAATTCAACCACATCTTTGTACATACTGTTATACAGATACCGTTCGTTCACTCGTCAGCCAGTCGGTTGATTGCAACAGCATTTTGACACTGCTCACATGCTGCTGATGTCTGCTGCAGTTCAATAAGTCTCTGTGGAAATGTGTGTCTCCAAGGGCCACCAACACATGAATCAGTCAGACACTAGTGGTCAAGCACATATACACTGCTCTACTCCTCACGCCAGGTACCGTCACTCAAACAAATCTCCACAAAGACAGTAAGTGACATTCAGAGTAACCAGTTCATTAAATAACGTGTCTGTTCAAGACTGGCAAAAGCAACCAGTAAGTTGGTTGAGACGTATTTGTTTTGTAAAAATATTAAACTTATTGATTACACTTTCAAAAATGTATACTCCCATGAACGTATTGAAGCTGGAGCTTAATGAAAGGACAATTGAGAATCCATTGCAATAAAAGACGCATTTAAACACAATTCTTTGTTGTAAAGTCTGTACTGTAATATAAAATTATATATTCAGATTTTTTTTACATGAATTGCAGTATCTGGTATATTAAATTTCAAAAGGCAATGTTTTAACTGTGCACAATAGCTTATATCAAAGAGTCTAATGTCTAGAGTGGTCAAATAAAAACTAATGTATAATTTGGGAGGGGGGCTGTTCATTTTGATTATGGACGGGGTTGAGAATAATTCTAGCTCGCTGTTGTGTGCTCTGTATGGAATAACCACAAGTGAATAAAGTTGATTTAAACACCTCCCTGAATTGGTGGCTCAACGTTTTCATTCACCTTAGAACCAAATATGAGATAGACGCGTTTAACCGGTTGCCATGATAGCGTTACCCCGACAACGGGTGCACTTCCGTATCTTTCAATCAATCAATGCTTTACAGTCCGCGTAATAGACGAACGCTACACAACAAATGCAACTAGAAGTGAAGGTAGGCTACGTTTACGTACTGTACGTTGAATGGTTGCTGTGTGAATGAGGGCTTGTAATAATGTACTTGCTTAGGAGTTACCGCGGCTCTGTCTACTTTTATGCGTGAAAGCAACGGGCTTGACGTCATCATAAGGTAATAACCACACGGTTATTATATGAATTATATAAAAATGAAAATGGGTGAAAATGATTTTACTAAATAGTTATTTAATTGGTATTAAATCCATGTAATATAATAAATGCAAAATGATTGTGTTATATGCGCCAGCAGCCACAGGGGGGCGCTAATTCCCAGCTTGGGGTGGCTATTAAAACCAGCTACACAGCTTTTCATCACAGTGAGATGAACTTAAACGAGGGGCTAGAACGAAGACACCGATAAAAATGGTGCCTAATAAGACCACTGAACGTGACGGAGGGTGCACACTGTGAGGTCTGCATTTGAAAATGATGACGTCCTATAAATTATATAATATAGAAATCCACAATACGATTAAAAATCGAAACGCTAAGCTTTTCTTACGCTGGCTGTATTTTGTGAACTGTGCACTAGGGGGCAGCAAAGAGCCCCGTTCACAGCTGCTGCCATGGAGGTTATGAGGGATGCAGAGATCGGGGCAGCTGTGTGGGAAAAGCACCGGGTGGAAGATGAAGCCCGAGACAGCTGCTTCTTACCGAGCCTGTTTATGGCAGCTAAAGTGATGTGAAAGCCATTACATAAACCAAGTCTATAAATAAACTCAGTCGGTTTCGTTTCTGCTCTGCTTCTTGTGCAGATCGCATGTGTGTGTTTTTAAACCATTTAAAGTTTAGGTTTAAATTGTTAAAACCTCGTGACATGAGAGGAGACAATTTCTCTAGAATTGCGTTAAATGTGTGTATTGACTGATTGCGAGCCCGCATCCTCATCCGTGCACCTTCATACAGTGTAAGTACAGGAGGCGGCAGCGCTTTTGCTCGGAAACGCGGTATTAAGTGGGTGTGGCCGCGTGGAAGGCAATAAATGCTTCAGGATAGAAAATGAAAGTACAACTACACAACAAACAACAGAATGGCTACATGTCACCGTGAGTGGATTTTATGTTGCATTACTTGTTTCCTGTTCGTGTGTTCATTTAGAAATGCTGTGATTTATACCGGTAATTTACTTTCCGGAGCAGCTTCTGTTTTAAGGTGTTTACTATTTAAAGGTTCGATGTTTCAGACACAGCAGCATGTTACTTCGATAACACTTTGTTGATGCGGTATTCAACATGTACGGCGTATTTGTGCCACAGTGAAAGGTATTATGACTACAGTAGTTGTACGTTTTTCTAAGGGGGCTGCAGGTTCTCATTCCTAATTTAGTTATAGTGAATTGTGGGAACTTCAACTTCAGTTTCAGTTTTGGTTCCTGCAGGTATGGACACGGTGTCCCTTACAGGAAGCATCCACATTTAAAGCTCAACCCTGAATCAGAGCTTTGCTTAAAGTGAATTTCTGAGTCAATCCCTGTCAAATCAAATGTGATGACATTCAGCAGTGAGACTTAGACAGCATCTAATTTGGGCCAGAGCTCTAAAGTCCATCAAGAACTCAGAGGATTTAATATAAAAAATATAAAAATCTGGTTTCATTTTTGCCCTGTTTTTCTATTTTATGGTTTATTTCCAGTGTCAGATGACGAAAGCAGTTCTGAAGATGGAGTCAGTGATTTATCAGACTATGACACAGGTTCCAGTGATGAATCCAACTGTCAAGTAGGTTTTGTATCAGAATATCCTTCAGTTATAAACACCACCATTTTTTTACGAACTATTATAATTGCTATCGTATAATAAAAGCTTTCTGTATTTTTACCTCAAGCCCCAGTCGAAGCCGTGCAAGTATTACAACAGCGGCCAGTGTCGGGACGGCCACAGGTGCAGCTACCTGCATGTGTGTCAGTATGCCCTGAAAGGACACTGCCGCTACGGCTCCTCGTGTAAGCTGAAACACCCGACACCCGCAAAAGCCTCGTCGCACGCAAGCAAGTGGGCTCCAGATCCATCAGCCAAAGGTGAGGAGGAGGAGGAGGAGGAGGAAGGCCCAACCGGAGGTGCTTTACGCTTCCCCTGACAGGGGTTAAATTGGGGTTAAATTTCAACATCAATCTTATTTTTCTTTAAACAGACCCAAAGCTCACTAATGGCCGACCGTACCAGTGGCAACTACATGATGGGAA
The DNA here is from genome assembly GCF_900634795.4 of Betta splendens. Classification (NCBI taxonomy): domain Eukaryota; kingdom Metazoa; phylum Chordata; class Actinopteri; order Anabantiformes; family Osphronemidae; genus Betta; species Betta splendens. Next base: position 9,969,884 of record NC_040889.2, read on the forward strand.
AGGTTGGAAGGATGTTGAGAATGATCACATAATAGAGGCCCAGTACTGCCTACCTCACACCAAAAGCATAAAAATCTACAACACACCCTACGGGTAGGAGCTGAGCGCGTGAACAGTGTGGAGGCTAATGATGAATGTCAGGACGGAGGCCTGAGGCCGGTGACGTGTGTGTCCCTGCAGAGCAATCAGTATAGATTTCAACAGGATGAGAGTTCATGGAAAACGTCTCGGAGTGAGACGTCTGGACGATGGCAGAACCGCGTGGACCTGGTACTGTTCCCTGCGCCGCAAGTGGAGGAAATATGACGACAAGGTACGTCCTGTCTGTGGACACGTTGAGCAGAAGGCCTCTATAACAGTGTGTGAGAATAGTCAATATGCTGGGTTGGACTATTGACAGGACTCAAAGGGCAACTCAGGTCCCGTGAAGAGCTCTGACATTGAGACGAAGTTCCAGAGCGACCCGTCCGGCTCCATTTCCTTCATCATTGGAAATGACACTTTTAACATAAAATTCACAGGTACCGTATATATTTATACAGTGCCAACTTCCTCATTTTGAACATTGGTTCACTGATGCTAAACTCAACCCCTCTGTTGTGTCTTGCTAGAAATGCGGCAGGTGAGTCAGAAGAAGAAGAGAAGAGTCTGTCGTCGTCCGGTTTACAGACAGGCAGCAGGAGCAGGAGCAGGGTGGGTGTGGGTGTTTCATCAAACACACTGCCGGAACATTCTGCCACTTGACACAACACTGCTGCGAGGCGAGCGTCGCGTCGCGGGCTGACGTTGGGCTCGTTTGCTTTTGCCGCAGAGCGTCTCAGGCAGCCTCGGCTTTGAAGCGCATGTCCCTGGGCGCCACGTGGGAGTTTCAAGGAAAACACGGATGGCACAAGTTTAAACAAAGCGTAAATATAAATATGTCAGTAGCGTCGCCTGATGCCTAACGGCGCCACCATTCACAGGGATTGTGCTGTTTTTAACAGAACGTCTCTGGATGCTCAGTGACCAGTGACGACATAGAGAGGGAATACCAGAAAGACCGCTCTGGGAGCATGAGCTTCCACGTGAACGGACAGTCCTATAAGCTGGACTTTAAAGGTTGGGTCACGGAGCTTTATTATATTAAAACAATAGGTAAATATTAATTGGGTCTCTTGCAGACAGGTTCATTTATTCTGTATTTTTGACCTTTATTTTCCACAGCCATGACCCAAACAAACCTCTCAACCAACAAGTCTCGAAAGGTCAGACGTGTTTGAGCCTGGAGGACCTGGACCTGCTGAGGACAATCACAACAACTGTGCAATGCTGTACTCGCCAGCAGTGGCTGTAGATTAGTTAGCCTGAGGGTGGGTTTTATGTTTCCATAGGACAGAAAGCCTTAATGGTTACCAGCACACACCAGTTGCCTTTTACAGTGTGTGACTATGAATGGTGAAATCATGATTTCTACTTTTTCTCAGGCTGCCATGCTCTTATTTATGATGCTGAATACCACTGCCTCCTCTGCCACTCTACACCCAAACTAATGCCAATTTAAGCCATTTTACAGTTTACATGGGATGAGTTTTACATGTGAATTGAGTTTACCAAAGCCCACATTTGGGATTTGTGTCCTGTGTGGTTTCACTGTGTTGCTTAGAGTCAATGTACAACACTGACCTACTCTAATGATGGAGATCATCACTTACAGAATATTACACCATGGTAAAAAAATACAACTGACTTATTTGTATGTGTTTTTTTTCAGTTAGAACAACATTTATTCTCTAAATCAGATTGTATGTGTATTGTTTTGTCTGTCAATCTTGTGTTGTGTTGTAATTACAGTGGATTCTGAGTGTGGTAGGTTAATGGAACAGAAAACCTGTTTTGTGTATTTTTCCTCTTTCTGAATTGTCCGTCTCAATGTTTACACAAAACATGAATGATTTTGAGGACGTCAACACAACTTCAGGTGTAAATTTGATTTATTGCTACTGAATTAAACACTTTTACTTTACTTGAATGCTGCTGAATTGCCAGAAATCGCCTCCATCCGACAACTGAGCTTCAAGGAAATGGCCATACATTTTAGCTTTCTGTTCTGTAATCTGCCTGACAGCTCCTTCAGGTCAGATGTGCGCACAACACAATGAGATCACGTTGTGTATTTCACAGCAGACTCTGGTTAAATTCTAGCCCTTGTCTGATGAACTCCAGTCATGAACGGTAACGCTCTGGAAACGCTCGGGTTCTGGTCGCCGTCCTGATCAACAGCAGGAACATCAGGAGCTGAAGAGAAACGAAAGTGAAGCTGTTGTGACGGGAGACGCCGTCGTGTCGGTGTCCAGGGTTTGAATCAGACTTTTAAAATCACCACCGCGTTGGATTGCGTTTTTTGGTTAGCGTCAGGTTCACTGTGCGTCTTCGGACCACGGTGAGAATAAAAACAAGCTGCGTTCAAGTTCACTCCGAGGCTGCTTTACAGACGGACCGTTTTCTCACCGCTACGTTGTCATATTTACAGGCTTCAGACTCTTTAAACATGGCTTCAGGTATGGATTCACAATGTTTCATTGAGCTTTAACTGTTCACCAAAGCCTCTAATACAATACATTGATGTAATGTTTATTCCTGCTACTATTACATTACAATTTACAGCTATTTTTAATAAAACATAATATCCATTTATGTCACATTTGCATGACAGTTTTGCATTAAAAGCGCTTTCACTTTTGCTTCTTTTGGTTCAGAGTGATGTGGACTTGGTTAAATCCTGCTCCTGGGCTAAGTTGAAGCACTGACTTTCATTTAAAAATGTTCCCTCAGGCATCTGCCAGACAACATTCCTGTACTGGTGGAAAGCTTTTAAATTCTCTGCCTGACAACTCTAGCGCAACGGCTGCATAATAAAGTCACTCCTGTATTTCACAGGTGGGAAACGTTACGAGTGGCAGATGCAGGTTGGAGGTGAGTGGCTGCCAATTGATAACGACCATGTGATAGAGAGCCACTACTGCCGCCCTGGAGCTAAAGGAATCAGCCTCAACACTCAGCACGGGTCGGTTTGTTGTTCTGTGATTGTCCCGTTCGTGCTGTTATTTTGGATTGTATTAACAAACTGGCTGATCGGTGAACAGGAAGGTATTCATAGACTTTGACGACCTCCAGACGACAGACCCGGCTCTAAAGGTCCAGAGGGTCACGTTCCTGCCTCAGGGTCAGGCTGAAGACGTCGGCTGGTACTTCAGAGATGACATCCTGTGGCGCGAGTATGGGTCACAGGTGAGGAGGGGTCGGTCACGGAGCCCCTGGGTTTACGATCAGGGTTCTGAGTCCTCCTCCTCCTTCAGGGCTCGTCCATGGCGTCCTCCTCCGTCAACAGCAGGGACGTGGAGCAGCAGTACATTCTGAACTCACAGGGAACCTTCAGATTCAGGGTGGGCTCCACCGGCTACAGGCTCGACTTCTCCAGTATGTTTGACCTCACGTGATTTTGCCCGATATTGCTCACGATATTTCTGCAGCCATAGACTGACCGTACTTTATAATGCAGACATGGCACAGTTAAACTGCAACACAGGCCTGCGCAGGAACGTACGCAGGCGTCCAAAATTCACCCCCGCCCCAGTGAGGTAAGACCCGACGGCTGCAGGATGAAGGATGCGGGTTAAGTAATCACATCAGCGCGTTCTCAAACATGCATGTTCTGGTTCTGATGGCCTTGACATCCTGCCCATTCATCATTTCTCTCCAGCCACAACCCCGCATCAGCTCCCCCCGTGACTCCCCCCTCCCAGCTCCCAGGTGGAGGCTACAAGTGGGAGTTCATGGGCGAAGAAGGAGTGTGGACTGAATACCAAGCTCATGTAACTAGTTTAAATGTCTATTTAAAGTAGTTTGGATTGACTGGGCTGACTGGAAAAACGACTCTCTCATTTGCTGTGGTGCTTATTATCACGCCAAATATTTAATGATGTCAAAGTAGGCAGTGACATCTAGTGGACGCATTGTGAATAGTTCAGACTATTCACGGCCTTTTTGTTTCCATGTGTAGATATGTTCGTTTAACAGTGCTGCTATCGAGGCCCAGTACCAGCTCAACCCTCAGGGACAGCTCCTCTTCAGTATCAGGAGGTTCTCGTACACACTGGACTTCTCAAGTAACAGACACATCAAAGTAAAACACTGTGCGGTCAGTGGTTTTATACAGTAGAAGCCTACAGAGCCTTCTCGCTGGTTTATTACAGGAATGTGTCAGATCAATAACAAAATTGGGACAACAAGAGCAGTCAGGAGGACTTTGAACGATGGGAGTCAACAAACCAGCGGGTCAGGAAAAATAATGCACTACTATAAAAAAAATACTTAAAATAGCTGATTACAGCTGAGAATGTTCCAGATATTATAATATTAAAATACCTTTTTAACTTTAATTCTGTTTTTCAGTTTGGGAACACAGCCACGGTGGCAATTCAAAGACATTAATGGAATATGGACCGATTATTCCAAAGTAAGACTCTAGATACCTTAGATACCAGTGATGTCATGCTAATTACTGTAAACGCTTGCTGCTCTTTGTCGTGCAGAGTACACGCCACTGCAGCGTTTCCAGTCCTGAAATCGAGCTCCAGTACCAGCAGGACCCTTCAGGCATTATGAACTTCAATACCATGACCTTCTCCTATGAGCTGGACTTTTCAGGTGAGCTGGCACTTTAGAGCAGGTGGCTGCATTACAGCAAAGAATGAGTGCATCTGAGGAGTTGTTATGTTTTCTGCAGCCATGACTCAGAGAAACCTGTCCACAAACACCACCAGATCAGTACGACGACTTGACCAGTGACTGTGGGATGAGATCAGGTCTGGAGGTTGCGCTTAACTTAATGTATATTTGGCCCATGGGGTCACTGCTGAAGAACTAACTTACTGTACACATAAAGTCATTACAAGTAATAGCAGGGAGACAGTCGCCTTCCCATAAACACCTCCTGGGTTTGCGGAGCAAGTTAACCTTAGATATTTGCAGAAATTAAGGTAAAACAAAAAAAACCTGCCTGTACTGCCTTTTAAGCCATTTTGCAAGATGCAACTCACAACATAGTACAAAACCAAAGAAAATCAACTTTGTTTCATGTTTTTCTATGACTGAATAAAAATGATCTCTACTGCCCTGTAATCAGCAGTGACTTTTTTCTATTGTTTACATCATGTAAAACAACTCACAAATAACGAATCCAGCCTCATAGATTAGATCATGTACTTTTTATATATACAGGTTTTCATTGAATCACCTCATAAACCAACACCTTCACACATAAAACAGGGGCCACGCTACACACATGACAGCAGTAGTATACAAACAATCTCGTAGAAGAATAAGCTTTAGTTTCCTGCTTTGGGGTTCTGCCAGGGTCTGTGGAACACGCTCCAAAGATCACGTCAACTGTGAGGCTGTGAAGTCAGAACTGCCACATGCTGCTCGTCCATATACAGATGAATGTACTCTGAACACAGGCAAGTTTGTGAGTGAGTACAAAAAATGTGGGAACTAACAGAACCTAAAAAGCCTATTCGCTAGCATGCAGCTAGAGAAGCTCACCCTGTACGAACAGTGAATCCAACAAGACGTTACACACGCATGTCAACAACAATCATTGTTAGCAGAAACACAGCGGTGACCAAGGTGCATCTAAAAACTCTAAAACCGTGTAATCCTGTTCAGAAAGTAAGATTCACAACGAGTGCACATTGTGTTTAGCAGATCAGCAGAATCAGACCAGTCGACAGCTGCTCGAGCCAAACGATACACACCTTCAACTAGCAGTGAGGATTATTGCACACGACTCATCTAAGGCCTCTTCACTGTTATCACAAGATCATAAAAATGCCAAGGCCCTCACAGAGTAACCCATTAAATAACTTCATAGATTTACACCTCATAATATATATTTATTTATTCCCAGTACTGGTCGTCTGACAGCTGGAATGTGCTGATATCAAACTATATAGTGAGAAACATGGCAAGTTACCAAGTGATCAACAGAAATGAAGCAAATATTAAAAACAATTCATTGGTCACCAGAAACATTAGGAATCATTATTAGAAGAGATCAAACTTTTGATCTTGGGTGGTTGCATTTAATAATGTGTAACAAAAAAACCTAATAATACTTGAGTAAGCGGCGAGTAGTTCTACAGATGCGCCCGTGTAAGGCACGTTATCTTAAGCAGTGTGTGTTTACTGCCTTTAGTGTCTAATCAGACAGACACTGTTCTACTAGCTACTGAACCTAATCCACCAAGAGACACATTTCATTTATACCGGACTTATACAACGTGTAGCAAAGCTGGTGAAACTGTTAATCTTTAACTAAGTGTGACTAACCCTTCCCTTTGCAGCACATCTGCTCCCAGTGATGGAAACCAATTTAACCACGTAAAAGGGCAGAAAATAATTCAGAAATAACATTTTTCCAAAATGAAGGTGATGGAGGGATACGGTTACCGTGGAGATGGGCTGCTGCGGGGTTATCTTTAACACAGAATCCTCCTGAATGCAGAGCTGTCAGTGCTACACTATAAGCTACCTGTCTAAGCCAGTGGGAGGCCACATTTATTTTGTTTCTAATTCTGCCATCACTTTTAATATACAAGTCCTAAAATAGCGCAGAGAAGCAAGAAAAGTTACAGATGCCTGAAGCGAAGTTATATCTTCCTGGTTCAAGGGATGATTCAGTTTCAATCATTCTAATACTACAATCCAAATTAAGGACATCCAGACTCCCAAGAATGTCGAGTAAAAAAAATGTAGGAAACCCCCAGCATGTATTGAAGACAGCATAGAAGAAGTAAGTCCCACCCCGTCCTTGTGTCCTCCAGCTCAGGTAGAAATGGTGCAGGTAACTTTACGAGTCGAATGCGAGCAAGAGTCCGAATTGAAACTAGATCACTGTAAAAATTACTCTTGAAAGGATGTTAAATCTTCACAATCAGTCAGTGTCTGTGAGAACAAGGTTCGTCTATACGAAGCAATTAGAAGAATATACTCAATCTTATCTTTTCATTTAGCCAAATAAATCTTTCAGATCATTGTTGGCGGATGCGCTGTGTTTGATTCCACTTTGGTTCATGCTACCAGCAGCTGCAGGTTGGGAGAAGTTCTGTGGGCTGAAAAAGGGGTTTGCTTGCATCCCAAAGCCACTCTGCATACCTCCCATAGCTGCTGACGCACCCTGCATCTGAGTCTGAGCGTTCTGGGCCGAACCAAACTGACTTAGCCAAGGACTGTTGGCTCCAGGTGCAGCCATAGGACCCATCTGATTGAGGGTGACTTTGCCCTTGCTGGGTGTAAAAAGACTGTCTAAAGCGGACAAGTCGGGAGCTTTATGCGTTTGCCCCATGGGTCCTTGATTCTGCGTGACTGATCCAAAGTTCGGGGTGCTGGTGGTGGTGGCCATGCCACCATAAAGGTTGGGGCCTGTGGGCCGCATCCCCATCGCCATGCCTCCGGTCTGGAAGCCCATGGATGAGTTGAAGCCATTAGAGAGCGGGGCACCCATGGAGCTGCCCATTGGGCTGGAGGAGGGGAAGGCAGACATGGTGGAGCCCTGCACTGTGGCTGGTCGGGCTGTGTTGGTCAGAGACATGCTGTTCAGAGACGTCATGTTGCTGAGAAGGCTGTTGGTCAGATCCTTAGTCTGCAACATGAAACAGATTTTTCATCACTAACAGCGTCTGACATGTAGAAGCTCATGTTTTAGCCCAGACATTTGCTCTTTTTTTTTAACCTGTGCGTTGGTGGAAGCAGCTGGTTTGATAGACTGCGGCGCCAACGGCTGCTGGTTCCTTAGTTTGGCTGCTTGTTCCTGCTCCTTGGCCAATCGTTGCTTTTCCTCTAGAGTCAGAGATACCTAGGCAGGTGGAAGGAGAGGGAGAACATAAACAAACTTGACAAAAAGTAAATAGTTGTGTCAGCGAGGTGCATCTTCCATACTCTGTTAGGCTGTGAAGCTGTTGTTACAGATCCATTCTCTTTCCCATTAACACCAGTGCTGCCAAAGATATCATCAATCTGAAAGCAAGAGAGACCAGTTAGCATGACTGCACTTACAAAAAAAAAACAAAAGGTAGTCCAACCATACGTTACTGGGTTTACACGGAATTGACCTCTCACCTGGCTGCCAGAGCTAGGTGTGCTCTTGGTCTCCTCTGATTGGCTGCCGGGGTTTGAGATATTTATACTCCTGTCAATTACAACAATGAACACAATCAGAAGGCTGAAGCAGTTTATATAGATGTATTTATACGACCCCAAATGTCCTGCTAATATTAATTACTGCTTGATTCATGGTTAGAATGAAGGAAAATGAGATGACCTATGCTGCTCCTGCATAATATGCAGCTGTTCCAACTTGGTCTTGTGCTCATTCTCCATGCGGCTCAGCATTTCGCGTATGACAGCCATGAAAGAGTTGAACTGAGAAACAAAATACATAATCAGAATTGACAAACAGATTTTTTTACACATTTGCAAGTAATCTAAATGGTACTGTGTGGAAGTGTGTTTGGCTGTGTCGTACCTGGTTCAGGTTGAGGTTGTTGTCTATGCTAAGAGAGACCAGATGGGGCAGGCTCTTGGTGGCGAGGTGTTCTTTGGGGATGCCCAGCTTCTTATGACTAAAGGTGCACTTATAGATTCCTATAGTGAAAGCCAGAAAATTACAAACAAAACATTATTAGTAGAATTAACAACAACAACAACAACACAAAGGAAAAGTAGGGTCATCTCCAGGTTGTTTACCTAAAATACCCATGAGCACTGCTGGTTCTCTGGAAGGGATCTGTTGTAGAAAGGGCAGGATCTCATCGATGACGAACCATTTGTCCAGATATTCCAAAATCTTTCCCAGGCATACCAGGGAATTAACCCGTACCTACACAACAAGAAAAGACAATGCATACACTTTAAAGCACTGTGGACACAGTTCAGCATTAACAGGGTCATCAAGCAGACTCACAGCCAGTGAGGACGTCTGCAGACAGGCCGATTTGATTCGCGGGATGAGGGAGTTCTTCATAGACGGGTAGTCAATCAGGTTGGCGAAGGTTGGAATGATGTTCAGACACAGCTCCTGCTCGGCCGCACAAACATTATGATATTAGACATTTTTATGATGCCACATACAGAGACCCACAAATACCAGCATCTCTTATTGATGTTCAGTTTACATCTCACCTGGATCTGTACGGAGGGGGCTTCCAGAGCTCTATAGACCATAGGCAACACGCAGTTCTTAATATCCTCCGCTGGGGTTTTGGTCAGCAGCAGGTCCATCTTTTGCAGGAAGATCAGCAAGATCTGCCCAGGACAGAATTACCATTAGGCAAGCAAATATCCAAAGGCTGAGAGGACTCTCCTACCTTCTAGTGGTGAGTAAAGGGGTTAGTGGGCGTTAGAGGGTTCCGTGACTTAGTGGCTTTAGTAACTATACTAGGTAATGTGGACAGAATGCATTCACAGCAGAGACCACTCACCATGTTACTAGCCTGAGGAAGCATGGAAGGAAACAGAGACAAGTCTCAAATACTCAGCCCAAACAGAGCATGCTCTTTAGCCAGGATATATGCTATTTAGCAGTCTCAAACATGCATCTGGTAGAAGGTAGAAAGACATCATGCAACAGCCATGCAACAGACGCAGGATGCTTTTCATAGTTTACATAACTTCCGTAATACCAGTACTGTCTATGGTGTTTTTGCATTTGTCTACCTGAATGGGCTCTTGCTGCTTGAAAACAGGCGTGAGGTCAGGCAGGATTAGACGAACATACTCCTCCTTGGTGCACTCTTCTGCGATTAGGAGCACGTTCGGTAGCACAAAGGGAACCATGTCCAAATTAACAAACTCAGACATCAGCGCTGGCAAGATGCGATAGACCACCACTCTCTGAGGGGAAGGGAATCAGAATAGGTGATAAGTTAACTGACAGTAATATGATCTGAGGCGTTCTACTACTACAGTCCCTATATAAAGTGGGCATGTCTGTACCTTGGGTAGTTGGGGTAAGACTTTAGGGAGGCCTTTGTAAAACTGAGACTTCTGTAAGTTGTCCCTTTGGAAGAGACTGTCAAAGTACTGAAGAGTAACAGCACCCACATCATCAAAAAATGGAATCTGTAAGAAATCAAATGGAGCCAACATAAGCACTTACTGTCAATGTCCTATGCTATGAAAATCATGAATGCTTTAACAATGCAAACCTTTGTCATCTGGTCGGCATCGGGACGGACAGTCGGTGTGACACTGAGCAACATTTTGACATGTTCTCGCACTTCTTTAGGGATCTTGTTCAAAAGTGATGGATTCATGCTACTCAGCTGCAAATAAACGCAACAGAACAGATTAGAGGCGACCTGGAGGTCAAACCACTCGCTAAAAAACACTTTCACTCACCTGGTCCAGCTGCCGGCTGAAACTCTTGAAAATGTCATGCTTGTTGACTTGGAAGACAGGCTTGCCCTCATTGAAGACGGCATGCATGACCACGCCTAGTGAGTACATGTCAGAGGCAGAGTCACAGCTGACAGACAGGATGTACTCAGGGGCCAGGTACTCGGGATTAGGGAGGCATAGTGGAGGGAGGTTGGGCTCCCACTCTTTACACGAGTATTTAGGCTAAAAGGAGAAGAAAATAGGAAGACAGGTCAATACATGAATGACCTAATTTTGTCAACCAACCTAAAACGAGTTAGTGTTTATCATACATCTGAATCTGAGGGGTTGGTAGAGGAGATACTGAAGTCGAAGCCCATGATCTTCCATGCTCCGCTCTTATTGAGGATAATGTTCTCAGGGCAAAGGTTGCCATGGACCATTTTAACCCCACTGTGGAGAAAGGACAAGCCTTCCGCAATCTAAGATATAGAAGATGGAAGAGTGAAAAATGCAGAGTACTTACAAGCATAAAGATTTTTAAATCATTAAAATATGTTATTCTAGCCTACATTTTTTCAAACATCAATGTTTACATGTACTAAACCAGCTGCAGTTTTTTGTATTTTTTTTCCTTTACCTGAAGCAGGCCATATTTGGTCTCCACATCATAAAGTTTGTACTCTTTGATGTCGTTTGGTACGGGGCTGGGCAGGTTGTCCCACTGGCCGAGCACATTCAACAAGCTGGCAAACACTGGCTCTGTGCAGAATGCTAAGCAGTCTCTGAGGGCCACAGAAATAACACCAGTCCAAATAACAAATTCAGACTTCAAGACGTGACAGGATTCTGCTCACATACGAAGACAAATTGATTCTTATACACTAACTTCCGTACACAGCCAAGACCCGCTTTGAGTCATTAAATCTGTGCATGATTTACATGTTAATGAGTGTGTGTGTGTGTGTGTGTGTGTGTGTGTGTGTGTGTGTGTGTGTGTGTGTGTGTGTGTGTGTGTGTGTGTGTGTGTGTGTGTGTGTGTGTGTGTGTGTGTTAATTACCGTGATTCTTCCAGAGGATGCTGCACAGTCAGGAGACGAGGATGCCGCAGTCTGGTCAGCTGTTGCACACCTTTTTTCAGTGAATCGATTATTTGGTCCTTTTCAAATTTTTGATATTTGTCGACCATCTTCTTATCAAAAACAAATACAGCCACTTCCTGGGGGGTTGAAGACAAACAACAAGGTCCATAACATAGTGCTATCAAGCCTGACGCTAATCTTGTGGAGGAGATGTCCTCAGCTGACCTCACCATGAGCACAATAAATCATTAATAAGTTAAGTAGTGAGAAGGAGACTCACCTGTTTGGTGGATTTCTTGGTCCCATTGTAGATCCTCCAGCACAGGCCAGGACCCCCACTTGCAATATGTCGTCCAACCTCAAACTCCCGGGTCACCGGGTTGCCCATGACAGCGCTGGTAACATCTGCCGTCACCTTGGTGACGGTGCTTTTGAGCTTGTTTAGCATAGACTCCATGTTTAGACCTGACCTGTTAGTTAGGATGCAGGAGGGGAATGACAGATCCCAAGGTCAAGTAAACAGTTATAGAGAACCAGTTTCTAATTAAGAGGTGCTGCATAGAATAATCATTCAAATGTTACATAAACAGTCTCAGCAGTCACTCAAGGACACAGACGGAGCCTAAATCTTTCTAGCGCAAAAAGGTCTTCAGTGATCCAGCAGTCATGCCACTAAAGCACCGGCTTTAAAAATGTTCTGCCTTAGCCGGCTGAGGAGAACACAAACAAACGGACCCAAGCTATTCCCACATGTGCAAAATGACTCAGAACCAACTAAACCCCATCACATCAAGCCTCTATTTCAACACATTTCTATCAGGAACAGGAAGTCAGAGAGCAAACATGGCTGACAGTCATGCAGCTGAAAGATGCATGTCAATTCTGAATGGCCACAGTGCACTTCAAACAACGCTACATAAAAAGGTGTAATAGCTACTGAATAACACCATAATACAAACTGTATTCCGGCCATATAGAATCATGTGTTGCATTGTTTGGCATCAGAATAAAATGGATCAATATAGGCTGAATGCACATCCAATTTAGTATGTCCTGCCAATACTCACTTTAATCCATTGTGCTGATGAGAATCCCAATATGTGCTGCATAGAAAATGCTGATATACAGGATTAGATCAGCTTCAAAAGCAGACAGACAAGCAGCCATTCGTGGCCATGGCCGATCCCTAACTTTGAAGAACTTGAAAGACAAGTAAACATGGCTCATACTGATCCCCTCACTTCTCTCAAATGTCTTAATGCATCAATGCTAGTTTGCCTTAGTGGACAGTGAAATAACGCAGGACCCGTCACCTGACTCTGAGGGGAATCATTTGGCTGCTCTGTATTTTTTCGTTATACAATGAGCCAGTGGCAACAGGTTTGGCTGTTACAGTCTCAGGAGCTGCCACCCACTGACAACGTACAGATTCTAGTCACTGGCTAGTGTATGCGAACATAAGCTGATATACACATACTGAAGTATGTGATATACTCATACTGAAGTACGTATGCCTTTACCAGTTTTACGTCTAGAACCCCAAGCACAGAGCCTGTTTTCCCCAACTAGCACAGGATTAGCACATTAGCCACAAGGCTAGCTGGCACTTCCGTTAGTACCTTGGTGATACCTGACAATTACCTGCTTCATAACGTACATCTGTCTATAATCTGCCGGCTATATCATCTGGGTAATATATGTGTCGCTTAGAGTCACTGTAACGTCTGATTTGGTGCCACCTTCATGCTAGCGTAGCTGAACCACCGTGTCTAGCCTGGCATCAGACTGTCACAGCACCTTGTCACTACCAGCCGCTATCATCGCAAGCCTTTTAACCCCTTCTCCATCTTTGTAATAATTACCCATGACACTGACGTCCTGCTTTCTACCGAGGAGCGTGTTTTCACAGTTAGCTATCCAAGCTAACTAGTAAGCAACAATGCGCAAGCAGCTGCTAGACCATGACGTTAGTCATTAACATTACACCCAAACACAACACAAAGCTGTTACTGCGACACACTTCGGCAACTTACCTTGATATGTAAACGTGCGTCAGCCTTGTTATCCCGTTATGAATGAAATCTCAGCAGTGTCGCTGTCAGTAATGTCTGTGAAACGCAAGCCCCATGTCTCACAGTAGCGTACGAAGCGAGTTAACCCTAGATTAGTGCGCTGAGACCCAGCGGCGCCACTTCCGGGTTCTGCTGGCGTCAGGTGCGTCAACGTCATCTGTTGTTTAATAACTTGTCTATTATTATGATTGTGTTCATTATTATAACGGTTGTGTTTTTATATTCACACAGCTAAGATTCTCCACTTCAATCGGCAAGTAGTCAGTTAAGACAGTGACATGTTTTTGCAATTAGTGATGTTTTTAATCAGGTGTTATTTTACCAGATTGTAGCGTCTATCAGTGTCTTCTTTCATTATAAAGTGCATGCTAATGTTTGCTAACACAAAACAAACAATTAATTAAAATAATAAAATCAATGCCTTTTCCAGAAAAAAGCATTATGTATATATTTCAAGTAAAAACATTTTTTAAAAAGTCCTGTCACTGGATGTGTTTAACACTAAAATGAATTAATCTAATACAATAATGCATCTATTTCTATTTCACTTGAAACTCATCACAGAAAATTCTAGTGAGTTACAGTTGAGTGTCATCTCCACAAAACTTTGTGTTAATATACTACATCATGCTACAGTCCAAAGCAAAAAAAAATCATCCTTTGCCTTACATGTAGAAATAATAATATCCAGTCAAAGGGCCTACAGCAATTTTCCCTTTTTGTAAATTAGTGCAAAACAAATCATAACACTCAGTTATTAATGCCTCCAGTTCTATGAAACAGTAGAAACTATAATACATAAAATCAAGACCTAATCAACATATACAGTAATTACCTGTCAGACTGTTACAGCTATAGGTGTAGCATGTCGCCTTTAGTCATTTCCCCAGTTTTATTTCCTCAGTGTAAAGTCAGGCCAACACAAAATGGCCTTGTTAGGTACCCTTCCATTTTATACTTCAGAAGGTACTGGAAAAATGCTGAAGGAAAACCACAGGGTGATGTTTTTCAAACTCCTTAAGCAGCCTCCTCTTTTCCTTGGCAGGCATACTCTTACTCAAGGAAATGTCATGCAGAAGCTGTTTGAGGCCCTCCAGGGTGGCAGCCTCCTGCTGATCCTCATACTCCTGTGGTGTGACCTGCTGACAAAAGGTGAAGGCTGCAAGACACAGCAGAGAAGAGGACAGTGGTGAACAAATGCCTAGCCTTTTTTATGTTAATGAGAAAACATGCATGCATATAAGATTTTCCTGTCCACTAATTCAAGATAAAGCAACACAAGTACATTCTGTTGCAGATCTGAATCCTGTGTGTGGTAACTGTGTATATTTGACTGCAGCCATGTATATATAACTTACTGGCAATAGAATCAGGGTCTTTGCCTTGCTGCATAGTCCTCAGTGTTTTCCTCACGGCTTCAATGAGAGAGGCAGGAGTCTAGTTACAAAAAGCAAGGAAGGGTTTTAACAATGCATAATTAGAAAACCTAAATTCAATTTTATAGGAATAAAACTGTACCTTGAAGAGCTCAGTGTGATTGTCCATGAGGAACAGGACCAGGGTTTCACTCTGAGATCGATTAAGTCCATGATTTTGAACAATTGCTTTTTGAAACGTGCGACACACCAAGGTCCTGTTGTCAGTCTGAAAAGCATTTGAGAGATGCCACTGTGAGATGCATTAACTGGTAATATAACTTATACTCAACAGAATAAATGTGTGCAAGCTGAAGTGGATGCAATGGATCTATGGAAACTAAATCACCCCACCTGTTTCTGCAGACGACAAGAATCCAGGTGAGCAGCTGTGGCCATGAAGGCTAATAATCTCCGTAATTCTTCTCTCACGCTCGTTTCTAGTAGTCGCAAGCACAACTGAGATGTTGTGTTGGCATCCTGAACTTTTCCTTCATCTGTAAAATTAAATAGTGAAGAGGATGAATTAGTGAGATTATCAAAGGAAGATGATAATTGAATGATCTTTGAACTAGAAATAAATGGTGGCAAACTAAACACAAAATGTAGAAGCACTGCCACTTAATGCTTCATGAGCGCACACACACATTCATTTTATGTCAGATACATCAGTATTTTAGATTCACCTTTAAAAACAAATCACTATAAACCTATTAAAGTTTCACCTAGTAAGTTCAGAATTGCAGCATGTATGTCCACAAAGCGTCCTGAGAGAAGTGGAGCTTTCTCCTGTCCACTGTAGTACTTTGCAATGATGTCAAAGAGGAGTCTCTTTTGGTTTGTCTGCTGCTCTGTGTTATCCTTTTCATGAGAGACAGTACTGGTTTGTTGGCTGAGCTGTTCCCCTGCTACTACAATCAGCTGGTCAGGGAGCAGCTCCAAGCAATCTGCTGCTGCTGACAGCCACCCATCCAAGCTAAAATTAAATTGAACAAAACAACTTCACTTTACTCTAGTCACTGTAGAGACAACAAAAGACATTTAATATAATATTATCTTTGCCTCAGAGTTTAGGCATAAAGTTCTGTCGTTTGTTGTGCTAAAGATTTAAGTATTATTTAGAGCACTGACTGTGGCAAATGAAGGGTGTCTGGTACTTCTCTCTCAAGGCATCTATTCGAAATAACCAGGTCCTGATTAGCGACAGCACCTCCACAGGTCTGGGACTGAAACCGGGCAGGAGAGGTCAAGATGCAGTCCAGCATGGGCAGCTCCACTATCTGTAGCAGCTGCAGCAGTGTCTGCTTTTTCCACACCTCATCTACCACTGTGACAGAAGGAAAAATAATTCCATATTAGCATCTACCAAATGTAGTTTCTTAAAATGATGCGCAGGCTGTTCTTTTGTGTAAAATAAGGTAATCAGCCTTACCAGCCTTAGACAAAAAGGTAGAAGTCTGAGCTGTGCTTAAAGCTGTAGACAGGGAGGGCTGCAGGTTGATGGCTTTCAGCAGTCTCTCAACCTTTTTATCTGATGGTCCCGCCGCAAGAGGGTTGATAATTGTTCGTTGGTCATTCAGCCTGCAGAATAATAGTATACCTTAAGGTTCAACACATTTTTTTAGAGGTAACATTTACTAAAATATCAATATAATATCATCAACATATGACATTATTATAACCCTATAACTGTATTTTTGTGTTCTAATGTCTCAAACCAACCTGGAACTCTTCTTCCTCTTTGCTCCGAGCTTCCCTGATGACTTGTCTTCTGTGTCACTACTGCAGTTTTTCACAGATGAGCTCTGAAACACTTTATGTTCCAGGAACCGATAGAGACTGCAGCTGCTGTCCTCAAAAGTCAGATCTTTGTCTCTGCAGAACAGCTTCGTTCCCACCGGCTCAAACACCTTTGCCTCCATCAGAGCCTGGCAGAGTCGTGCGGCTTTGAGACGAGACACTTCACTTGTGCAAAACACCACGTTCTGCATCAAGTAGCTGAGGACTGCATCCACAGCATCTGAGCCCGTGAAGCAATCATTGTGTACACGAAGGTGCCGTCTACAGCGACGAACCTCTACCTGAGTCTGCAGGGCCTGGATGATGTTGTGCCACAGCTGGGTAGCACCGAAAGGACCAGTGAATACTAGGAGACGACAAAGGGTTAGTGGGAGAAAGTTTGTTTACTTCAGGTTTTGCATTCTGGGTTAGTTAACGTCGATGTCGAGAAGCAGTTTTGAAACCTCTCCCGTCTTAGCTTAAATGCAGAACGTGTTAGCTTTAGTAACGTTTATTGACAAACGACGCATTTATTCAGGTAGTTATAGTAATAAAAAATCGTACATAGTCTGTTGTTGTCTTGCAACTACTCGTAACTCACCGTGTTGTACATTTTCACGAAAACTTCTGGTCTGACTGTTAAGCCGTCTGAACCGAGGAGTCAAATCAACCGCCATCACGACCTGACTGTGACGTACACGCGTTCTTCTTCTTCTGCGGTTTGTCGAACTAGACCGCCTCCGTCAGTTAAGGTAATTTTCTGAATTTATTGTTCCATTCTGTCACTTTCCACTGATAATGACGCGTACGGCGAATGAAACCCTCTTCACATTTCTCTCTTTCAATCCTCAAAGCTAGTAGTCTTGTCAAAGGGATAAACATCTGCTTCTTCTTCCGCCATCACATCTTTAGGCATCGCACTGCTGCCCTCTACAGGCAAATAATGTCCCAACATAAGCGCGTGCACATATACACACGCGCACATACAGTACTATGAAGACACTGACACCACATCCGTAAACACATCCGTCCCACGTGAGGAACCGCGGACCGTACCATTTTAACAGAGGGTGGCACATCTACTGCGCATTATTTTAAACCGGTTCGTGTGTTGGAAATCCAAATGTTTTAATGTGTCTTTGTGGAGTCTAATTGTAAACTTTGGGAAACGAGTTGATCCGTAGAGTCTAAGCGCGTGTGCGTGTTAGTTTGGCCACGGTGCACCCCTGCAGGAAACCAACTTCCTCCTTTTTGTCCTCTGAGCCAGCTGGTCGAGCCAAGGACCTTTAAACACACAGACAAGCACAACTAGACGGTGAATCGTCGAGGTGGAACAACTTCTGGTGCGCAAGTCTCCTTCTTGGAGACTTCAATTAGGTAAAGGTCGTTTTTCTTTTGCTCTGTTTACTGTTACTGCACGGTTTACATTATGTTTGGATTTGTTGTAGAGCGGAAACGTGATTTAAGTGGTTCAAGCGAGCATGTCAACACTAGTAAAGTACAGTTGTGAAAACTGAGCAATTTATTTTTATATTGGGCAGTTTTAGCTTTGGCTTTATGAGCATTTCAAGGATGCATCTGCAATGAAAACAACAACATGTTCTTTGGTACTTTGCTACAATAAACGTCACAATTCGTTTAGGTGCTGACGTGTTCGTAGAAAGCAAACGTGTTTTGTGTGAAATGTTGGTGGGGTTGTTTTGGTTTGTAGCTCGCGTCACGTGTACCCACTTCTTACGCGTGTGTGGATTTTTTTATCCATGTGCACAACTGTGCAACCAGAGATTTTCCATGAAGGAATGAAAGACAGGGAACTGTAGCCAATGGGACGAATCTCTGAGTGTTCGCCCCGCCTCCCTGAACCATGGCTTTGTTTACAATATTCTGCAGTCAGATCTGCTCTCCAACAGACTGCCTTTGTTCCTGAAGGAGTATCTGTAACAATCACCTCTAGTTTCAGCCCAAGGCGTGTATTTAATGATGATTATCCAGCATTCATCCAAAACATTTGATTACAATTCTAAACACATTAGTTTATGCGTTCTTGCAAATATATGGAAAGCACATTGCTTTTTAAGGCAAATGTGTATTGGATATGATTAATAATTATTATTATTTCATCTTCATGCGTCTGATTAACAGGCCCCTGAGACTGAAAAAGCAGCAGATGACAGAGCAGACCTAATCTGTAAATGTCATCTGTAAGGCCTCAGTGCTCCCATCACTTCCTGCCCATCTAGATAATCTCTAAAAAATTGGCCTACTTTGCTATGACCTATCTGTCAAGTCTAGCAGATGATGAAATGAATGAGCTTTAGAGAAAGCAGGGCTACATGGACGTATGTCAGTCCCTATGCCCACCCTCCTCAGCCCATGAGCTATCTTTAAACCAAAAGAGCAGCGAGGGAGTGTGCTTTCATTTTTGGCTGCAGATAACCGAGCACCCGGACAGGAACACCCAAGGGTCGCATTGCCAACAGTGCCTTTATGGGATAATAGTAGATAAGCTGAGGTCTGCTTAATGTTACAGTGATCATGGTGTATTTTTATATTTTATAGTGTACTGATTTGATTTTATGTGCACTTTTATTAGTTTAGTTTATTACAATTAAAGTTCTGTTTTGCTTCTGTGTTTGTGTAAGTAAGTAACAGGCAACACATGGATCGTTGTAAGAGGATCCTCTCAGTGCTTCAGAGGGACTCTGTTGTCCCACGTTGCCCTGGAGACACAACTGATCTTGTATAGACGTTAGCCCGGTGTCTCTTTTATGCTTAAGAAATAGAGGCTTTTGCTGTGAAAATGAATTCTGTTAGTATAATAGTTGCAGCCCTGTGGCAGTAAACACATACTCACCCGTCATATGCCTTCTCTAGTTATTTCATTTTACATCAAGATGTTGAAACTTCAAACTGGAACAGGACAACTAACTGTTTCCACGGTTACTGGCTCACCAGCTGTTTAACTTGGAGTGATGTTTTTGTTCATAGCCTTAGCAACAGCAACAATAGCTGAGGTAAAAAAAAAAAACTAAAGCCCTCTCTTCAGGTCATACACTCAGACTCTCCCCAACACAAGCACAGGTAATGTTTACTCTTCTCTAAGATAGGTTAAACAAGAAATTGTAGTTTTGTCACAGTGAACAAATTCCAGACAAAAAAACTACAGTTTTATTAGGTTCTAAATAACAGTAGAGCTCTGTGATGTGGAAGTTAAAGTAGACAGTTCTTTTAGATTGGTTCATGTTTCTTGGGATTATATATAAGTAGATCAGATCCTTACTGAATGTTCATGTGACTGACATCCCTGGATTTGTGACTCTCTGGTTGGATGGACTTAACTAAACTTTGCCACTGTCCTGTGCAGCTATAACCCAAGATGCCCCTAAACGACGAGCGGCCTACCTCCACATCCAGCGGTGAGGACCAAGGCAGCGATGTGGAGTCGTCATCAGAGCGCTATGACAGCGTGACGTCGACCAGTGACTTGGACTGCTCCCGTGAGAGCTTCACTAGCGACTGCTCCAGCAAGCATTGCACACCCTCCTGTGAGTTCTGCCCCTTCATCCTTGCGTGTCTCAGTATTAGCTCATCCTTGCCTGCTTGTCGTTCCTTTGTTCATTTTTGTGTCTGTTTATTGCATAACTGTTATTTTGAGGTAGTTCGGGTTTTGTCATGGCAGCCTTAATAGTCAATTTTATGCTTTCTAGCGTTTTTGTTGCTTCCCTGTTCACAATTTGTTTAATATTTGCTTCCCACAGCGAGCCCACCCAAAACCTTAACCCTAGATGAAGTCATGGAGTCTGCCAGAGATCTGTCCAATCTGAGTTTTGCCCATGAGATTATTGTGAATCGAAACTTCCATCTAGAGCCAGACAGCCTACCTCAGGACAGGTATAGCAGCTCAGTATGTCCGTCTGTATTCTACACTGGAAATACTGGTCTGGCAGGAAAGGAGTTTATAAAATGTAAACTAACTGGCTTGTCTGTTTGGTAACATGCTCATTATTCTACAGATGTTGTTTTGTAGTGTAAAACTATACATATATATATGAGATATGTAGTCTCATTCAGAGCTCAACTAAATTATTTTTCCTTTTTTCTCAGTTTATGGAATGCAGTCAAACATAATGTCCACAAAGCCTTCTGGGACATCTTGGAGTCTGAGCTGAACAATGACCCTCCTGAGTATCAGCAGGCTATCAGGCTCCTGGAGGAGATCAGAGAGGTCAGCTCACAAAATCTGCAATGTAAATAATTGTACCTAAAATAATTAAAGTATGAACACTTTGATTTAAATGACCATTTCTTCTTTTCTTCAGATCTTACTGTCATTCCTTAATCCAGGAGCCAATCGAATGAGGACCCAAATCATGGAGGTGCTTGACATGGACCTGATTCATCAGCAGGCTGAAAACGATGTCGTTGACATCCAGGGGATTGCCTCCTACATTATCACCACCATGGGCAAGATGTGTGCACCAGTAAGGGATGAAGACATCAAGAAGCTGCGGGAAAACACAGAAAATGTAGCAACAATGTTTAGGTGAGTTCAACATTTTAGTCATTATTATTTGAGAGACATTGTGTATTTTTAAGTCCATCTCAGCAGCCTGCTTTTCTCTACACGTTACTAGAGAGATCTTTCGTGTGCTGGACCTGATGAAAGCAGACATGGTCAACTTTACAATTGAGAATCTGAGGCCTGTGCTCCAGAGACAGAGTATTGAATATGAAAGGGCAAAGTTTCAAAGCATACTTGAAAAGACCCCCAGTGCTTTGGACCACACCACCTCCTGGATCAAGTTAGTAGTGGAGGAGCTACAGTCGGCCTCCTTCCCCACAGAACAGCCTAACAGTGAGGGGAAAGGACAGCGAGCTGTGCCCGGGCCCTTCCAGATCCTTAACGCTGCCTTCATCCGCATCCTCACATGGGATTATGATAAGAGCCCACTGCCTGAGGTAGGTCTGGTTTGGATGCATTTGTAAGATAGAGGGCAAGTATTAGACACTTACTATTATTAATTAATTGTTACACTTTCTTAGTGTATTGGTTAGAATAATATTGACCTAATAATTAATCACCTGTCAAATATAAACTTGTTCATGGAAGCCTCTTCCTTGGTTTGTTTTTAGACCTGGATGACTGATGAGATACGTCTGCGAGAGATCCAGTGGAAGCTCCAGCAGTGTCAGGCAGTGAACGAGGTCCTGCTCATCATCTACAGCACTGTTGGAGGGCCCATCCAGGGTCTTCCCTCCCTGTCCGATCGTCTGAAGCGCATGACCAGCGTGCTGCTGGATGGGATGCACAGCCCGTCAGTTCACTTCTCTTTCTAGCAAAGTCCACGTTATTTATTCACACATGGAGCAAATCATTAACTGCTGTTTATGCCACTCTTAACTTTAGCAACTTTAATCTAGAAGAAGCACTAGAGGGTGTCAGTGCGCAGGTCTGCTGCGAGCTCAACAAGTCTTTAACAGAGAGGAACTACCCTGCACTGACCCCAGCACTGCAGGCCACCCTCACAGGCCAGATCTGCAGCATCACCCAAAAGGACAATCCCATTCGCACTCTAGTTGGTAAGACTGGCTATTCAAAAGTCTGTAACATGAAAAAATTACTTCAGGGGAAATTTCTAACTGTTTCTTCTTGTCTGTGCAGAGGATCGTGTGCAGCAGTACTTCAGGATGCTCGTCTGTGATCCTAAACCACAGGCCAAATTTGAACAGGTACCATCGGGCCTGACTGCCCTCAAGCCTGAACTAGCACTGATGGGAGCAAAGTTCATCTCCTTGGTCAACTACAACAAGACTGTCTACGGGCCTTTCTATGCAGATATCATAAGAAAGCTAATGTTCAGCAGCAGCAGCCCATCACCAGGAAACCCTCCTCAGGACACCGCTCAGGATGCTGTCACTTCCAATTAAAGTTGACTTTTGCTCATGCAACCTAAGGAGTTATTTCTTCCAGTTCAGAGGTACTTAGGTAGCGGGTCAGTGCTACTGCTTTGCTTGAGCAGTGTTCTCCCAAGAGAAAAGTAGTGTCATAGTTAACCTCTTCAGAACATATTACTGAGGGCACATTTTAAATCTGTCTGCAGCTAAACTCCTGTTATTTTGGAGCAATACAGAAAAAGATCATAGTATGTCTATTTTAAGCTTTATGAAGCAGAGGGAAATCAAAGTCTATATACTAAAAAAAGTAGAGACTGAGACTCTACATATAACATGTTATTAATGTTATGTTATGTGTGTAGTTAAGTATACAATATAACTATGAACAATTTTTAGCCTACAAAATAAGAGGTGGGATGAGTCCTTTGAGTATTTTCCCACTTCCTTCTTTAGCAGCCAAAGAACTAGGGTTTCTCTTCATTTAATCTATTATACAGCAAACTTAGAAGTTAGGAGTTAAAAAATGTGTGGGATTTTAATTCTTATAACAGTTGTCTGCATGAGTAGTTGTGTTGGAATGTGTTATTAGTTTTCACCTGAGTTATTTGTTAAAGCATTTGCCAGATGTTGTGTGTGTATAGTTTACTTGTACTTGCCAGGAAATACTTGCTCCATTACTTTAGGTTGTTTGTATGCTACATTTTGAAGTACTGTAGTTGTTACAGTATTGTTACGTTGGCTGTTAGAACCTGTTGAAAAAGTAAAGGTGCTGAACTCTGATTCTGTGCAACATTTCCACCAAAAGAATTTGCACAAAGAAAAGCTGTTATGTACTTAAAGGTTTACGTAAAATGTCAGAAGTTGTTTTTTTTCTTCTGTATTTCAGTTACAATAATAAAATGAAAAAACAAGCTGTGTTAAAAAATTGTGTCAGTATGATTTCAAAGGTCCTATGTCAAGCATTACTTTACCCAATAAAAATAATTTCAATACCTAATGTTTTTTTACTATGTAGTAGATTTGCAGGTCTGATAATAAGCTAAAATCACCACATCATTATTTGCTTAATCTTCTTATGCTTGCATATAATTGACCTATCAATGCATCGTTGTTCCTCGGAATAAACAACATGCTCTCATCTCTTGCTGTCACCAGGCAGTCCTGCTGCTTTAATGGACATACCAGAAGTTTGTATTTGTTAGTAACGCCAGTTAGAAACACAACAAGGGTGTGTTGTCTTTCTGCCTTCATTTAGATACGTGTGGAGTTTATCAACAACAACAACCTTAAAGATGCATTCGTTGTTGTTAAGAATAAAAACATATATTTCGAAGACATACTTATGCTTTTGTTACGAGGACAATGGGATTTCAATGGGTGAGCAGTAAAATTTACAAGCAGAATAGAGGTCTGTGAAGGCAGCTTCTCTTTGCCTCGTTACAGATTACGGTTGTAAGTGTGACCTCATGGATCACGTGGTTTGACTACCTTGACGCTATTGGTCGCTTCCCACCGGGGTAGTTGTTGTTGTTGGGAATCAGGAAGCTCCCTTCTTCTGAAACTGGGCGTGTAGTGTAGCGTTAACAGAGAAGCAAATGACATTTTACACATTAGCGTTTCTAAAAAGTGTTTTTACATTACAACCACTGACAAATTAACAAATACCCTCTCTGCCAGAAGAAAGACGGTGGTAAGTGTTAACCTGTGGTGTCTTTCTTTGTTTGACTCCACCAAGTTAGACTCGGAACTTGTCGAGACAAGTGTTCAAACGATAGCAATGTTAGCGATGAGCTGGAAGGAAGCGGAATGTGACTCGTAGACTAAAGACGGTACCTTTACATTTATGTAATCAGACTTTAAACTTGGTTTAATATCACTTCTGCTTTATGGTTGGTTGGAGGTTTTACTTCTATAGTGACGCCACTGAACAGCTGCTAGACACTTATACTTTTATTTGCAGTCTCTTCCTGTTTTGGTTTCGAATTAAACCCTGACATACTGCGTTGTAGAGGGGTACCAGGTGGATCTGCATGATGAATAGGGTTACCTGTACACTCACAACCTGGTCGGCCTACAAAGAGCCTGGACTTTAACACAGTCTGACACGTATTAACAGAGGGAGAGGCAGTGCATCTGAACAACTCAGATCCACCTATTCTCATCTGAGATTCATTTGACTACTATGCATGTTTTCTTTGCAGGGAAACGTCGCCCTGCATGGTTAGTGTACCGTGCAGAAATGGCTCTGGAGGAAGGGGCACGATGCCGCCTACTGCTTGTCCGCCATCAGCTGGAGCAAGACATCAAGCCGTCCTACCTGATGGATCATATGATTAGTGATGGTGTCATAACTGTAGATGAAGAGGAGAGGATCAGGACTTATGTGAGAGGGCACCTGAGTTTAGTCAAATTATAAATTTAAATCAAAATGATCATAATAATTTGCTACAATGTCCACATCTTGACTCTTCAATCCCACCCCAGTCAACCAGGAGGGATCAGGCTGCGGCTTTGCTGGAGCTGCTGCTGAGGAAGGACAACCGGGCCTACATCTCTTTTTACAACGCGCTGGTCAAAGAGACATATGAAGACTTGGCCAGTCTGCTTCAACGTGATCTACCGCGCATTTCAACTAAAACACGTAACAGCACATCTGATGTACCTTCATTGAACGGTAAGAGTCGATAGCTGTGAGTGGACAGGTTGGAGAGTTTTGCTGTCTGTGTGGGAGTTCTGTGTTTAGTTGCTGCTTTATTGTTTTGATTTAATGTCTGGATGCTAAAATATAAACTGCTACAGGTCATCGGACCTTACACTTTAATATAAATCTTTTCTTGTTAAACAGTGCAAACAGTCCTAAGTGAAGGTGGAGTCCCACAGAGGCCTGTGGTGTTTGTCAGCCGAACAGAGCTGGTGAACCGGGTCAGAGACAATCTCTACCGCCTGCTGAAAGAACCTGGCTGGATCACCATCTTTGGAATGGCTGGCTCAGGCAAATCTGTCCTGGCTGCCGAGGCTGTCAGAGACCATGGCCTTATTGAAGGTTTGATCAACACTGCTCAGCAGTAACTACTTGCATAATAATTATAAAATAAACAAATTCAAAGTTATCCTCGACTGGTCTTCAGTTTCAGTATCATATTCAACCCTTTTTTTGGTCTTATTGTCGTTGTCACCTTTTTTTTTCTCACAATCTTTTGTAGATTGTTTTCCTGGAGGCGTCCACTGGTTGTCCATTGGCCAGGTGGACAAACCAGACCTGCTGGTAAAGATCCAATCATTGTGCTTCCGTCTGGAACAGAGCTTAGATTCCCAGTCCCTCCATCGGCCCCCAAACTCTCTGGATGAGGCCAAGGAACGCCTTCGCTTCCTTATGCTGCGCAAATATCCAAAGTTGGTTTCATTTGTCTACTTAAACCTTACTTATAAGAACACGTGAAGGAAGGTCTTGTTTGATGTTATTGCTGCTAAATTTGGGTCAGCCACTTACCTTTTCCTCCATGTCTTTGTATGTTTGATGGGTGTGTTTAATTAGGTCCAAAAATATTGAATAAAATATGTTAAGATAAATGAAAAAATACAGAATCCAACAAAGGGTTAAAGCATGACAGCTTTGCATGGCATACATTCAGAATAAGTATTTTGTGCAAATGTGGTCTTCTCATCTCTCAACATCTGCCAGGTGCTGTGATAATGTGTGTTCTGGTTTTAGATCTCTGCTGATACTCGATGATATCTGGGACAGCGCAGTGCTGAAGGCGTTTGACATTCACTGTCGGATCCTTCTGACCACCAGAAATAGAACCCTTACTGATTCAGTCAGTGGTACGTTGTCATTACTACTATGCTATTTAAATATCGCAACTAAATATTAAGGTGTTTTCATTTTTGTAACTTTTCTGGAGCAGATAAAAAGTGCGTAAATTAAACCTCCTGTGTTTTTTTGTAGGTGCTAAATATGAGGTTGAAGTGGAAAGTGGTCTGGATGATAACAAATCCCTGGAGATTCTTGCTCTCTACACTAACACTAAGCTCCAGGGACTTCCTGAGGAGGCTCGCAGCATTGTCAGAGAATGTAAAGGTCGGTCAATGGAAATAAAGTATATTTGCATATTTGTCCTTTTGTTAAGCTCATATCTTTCGGTTTGTGTGTCACTGCAGGATCCCCTCTGGTGGTGTCCTTGATTGGAGCGCTGCTCAGAGAGAAACCCAACCGTTGGCGTTACTATCTCATCCAGCTGCAGCAGAAGCAGTTTAAGCGGATCAGAAAGTCGTCCTCCTACGATTACGATGCCCTGGACCAGGCTATGGCTGCCAGCCTTGAGGTCCTACCTGAAGAACATCAAGAGCTCTACAAGGACTTTACTGTAATAGAAAAGGATGTCAAAATCCCTGCTAAGGTTTGAATAACATGGATTTTATTTGGCACAAATCTTCACCAAACAGATCCACTACTGATCCATTGCCTATAATATTATGCCTATAATATTATGTCTTTCTCCAGGTCCTGTCTGTCTTGTGGGACTTGGAGCCGGAAGAGGTGGAGGACATTCTCGAGGAGTTTGTGAACAAGTCTCTGCTTTTTGTGGACAATCACAGTAAAACCAACCTGTACTACCTCCACGACCTTCAGCTGGACTTCCTAGTGGAGCAGAACCGTACTGAGCTAGAGGTCAGTCAGAACGCAGACTTAGAAGAATTACCTTTGTTTGCTTTTAGTATTGTTAGACCTACTCTTATCTAATCGTTTGTGTCTCAGAGCCTCCATGCTAAGGTGGTGCGTCAATACCAGCAACACTACAGAGATGGTCCTCCCACATCAAGAGATGAGGAAAGCCTCTACTGGTTCAGATATCTGACCTATCACATGGCCAAAGCTAATCTCTCACAGGTACACGTGACACACCTGGATTTTGTTTGCTTTTTATACATTTTAGTATATTTTTGAAATTGTTACAAGCACATGATCAACAAACTTTGGAATGTTCACTAATCCAGTATTCCTTATTTTTCATGCTTTCTCTGTCTAGGAGCTCTACTCCCTCATGTTCTCTCTGGATTGGGTCAGCATCAAGGCAGAGATCTTAGGTCCAGCCCACCTTATCAACGACTATGTGGAGTTTGCAACTATTCTGGACAAAGAGGTCAGCGGACCACAGAATCTCTGAATATAAGAAATGAGTTTGGTGTGAAATGCTTCTAATACAGAAGGTTCAAGGCAGTGCCCTGATGCTTGGGTTTCCTGTCCTCCCAGAACAGTGACGTGCGCAGTCAGTTCCAGGACTTTCTGTCTATGAATGGCCACCAGCTGGAGCAGCGTCCTTTTCCTGACGTGGTGCAGCTTGCTCTCTCTCAGCCACAGACGTCTGAGGTCTACAGACAGGCCCTGCAGAAGGCACAGGGCCGCGCCAGCTCAGGAAAACTCTACTTTGACTGGTTGTACGTGAGCAAACAAGCGCTTAGAAGCACGCACTGATGTGTGCTTCTATAAATTAAGAGGTTAACTGTGCAGTTTGTGTTCTTTGTCTACTTCTGTCCAGGAATAAGAGCAGCGTGGAGAGTCTTCCCCATCTTGTGATCCACCCCCAGCAGGGCTCCATCATCTACTCAGCCTGTTTCTCCCACGATGGAACCAAGGTTGCCTCCTGTGGAACCAGCAAGAACATCAAGGTATTACAACAGCGACTCTGCTTCTTTGTGTCTATGTGACAATTTACTGTATGATTTCCATCACCTGTGCGTGTAGGTGTTTAGAAGCACCTCAGGTGAGAAGCTCACTGAGATCGCCGATCAGGATGATGAGGTGCTCTGCTGCGCTTTCTCCCCTGACGACCGTCTCATTGCAACCTGCTCCAGCGACAGGAAAGTAAAGGTAAGTAGACAACTGCCCACTCACATGTCATGATCAGCTTTATCGTAATGTTCTTGCTGCGGTGCGTCTGTTAGGTGTGGAACGTGGAGCGAGCCAGGGTGATGAGGGTGTTCCAGGAGGAGCACGAAGAGCAGGTCAACCACTGTCAGTTCACCAACACCACACGGCGCCTCCTGCTGGCCACCTGCTCCAATGACAAGTGCTTGAATGTCAAGGTGTGTGAGTCTGTTTACACACACACAAGCCTGTGATGCGACATGCCTGTGAATGCGTCCCTCATTCTCATTGTATCCTTCTGCTCTTGTAGTTGTGGAACCTTAACAAGCCGACCTCCCAGAATACCATCTTTGGCCACTTTGAGCCAGTCAACCACTGCTGTTTCTCCCCTGATGACAAATATTTGTCTACTTCCTCCAACGATGGCACTGTTAAGGTAAGTGCAAAGCTGCCCTTTCCTGTGGCAGCGTAATTAAATCCTACACAACTAACGCAAGTTGGTTGAATATAATTGCATAGACAAGGAAACTGATCTAATTTGAAATGCGTGCCATTTTCTAATTTGTTCAGCTTTTTGAAGTGTCTACTGCAAACGAGTGGAAGACGATCAACGTGAGGAGCATGTTTGCAGAGGGCGACGAAGACGTCCTCGTGAAGTGCAGCACCTGGACTGCAGACAGTAAACGCGTGATCTGTGCCGCCAGGAACGCTGTTTTGGTGAGCACTCTTACTTTGCAAGTGTATAATTATGTTTTAATTAGGAGAAACGTGTGATATTGTTTGTGATGCGCTGTTGTTGTTGGTGTCGGTTTGATTTGTTTTGCTGTGCACGCCTCAGCTGTACAGATCTAAATCAGCACCACAGGGTTCACCAAATCCTCCCTGACCTTGCTGCCATTTCTCTGAAGGAGGCAGGGAAGAGAGATTGTTTGTGAGATTGTCTCCCAGAGTGTCAGAGGAGTGTGGCCCTGATTATAAATGTGTTCAGCCCCTCCTGCCCTGAGCTCCTTTAATCAGTCGGTCCGTCCTCAAACTTCTCATTTGTTTATATTCTAGGAATCAAACCAAAGCAAACAAAACAATGACGTCTGAATTTTTTTTTTATTCAGGTGTTTGACATAGAGACGTCAGACATGTTAATGGAGATCAACACCAGTCGTCTGAGCATGGTGCAGTACTGCCACGCCTGTCCTACTAGTAACCTGCTGGCCATCGCGTCCTCAAACTACGCTGTGGAGGTGGAGCTCGTATTATGCTGCAGTAGATTGAACCAGCCTGATGAAACAACATGGTACTTATCTAGTGTGTGTTGCTTCCAGCTTTGGGACTTGGAGGCCAATAAGAAGAAGGCAGACTGCAGTGGCCACCTGAGCTGGGTCCAGCGAGTCCAGTTCTCCCCTAACGGCTCCCAGCTGCTCTCCTGCTCCTACGACCAGACTGTCAGGGTAAAGCTGACTCCATTGGTTGACCTGAACTCTTTCAAACCTTCCTCGCACATTGCTCAGAACAAAGCAATATGTACCATGAACAGCCAGAGCAAAGTCGTATGGCACGTCTACAGCTTTTTGTGTCCTGTGTAGTTATGGGAGACTGAGAAGGTTCACACCTCCTCGGCCATCTGCCTGAAGAGAGACTCCGACGTAGTCTTCAGCGATAAAGATATCATAGTTTCAGCTCCGGACAACTGCAACAGACTGCAGGTGAGCCAGAGGTGAATAAGAGGTTTGAGTGAATAATTCAAAGGCAGTCAGCCACTGTACACAAAGCCAGTGGGAAGTATGTGTTTTGTGTGGGTTATAAGATCCAAAGCAGATCAGTATGAATATGCGACTGTGCTTTATCTTTCTTTTTTTCCCAGGTGCGCGAGGGCCTAATGGGGTCCATGCTGTTTCAGTCTGAAGAGAAACCATCCAGGATCCGGTGCACGTGTTTATGCAGACAGCCTCCTGTGGTGGCCTTGGGCCGGGAGGATGGCACTGTGCAGGTAGAAAACAACACCTGTGACTGCCTTTACTCTTTTTTCTCTTTTTGCCTAATATTTCTATTCTCAACGCTCCTTGCGCCAGCTGTTTTTTTCTGTGTGAGTGTTTGACTGTATGTGGCAAAGGTAGAGAACACCACAAAACTCCCTGTCCTCTATTAAAACATCAATGTCCCGGCTGGTCCTTTACATTAAAAGGTCTTGCAGTCTTAGTAAATAGAGTATTAGATGTCTTTAATTGCATCTGTTTTCTTGCCTTTAATCTGCTTTTGTCTCCGGGCCCCAGAGATGTGAGAGCGAAGCCTTAATGTACACGGATTAGAGTATTTAAAGCCAGCTGGGCCACAAAAAACTGATGCACACACCGAAAAATACATAATCATATGTTTAAGTTAAATTTTGGAAGCAGCGACAGCATATCTGAGGTTCACACCTGTGGTTTTCAAGCATTTTAGCCAACAGCCTTAAAGTTTTACACTCAAATCCTTGTTAGAGGTGTCCAAATAATCTTATATTGTAGCTGCTGTGGTAAATTCTTTATTATCCTCACACAGTGTTTGTAGACGCTTTAGCTAACACCAGAGGGAGCTCTGTAGCTATTGACTACTGCAGCACTGAATCACATTTCTCATCTGGACTTTGTACTTTGGAGAAATTAACCTATGAATTTCACTGCAGGAGTCACCCATAGGTGAAAAAGGTTTATAGTCCTGCTCTTGTGTAGGGTTGATTGAATATATGGAGCAGAGCTCTGAAGGTTGATGTGTGTTTCTTTATGACTGGGATAGTGTGAATCTGTGCGTGTTCTGTGGCAGGCAGCAGGGCTAAGAGCCAGGAACGCACTGAGGATGGTTGGCAACAGGATCCAACGCCTCTTGGCCTCCAACACGAAGTCAGTGCTGGCTGTAGGGCTGTGCAGTGGCAGGGTGCAGGTATGGTAGGGCAAGAGGAGCATGTGTGTTCAGTGGCGAGCATCATCTTTAAACAGGTGTTTTCCCCGTAACACCAGGCTGCTTGTATGGCGTTCGGCATTTTAACTGAAACCTCGCAGGAATTCTGCTCATGGCACCGTCCCAGAAATCCTTCCGCTGCATGTGTGAAGCTCTCCAGATGTTCTCGAAGGCCCGAGGCTTTTTCTGCTCACACTTCAGCCCTGCTCTCTGTGATCTAAATATGTTAGCGCTTGTTAAAACCCCAGGTGCTACAGGTGCTGTACAGTATGGAAGATACATCCCGTGTTTATTTTTATTAGTTTTCTCATTTGTGCTCTTTAGTGATTGTATCAAATCTGCAGAGGTGCAGACTGAGCTTGTGCAAAGCTAATTATGATCACCAATCACCAGCAAAACAGAACCACAACAGATTTTGTAATTGCAATTATAATCTAAAGCTTTTAATCATTTTTGCATCATACTGTAGTATCTTAATTAGCCATTTGTCTTTCTCTCTGATGGGAATGGAATTAAAGAGATTTGTGACGCTGTACTGAGGCACAGATGTTCTCAGTAGCCTAAAGACTCACATTCTTTCAGATATTCTTGGTTTTCTCCCTAGAAGCATGTCAAGGACTTTCAGAAACCCCGGAGCATCCAGATGTCACCAAATCCTCCATCTTGTTGAGCCACAGTTAAATAGTCTTTGAAGGTTTCTCATCTCAAGGGCTTATTTTAATATCTGCGGGGCTGTCGCCGCGCCTGCAGCCGTCTCCCGTCCTGACCGGACTAGCGGCTGCACTCAGACCTTGCGTTTTTCCCCACTCCACTCTCTTTTTGATCTGCTTATCGCCATCAAGCCAGCAGCGGCCCTTCACCTTTCTCCTTCTCAAGTAATCGCTCCGAGTGGGATTTGGAGAGAAATATTCAGGAAAACTTTCCTCCTTAAGCAAACCTGGGCTTATTTAAACCTCACAGAGATGCTTCAGACGCCACGTGTGACTTTTTTTGCACTTCTCAGCTATTTCCCAATGCAGTTGTCACTTTTCTCTCGAGTATTTGCAATGCTAAGTTGTCTCTTTGTTCCTCTAGGTGCTGGAGCTGCCGTCTGGGAAGCTCCTGGCCAGTCTGTTAGGACACACCAAGACGGTGGTGCACTGCCAGTTCAGCCAGAACGGCCAAAGGCTCATCACCTCCTCAGAGGACACCACCTTAAGAGTACGCATCTCCTCACCTTTGTCGGCCTCATCCTGTCTCCATCCTCACCATTCTTTTCCTGCTTAAGTCGTGGCATGTTCCCTCTCCTCCCCCAACTTTCTTCTCATTTTTCTTCTCTGTTATCGATTCGCCTTTGCCCTTTTCCCCACTTCTCACCTTGAGTAAAACTGCCTGCTATGCTGAATCACTCACGCTCTGTTCCAGGTGTGCGAGATGTTTTCACCTCACCCCACCTGTTACACTCCACCAGCTCCTCCTCACCTCTCCGTCCCTAATTCCTCCCCCTCTGCCTTTCCTTTGGCTTCCCACTGCGCTGTTCTGGATAGCTCCTTATGTCCCTCACTCTTGTGTTGATCGTCAGTGACCGTTTGTGTTCCTGTGTGTGTACTTCAGGCCGTCATGCTCCGTCAAACCCCGGGCGTTCACGCTCCAGTGCTCATTCCCCCTTTCTTCTCATCTCCTCCTTCTGCGCCTTCTTTGTTTTTGCTGACAGACCCGTCCACTGCAGCACTTCCCTTCCCTCTCAGACAGCGCAGCCCCTCGTTCCGTATTCATGAGGCTGCTGCGTACACCATCACTATTCCCCTATCGTCCACCGATTATTCAGAAGCCATTCAAATTCATGCTGCTTGACAGGTGCTTGCAAGGAAATGCAAGTGTGTATTTAGATGTTAGTGTAGATGCAGAATGAATGCTAAATCCTCTAATAACACTGATGTTCACTGGTGATGGATTTTTACCCTTGGATTAATGACATATTCCATTAGATGTGTTCAACATTGCATGAGACCGATGATCCTGCCTGTCCTGTCTCCTAGCTCTCATTTCCTTTAAATACTCAATATTCCTTGAGCTAATGGTTCACCAGTTGGGCCAAATACTGAATTTTGTGAGTGTGGTCCTCTGTAAAATGCTTAAACTAACACATTCCTTGTCCTTCTTTGCCTCTGTGTTCCTCTGTAGGTGTGGTGGTGGCAGTCAGGGGAGTGTAAAGTACTTCAGGGTCATAAGGAACAGGTGAAATGCTTCTCTCTGCTCCCCAGCCCACCCACCAGCTCCAGACTCCTGTCCTGGTCCTTCGATGGCACCGTGAAGGTGTGGGACATGGAGAACGGGGAGATGCTGCAGGACATGGAGGCCCATCAGGGAGCCGTCCTGGCCTGTCACGTCTCCCCAGATGGACACTTCTTCGCCACCGCCTCTGCTGACAAGACTGCTAAGGTTTAACACTTACACACACATTTTTATTGTCCGTGTTAGAAATAGACGTTTGAAGTTTAAAAGATTTTCCCAGTTTCTCCTGAGATTAGTGTGCAGCACATGCCCCCAGGCTTGATGATTGAGCTGCAGGTCAGTCTGTCCGCCTACTCTCACTTCCAGTGATCGTTTATTCTCCCCTGCACTGGCTGACAGGGTGGCCTGCAACTGACCCACCTCCCTGCCTGGATGCAGTCTATGCCAGGTTCCCGTTTACCAACACCACAGTGTTTGACTTTGGCCTGACTTTGACTGACTCGTTGGGCCGGAGAAGTGTTTGTTTTTTTCCACAAGCAGCTTTTAAATGATTGCTTTTCGTACCCTTCATCTACAGGGAAGTGAACTGCACTGACACTGGGGGATCATTCATTTTCTTCTCGTATAAATGATTGAGTGTTAGATTTATGCGTCTTTATTCAACCGTGGATTAAAGCTGCTGCTCCTCAGAGTCCAGCATTAGAAACAATGCATAGCCGTTTGTTGAACCTGTTCATTTAGCGCCACCACCACAGAGTTTCACATGGGAATTTGGACTGGGATAACGTTTGCTGTAGAGAACAGCCAGTGGGTTGCGAGCCAAGCCGGCCTCGGTCAATGGGTGTTAGTGAGCGGGAATGTGTGTTTTATGGATTTGGCAAAGATGATAATTGAGGTGTCTATGAGCCCTGTTAGCCGCCAGTCACATAGTCCTCGCTCTCCAGACCGAGCGGGGCTTTGGTTGCTCAAAGCACACACCAATGAGCCCAGTCTCCGTCCATGCAGAGGTCAAACCCAAAGTATCGGTCAGAAGCGTATTTATCGAGCACCGCGTAAATTAGAAGGTTTTTCTGCTCTGCTCATACGTTTCTTTCCATCTGCCTCCGTCCTGCTTCTTCCAGCTTTTTCTCCTGACCTTCAGATGACTTGTACTCTGTTTACAGACACGCTGTAGTTAGCCAGCTGCCAAAGGAAGTATCTAATTATGAGCTGTGGTGTTTTTCTGTGCAGTACAGGATGCCAGGGTGAGAGAAAGAAACACAAAGCAAACGACTGAGAAGGGAAGAGAAAAGGAAGGAGGGAGTATAAACAGAACAATGGATGAGAGCGAGACAAGATAGTGAATAGGGCTCATTAACAGTTGCTTTATGTAATAGTAGTTTTGCATTTGGCAGCATTGTTTGTCCTTGTGAGACCCATGAACAGATGAAGAGGAAGAGAAATAAGACTTTATTATTTTTATTGTTGCTGTTGTTGTATGACAGCGGGCCAAAGTAAATTCATCCAGTACCTGTACAGAGTTTGCAGTAAAAGGTTTATAATCAATTTATCTGCTTCCTGATTCTTCCAGCTGTGGCTCTGTGAGTCTTGGCAGTTTGTCCAGGCGCTGAGTGGTCACCAAGGCTGCGTCCGAAGCTGCCGGTTTTCCTGGGACAGCCGGCGCCTCGCGACTGGAGACGACAATGGAGAGATCCGGGTTTGTGTGCAAAATTCTTTCGATTTATAAATTTATAGCGGAAACAAGTTTAATTTGACTTCAGAGAGGCCACAGATGAGATGTGAGGAACGGGTGTCCTGCCTCACAATACTGACTTCAGTGTCTGCACACATTAAATAAGATGGAACTACAGAAGTCAGCACTTATTTCAGAGATCCTCATAATTACATCACACCACTCATTTAGACAAAGTGCTTACTAATATATCATGATTGCTGCAGTGCAGTGAAGAGGTGTGAGATTAAAGGAAGGAGGCAGGGCCCCTGCTCAGGAGGGGGTGCAGCTTGTGTGAGAGGAAGGAAGAGGAGTAGACGTCTGACAGAGGGGAGGTGAAGGAGAGGACTCGGGCTGCCAAATTGGATCCCCGAGGCTTTGAAATCACACCGTACACAAACACACTAAAAGTTGTAAACCAAAAGTTAGACTGCGTGCAAAGCACAGAGGAAGAGCAACCAAAGTCATTCAGCACCGTTCAATCTGCTGCAACATAAGGCGCTGCAGCGTGAACCTACAAAGGGTTAATGCCCTCTGAGCTGAACTGCTCCATTATCCAGAAATGGCAGAATTATCCAGAAATGGCAGAATCATCAGATCCAAACACACAAACCACACTGAAATCTCACCTCTGTTTCTATGGAAACAAATGTGAGTCATTCGGCACAAAAGCACGCCAAGTGTTAAATATATCGCTACGTGTGATGTGTCATTGTTGCATAGCAGCAGTAGACATGATGGATGCGCGGCGTTAGCTACCTCACAATCACAAAGGGTAATTTCAAGATGTGTCTTTTTATTCAAACCTCTGTTTTATTTTCCAATCTTGAACAAGAGTTATGAGTTACATATTTCAGTAACTCTTAATAAGCAGCTACCTTTGCACAGTTGCCATGGAGATGATTGGGTTGTTCATGTGTGACCTGATTAGAGTAACCGTGACGACCGCCTCCCTCCACGTGCAACCACCTGCTACTACACAACCAAAACTCCATATTTGCGGACGGTGATAACAACTACAGTATTCTATCTCCATGGCAACTGATCATACGTCAAATGCTAATAGATGACATAAGATGCAAATAATTTACACAGGTCATACTTAATGTCTGTTGAAATATAACCAATAACAGATTTGGAGCGTCGAGGGTGGATCTTTGCTTAAGATTTGTGCCCGCAATGGTAAAGACGGCATGGACTCACTCCACGGAGGATGGGTGACCGACCTTCAGTTCTCCCCAGACGACTCCCTTCTGGTCTCAACTGGTGGCTACATCAAGGTACAATAGGACATAAAACCACTCGAGGGCGGGAGGAGGAGGGGAAGACAAAGGCAATGGTAATCTGATTGAGGTAATCAGCCTGGGTTGGGCAGATGTGGTGGGAGAAGGGCAGCCGGCCCCTTTGCAAGCTCTGGCTTAGACAGTGATATTTTGTAATATGACTTTAGAGAAGGTAGGGGTCACAGACCAGGCTGTCTGGGATCTGATCTGCTGTTGGGCGGTGATGTCATCGTCAGGGGACAAGTCCAGATTGTGCAGTTAAACATGAGTGCATGTGAAGGTTTACACCTGCTGCAGTAGTAGATGGTCGAACACGCAGTTACAGCCTCGACAGTCCACCAATATGCCGTGATATGTGTATTAATGAAGGCTCATCGGCTTCATCTCTCCTTACATCATCATCAGCCGTCATAATTATTCTGGGAATCAGCTTTCAGATCGCTGCTGAGTTAACGGATCAGCCTGTAGATGTCGGGAGCAGCAAGGGATTATTATTTCTGTCTTAAAGGCTGAACCCTCGCTCAGTCCCGGGCTGTGATGGACTGATCGCTTTGCGTGTCAGCTGGACAGCTATGACACTGTCATGTCTGTCACCGTGAGCCCGCGAGGACCCGTCAGAATCATCCGTCTATTTGTTTTTAAGTGGGCCAAGCTTGAAAACCGCAACCGATGTAGAATGGTCACCACCAGACGTGGAGCATGGTTATTATATTAAGGCTTAGAAGAAGCTTGGCAATCATCTTAGTCATCGTAAGGGTATTTGGAGTGTAGTCATCCTCAGCTGGTGTAAGGGACAGTTTTCATTACGGAGGATCAGTGGGATTGTGTAACTTGTGCGTTTGGATCATAGATGCAGTCGGACTGATATTAAAGTTTGGCGTGACGTCCATGAAAGTTGTTTTCAAAATGAGAAAGTGGATCTAGATCCATTTCACCGTCTTTATTAAATAAACGCGGCTCCAGATGACTTCGTATGAAACATCGCTGTGGAAATGTATTTACGCGTTCTTATTCAGTTTAGCTGGAAACGACCGGAACTAAAAGCGACAAAGTAGCAAATCCTTCCTGGAGGCTTCTTCTAAATACCAACAAGATAAGATGGACTGAGACCCACGAGCGTGAACAGCCCCTTTAAGCACCGCTTGCGCCTCCACTACAGTAATTATCTCACCGATCCTCATCGTCTTTGTTGCCTCTGAATTCCGCACCAGTCAGAAGAGGTGCTGTGGGTTTCGAGCGCTGCCCTCACACACGTACAGCATCAGCTGTGGTTCGTGTGAAGCGCGCTCCCACCGTCGTCGCTCTGACAGCGTTCCTAGAGGAAAACGCAGATAAAAATAAGCAGCGCAGTCGACAATAATTATATGATTCAGTGGAGAATATTTCTTCCCTCTGATCTCGACTCCGAGCGTCAGCCGCCTTTCCACGCGGCGCCTCACTGTGTTGCTGTTGCTGCTAAATGGGACGGTGATGTTTTTTAGTGGGATGAAAGCCGGGGAAAGTGACAGCGGGTGATGTCTCCCATGGTTCCCACTCAGTGGATTGGTTGATGTGATGCAACGTGAGGGTTATAGCGGTTGTTTGCCTCTTTCTATTTGTCTCTGGTTACCTGGGTGGAATGTTTTCCTCTTTTTACTGATTGCTGTCACTTCAGCTTTATCAGCCTTAGCGCCCCCTCCCTCTCTGCACGGTGTGCTGCATACGCGCTAGTTACCTGTGTCGCGTGTTTAATTAAACATGTCCGTCTCACACTTGGCCTTCGCACAGAAACGCCAGGCGCACACACACAGGCAAAAAAACACGGGATCTGTCACAGCGCCACAATCCAAGAGGGAGGAGACAGGTGTGAAAAGGCTCATCCTGACGCCCTGCAGCCCAGAATAATTCACACAAAGCTGTCACCAGCAGAACAAAAGCTATTAAAATTCTCTTTACAAATATTGACATCTCTCTAACTGCACCTATTTTTGTACCACGGAAGCTTTCTCAGACTCAGGACGGCGTTTCTTGATGAACAGACACGTTTTCCTATTTAATCCAGCCATCAACGTCCAGACTGGTTTCAGAGCGGTCCTTCTAATCCTTCGTCTTCACTGGGGTTTTACTCCCTGCTGGGACCATCACAGTGCTGCTCACCATCCAACCTTTTTTGTTTGGACAATTACATCATCTGTGTTATTATAGTTTCAGCATCGAGATCAGTGTTTGCAGCTTTTCGTGTCTGTGATGTTGCTGCAAATTATATTTAGACCACTGAGTATAATAGTTAATTCATTCTAATTATAGAGATTTAATTTAGCATTAATAGTTTTGTGTGTGAGGTGAAAATATGTTCCGTCACAGAGTTGTTTTCTCACAGTTCTTAGTCTTTCCATGAGTTCCCACTAGACCCCGTCTTCCTCGGTTCTCGTTCCGTGTCGTCTCTGTTTTAACACCATTCGGGTTCTTTTATGCCAACGACTCAAACCTGAAGGCGGGACTGCTGCTTTAAAAGCTAAGCGTCATTCTTCCTTGGAAAGGCGT
The DNA here is from genome assembly GCF_900634795.4 of Betta splendens. Classification (NCBI taxonomy): domain Eukaryota; kingdom Metazoa; phylum Chordata; class Actinopteri; order Anabantiformes; family Osphronemidae; genus Betta; species Betta splendens. The sequence goes on from NC_040889.2 coordinate 10,009,074, forward strand.
TGCCTGTAGCGCTCTCGCTCCGAGGTCGGCTGTTCTGTTCAGACATAGACTCGTTTGTGCAGGTTCTTCTGGGAGGAAGTGACAACAACTGCGTGTGCGCGCTGTTCTGTTTTATGTTTCCAACCTGAACGTCTTGTTTTCATCAGGGCCTTTATTAATCTTTCATCCCACCTCCCTCCAGCTCTGCTTACTCTCCGCAGACAGATGGAAATAACACATCTTGACGTCCTTCTGACACGCATGCAGATGAGGCCGCCGCGTGCCGGTTCAGGCAGCGTCTCGCGGCCCCCCGCGGTGCTGATTCGGCGTGGAAGCAGACCTGCCTCTAAAAATACCTGCACACGCGCTGACGATCCTGAAACGGCGTCCGTCCCCTCCTCTGAGTCGGCCGACCCACTGCTCGCCGCTTGTGCACGCCTCCTTCTGGGGCTCTGGCCCTGCTCAGACATTAGCACCGACTCGCCTTCATATGAAACAAAGCGGGAGGGAAGAACTTTAAACCAGTGTGGCCTGGTTTCTGTGTTGTTGTCAGGCTCGGGGTATAAACACAGGCTGGTGAAATATTTATCTGTCTCCAAGAGGCAGCTGTTTCCCCTGTGTTGCTCATTAAACCAGGGTTAATTGTCTCTCTGGCTAGAGATGGGACACAATGAGACTTTCTTGCCTTCCTCTGATTTTTCTAAACCTCTTATTCACTTTTAGGCTCTTTACTCATGGGGCTCATTTATTTGAATCTCAGCCCTCCGCTTTTCAGACGTGCTTGTCTGCTTTTATCCTTGTTTTCTACTGTTCATTAGTGGGCGTATTTGTACTAGTAGTGCTGATGTGGAGATACAGCCCATTGTCATTTTTTTTGCAGTTGGGCAAATAAAAGCATGTGGGAGAGAGAGAAAGCAAAGCGAGAAATACTGTGTGTGTGAGTGAGATGTGTGTAGAGGATTGTCGGAGCATCAATATTTCAGTGGACGGAACCTTAGATGAATAATTCAATCTCAGTTTCTTCTTCCATGTCCGCCAGACTCTTGGCCTGGTCTCTCGCTCTCTCTCTCTCACACACACACACACACACACACACACACACACACACACACACACACACACACACACACACACTCTAAATCCCTGGCTTCTTCGTTCTGAAATAGAGGTAGCCTTACAAAATCTCCTGAATCTACTCCAGCTGGTGTCCCCCTCTGTCTTTAATCCCCCTCCTGCCCCGCCTCCATCCATTGTGTGCATCCTGCTGCCGTAGGAGTGTTTATTATTTTTTTATAAAGCATAGAAATCTGTATCTATTCCCCCTGGACTCTGTATCAGAACTATTTATATTAGAGGAAGAGGAATGACTTGCCTCTGCTGCATCTGTGCACATGGACAGGTAGGTTATGTAAGCGACGCTCGCTCTGAATAACAGACCTATTTCCTCACCAGATCTGCCCGGGAGCCATGCCGAGCAGATCTGGCTTCTATCTGCTGTCAGATGAAACCAATAAGGGTTACTCACTCGCGTCGCCACCGCAGCTCCCACAGATGTGATTTCTAGCGGCGTGACACCAGGCGGCAGCTTATCTGAACATGCAGAGCGGTGTGGTTGCACAGATAAGGGCTCGGTGGGCCCTCTCATCGTTGTTCCACCAAAGCAGGGGTCACGTGCATAGACTTCGCCCCTCGTCGATCTTTCTCAGATCTCTTTTTTTGCACATCATTGCCATCTTGAAATCCAAGAACTCGCCTGACAGAGCTGAGTGACGCTATGTTTCCACACTGCTGCTTTATCACTTCATTCAAAGGTTGAACATTTTCAACAAACACCAGATCAGCATGTGTAGTGTCAGGTCCTGTAGCAACTACATGCATCACTAGCTTCCCCATAAATCAGCACGTCAGCCATCTGCTCTGAGTCAGTGTTGGTGTGTTTTCACGGAAGCACCGATGCTGCTAAACCTTTACAGTATCTATAATCTACCTGTGCATCTTCTTCTATCCCTCATATTTCCATCCGTTCTTGTCTCCTCGCTGCTGGAAGTGATTCAACATAGTGATTTTGGCCCTTCGTAATAAACCTGGCCTCACTATGAAGCTGAAACTCATTTTCACACTTCCCGTTCACACGTCTTCCTCAGTCGCGCTGCAGAGACGGACTATTTTCAACATGCATTCAACGCCAGCGCGTCATCGCTCTAATCCTTTTTTTATAAGCATTTGAAGTCTCTTCTGTTTCGTCACGGACTTTCATCATTCGCCCCTCGCCGTTGTTTGTCGTGAGATTCGGTTTGTTGTTCTCCGACTCGACTTGTTTCCTCTTTCGTCTGTCTGGCAGCGTGTTGATGTATTTATCCAGGGGAGCGTGTGTGCAGGCATCTGGGTATGATTTCTTTGTTTGAGCTGTCAACGCTCTGGCACCTGGCGGACATTTTTTTATTATTTAATTGCATTTGCACTGTAATAAACAGTCGTAGTTTCTTTCCTTCTCCTTCTTTTCAGACTTGGAAACATTTCTCTCAAGATTACACACTTGACAGAGGCATGAATATTATTTAATTCATTATTTACTTGATAACATTATATTAGACTCATATTCATCAGAGCAATTCGTTGCAAAGAGCATCTTTGAGGACAGAGGCACCGATTAAGGCCCCGTCTTGTCATAATTAGAGGCTCGGGATCTGTGTGAATTGGCTCAGCAGGTGATTGATTTATTGCGCGTTAGGTTCTTCAGAGCAGCCTGTTACAGTTTTACAGGACAGATGTGACCTTTTTGATTCTGGAGAAATGCAACACAACCAGTGTAATCAGTCACAATGAGGGAGAAACCTCAGCGCTGCACCGCTCACAGAAGTTGCGCTAATGATCGCCAGTGGTGCAGTAACTGTCCGGGCTAAAGCTTAGGTTGTGTCACTTTCTCGTGGTTTGTGTGTCTCCAACCCAGTAGCATTGCCTGAAATACTAAAGTGACTGAGTGAATGAGCAGCTACATGTACTGTAAGAATCTTTATACCAACTACACAAAGCAGCTTTTCCAAATTGTAATATGTGGATAAAAGGCTTTTTCTGTGTGATGCCAGGACCAGATGAGGACAGAAGGGCAGAGACCAACACTTGATTAGGAATAGGCTGTTTTCAAACTGAACATTCACCCGTCTGGAACAATTTCTCATTTTGAAGTGACTTTCATAAAAGCTGCATGTACACAGAGCCAGCACACTGATGCCAGGCCATGAATGATTGACAGGTTGTGTCCCAGTGAGATGTAAAATGGCAACTTTACACTGAGATTAAAGGGATTGAGAGGGGAAAGCTGATGCATCAAAGTGAGGGGTGCGTGGCGACAGGACTTAAATCTCATTTCCTCTGTCTAAGACATGGAGTTGTGGACGTGACCTTTCTCGTTCTGTGTCTCTCTTCCAGTGGTGGGACGTGGAGAAAGGAGAAGCCCTGCAGACCTTCTACCCAAAGGGAAGCGCGCTGAAGAAGATCCACGTGTCGTCCGACTTCTCCACCTTCGTCACCATCGACAACATCGGCATCCTGTACATCCTCCAACGTGTGATGTGATGCCGCCAGAGCCGACGACCAGCAGGATCGCGACACCGCAGTCCGATGGAGCTGTGTGTCACGGGCTGTGTTTGACTAAGCTAAGAAAACTACGTGTAATTTGCAAGAAGAGCCGCACTCACTGCTCATTTTGCCTGCGTTTCCACTGCACTCCTTGTCCGTGTAGGCAGACATTAGTCAACAGCATTACAGTAAAGCCTTACATAACCGCGAGTCTGTGGGGGCAGGAGTTTACCAGTTTGCACCAGCTTTAAATAAAATGTGCACCAGCGATGTTGGTGCATCAGGGCAGCATGTTGAGTAAATGAGAGTAAATAAAACTAGGGTGCTCAAAGCTACAGATGTGAGAGCCTTAGATAATAATAAAAAATAATGTAAATCCATATTGCATTAGGGTGAATATTATTGGATGTGATGTAAAAGCATTTCCACCGTGCTGTAATGAGCCTTGTGCGTGTCTGAGTCTTTTATTGCTGTTTTGTGTTCGTATGTTTGCTAATGAAGATTCATTCGGTGCTTTTGGCTCGACGCTTGTCTGTTTACAAAGCCGCCGAGCCTTTTCCTTACACTGCAGCCTTAGCCTGACCGGCGATGTAAGGCCTGTTTGTTTCCAGTCCACCAGCATACACAGAAACTTCTGGTGCACTTTGATGAACATGAAATATTCATAGGATGATTAAGTTTTAATGTTAAAGCATTTAAAAGTCTTTTGAAAGCCTGAGTCTCTATGTACCTCTGAGCTATTTGTACTTTTAAATCCAGATCAAAACGTAAAAAAGTAGAATGAGGCTCAGACTAAAGTCTAAGTTTGTACTTTTTATTATGAGATTCCTCCTTTAAAACTTTGCATCCATTTTTACACTGCATTACTACTGAGCCTTTTCCAACCACTTTGGAGCATTAATACAATCAAGAGTTTTGCCTTCCCGTGCAATGGTATAAGTAAAATGTATTTCTGTGTGCTAGGGATGTATTGATACTGTTATGTAGTGAGTGAGTGTAATATATAATGGATTAAAAAACTTACACTATGCTGTTGTGTGTCTGTGTGGCAACCAGATTTAATTTCCCGTCCGCGTGTAGAGACTCTTATCGGTGGCCCTCAGTCCTGCTCCCTTTGCTGTTAGCTGTCGCTCAGCCTTGGCTTCAAACCACCAGACTGTCACAATCAATAGACTTGATGTCTGAATGGGACTTTGTCAACATTTGTGTTCTAGAGAGACTTTGAAGGATTTATTCTAGTAGAAATCAAACTCTCGCCCAAGACTTGTGTTATAGAAGCGTTAACTCAAGCCGATTCAGTTTGAGTATCACAAAACAAACAAGCAAAATAACACTTGTCCTAATTAGGGTCTTCAAAAAACACAGCTAACGTAGTGTGTAACCCTGTGGTTTCCCGGGTGAAATATGGCTGTGATGACATCACTAGGCATTCTTGCCGGGGACCTGCTTTCGATGCCTTGTCAGTGTGTCCTCTGTAAACCAGTGCAGGCACAGCGAGAGGCTGTGTTGTCTGCCCACTCCTCCTAACAGTTTGTCTGACTGCAGAGCATCGTGGCAGCGCTGAGACCTGGGACGAGGTCCAGCAGTGGTAGAAGCCTCGAAGCAGCCACGTGATATAGAAACGTAACATTGCCAGCTGTCAGACCTCAGTGCTGTCTATTTATATGCGGCCATTTGGAGGATAGAAACACAGGCTGGTGTCTTTGGTAGATGGAGGATTCAGTAATACTCATTGTTCACAGAAACCGTATGTTATGAAATAAGCATCTGAGGTTGGTGCTCGTCTCTTCCTGCACTCGCACCTGCGTGGACAGTTCAGATGATCAGCAACAGCCTTGGAATTCTCTCAGTGCACATTTGTTGCGGCGGCGCCTCTCGAGATTCCATCTAATGAAAAACGGGGGTTTAGATTCTGCGACTTGATGACTGTCAGCCGTGCAGTTACACACTGCTGTCTCTACAGGGAGCGTTGGTTGAGGTGTGCACTCACCTCATTAATTTTGCTCTCTCCTCTCACTTAATTAATCTTTGTCTGCCGCTGATGTAATTACAGCTACGGGGCTTTGTGAGTACTGTCACACCACCGACACCACCCTCCTGGCCCCGGGTTTGCTTCCTGCACCGTCTGATGCACCAGGCTTCGAGCGGTGCGGGCTAATGCAAGGCGGCTTTTTAAACCCTTGCATAGTTTTCCATGTGAGGTCTGCAGTCGCACGTGGACTCCCAGGAGACCTGGAAAGGTTCTGTTTCAACAGAGCTCAGCTTCCCTCTGGCTTTCTGTCTGCTAAGGCTTTAATTTAGTTTTTATTTTCTCTGCTCCCTCTGTGCTGTGCATTCGCAGCATCGATGCCCCTGCCAGCACAAGCTTTTGTACTTTATGAACATGACTGACTATAGTCCTATTAGACTGAGGAGGACATTGGAGGAGCTGTTGTTGCTCTGCTCTCTCTATTAGATCCCACAGCCCAAGTATCACCACTTCATCACTCCCCTGCGCCTTGTGACCCTGTTTGTCTGCTGCGTCCTCACTTCGTGTGCTACCTTGTGTGTAGCGTGACTCCCGAACACCTTGGCTGAGATCGATTCCTGTTTCTGTCAGCTGTTGGCTCAGCTGCACGCCACCTTTATTGCTTCCACTCTTCAGGCCAGAGGGCAGAGAGCCAGAACTCAGTCGCGCTGTGGACAGTTTCCCATTTTTGTTCAGCTGCTTCACCTTCACTCACCCATCAGGCCAGATGGTTGAGCCAAGGCTGCATCGAGATGTTGAAGCTTTCACTTACAGTAGCTCTTGAAGCGGCAGGACAGTGCACTGGTTCCTCTGCTGCCTTTCATACAGGAGACATGGGTTCAAATCTCAGTCAGTATGTCACGTAAGTATATGTGGAACAGACACCACAGCAGACTTTAAAGTGGCAGGATGGTGCAGAGGTTCTGATGTACTGTAGCTGTTGTTTCAGGCCAAAGCCATCTGCATCAGCCTTCAAAAGATCATAAGTGGCCTGCGATAAGTTGAAGTAACCTGCTAAGTCGAATAAACATCCATCAACGTAAACAGCTGTTGTTTATGTGATTTTCTCATTCTGCTCTGCTTCCACTGCTGTTTAGACCTTGGCTTTGGTCCATTGCGTGAAGGCTGGGCGAGGTGTTATGTAAGCCACAGTAAGTACACATTTGGGTCTCACTTCAAAAGAAAAGCGTCATTGTCTTGCTCAAGGGCACTTCAACCAGCATGTTGATGAGTTTAAACACACTGGTTGTTTGTAGGCAACACTTTGTTGGACCCCTTCAATGCCCGAGCCAGATCAGTGTCCTAAACGCCTTCCAGTGTTTTACATCGTGTTCTCTTAGTTGGAGCAGAGCAAACCTGATCTTTAAATATGACATTATAGCTATTGAAAACCATCATTGTAGTTATGTAACAGGCTTTTGGAGAATGGATGAGAGTTTTATTTATGAGAGCAGACAATCTGTAAGTCTCTGGAGCAACTAAAGCATCCGTCTCATGCAAAATAATTACGCACTTACAAGAAGTAATCGTAACTCGATGAAAATACAAACATTACCAATGATTCATTTGCATTGAGGTGAAACTAATAAACAAAGGTTATGCATGTGTGAAGTTGTTTGATGCCTGATGATGTCTGACAGAGAAATGTAGGAATACAGTTTAAAAAATAAATAAATGAACTAAATATAAATAGCCACGTACATACAGTAGGCACGCGTATATGATTATTTTTATGTAATTGGAACTTTAGACTGAGATACTGTAATTTAGAACTGAGCCTTATAAATCCTATCAAAAGGCTGAGCCTTGCCTTTAAAAGGGAACTTTAACTTCTTTATGTAGAACAAACATCAATGCTGAAACGACAAGACGGTGGTGGAGGTAACTCATATTTAGATCAAATGTCAATGTTGAAGTGTCAAGATGGCGCGTGGGTTCTGCAGCTGCCCTTGTCTTAGGAGACTGTGGATCAAGACCTGATGTTAGCTCTGGTAACTTTAGAGTTTTAATGTCTAACCATCCAAAAGTGGATTGAAAGGTGCTCAAAGAACTTGTGGAAACCAAGGTGCCCCTAAGAAACAGGAGGTTATAGAGAAAACCCACAAAGTCTAGTACACTTTTGCCACTATTTATTAACTTTATAAGACACTTGCTGTGGACTGGGGGCAATTCTAGAGTGGTAGAACCAGAGTAAAGTTAATGTCACAATTTAGACTCAACAAACAAACCATGACCATATTTTAACAAGATACTGTATATGAAGGACTAAAGACACACTACTATGAATGACTAAAAACCATGTCATATTTTAATGCTGCTGTTACTTTTAGAGTCTGCACTTACAGTATAAGTTGCGCTGTTCTGTGGTGGCACCGTTCTTTACTATGTAGCGAACGAGATGATTACTGCTGTATGCTACAAGTAAGAGTATGCCTGAATATCTGTCAATATGTGTAAACAATATTTAGACTGGCTGTGACGTGAATCCATATCCATCCAGGAATTTACAGAAACCATTTACAATAGCCACAAAAGGCACCACAAAAATACAACTAAATGTAGGGAAAAAAATTCTTACTCAAGTGGAATGTCTACTGAGTAAAGTTAAACCGTAACTTGTGCCTCGAGATGACGTTTGCATTGACATTTAAGATTAATTGATTACAGGGGGCTCCGACACTTGTTGATGTGCTGTGGAATCTGCTTATTCAGAAGATACCTTGTTCACGCCAGTTATGTTTACGTTTATTTCACCGCTTTAGCATTAGCGCTAGTTGCTAGCTGTACACAGCGCTGCGTGATGGACGTTTGCCAGCAAACTTTCTCTTCAACAGAGACGGGAAGCAGCTTTTAGCCCCCAAACTAACGGAAAATGTTATTTGGTAAGAAAGTAATTAGAAAACTGTTAACTAACTTAGTTCAACTTTATGATGTCACACGAACCGGATACTCGGGGCAACAAAGTGAATAGAGCCAATGGAAATGCAGAATACTGGAATCACGTGTTGAGTACTGACCAATTGGAGCAAAGAACAAGCTTATTGGTTGTTCGTCCAGCGGACAGTCGTTTTATTGGTTACCTGTCAGTGGACGGGCTTTGCAGAGTATTTTGTAGAGTCCCTCGCATTATTTAATGATGAGGAATAAATATTTATTATTAATAATACTGTTATTATTTCTATTATTGTCTATTTTTTATTTAGCCATATGCAAAATACAAGCCAGTCCAATAATCTCGGCTCAGATGTGGTCACGCCGTCAGCTCATATCGCTGTCTTAGCTGCTGTGTTCACGCAGCTCTCCCACATGTTTTAACACCACCTGCTCTGCTGTTGTGTGAAACGCTTCATGTGGACCTGTCAAATCTCGTTTTTCTACGCTGTTATCCTGCGCCCGTTTGGCACACTGAGCGGACCCAGGCACACAATCTCTCGTTTCATTACTTTGATGATGCTTTTTTATACAGTCGCGTAAATTTATTTAATAAAAAAATTGACGCACGTGAGGCGACGTTCTATCTCCTACGCCCTCCTTGATTTGAATACAGATCGTTGTTGTGTTTGTAGTAATGAAGCTACCGTTCGTTGCTGAGGTCTCTGAAGGTAATGCGATCCACCTGTGTCCAGTTATCAGCTAATTGTTGCCACTGTGTGTCTCCAATTGTTCAGGTTTTAGGCTGTTGTCTTTGTCCGTACACCCAAAGAAAAGCTTTATGTCCTACATTTCTTAACTTATTATTTAGCCATCGTATATTCATGAACCCAGATGCTTCTTGACGAAATGCTGTGCAGAATGATGGAAATTTTTGTGTTTAGGCCTTTGCAGTAAAGGTCTGTTGCTCTGTGTCTTGTTTTCTTTCTGCCTTGCAGGGACACAGTCTGTCTGAGTCTAATGTGAATGGCTATGCCTTTTAGTTTGAGGCCAGCTCTTCTTAGTGAAGCCAGATTCATCAGATTGCACATTTCAAGCCTGTGTGTGCGTGCACACTAACCCTTGGTTACCACATTCTGCAGAGGAGCCTTATTCCTCTATCCCTCTATCCTCTGTAGCCAGTCATTTTCCAGCTTGGACTTTTCTGTCAGTGCATTAGGATATTATGAGCATTAACACATCTGCCACGTGCAAAGAAAAGTTGTTTTTGTGTTCAGCCCACCCATGCAGCACGTTTTCTGTTTGTTCCAAACAGTTCCTCAGTGTAGAGCTTTCTCTTGTTTCATCAGACATAAACATGTTAATTGGGTTTGGGTGCGTTCATGGTGTAAACACTACATTTCAATGTCAACCGGTTCTCTGTCAGTAACTTCATTAGGTAGTAATTTTCTCGTCTGAATAAATTACAGATATTATTATGGTTATTATGAACAAAGTTTTTACAGGATTGTCTCATCAAGCTGGTAGCCGTGGGCAGGAAGCACCATCTGCAGCTCTGGCCCTCTCCCACAGTCTGACACAGACAAAGCATGCACGCTTCCTGCCATGCTCCTCCCTGCAGACTGCACAAACGTGAGAAAGCCTAAAGAAAGTCCTCGGTTCCTGCCCGTTGCAGTTTTCCTCTGTAATTCTCTTCTCATTGTCCTTTTTGTGCTCAGTTAAGTCGTTCGCCTCCACCTTTGCCAACAGTCGAAGTAAAGCTGAGCTGTAGGAGCTTTGGGAAGCCTGAATTCAGCAGCCGCTTCGCCGCTCCTCACTCTCGGTCTAATCTCCCAGAAGTAATGCTTGTATTACCTCCCACTCCAACCCTGCAGTGGTCTGCTCTTTCCAAACAAGCAAATGTTTTGTCAGTTTTCAACATAATGGCCCAAATTGAAGATTGGCAGTAAATCCCATCGCCACAGCCTGGTTTCTCTGTGTCAGTCCCATAAAGCAGCCCAGTGGTGGCTCGCGTCGGCTGCAGACTGCAGCTGTCCATGCTGTAAACACACGGAGAGCTTTTCCATTCAGATATTTTTGCTTTATATTTAATTTTTGAAAAACATGACTGCGGTGGACAAAGAGGGAGACAGGGCTGTGACTGAGATGAGGCTCTAAGTCTAAGATCAGCTGTGAGCTGTTCCTTGGAGGATGTGTCTTTAAAAGTCACTGAGCCACCAGGTTTCAAACAGATCCTCTAACCTCTGAGCAGTCTGCCCAAACTGGTCTAAGAATTTATTTAATTTCAACAGGAATTAAGTCTACATCCAGCTGATTGCTGTCCACACACATTAGCTCGGCTCCATTGGCTGGTTGTAAATTGTTTACATCTCTAGAGATTTATATCCTTCCTACTAACAAAGCATGTAGCAATAACGCTGCATTATACCTTAAAGACCTCACTTGCTTTTGATGTGTCTTATTACCCAGTTAATGTGATGCTGAAATTAGCAAAATGTTTTGTTATTAAAAACTAATGAACCATAAAATGTTACTTACCTTTGTCACTTTCCTCCATAGATCATGCTTAAACTGTCTTTTCTTCTGGCTGGAAGCTGTGTCAGTCAAATCCAGGCTCACCATGTGGTGAAAACAGCCAGAGGGGCTCCGGCTCCCAGACTGTGCCAGGGTCTTCATGTTTGTTTGATTAAAGCCCTCAGCGCCGGGCTCTGATCGTTTTTATTAGTGCATAAACAGCTCTATTCACTTGGCTCATGTTTAACGACTGATTAAATAATCATATGTGGGTTTTCATCGGATATTTAAAGTCCTTTAATATTTCATTCAGGCATTTCTGGACATAAATGTGCATTGAAACTGCTTTGTATGCTGCATCTAACGGGACATGCTAAGTGTGCTACCAGGACAGCCCTGCAAAACATGAGACAGGAGTCTGTGGACTCCCATTTAATACTCACAGTAACAGAGCTTCTGCCTTTGGTCACTTTACGGTGGCAGAATCAATGGATGTAAGCTTATAGGCAAACTGCAGGGATGCGGTCGCCATGGAAACAGGAGTGCAGCCCCTGTTTATCACAGTGAGGCCAGTAAAGGTAGTTAATTGACCAAATAAGGACGCAGCGAACTGCTGACCCCTCTGTCACAGTGGATGCACCCCTGAGCCGTCAGCAAACGGCAGCCAGGCTGTATTACCTGTGTAAGCAGTAGTTTGACACTCAACCATCACCTCTGGTATTTGTTCAGATATCAGTTCTTGCTCCTTTTCTCTTCTGCTCATGGGAGCGAAGTCAGACCTCAGGAGACGATAGGAAGAAGAGACAACTTTTTCCTCAAGGGTCAATAGTGGTTGTACAAGTCATTTTATTCCATGTGCTTTACAAGGATATAAATAATGGCCAGAATTACAAAAATCAGTGTACTGGAAGCCCAAGCCTATGTACATTAGTTGGTCAGCAGTGATGCCTCCATTAACCGTTATTTCTCAGTCAAAATACAATCTCTACAACCCACCACCACCTGGTTTTAAATATCCAACCTTTATTTTGGTACCTTGTTTCCAGTGCCACATACTGCAAATCCTTTCATCTTTTACATTACATGTATGAACAATGAGTTGGCAAAATATCTATGTACATTTTATAATTGGATAATGTCTAATCCAAATACAGTAATACTGCGTTTAAAATAGTACATCTGCTTGATAAGAGTAGAGCCCCATGAGAAACGATGGATTGACCTGACAAGAGTTAGCTTAGCCACCTGCAACATTCACTCTGTATACAAGTATGCTCTTCTATTTTCGGTTTCTTTTCATTTTTTTTAAGAGGCCGTCAATCTCAGCCTGAAGGTCAAAGTTCATCTCAGCATAGAAAAATAATATAACATTAAGACAACAGTAGACAAGAGTTGCACAAGAATAATCATCATGGTAATAATACTCTCATATTAAACATTAAAACGTCGGGCAATACTAATAGAATACTTTTTTTTTTTTAACAGCAGATGCACTTTTGTTCACATAGTTTCACCATCCGTTATGATGAGACACTCGTTGCATCTTAATTGTTACAGCTAGTCCAATCACATTTATACGCTTGTGCATATTTTCTGAATTGAAAAAAACAAAACAAAAAACAAACAAACGAACAAAAGAGCCACCCGGTTGTCCTTGAACCCAAACCGACACCGACACATGCCCAGTGGTGCCTTAGTGAGCCCATAGTCTGTTACCAACGTCGCCCCGTAACCTCCCGAGTGCGGCACATAAAACAGATCCTGCAGGAAGCGGAGGCTGCTTTCAAATAAGTGTACATTCAGAGCAGAGCGTCTGTCAAGATGCAGTCCTGTGTGTGTACGTGTTTACGGTGGGTGGATGAATGTTAAAATTTCAGTAGTCAACCTTAAACACTGGAGTGGCGTCCATGTTTGTAGTCCTTTTGTAGTCCGTTTTGCATTGTGTGTGTGACAAGGTCCGTGTTTAGGGCTGGCTACATTCTTTGCATTCCACTGTAATAGACATGTGCATCCGGCATTGCCCTGCAAATGAGATGACATCACTTATCGAGAAAGCCCTCACACCACGCCTCTCCACCGGCCCCCTGCTCAGCAAATCCAAAATGGCCACCATGCGTCTCACAAGCCACATGCTAAAAACCGTTTACACACAAGGTTTTCTTCCCCCAAATAAAATAAGGTTCACAGCCAGGGAAAAATCCAAGTGGTCAAAAGAAGTTTGAACATATACACACACACGTGCTGAAAAAGGTGCTATAAAAGCAAAATATCACCTACATCTTCCTGTATCACAGGTCAAGTCTAAAGTTGTTAGCATTTTCAAAAAAATAATCTGATATAAAGAATCAAAAAGTTGTAATACATTCTAGTAGCCTGCTGGATGAACCAGTCTGAGTCAAAAATGACTGTGCTACATCACCTCTCCTCTTTGATTTAAAAAAACGTCTCAAAAGTCTGCACTTCCTCCGGTTGTCGTGCTCGACAACGTCCCTCATCATTGTCAGCTCCCGCACTGGGCTCAGCAGACAGCTAAAACACTGTTACGGCTCTTAGCAGTACTCTGGTTTCAAATCTCATTCAGGTCGTCAGCGGCAGTTGGACAAAAGGGGGCTGAGATGTCGAGAAAAGCGAGGGATGGAGGCAGTTGCAGGAGAAAAAGGAGAGGGATAAAGCCAACGGTTACACCCATCAACAGGAAGAGAAGAAAAAGCAGAGCAACCCACTGGTTGACTGCCGACTGACCAACAAACAGGAAGTGGAAAAACGGAGCTGACCGTTCCCCCCTGCAAGTGGAGACATAGGTGCACCACAGCCCTGGGTTCAGAGGTCATGCGCCAGCCCTGCAGGCAGGAGGATGGGACCCAGGCCATAGGGGGGGTTGGCAGAAATGAAAGAGACGAGAAAGAAGAGAGAGACAGCGCAGCGCCAAACATCATCATGCACTGGACAGGCTCTGCTAACGGGGCGGGATGGTTTGTTTGTTATTTTTCAGCCGGTGAGGCGACGGCAGTGTGCGTCGCTCGTGCCCGACTTCGGGGCAGGGCCCCGGCACAGGGCCACCTCTGAAAGGCACACACACACAGGAGTGGACAAGGCGGGTGTATGTTAGAAAATAGTGGTCTCGTACTTGGTGTTGACTCCTCTCTTGGCCTCCTGACCGGGCTCCACAATCCACGGCACGTTGGCGTGGCCCTTCTGGTCCATGGACGGCTGCTCCATCTGACAGAAGGAGACCAAGAACAAGGGAGAGTGGAAACGGGGGGGACAAACATTACAAGAAAGAAGGAACACAAGAGCCAGAGAGAGAAGTAGGACAAAGAACCACGTCAGTCTCAGCGTCCTACATATGCAGAACTTTGAAAACACTTTGCTCAACTGTATCCATGTGTTTCAGAGCAAACGGCTGCAGATGTCACGGGCACACGTCTGACACAGCTTTATGTTGATGGATCGGTGAAATCAGAGTGATGTGGTGGAAGAAATGAGGCAAGCGTATGGAACGTAAGTCGGTATCAGAGACAGAGGAAATCCAGAACATACATGGAAACACAAAGTGAGTTCTCTAACTATCCATTAGAAGCTGCTAAGCTAATGTCGCTCCAAAAGCAAACAGTCGGCACCGCCTTCAAAAGCAAACGCGCGGCAGCCAATGGAGCCACTGGGCTTGTTGCTGTTTCTTTTGCTCTCGTCTATTGGCTTTTTTTCATGTGTTTTGGGGGAACAGTGTGACTGTGCGTGAATTTGTCCCTGCACTTTACGTTTCAAGTCGCTTACATTACTAAACATGACGGATGTGTCAAACGTCAGTAAACTGATTTAATGTGGGAATTGTGCGATGCGCTAACAGCATTTGTTCTTATCTCCCCTCAACACGCGCCGACAATAACGATCACATTAGCGCAGCGCTCCGTCCCTCCCCTCTAATGCACGCCGACACCCGCAGCAGGACCTGGAATCTAGTTAGGGGATTAAGGGCGGACGCGCGCGCCGCCGCGCTCGCGGCCAGGTGACAAACTCTCCCGGAGCTCCGGGATTGAGTTCATCGGCCGCACACGGAGGCGGTGACAGAACAATGTGCTTGTAGAGCGCCCCCGTTGTCTGGTTCTCAGCGGAATGTGAGCGGGAGACGTCGGCACCGAGCCGCGGGGGGCCGCGGGAGCGTGATGCGGCGCACCGGTAACCAGCTGACTCCACGCAGGCCCCGGCTTCGGCTGCATGCGGACACTGGGACCATTTGTATTTGTTTGTATAACTATAAATGTGCGGAGCCTGTGAGTGGCGTGTAAAAGCCCATTTCGAGAATTAAATGAGGTCCTGACATTTTACAATTTCTATATTACCGTGCGGCGTCTGACTGGCTGTCTAGTGTGGAGTGGATTGGCTTCGCAGGCCTGGCTCTGCTGTCATATCTGTCTTTTCTCAGAGCGGTTCCACTACTGTACGCGTCATTTGGAGGAAGGAGCACACAAAACACAAGGCTGCAAAGTTGGATGAATGAAAGCCACACAACAAAATGGAAGCACTTACGGACGACGCTTTCTCCTTGACTACGAACAGAAATCAAGTAGAAATAAGGGATAAGAGAAGGAAAAGCGTGAAGGACCTGTGACCGAGCTTTGTGAGGAAGATGGAAGAGTCGAGGGGGAGGAAGAGGAGGGTGGAGAGGAGGCCGGTGAGGGGTGTAAATGTGGCCCAGTGACCAGCGGCTGGAGGGGGGCATGATGACCTACAGGGGCAGAGGTCATATAGAGGTCAAAGTGCGCCTGCTCGGCATCACCAAGGAAAAAAAGAGAAACCACAGCAACGGCACAGTCGATGCACGGAAGCGGGGGATAAGCAACAGCAGTCCAAAAACCAAAGCCAGACACGAAGTCATCGCCCTGGAAACAGCGTGAGACAGCAGCATCGATGCAACACAGCAAAAGTCAAGCTGGAGGTACGCCACATTTATATAGCAACTACTCCACGGCAACAAGACTCGCACACGGCAACCCATCCCTCTGCAGAAGCAGCTTCACGAGCCCGTCTCATCGGTTAGTGGCTTGAAAGAGGCAGACAGGTCAGTTTTTACAGAACACAATGGCATCAGTTCCATATTTGAGCTAAACTCACTGTGTCATGCCTGTGCGGATCAAAGATGAGCGCTAACGCACGCACGCACACACACACACACACAACAGAAAAATGTTAGCGACAGGCTACGGAGAAGCTGCGAGACCAGACGACAGCACTTCAAAAGCACGAGGGGTTCAGGTGCTGCAGGACGGAGCCCACGGCGGCAGGAACGTTGAGCCAATCCTGCAGTGTCTTTGTCCCGCCGCACACCACAAGCCATTACCCACACGGACACAGCGAGCAGAGGGGCCAATTAACGCTTAATGCAACGGCTGCCGACTCAGCAGGCCGTGCGCACACGTGCCGTCGTCCATCATCTCTGCGGGCGCCGCACGCACGCGGGCGCTACACGGACAGCGGGGGAGCACACGCCGCGCTCCATCTCTCACTCCGCCGTCTCGCCCGTCGCTCTAACTTTGGCAAAGTGGCGAGGCTCCATTGCCGGCGCCCCCAATGATGTGGCTTCGGACCCGGCCTTTTGAAACATGAGGAGGAGGCCTGTGCTGCTATTTTAGAGCTCGTCTGGGGTTGAGGAGAGACGACTCCAGAGGACACACAGCTGTACGGCCAATGTGACCCCAGCACATACTGCGGCTCTAACCCTCGACGCAACGCTCGTTTTAATCTCAAGCTCAAATCTTATGTACTTAGCTGTTATCTGATCAGCTGATCCCACTAAACTGAACTGTGTGTTCCTTTTTTTAGTATTTTTCATTAAGTCCGTCAGGAGCTCGTTCAGTGATTCTCCATCTTCGCTCAGAAGCGCAGCCCCTGCGAGCCGGCCTCCCCGGAGCCCCACGCAAACAGCCCTCATCAATCAGGTCGCTGTGTAGCAGACTGCAGGGACGGCGAGGCTGCACGGACGATTAACGAGACCAAACGTTCGCCCGCACCTCTGTCGCCACTCGCACACACGAACCCGAGTGAGCGCCACGAGCCGCGCCGGGAGGAGGAAACCAAGCGGACGGGCGGAGGAGAGCGGGACGCGCGGCAGCGAAGGGACGGAGGGGACGACTGGATGGCAGTGAAGATGGGACAGAGGGGATGAGATGCTGCGTAGGATTAGAAGCAGCTACGGAAAAGCTACACTGGAGTTAGAGCTAAGGCTGAGAGGGGACATTAGGAGTAAAGTTAAAATCCATCCCAAAGCAACTAATGAATGAGACCTCGCAGTCCCCTGAATCTAGACCATCTGCAAGTTTGAGGTTGAGTTTGGGATGGATCTTTCCTTCAGACGCCGCCGAGCCGCGGATGCTTACAGCTTTGCGGATGTTGACGCGGGGCTTGGGGACGGGCTTGCTGGGCTTGCTGTCGAAGCTCTCCGGCAGCGTGGACGACCCGTGGCCGCTCTTCCTGGCCTGCAGGGCCAGCTGGTAGGCCACCTCGAACGCCTGGCCCAGCGTCAGGATGATCTCGTACGCCAGGTTCTGGGGGGTGAAGGGGGACAGGGGTGAGCGCAGAGAACAGGCCGCGTGTCTGTAGAGGCGAACGCGCTCCGTACTCACCACATCAAACGCAGTGAAGACGTGGCAGTAGTGGTGACTGGACTTCAGATCTTTGGTGATGTAGGCAAACGTCGACAGATCTTCCGGATCCTGCGCCGCACATGAGATGTTTCGAATCTCGTGCTCCGCGATGATATTCTGCAGATGAGGAACCAGAAGGATACAGCTTGACTTTGTGGCTATTCATTATTATTATTATTATTATTATTATTATTATTATTATTATTATTATTATTATTATTATTATTATTATTATTATTATTATTATTATTATTATTATTATTATTATTATTATTTTCATTCAATTTGAGCTTGAGTTTCACTAATTAGTCCTCTAGTAAAGCAAATTCACAGTGAATTGAAGCTGGAGGAACAACACTAAGAAATCACTGCAACATCTGGGCTGCTGTTTTCTGCTGCACATCTAGACGTATTTGTGTGGTCCTGGATTCTGGCCAGGCCTGACACACCTGAAGGTCATACACGTGCAGCAGCCCGACCTTTAATGCGACCTTTCCAGCGGCATCGCAGGAAACGAGCCGGGACTCTAACCTTATTT
The DNA here is from genome assembly GCF_900634795.4 of Betta splendens. Taxonomy (NCBI): domain Eukaryota; kingdom Metazoa; phylum Chordata; class Actinopteri; order Anabantiformes; family Osphronemidae; genus Betta; species Betta splendens. Next base: position 10,027,204 of record NC_040889.2, read on the forward strand.
GTGGCATCGATGAACTTCACTCCTTTGTAGGACACCGAGAGGACGATGGTCGGCACTTTCTTCATCTGTTCCGTCGACTTCTTGCGGGACACACGACAAGAGACAAACAAATGATTTGATGATTTCAGAGGAGCACGATGCAGAACAGAACACGAGCGCACAATTCCATAAAAACAGTTTTGAAGTAAAATTTGCCCCGGATATAATCGGCCTCTGGCTTATCATTCAAACAGAACAGCAAGGTAGAAGAAGTGGACCACCGTATTGACGCCTCTCTGTTTAATTAAGAGTCAGGAGCTGATGCCTGTAGAAAACCGAGTGACTGCAGCGCTGCACGTCCGTTAAACGCCCTCACATCTCATCAGTCCGTTAATAAATTACACACTCATTTCCGATTACCTACATTTCAGCTCAATAAGCAGCGAGCCAGAAGTCATTATCCTCCAGGTTGCCCTTCGACCTTTATATATTCTAATAAACAGATGTGAGGCCTCAGCCTGTCCTTGCGTCTCACGCTGCAGAGTCTGGTTCCTTCGCTTGGCTCTCGGCTCCCTCCGCAGCGGGGGGATGGATGGAAGCGAGGGAGGCAATAAAGGCCTGCGTGATATACGACGCGCAACTCGCTGCACATGCGGTAATTACAACACGGCGAAGGGAAGCAGCGCTAGTGGGAGTGTTTTGTAAAGCTTCTGCTATGATGTGGAAATGAACAGAGAGGAAGAAGGAAGAGGGGAGGGAAGCTTTACTCATGAATATTAAAATGCATATTCAAACTGCAGGGGATGAGAGAGGGAGCGAGATAAAAACTGAGGCCCACAGAAAAATATGAAGGAAAAGACACAGATAACAGGAGACAGATGATAGTAGGGAGAAATGGAGACGCAGAGAAAACAGAAGAAGGTGCTCTGAGGTAAAGGGGGGCTGCATCATGCTACGCTGCCAAGCATATTAAAAATAAATCCCTCAATACACCTAATCTCCGGCATAATATTTTAGGTAGGCAGTAGTAGTAGTGAGGGAACTGAGCCTCGGAGCCCAGCGAGAGCAGTCACACACGCTGTCACTGTCAGAGACATCTGACAGTGTCAGAGAGAGGCTTTAACGTTAAAACTCAATCAGTGTCACGGGCGTAATCGCTCGCGAGCCGTGGCGATTCAAGCAGCAGCGAAGGAGCGAGTTTGTGTGCCTTACCCTCATCTTGGCGCAGGCATCTTGCGTGGACTCGGTCCCTCTCAGCTCCTTCACCAGCATGGAGCCCAGGTACTGTGGGAAGAGCACAGAAACACGGTCACTCTGCCTGCGTGCAGCGTTCCACATGTAACAACACATCTGGACCAGATGTGCGGCTATGACAGCTCAGCTTCACGTCGAGCGTCCGACGGACGACCGCGGAGGCCCGACGGACGTGTGATGGCGCTTAGTCACACGCCGGGCGCTCGACTGCGACCGGCTGCTCTCCCTCCCACTGTCTGGCGTGTGACAGAGGAGGAGATGATGGAGCCAGTCACCGGCATCCTCTGACATGATGGGCTGCTCCCAGTCAAACACATGCACGCAGCTCCGGCAGCGACGGCGTCGACCTTCAGAGGCCGGTGGAGCCACATCAGCGCTGGAGTCTGGCATCCTTCTGTCTGGCTGATTTAATAAAGACCACGGCCATGTTTTACACGCTGACATTAGAGCACTTAATGGCCCCGACGCCGACCGCCTCGTCTCGCAGCTCATTCCCTCACGTGGCACCTAACAAGGCTTTTAGTGAATTAGAGGAGGTGCGTTTACAGCTGCGCTCGCGTGTCCTCTGTGACTCAACGGTAAATAACTCAACAGAACAACCTCTGGGGCCGGTGGCTCCGTGCGAGGACGTGGGATTTTTATAGCCTGTGGCTCAGCCTGTCTGGGCATGTGCATACGCAGCTCCAGCTAACAGCGTTAGGCCACTGTTGTTGGAGGGTTACTGGCAGCTACTGTACGCTAACAATTGCATTACAGCAGCAGACGAGAGCAGCTGCCGCCTCGACAGCGGTTCCTCCGAGGCCTTTTATTAGGTCTAAATGCAACTTAACCAGGAGAACATGAGACAACAAACATAATCCTAATTCTAATCCTGACTCACAATCAGACTCATGCAAGACTGGAAAAGAGCTTTTATATTACAATGCATGTGGAGTTGGTAATATCTATTTTGGAGCGGGCTTCGTGAAGTCATGCTGGACGAGGCAGAGAGGGTTTTGTGTTTGCTCAGAGGCTGAGCTGAAAGTGAGGACGGCGCTGATGCATCCTGTATTGTGTCCTTCTGGCTCGTCACCACCTCGCTCCCTCCATTAACACAAACACAACATTCCCTTTGTGCCGCGTCCATCTCATTCCTCCCCATTCGCTCTGCTCGTCTTGCCAGCGCTCGCATGGAGCTCGAGGCCTCGCAGTCGCGGCTCCCGCTCGTTTATCTCACTTCGCGGCGAGCGTCGTCCGGGGACGGCGGGTGTTGGACGTTGTCATAAACGGCTGCGTGAAACCACCTCCGTGCGCCCCCCCCGGTGTCCCGCCCGCTGCTCCTTCCCCCGCCCGTCCCCACACCGCCCGTCTGCGCATCTGTCAGACGCCGAATAGCCTGCGCTGTCGCCATCAATCAGCGGAGGTGAGTGAATAACGAAGGGGAGGTTTCTGACAGCGCGAGTTCACTTTTGGCGCCCGTTCACTGCGTCTTTGTTTTCCTGCTTTCATCCATAAACTCATCTCGTCGCCACATTTCGTGTTTTCAATCTTCCTCGTCTACCTTCTCCCTCTGCTCTGACTCTTATATAATCCGGCTCATGTCGACACCGTGCCGTCTCCTATGAACCAATGGAGCCTTGTGCGTCTCAGATGCCTGATTGTATTCCTCTTGTTGCTTTACAGAGCTACCGGCACCTCAGATCGCTGCTCTGCAGCGTTTGTATCCACTCCATGGAAGTATTTATCACAGTATCGGACGATCACACGTACAAGGCTGTATCCGTGGTAACGCAGGTTTATGTCATCCTTTATGTAACTAGGAAAGGTCTAAATTTAACAAAGTGCTGAGAATAACTAAGTGCAGAATTGACTCAAAGGTAAGGTTAAGAGTCAGTGATCCTTCATAAAACCCCTACTTTGTGTGCTCCGATATCAAATACCGTTCAGTCCAACTACAGCATGTGCACATACATAGGTTAATGAAGTGGGAGTCAGACTCACGTAGGCTTCGTAGTCACAGGACTGAAAGATGAGCTTCTCTGGGTGATGCTGCCAGTACTGCACCGGGGTGGACGAGGTAGCCTCATTGGGAGGACGCAGCGTGATGGGCTCGCACCACTCGCCGGCCTGAAACGACCAATGACACATCAGCACACGCAACCGGACGGCTGGAAGATAAACAAGACGCTGAACCATGGTGATGAACAAAACAACAGCTTTCCCAACTGAACACGCCTGGAAACTAACCTCAGACGCATTAAGCGCAGCTTTTAAATACGTTCCAGCATACTTTGCATACTTCTTGAATGTTTGTGGACGGCGATTCAAGCAGTTCCACATGCTTTGCTGAGCGAAACCAGATGTGTGCGGACGAAATGTTTGTGTCGGTATGTGATTGCCAATCAGCATGTGAGCTGATGAGAGGCAGCGAAGATGTTCACATCCTTCCTCTTTTCTAGTTCTAGGCAAAGCTGACTCGGTGCCACCTCAGAGCACTGTGTCTGGAAAGAGGGGACACACTGTGACACACACACACAAACGCTGCTGGTGGTGTGTGTTCGTCTGCGCCGATAAGCTGTGTGATTCACACAGAGACACAAAAAGACCCTAATCATATGGAGGCTAAACACAGCTGCTGCCTCAGATGCTCACACATGTGTGTGTGTGTGTCTGAGTCACTGAGCTGTTGTCGCTCGTAAGTCAAAGTCAAAATTCAGCATTTGAGAAACAAATGTGGAAATGATGCTCCCCTTCATCTGTAAGTAAACATAACACATCTCCTGACCTCTCCTACATCCCTGTGACCTTTCATGATCCTTCTCCCGACTCCATCCCTGCCTCCATTCATCCCCCCCCTCACCATGCTGACTTGGGCCATCTGTCGCTCCAGCTTGGACCGCGGCACGTCCTCGAAGTAGTTGTCATTACTGCGCTGCCTGCGCCGGGCGTCCGCCTGCATGATGAGGTGCTGCACGTCCAGAGATCCGCCCGGGACCCCCGCTGTGTAGGCTGCCGGACCAACCGATGGGCTGAGCTGGGGGGGGGTGTGGTTCCCACCGGGCTCCTGGGACAGGAGGAGAGAAGGACTCATGCAGCGCTCCGTCATGTGTGTGCATCGTGCAGTCAGGACCAAGACGTCCCAGCACATTCAACCCGTCTGTTTAGTCCCTTCAGTGCATCAGCTTCATGCCCAAAGTGGCAGAACGATGTTTATTTGGGAGGTTTGTCAGACTGAGCAGAGGATAAAGGATAATTTAATGGCGTGGTGAACATTCAAGACTAATGAACTCGACTATTGGTCGCCGTTTGTGCTGTAGCAGCGAGCAAACGCAGCCTAGACTGTGTCATACCGCTCTAATAACCCAGCGACACCTCTCTGAGTTCTAAGCAGCAAAAAATGCTGCACATTTAATTGTTGTGGCCTCTCTAAGCAGCATAGATCAGGCTGAGACTCTGAACGGCAGCGCAAACAGAAAGAGAATGTCCTGGGGACGTTGGAGCGCAGCCCCACAGGGAGAGGGAGAGCCAGTTCGCCGTGATTAGTATCCAGGACAAGCTGGCAGAGAGGAAACTGCAGTGGGACGCCATTTTGTGCCTGCCGGAGAAATCTGGGCAATCAGTTGGGTGGTAACAGCAGCATTGCCTTTGGAGCAATGCACAAGCGTCTGAGGTGTCTGTGCTTCTCAACGTCCGACACGTCCATCAACCAAACCCCCAGCTTTATTAACACGTCGGTGGACGGAGACTCACCCTGAGGGAAATGGCCCGCGGAGGCTTCTGTGGCGTGTCTTCGTGTAGCCGGTCCCCCAATGAGGCCAAGATACGTTTCCTGTGTCCAATTAGACTGATTTTCAGCACCTAAACGAACACACACACACAAAAAAGTCATATATACTCGCAGCTTCCGAAGTAGAGCCTTTTGAATCTTTTGCATGATTTAAAACCGCTTTCATAGACTATCAGGGTTCAAAGTCTTTCAGATGTGCTAATAAAAAAACAATATATTTGAACAAAAAGAGCAGCAGCAGCTTAAATATAGACATTACTGCTGGTTCTAGTGAGCGCTGCAGCTCCAAGGGAAGAACTAATGAGAACAGGATATAAAATGCCCCCCAGCCCATGCATACATCAAGTCATTATTATTACATAACTAACGTGATCTGGGCGGCTGTGCTCGAGCCGTCGGCTGCTTTGGTGTACGAGCAAAATAATGAAGTGTACACCAGGCCCCGCAACACACGCTAGCGCAGCCTAGTGTGGATTAATGCTGCCATGCAGAGGCAGCAAGGGAGGGCCTGATTAAAATACCCACGCTGCTGCTCTGCTCCCTTCTACGAGGGATGAGCAGTCCCTCAGGCCGGCCAAGAGTCACTCACAGTCGCTCCCTACAAGCTCCAGTCGCAGCAACCGGGACTTTCACTCGATTGTAGCGAGACTTCACCATAAAAGACGTTATGAAAATTTGTGCAACATTAAAAGAGAATAAACACAGCAGGGGGGCCGCTTTGCACAGCATATATTATATATGGTACATTTTCTCGCCCCCGAATCAACAATAGGAGTTTGTGGCCATTGGTTTTCCCCAGGCGTTGGGTACTGAGGCACAAACGGAGACAAAAGCACACAAGCACACTTGGCCTCCCATGAAAGCGTTCATTCTTTGTGTGGTCACCAGGCGCCCGCTGACTGTGCCAGTTACTGGCTTTTCCAACGGAGACGAGCCGGGACACGGCAGCCGGCTCTGGGAGGTCGTTTGCACCTTCTGGCATCCAAACTCCTCCATACAGTGAACTGGTGCCTGGTTTTACGGGGCGGCCCCCGTAGGACGCGTTGGACAATGTGTGTGAGCCGGTAATTAGCCTCCACACGAAGCCTTGCTGGGCCTTTAACGACTTCCCCGACAGTCCCCCGACACGGAGGCCGTGCAGCGAGCGCACACACACTGGAGACATTAAGTACACACTGGGAGGGCGGCGCTTGGTTCAGCCTGGGATTAAATCTAACTCTCATGCATTATCCAGCAGATGCATCCATGCAGATGGATGTCTTTACAGTGTAATGCAGGGAACGAGGAAAATGCAGATAAGTGGCTCAGAACACGTTCAACTCCATCCTACGCTGCTTTTAATTGTTACAATCAGACGGATCAAAGGCAAAACGAGCACGGCTGAGTGTAGTGGGTAGTGGAACTAATTGGCATATTATGGCAGCCTCCTTTTTGCTTCCGCAGCTTCTGCGGCACCTCGTTCGCTCTGACACGCTGTCCTTTATGGGTGATGCTCCTTTACGGGCTCCAGCTCTCACTCTGACACACACGCACACACACACACACACACGCTGCTACAGTTACACACGGCGCTCGCCTTATGCAACAGCATCGACTTCAGCTACAGTACAAGGCTCAACCTCAGCTTCAGGTTCAACTGGTTCAGCTGTCGCCATGGCAACACGGAGCCACAGCAGCAGTCACCCACACGCGCTCATCCGACCGACCGACAGACAGGGAGAGGGAGAATGAGAGTCCACACGCACGTGGCTGGTATCGCTGAATGGGTAACAAGTCGCACGCGACCCAGACGCTGCTGGTAGAACACGCTCGCGCCCGGTCACGCTCGGCTGCAGCGCTGCCCCATTTGCATCTAAATGACATCAACAGGAGCCGCACGCCGTCGCAGGAGCGGGCTCCTCTGCAGCTCGTCGCCGGTCTCCGTCGGTTCGGCTCCGTTCAGATCAACTCAGGCGGGCTCTGATGATGTAACCTCGACAAGGCGACGCTTGTATGTTCGGTGTCAACAGCACTTACGCGCTGACAGCTGAATGGAGGCGTCGAACCTTTATCTGCCTGCGCCGCCGCTGCACATCGAGCCCTTGACGGCTGCTGGCAGCGAGAGAGAGCAGAAGACGTCAAAGTTCCCACCTGTCCGTGGGGACGCCCGCTCCCAACTGCCCCGACTCCACCTGCGCTGCTGTGTGTGCAGATCAGTGGATGGACCCCGTCAACTGCCCCGTTAGCCCGGACTGAACTGGCCTGATTAACAGATCAGCATCACACGCGCCTGCTGCAACTCCGCACGACAGCCTGAATTAAATATACAAGTTAACTTAGCAACAAGTTACGAGATGAAAGCACAACTTTGCATGTTTTACTGAATCCCTGTCAAGAAGCTCGAGGGACACGCTGACCTGGTAGGAAACAAGAGGTGCGCTGACGGATGACGACCGCTGTGACAGAACGACCCGTTTCACAAAGAACCCAGTGGAGGCAGAAAGCGTCAGCATCGACGATGACCTCGCTCATTCAGGACACGAGACAAAAAAGCCTTTCTCTGCTTGCGGCTGGGGAAGAGGCTGGGAGCTGGTGGACTCACTGGAGCATGAAGCCCAGGGAGCGGGCCGACAGCCTGGTCACTGTCTGTGCTCACGCTAGCACACGGTTTTAATGATGGGGACGGAGGAGAGCGAAAACTCCTTCATTAGACTCGCTGCTGCTGTTTAATCTGCATCCACTTGTCCAAACACCCCTTTTAACGCCTCTTCATTCCCTCCATATTCGCCTGACCTCAGATTACCCTTCAGCTTTCCTTTTGGGCCCCACATTTTTCCCTCTGCTCCTCTCCTCCTCTATCCTGATGATGGAGTGAGATTTGCCCTAATAAACAGAGCTTCTTCTGCTCAGCCTTGGCAACGGCGCCTGATTGGCCAGGCTTTGTAACTTCTCCAGGCTCAAGTCAATGTGATCAGCCACCTCTACAGTACACGGCTGTGGATGCTGTGACATCACTAGTCAGTCATCTGAAAATGGTGTGACTGAAAAATCATCAATCAATTTTTCCAATCACCTGAAGGTGACAAACTATTTTAATATTGTTTGACAACTTGGCTGCATGTAGACCAGTACATGTCAGCGACATGCTATAAGATCAGAATGATCCATTTCTTTCCCAAGGTCATGTCTGTGTAATACAGTTTTGAATTTTAAATCTGCTTTGTATTATTACAAACTTATTGATATATTTGTAGGGTTTTGGGTCAACATGAGTTACTAGAGTTGCTCATACTACATAACTACTACATGCAACAGACACTTGACTTGTTGACATCAATAATATGACAAAGGTCAATCTATCCGTGCTTAGATTATCCTTTACCTCCATTATTGATGTGGCTCTACTGAATTGTGTGTGTGTGTGTGTGTGTGTGTGTGTGTGTGTGTGTGTGTGTGTGTGTGTGTGTGTGTGTGTGTGTGTGTGTGTGTGTGTGTGTGTGTGTGTGTGTGTGTGTGTGTGTGTCTCTCTCTCTCTCTCTCTCTCTCTCTCTCTCAAGGTGGAGCCTCTCACATGCGCTGATTATTATTGATTTGCCTGGACTCCTGACAGAGTGCACACACAGTAAAACACACAAACACCACAGAGCTATTAACTGTCTAATAATTACATAATAGTGCTGTAAGTACTGCCTCAACCCTGGACACACACACACACACACACACATAATATATACAGTACACAGATATACAGTACATACACCAGGGGCAGTGTAGGGAAGGACAACTAGCTGCCTAGCAACGGAAGCAAAGGGGAGTTGCAGCTAAACATGATCTATTAAAAACTGTGGCCAAAAGGGACCGATAGCTTGTTTTATTGCTGAGGAGACAGACAGCCAGCGAGGGCAGGTCATTAATGAGCCCGGCCCTACAGACGGATACAGTGCATCTCCATTAATAGACCCAGACCATTGCCATAGCGACAACGTGATGCTGTTCCACATCGGACATGCGAACAGCTGCTGGTTGTTGAAGTCAGCGAAGTGTGCAGAGTGTAGCATAAAGGCTAACGGGACACCTGTAGCCGCCATGTGTTCACGCGACCTCTGCTCCACTGCGATGTAGTCCAGGAGGAGTCAGAGGTAGTGCTGTAATACACTGAGCCAGCTCTGCTGAAACACCAGCCAGTGTGTTATTTCACAGCCCCTTCCCAGAATAAAACACTCTGTGCTTCCTTGCACTTAATCAAACCAGAGTGACACTCACTAGGTGTCCTTCTGACTGTCACCAGGTACATGCCTGCTCTCCTGGATATGCAGGGCTAGGTAATATTCTGCCCTTTAGAAATGAGAGAGTGGAGAAGCTGGACGAATTGAGATCATTGCAGTGACTGATACGAGCTATTTATAGGACGTCCAGCCCAAGATACTGAAGCTGAAGCTATAACCAAGTGTCATGGTGTAGTCTGTCATGAAAACTGTCACGTGTAAACTGACATTTTTACGTAACCATGTTTTAAATAAGCTGTAAACGGTCCAGATGTTTCTAAAAAAGGGGCTCGTTGCACCATCAGCCAGCTGAAACATGCTGGACTCATCCATCACACCACAGCCGTGGATTCTCTGACTAACGCCGCTCACTCAAATCCGCTGCAGTGACGAGTCAGCGAGCAGGATTGTGATTGATCAACCAGCTTCACCTCCGTCTCTGCGTGCGGCTCCTCGGCGGCCGCCGTCCTGCCGGGACTCGTCTCACTCTTTCCCTGCGTTTGTCCTCGCTGACATTCCCGTCCCGAGCCGGACCCCCTGTTCGCTCAAGCCAATATTTGAGTTATGGCACGTTATTAAGTGATAAATACTGAAGCACAACAACATATTTTTCCCCCCCTTGTCCCAGATTCCAACTCTCTCGCCCTCTTCTAGCGTGTGTGCATGCGGATGACGATGGGCCATAAACTAGGGCAGCCACTGGATTTTGTGCTTTTGTTTCATCCGGAGCTACAGACAAGAGCCGGCACGTTGGGAACTCGCCCGCAGGAAAGTCGTCACTTCGACAAAGCGCTCGCACAGATTGACCCAAACGTCACCTGTTGTCCTGTAAACGGAGCGAAACGGCACCGCTCTCCTTCTACAGCTACGTTCAGCTGCAGCTCCCTCACGCGCTCACACATCCCCCAAACGCGCCTAGTCAGCAGTGTTGATTGAGCATAGGAAGCACTTCCTGTGCTGTAATCACCTCACCCTGTGCAGCGACTGCTCTAGACAAAAGGATCAATGCTCCACATCATCTCCTGTGTTCCTGCTATGCCCTTGTCTTCATCGCGGTCCTCTCCCAACAGCCTTTACCTCTCCGTCAGGCGAACGCGTGAGAAGTCGCCGCTCTCGTCCTGGCGCTCTTCTTCTTCTTCTTCTTCTGCTCTTCTGCTGTAGTTGCTCTCTTTCCTGCCTCTTCTCTTTGTCCACGCTCTCCTGGTCTTACTCCTCGCCTCCTCACCAGCAGCTTCGTCTCTTTCTCTCACCCTCGCTCCCTCTCTCTCTCTGCAGATTACCAGCGCTCACCAACTCCTCCTCTTTCTTCAGCTTGCGGCAGCCAGACTACATCTCCTACATGTCTCTGCCTGAGCGCCCGCTCTCTCTCCCTCTACGCTCGCTCGCTCTCTCTCTCTCTCTTCCTTTCTGCCCAGTTTACGTTCCTCCCTCCTCCTCTCCATCGCGTCACCATGGCAACGCCGGGCTCGTACAGAGACAAGCTCGTGCCGGCTAGCAAGGAGCATAAACGTGTATATTTGTGTGAGTTGAGAGAGTTCAGCGATGTCGGCGTCGGCATTATTTCATGACCCAAAAGGCTGGGGTCAAAGTGGAGCAGCCACTGGTGCGTGAACAGCCAAATTCGGTTCTAAACACACAGTTTTGTGGCTGCTTTTGCCAGAAGTGAACAGATTAAGGGAAACAAGGGAGCTGGGAACTTTAAAAGCCTTTAGATCACCACCTCCTCCCCCGTCTGAGCCACCGTGCCTTCTAATAACCACTCTACTGAACTATAGAGACGGTTTGAACCCCAAACCTGGCTAAGTATAGTCATTTGGCAGGAATTGGCTCAAGGCAGAAATATCTCTACATATCTGACCATACCTGTGGTTTATATGAATAGAAAAACCTAATAAGACACGTTCGTATCTGTGGAAACTAGAAACATAGTTAAATGTAAGGCCACTTACTTTACAGAGAGCCCCTCGCTCAGCAGGACACAGCCAGGGTGACACCAGGACTGGACTGTGCAAACGTGCTGCTTATATATTTATATTACACATGTGCATGTGTTTATGTACGAGACCGTATCATGTGACCGCAAGTGTCACGTATTTGAAATCCAACCCACGAGGCTTGATGTCACTCTTACTATTTCTGTCCTCACAAGAGTCGACTTATAATCCAGAGGAGACAAACAAAGACGCAGACATATCGAGAGCTGGGTTGACTTCAGACTGTACGTTTCAAAATGACCCTCGGCTCGTGAAGCTTCAGGGTTCGTCTCTTAACCTTGAAGCTGGTGTGATCGGGACGGACAGATGGGCCCGAGATTTGCCCAACGCTCGATTCCAGCGGAGCTTGGGAGCAGAATGAAAATGCTTTAGTGACCTTTACGGATTCAAAGTCACCATTTTTTCCATTTGCAGCGTGGTGGAAGGTGACATTGAAATCAGTGGGCTCTGACGGTAAACACGGCTCCTGAGCAAACACCGGAGGACGTCGCCTCTGAACCGGCAGCTACGGCCGAGCCGCCGGTTCTGGCAGCGCTCTGGGGCCACGCGCGTTCTCCCCCGACGCCTCCCATGCCATCGCCAGCGCAGGCAGCGCTACAACAGGAAGTGCAAGCGCCCAAATAAGGCTGCAGGAGAGCAGCGGCGCCAGGCGGGGACGGCGAAGTACACTGCAGTCCTGAGGCAAATCCACCCACAGGAAAATTAACACCAGCTACTACTCACTCCCCTTTTCTCACACTGTACGTGAATGTGCCGTTTCCTCACACGTCTGAGCTTCCTGGACACATATGAAAGGCTAGATTATGAAGCGAGTGGATGACGGCCACGCTTGCTTATGGTGACACACATAAAGGCACCTTTTTTATCCAAATGAGCGTGAGCCTGTCGCCAGGTGAGGCCGAGGAGGCGCAAAGGCTGCGCTGAGCGTTTGCCTGCACAGGAACCTTTGTGGGATATATAGGGTTGTGTCTTGCGGTGTCTAACGAAGGCAGGAACCATCTGGTCTCGGGATGTGAGACAATCTGTCCATTTGGAAAGGTGACAAAGAAGGTGATAAGCACAGGAACACCACACACACACTCCAAGTATTTGGAACCGTGTCAGGGAAAAGAGCGCGCGCACGCAAACACACGCGTGCACACACACACAAACATTTCAATTCATTTATATCAAGTGCTCATATCTCTAGTCGCTATGGTAACTAGTAGCTGTCATGGCAACCGAAGACAAACGGTAGAAGACCGGCTGAACCCTCGTGACTGTCCTCGTTTTATTTTGGACAGTCTGCGCAGTCACACACACACACACACACACACACACACACACACACACACACACACACACACACACACACACACACACACACACACCAAGTTAGTCATTTTGAAGTATTCAGAACACTTCCCACCGCTCTGTGTGTGTGTGTGTAAGAGTACAGTAGCTACACCAGTGGCATGTTGTAATTCTGGGGAATGTTGGGGCAAGTCGGGCCCTGCCGCTAACTCAAACACGCTGTTTGAGGAGACACGTGCAATGTACTGGAAGACACGCTAAGCACTAACATGATGCAGCAGACCAACGGCGGCTGCTCCAGCAAAGACAAGCTCTCTATACATGACTATGGCTGCAGCGCCCCGCGTGCTAAATCTGAGGGGTTGAAATACAATAAAGTGCCAAATTACAAATTTTAGATCCGGCACTCAACTTTCGTCTTTTTCAGCTTCCCAACCTACATCACTAGATAAACCTCACACATGGAGCTGTGAGGAGCCGCTGCTGTGCTAATAGGTTGCTTTAATCAGCAGGAGGGTTTTATAGTGATTCTGGATTGTAATGTGTTCCCATTCCGTATAAAGTACCACACCTCCACTGAAACGTCTGACCTTGTGCATTTATCAGCACCAAGAACACACAGCATGCACAGCCGCCACCCTGCTCCGACATCCAACTTAACATAAGCGCAATAGTTCCTTGAGGACCAGAAGCTATCTGCTCTCCGCCGTCCTGAATGTGGCTTTCCAAAGCGAAATCCACTCCTAATTGCTTCGCTCAGGGATCCCTGAGGACTCACTTCAAATCAGAGCAATTTGCTGCCTTGACGCTGTTGTTCTGCACTCGCCTCCGCCTGGACTCGGCCTGATGGGAAGCGAGAGGCAGCAGCGCCACCGTGTGGCCTCAGAGGCGACGTGCCGGCGCCTGATCGCACTGCAGGGGAATTCAGACTCGTGCAGGTGGGATTCTCAAGGCATCCTACACTGTAGCAAAGGAAGCAATTACGAATCCTCCTGTTAATCTGTATATCGGAGGCGCGTCCTCCAGGCCGGTGTGAACACGGAGCCCCAGAGAGCTGATGCTGTCTGGTGTTCAGATGTTCAAGAAATCCACCTCCTGCTAAAAAACTCCCAAACAGCTTTCCTCCCAGGTCGGCTCTGCATAATGAAGATTATAACGGTAAATTATCCTCCAGACAGCTGACAGATTTTACCAGGGGACCCGTGATATTAAAAGCGGGCGGATGGAGTCGTACCGTGTTCCCATTATTACATCCTCAAGCACCTGACACTGCCTCTGAATAGGACCGGCTTCAGGGGGAAGTGAGAGATGGGAGCAGCTTAAATAGCAGGTCTCTGAAGACACGAGGGAGCTCACACCGTCCACCGATCAACATCCTCCCAGTCACTCGCACCACTTCAACCTTCAGACACGATCAGTCAAATATCAATGCATTTTAAAAAGCTGTGTGCTCACTTACTCAACCACTTTTAATAATGTATTCTTTTAAATAATTCATTATTATTAATAATTCAACGAAAGAAAATCTGATTTAATGAGTTTTCATTATAGAAGTTAACACTTCATCTCTATGCAGTTCCTTTTGCTCTGAAACACGGTAAAGGATTATTAGACCTTGGGTTTATAGTCGTAGTCGTGTTCTGTAAACAACAGATCATACAATAAAACACTTCAGATATTGATTTTATCATTTATAAAACAGCTTCTTCTAAAATTGGTTTCTTCTCATATAATAATCAGTTTTTCTCCAGAGATGCAATTGCAGCCAAATAACAATAAGATTCATGGTAAAATAACAACATAACCATTAAAAACGACGATCTGTTTGGGTTGTTATTCTTCAGCTACCCTGAACCACATGTGACTCACTGCACTGGTGACACAAACTCTCAATATGCTGCAGAGAAGGTGAGAAGACGATGCACCTGTCTCTGTGGAAATGTGCTGTAGTGTGTGAGAGACAGAGCGAGAGAGCGAGAGCGAGAGAGGCAGGATTAAAAGGTCCTTTGAGAACCCGCAGCAGCAGGACAGCACATGTGCACACACCTCAACGCCTGGACACCAATTATCTGGTGATTACATGAAAGCGGCGGACGGACGGTTCGATCACAATCCTCTACCTCCCTCAGTCTTCCTCTTAGATCTATGTGCCGTCATCACCGCTTTATTCCCCCACTGCAGCATACAGGCTGCTGCAGTGACATTACTGGACAGCTTGTACAGCGGACACAGACACACACACACACACACACACACACACACACACACACACACACACACACACACACACACACACACACACACACCCTTCAAATGGCCAAGCAAATGGGGACACGTGTCAAATTGCATTAATACCTCCTATGGTCAATGTTTACTGTGACATTTTTTTTGGGAAACCAATTGTTGAAAACTGATGTCCTCCATTCATCCATCCATTTTCTACCACTTTTCCCGTTCAGGGGGTGGAGCCTATCCCAGCTTGCTGAGGGCACGAGGCAGGGTACACCCTGAGCCGGTCGCCAGTCTATTGCAGGGCGAAACTGATGTCCTATTCAGGATTAATGAAGTAAACATTCATTTGGTCTTATCTTTCAGCGCTAACAGTGGCAGCAGTACGTCCTGGACAGTCTATCCAGGCTGGAACACAGACAGACATCGGACTGCGTGGGTTTGGACCCTATCCCCAACCACGCACAGGATCAATACCCCCCAGAACCTCCATCATAACATGCAGCTCAGGCTCTGTTTATGGAGAATTAAAGCAACACAAAAGGACCAGTCGAGCGAATCGTCCTAATGAGCCCATCACTGTGTCACAAACACAGTTGTGTTGTGATGAATGCTGCCGCCCCACATGTCACACACGTGGCTGAACGCCGGAGCGTCGACGGCTGCTTTAACCGGGAGCCAATGAAAAACCGTTACATAACTGCAGCAGACGTAAATATGTCAACTTCATTTGTGTTTCTATCCTGGACTTGCGCAGCCTCTGGTGGCTTCAATCTGCTGCACAGTTGTTTCTGTAGCCCACAGATGAAGTTTACAAATGCATTACAATATATACACATGCACACAGATTTCTAAACGTACTGAAGGGACATATAATACATATACACATATGCTAATATAGAACTGATGAATTCATACAGTCCAAATGAGATTTAAAGCCTGGCTTGTGCATTTAAACGCATGCATAAACATAAGCATCTATTAACACTTTGTCTGTCCCACATATGCACCGAGAAACAGCCCATCCACACACATACACATACAGTAAGTGCAGCAAGTGGGCGGCATCCCCAGCGCTGTGAAACATCTTGCATCCCACATGCTTATATAACTCCCTCTCCACCTCCTCCAGTTGATCACTCATCACTTTATCACTTTATCCTCCGCTGGGAAGGGAAAAACACCCCTTCCCTCGCTCGCCCTCACCCTCTCTCTCTCTCATTGAAATCTGCCAGACGGGACCCCTCTGCGATTGAGTATGATTCTTTACACAGTCTGAGCATCAAAGGGGCGAATCACTCCGATGCCATCAGACTGCAGCAAGGCAGTCAGTCCCACCTCCACTGAAGATTTCAACTTGGTTCAATTTGAATCATAAACTTGCTCGTGACAACATAGAAGCTCCAAAGACAAAGCAGGTTATTATCTGTCAGGGCTGATATTTACAGAGAGGTTCAGTCAAGTCGACGGAGCAGCGAACAGTCTCTCATTATGCAACACTTCCATCTCAGGTACAAGGTGAGGACGACCTGCTTCCTGATTGTATTCTCACAGTGTGGCCTCTGCGTGCTTCCCTCTGTGGGAGACTTCACAATGACTGCAGCGTGTATGCTGATCAATTACTGTACGAGATGCACGTTCACCCTGTGACTAAGCATTAAAGCTGCAAACCTCCAGCTTCACACACCTCCAGCTGTGAGTATAAAGGTATCGGAGACTTACGTTGATGAGCTCGATCTCCCAGATCTTTTTGACCAGCTCCATAGACGTGTAGCCGTTGATGAGGAAGGATTTGGTGTAGTCGCCGAGCTCCAGAGACTCCAGCCACTCCGCCACCGATGTGGGGTTGTTGCCATCATAGCCGACGGGCCTGACCTTTGGCACAGAAAGAGACGGTTCAAATCTGCTTCTAGGGTGTTTCTGACTTACGAGGTTCTCAAAGGTCCTATACTCTACTACTTCCTACTTGGGGTTCATAAAGATTCATTCAGCCTGAAATGAACTTTCAGCAGTTGCACACTTTACAGAAATCCGCATTAGGCCCCCGTGAGTTTAACAGATAATTTATAATCCGTTCACGTTTATTCTAAAAGCAAGAGCTACATCAGAGAACATATGGAGCTTCAAACAAGCTGCTCACAACCTTCACCTGAAGCCGAGCGCGTTTTCCTACACGAGGGCGTCCGAAGTGAAAAGTTTCTTTTATTTTTTGCAGTGTTTTGAAAAGTTTAGAAGGTTTGAAGGGATGAGAGGAGGAAAGTGCTGACTGGAGATCAAAGTTTGGGGGGGTTTCTGTGTGAAACCTGCTTATCTCCGGGTCTCCCTTCACTCGCTGTGCTCCCTGTTAGAGGCTCCTTTTTCTCCTAGCTCCATACGGTCGCTTCCTTTGATCCATCTCTCTCTCACACATGCACAAAAGCATCTAAGCACACTATCCTACAGAAGTCTGCACTAACTTTGGCTTTACTGATGCATTTGTAGCAGTAGCTGCTGTTCTGCCCTTCGCTGCACCTACACTACGACGGTTCAAAGCGTGTTTGGATTATACAGTTGAGACAAGCTGCGTAATTTAATATGCCTTGGATGCTGCATGTTTGTTATTTATAGTGATGAAGATAAGTGCGTCTTTCTCTGAAGCCCCAAATGCCTTTGTCATGCTTAAGCATCCTGCAGGATGTGCAGATAGAAACTCACCCACAGAGAGTTACATCATGCGGAAACACAGATGGAGCATCTGACGAGTAAAGACGATCTCTCGCAGCGTTTACACTAATCGTTACACATTTCTGTCCTCAAAGCGAGTCTATGAAATGCGGTAGGACTGACCCTGGGCAGCAGACGTATGGCCTGGAGGAGCCGCTGTCGGTGGGCAGAGTTGAGGATCCCGATCTCCAGCAGGTCCTGGTCCTCCACCACATTGCTGCCCTGCAGAGTGAAAACACACCAGCTAAAATCCAAATAACAAACAACGCTGGTCTTAATCAGGACATGGAGGTTGGTGTACTGTACTATATATAGCATGTGAGTGGATGCGAAGAGAATTAACTATGTAAAACCCCTTGTTGCTATTTAAATGCACTGTATTACCATGAATGTTACCGCTGGGTCTGTGAAATGACAATTAATCTGTGAGTGCTACCCAGGGTTCTCCAACTACTATTTGTTTGCCTCTTCACGGTGGCTGCCATAGGAGGTCGTGCATTATTCATAATATTTAATATTCATTAAAAAACAATACCAGCGTGTGCTCGTCTTGCGTCTAAGTACCATCGTCTTCCATGAAGGAGAGGACAGGTCTGTGCACACGGCTCTGCTGCAAAGCCACAGTATTTATGGACGCGCCTCCCGAGGAACGCAGTCGCCTTTACGCTGCTGCTGCTCATTACAAGCCCTGTGATGCACTCATCTAACACAGGGTGTCTAATAATAATTTAATATAATGAATGCATGAGAGAGTAGCAGCAGGGTTGATACACGCGACACACGGCAGCCTTGGTGGGCGTCATATTGAGCCTCACCTTTAATTAATCCAAGAGAAAAGCTCTTGGAGACCTGCTGCATCCGTCCCCAGGTAACAGGAACAGAAACAGTCTTCATGCAGACAGGTAATTAGAGAAGAGGAGGAACACGGGGAGACATGAGGATAGATGCTGGGAGGGACAGACAGAGTCCACCAAACGCGACAAAGGTGAGAAGTGATGCAACTATTGAAATGATGGCGGGTGAGGAAATAGCATGTGGAAGGGAGAGTGTGACCAGGCGGGAGGAGCGTGGAAGACACGAGTGCATCATGACCCGTTGCCAGGAGGCAGGGAGCAGAAAAGAGGAGGCTAAAGCTCAACCACGTTCCCCTGAAAACGACATCAAAATGACACAAGAGTGGAGGGAGAACGCAGGGATTGAGCTGTGTGCTTCTATTTTTAGTGTAACTGGACTGAGGAAGTCAGACACACACACACACACACACACACGTTAGTCCTGTCAGACTAATAACAGCGATAAATATCCTGTGGGAAGAAGAAAGACGTCAGAGATATCTTTCACCCTTCATCAGTTTCTCTTCTGTCTAAGTCCATTCAAACCCAGCATTTAACCTAAACGTCATTTTAGTTTTAAACTAGAGAGTTGTTAAAATGTCAACAAACAACAGAACCAAGTGACTGTTTTTAGTGAAACGACTTCCTCTGGGACATACTCAGAAACCAGAGGCAGCAGGAGCTCAGGCTCCTCTCGGTGTGGATGAACACATCGCTTCCAACCTGTGCACTGGCGCCTGGGGGAGTTCGAAGGTCGGCTCCCAGGCTGATTAATAGAGCGCCGAGCGGAGCCAGTGTTGGAGCCACCGCGTTACAACTTCACAGCAGAGTAATGACTCAGAGCGGCGGCCCAGGAGATGGTGGCGGGATTCACAGGCATGATTAATGGCTCCCTGTTGGGCTGCTGATAGTGAGAGATGGAGCTCCTGAATGTTTGCTCCTTCCCTCTCCAAACCTGTTTTGTCCCATTTGCCTCTGCCTTAACATTACCCTACGCACAAGCAGCCACTTTTAAAGGGGATAACCATCTACCGTAGGCTCCAGAGGTGCAGGGCCTTATTATAACACAGGCTTGTGTCGCTGGTGGTGCATGGTGTTAAGCAGCCTCCACGCTGCCTAATAACAGCCCAGCGGTGGCTCACCAACACACAAATTAACAACAACCTGCCATGGAGCCAGGGCCCAGCATTAGTGGCGGTGTACTGCTTTAACCTCTCCTCTCTGTCTCCTCTCTCCATAATTCAGATTCTTTTTCTTCACAGAAAACCTTCACAGGTTTGTTGCAGTTTCTCTTTAAAGTGGATTAAACGTTCCACCTTTAAAGAAGATGAGTTCATCACGCTGCTCCGCTGGGTCTTTATCATCCGTCTCATCTTTTCTTTCTTCCTTTCGTGTTGACGCGTGACGCCAAACGCGGTAACTCTCCCCTCTTTCATCTCTCATGCAGTGTTTATACTGTATGCCTCTGTTCATCCGCCATCCGTTGAGCATCCGGGTATTTGACGCTCGGCATCTCGCCGGCACTTCCAGTATGTCTCAAGTGAACTACGACGGACGGCGCTTGATCCGTTGGCTTCCGCTACCTGATGTGAGGTGTGAGACAGTGCTGGTTTAATGGCACCAATAAATTATGACTGAACAATGAATGGGCTCCGCAGACCAGACCAGAGATGCCACCCAGTCAGAAAGTGGCTCGGGTCCCACACAGTCATGGGCTGCACCCTAGATTTAACTCAACAAGAATGATAATTACTATAATGATCTCAATTAGCGCATTAATTGCATTAACAGATGAAAGTGTGACATGTTTGATTTAGGGAAGGGTTTTTAAAATAAAGGCTAAACGAATGCATCAACGTTAACAGGTCTTTGCTTCAGTTTGACACTCTTGCAATATCTTTCATCCTTTACTTTTATGATAAATGATTTCTCCTTAGCAACCACGCCTTCAGTATTTTACCCATCAATCTACAGTGGGAGTATTTGCCCTCTACTGGCTGCATAAGGCACTAGACTCACTCAATGTAATGACCCCTCTTAGAGGTAAATGATGGTGGTTGATGCTGTACGTCTGCATAAACTCTAACACACTCCAGTGCCTTTTCACTGCTGCTGGTACTGTAGGACTCTGTGTAGAATTTATTTGCGAACCAATCAATTCTCTCTTGATGAATGACTCTGGAATGAAGAAACATATTTTCTAATGCATTGCCTTGATTCTGCCATTTAAAATGACGTCCCATTGAGAGTACTGCTTGTAAATGAGTTTGACCCAAACCTCCCCTTGAATGAGCCATAGCCAAGAACAAAAAGGAGGGCTGCAAATGCCAACATAATCCCTGCAGCACGTCCCTCTGCTGCATTAATATCAATTTGTGGTAGATGAGTTCTCCTGAGGTCAGAAAAAAAACACATTACCTGTCACACAGCTGAAAGTCCACTCAGGAAGTGGGACAGCAGACAAAAGGAGAGGGCTGCTCACAAAAGGAACTCAGAAGTCCCTGTGATGTTCGGAAGGCTGTTTCATCTCAGCTCTGTTCTCTGTTAATTGTATCTAAAGGCATTTCAGGGGAGAAAAGTGGTGAGAAGCAGCTTTAGACCAGAGGGGTGAGGCCAGGAGAGCCTCTCAGAACGACTGCCAAGCCCCGTTAGCGACGGTAAACGAGGTTCCAGTGAGAATACGCTGATGCGATGTGGATGTGCCAGTATCGCAGGGAGGAGGGTGGGGCAGAAAAAGTACTCAATTACCCAGCAGTGATCACTAGACGAAGAACAGCACCACTACAGCAGATGAACCTCTACTACTAAACATCTACGGGCAAATAAACCCTGCGACCAAGCATCGCCTTCCTTCCCTTCCTTGAGCAGCAGCTCATTAGAAGCTGCATAGCACTAATCACCACTGCGAGGCATTCAGATGTGTAGAAACAGACTTTGAAGCTTTCCATTAGCCCCAAAACCAATACAGGTGATCAAAAACAGGAATACCACGTGTGGAGGAAACACTCTTGTTGCCACGGTAACCAAGGAAACAGATGCAGGTCACAGAATGCAGAAAGAAGCATGCATTACTGGTTAAAGGTAATTAATGTGCTGCGTGTGGAGACTGGACTGGCTCTGAACTCTGGAGGACGTCCTCTCACTGTAAAGCAATCATCTACCTGAGAAACTGCTCTGCACCTCCAGATAAACTGATCCAGTCAGCATCCCCCCGCTTTGCCTCTCATCTTTCTGCCTTTGCTGCGTTTTCTCCTCCACCGCACCTCCTCTGATTTCCTACCTTATAGTTTGCTTATTCTCTCTCCTCATGTGGGTCTGTGTTATGAACAAATGCAGATACAGCACAAGCTCCCTGTCTACGTCACTGCAAATGAAGGCGTTACTGGAAAAAGCTCAAGCCACAGGTGGTTGTAGCTGCAACATTTTTATACGTGTGCATGTAGGGAAAAAAAAGAAAGGAGCCGAGCAGCTTGAGGCTGGAACTGAATTTCTGCTGTGGTGAAGATGTGGCGTAGGATTTCTGTGCGTAGGAGGACTTCACATGGCATCGGTGGGGAGAGGCAGCGATCATGGGAATGGGAGAGCGAGAGAGACAGAAAGCAGAGGGAAGATGACACAAAGGTGCAAATGCAGTAAATGAGAGATCAGAGCAGTCACGCTAATGAACGCGAAGGAAATGATGAAACCACGAGAGATGAGGAGCTGTAAAGAAGCGGGGAGATGGAATCACATTCATCACACAGCACCAACCCCCCCCCCCCCCCCCCGCTTCCTTTCCCCAAAACACTCACCATGAACTGGACGTTGTCAAACCCATTGGCCAGCAGGTGGTTCTCGTACTGGACCAGGCCGATGGAGTCGAGCCACTGGCCCACAGACTGCAGCGGGCAGCGGGGACCTATGAGGGGGTGGAGGGGCAAACGCTTCAGTAGGGAGTAGCCGTCCACGCGGTAGCAGCGGCAGTCCGGCTGAGACAGCTGGCACTGCCACATCATGTTATGGCGGGCGAAGTGGCTGTCGAAGGAGCCCGCCATGCTTTGGAGGAGTCTTTGGCCAAGCAGCGGCGAGAGGAGTAGTAGGGGGAAGGAGGTGGAGGGGGGGAGAAGGTAAAGTGAGAAGGAGACGGGGGCTAGACGAGAGGCATGGCGGGCACAGAGGGGGGCAGCATGCAGGGGGGCAAGCAGGTAAAGGGTCCAGTCACGCGGGGGGGACAGCGGCTAAAGGCAGAAGTTGTATCCACAAAGGAGCCTCGATCCCGGGGGTAAAATCCGTCCGGAGGCGGGAGCTGGATGAGGCGGGAGGTACAGATCCGCACGCGAGGGCGACAGCAGCCGCTTTCCTTCTCAGCTGTTGCGCTCGCTTGGCTGCTCCCCTCAACGTGCACGAGCACGCGCGTGTGTAAGGAAGAGAGAGAGAGAGAGGAATGGAGAGCTGCCGGTGCTGTAGATTTCTCTCTATCAAGTACTCCCACTCTCATCTGTATGCTCCTGCAGCCTCCTCTCTCTCTTCTCTGAGCTCCCTCTGCCTTCCTCCCTCGTTCCCCGTACTCTCTCTCTCTCTCTTTCTCTCTCTCTCTCTCTCTCTCCGCCTCGCTCGCTTCCCTCTGTCTACCTCCCATCTCTATCTTCTCCCAGGGTGTTGATCGTCACCCTGCTCTCTCTCTCTCACTCGCTCGCTCTCCACATATATCTGGCTCGCTCTGCTGATAATAGCCATCACATCAGCTTCAGCTTCTTTGTCTGCAAGAAGTCGAGCTCCCTCCCACTCACCACGCTCGGAATCTGTGTATGCATGCAGTCACATCCACGGTGTGCGTGTGCGTGTGTGTGTGTGTGTGTGTGTGTGTGTGTGTGCGTGTGTGTGTGTGTGTGTGTGTGTGTGTGTGTGTGTGTGTGGCTGCCTGTGGATGGGCGATCACACAGATTTCTCTGTGTGGTAACCATGGTTAGCGGAGATTAAAAGAGCGAGGGAGAGCAGAGGGGGGGAGGGGGGGTCGAGAGGAGGAGGAGGGGGAGGCACCGAAGAGAGAGTAGGCTGGATGTACAGTACACAGGTAAAAAAATGAAGATGAGATGCACTCCAAATTCACTTCAAGAGTCTAAAAGATAGTGGACGAGCAGAAGCACCCACCCACATGCAGATAAGATGATTCTGGTAGTTTTGGCCATCATTGCGGCTGTTTCTCTAATAAATTCAATTTCCTCTGTAAGACGAGTGCAGTGACGCGTGCTTCCCTGTGTGAGCGTTACCTGAGGTGTCCTCCTTGACGTCCAAGCCGCTGCCTATTCCCGCCCCGATGGAGCTCATAATCTTGTCAATCTGAGCAACGGGGACAAAGAAAAAGAGGGGAACGAGCAGAGATAAAGAGATGGACGTCGTGTGCAGAGAGAAAGTCATCTCTCACAAATAAATTTACCAACTAAACACCTCTTTATAGAAATTACTGGAAAACTTCAGCTGTTCATCTCCCGCCACAAGTGCAACCTGCAACTAAAGCGACTTTGTTGTTATGTCCCGTCAGGATCCTCCATTTATTGCTCCACATTTTCCCTGAAGTCATCATATCATATATCCTCCCATAGCAGGCAATTAAACAGGAAAGGTCACCTTAATTGGCGTGAATTGGGGAGAATTGTGGATGTGGTAATTCATCACCAGCAGCAAATTATAAGCGTTACCTTCATTCACAAACACAACATCCTTTTTTAAAAATAGCGGGTCTAATTAAATTTCCCTTATGAGGGCTTTGGTTTTGGTGAACTGGTGCATTTTTGTGCTGTGACAGACACAAACACACCCAGACCAAAGCGCTCACTAAGGGAGAGCTGCTTCCTCTCTGATATCTGGTCTCTCCTGCAGCTGCGGTGCTGGTTATAGAGGGAAACCTATGTGGGAGCATGTTAAATTAGCGCTTGGCACCACGGCGGCCGAGAGGATTTTAAAAGGAGGAAAAACTCAAGGAGCCCACTGCTGAGCACACCGAGAGTTCCAGTCCACCACAGAGACGTTCTCTTTTAAATCCATGCCGGCTGAAATCAATTTCACTACAGATATAAATGGAGGGAATGTTGACGCTTCTTCCAGTATCTTGACGGCTGTAAACGTTTAGTGAGTGAAGCATCTCCTCACCTCTTCCCACTCGGCGGTGAAGGAAGGCGTCCTCTCTAGTCTCGCCCCCGGAGCGGCACCCTTTGCTGGGCTCGGACTTCCTGGTCCCTGCCCCCGAGATCCAGACCCCCAACTGTGCTCCTCCTGCAAAGAAGAGCGTTTAAGGCTGCTTTTCGCTTAATTTACCATGAACTGTGTACAGTACATGCACGGGAAGGACCTCACCTGTATGGGAGACACAGACACCAGGTTGGAATCGGACTTGGACAGAGACTTTGACAGCTGCAGGTCCAACACGCTACGGGGCACGGACCTCATCCTGCCCAGAGTGCAGGCCCTCTCTTCGTATCCAGCGCCAGAGGCCGCGTCCTTGGTTGCACCTCCTGCCTGGACGCCTTCGATCTGACCAGAGCAGTAGGAGGCCGGGTGGCCCAGTGCGGACCGGCCACAAGGTGGATCCACCTGCTGGCAGTTCCTGGGCTGGGCCTGGTCCTGGTTGACCGTGGTGTGGAAGACAGTCCGGTACACCACCTGCGGCTTCTGGGGGTCACTGGAAGAGGACTCGCCTCCTGTCCGGGTCAGAACCTGAGTGAGTCCTCCACCGAGCACGATGCTGAACTCCGGGGGCTGCAGCAGATTGCTCGGACTGTCCGTGGAGGTGTATTTACGAGGTTTGGGGCTATAAAGGTGATAAGGCGTATGAGGAGTCTCGCAGGCTGGGGACGACCCATGAAGAAGGCCCGCGAACTCCTCTGGGATGTGGCTCTTCCTCCGCTCGTCTAAAAGAGCGTTGGACGTGGAGGAAGCGCTGAGAGGAGCAGGCGGCTCCCGCTGGAACGGGCCGTCGTCTGCACGGGAGGCACACGAAAACATCCCTGATTAGGATTCATTCATACCCAACAGCTCGGTGGTAAATAACAATGCACATTAATGAACAGACTTCTCCAGGAAACAAAGCAGAGATCAGGAACACACCCACAGTGTAAAATTAAGCTTGTTGCTTCGAGAGTGAAGTGAGAGAAGAAAAGAACAAACTGCAAAACAACTACGCGTCAAATAGGAAGAGAAGAATGAGGCTAATTCATCATCTAGTTCCCTGCAGAACAGTTATGCTTCTCTAAGGGAAACAATTAAATAAACTTGTGTTCCTTCAATTTATTACCCTTATTGTTGCATTTTAACGAGGTTCTGATCAATTAATTTGACAGCGGAGCTCTGATGATGTCTCTGCATATTAACCTGCTCTGTCACCAGGCTAATCACAGCAATGCTTGGATGCACACTCAGCGCTCCTGTCATCAACACTGTCAGAGCTGCTGCATAATCACATGCACAAACCCGCTGACTGTCCTCAGCAGCACCACATGCAACAGTTACATAAAGACAGCTGAGCTCACGGCGAAGTTAGAGCTGAGAAGACTACATGGAACTATTCACAGTAATTACACCAACATTAACATCACTTCTCAAATATCGTTTGCTGTGTGAAGGCTGGATTTTAGTGCAGCTCAAGTGTTTTGCCTGTAGTGTTATAAAGTACTAAATACACCCATTAACAGTTCTCAGGTAATGAGGGTTGAAAACATGACTCATCTTTAAGTGCCACAGTACATGCACTGAAATTTCCTACACAAGCCGCTCGGTTCTGACTAATTCTCTACATTTTACAGGATAAACTGGACGAAGTGGCTCAAGCGTCCGTATAAATGCAGCGTGTTGACATTAGTTAGACCAAAGATCAAAATCTGAACGTCAAAGAATGTCAAAGAATTATCTATTGTGATTGAGAGCAACACCTGACAAACCCAGCAAACACCTGAAGATACCTCAATCACCCAAGGAGGTAGAATAATAAAAATCTCACTCACTGACATTTTCATCTTTAAGTTGTTGTTATTATTATGCTTTTCATTTTCACAGTTTTCTGTGAGCATGTGTTTCTTTTGAAATCACTCTCTATCCTCCGCCTCCTCTTTTTGAAAGATTCGAGAGTCGCTGGCAACAGGTGAGCCTGCCGGTTGCTACGGCAACAGAGAGCCCCAGCATCAGCATCTCCTGCTCCGAGCGGCTAAGTGCCTTCGGCCTTTGCAGGAGCGACGGAGAAGCGCACGTCTGATAAACAGAGCAATCAAATCAGCAGGTGTGTGCGTGCGCTCGTCTAGACAGCAGGAGGAAGCCTCGCCGAGGCAGAGCGGAGCGGAGGTATGTACGGGCGGAAGACGGAGAGTTCGATGGGAGGGCAGAAAGAAAGTTACACTCGAGATGCTGGGGAAAGTTCTGAATTTACTCAGCGACAAACAAAGCGATGAGTCGGACGGATGTGCAGGATCGACTGTATGAGACCGAATGGCAGGATGGACGTTAGGGATCGATTGATCTCCTCATCATCGTTAGCACCAGGCGCCAACCGAAGACATGTTAACTTCTCACCTGCTGAAGTTGACAGACAGAGGCAAAGCCTTCAGCTGTCTACATGCATTCACCACCCACCAGGCCGTGCGAGACAGACACCGAGGAACAGAGTAGGAGGAGAGGAGCATCAGAAACTGAGCTTTTAGTCGAGGTGCTGCGTCTATTTATAGGAACAAATACGTGGAAGCCGGTGCACCTGAGCAGAGGAATCCAGTTAATAAGCTTCCATCAACACAGTTGACAGGACACTTGTCCTTTGACAATGTGTTGTTTTTCTAGGAAGCATAAATATTTCTTCTTTGGATCAGCAAACACAAATGATGCTCCTGATAACACATGCTATAATAGAAACATGTCCGTTTCCCTCAACTATTCTGAGCCTTCTTCGTTTTGTCGCCTACTTAAACCTTTTTAGAGCTCGTACTGTATTTCACACTGAACTGGAGCAGTTTCATCTTCATCCAGTTTACTGGCGCCTAAAGAAAATGTCCTTCCAAAAAAGACTTCAGCATCTTGCCAGAAATCCTTTTACAGCCATAAGATATAATTTTAAGAGTGCTGAATGAGGCATCTCAATTCAAAACTAAGAGAGAAGCATGATATGAGCATAAGGCGACTGGTGTTTAGCGGTGGAGAGCAACACAGCAAACAGGGAAGGGTGTGAACGAGACCTAATGAAGGGGTGAAGAGGGACCGTAATAAAAGTGGACACACAGGCTGGAAGTAGTGTCAAAATAAGAGAAGGAAGACTGAGGCTTTTGTGGTATTAAAGCGAGTCGATGGACCAGACTAGAAACCCAATAAAACCCCATGGGCACAAAGTTTTCACCAAGACTAGAGACCAGAAAATCGCTTTGATGTTTGGTGAAAACGCGGACACAAATGATGAAATATACAACTAACCGCAACATAAGATGTGAACCATCTTTCTTCTCTTTATCGTTGTCATAAACGAGAATTTGCAGACGCACAATCGCTATAAATACAATCCCACACTCGAGGATTGTGTGTGTGTGTGTGTGTGTGTGTGTGTGTGTGTGTGTGTGTGTGTGTGTGTGTGTGTGTGTGTGTGTGTGTGTGTTGTGGTTACGAGACGGAAGGTGATCCAAACATCTGATAGCGCTGCGTTCATCATCCCGTCTCTTGTGGCTCCGCACTGACTGGTAATAAAAACTACAGAGTAATATCTGAGACGTCAGTCATCCCCAAGATTAAAGACTGAGCCCAATATAATCCAAGCACCGCGGGCCTGGATAAATCATTACCAGCTCCTGGGGCCTTGGTGTGAAGCTTATGCTTGGTTAGGACTCAGCCAGGCTAATAAATCCATAATGTAGTCCTGGCGGTGTATATTACAACACATTATGTCACAACAACATTTATTGTTGCTTCTCAAAGTCCTGTGTTGTGTGTGTGGGGCCCTGTCATCAGGTGCTGGGTTTCGTCCAAAATACAGACGACCCTCAATTCATGACTGTGCACGAGAGCTGCTTCATCCCTCTCCTGAGTCCAGGTGAGCCTGTTCTTGTGTTCTGAGATTCTAAACGTGACTCATCGCCACCTCGGGTTGTTCTACACGAAAGCCAAGTGCCAAGGAACTGGAGAAGGCACATTAAACTCCAGTAAAAGCGAGAGAGGGGGCGAGAGAGGAGCCGGGCCGGCGGCTGCCTTGAAAACAACACAAGAGGCCACGAAGAATCATGAAGGTCACTGAATCAGAGGCCTAAAGAATAAATAAGCTGACAAATGTCTGTCCGCCACCTCACTGAACCACCAGTGTCACTACCCGGGACCCAGCTTCACATCAAACACGCTCTTTGAACGACCCCGGCTTGTCCAAACGCCCGAGGTGCTTTAGAAATGAAAACGGCCCCTCTCCTTAAAAGTCTGAGCAAAGAGCGAACCCGTCACAAAGCTGCCGCCCGGCGCCGAGGTCATATCTGCATACCCTCCGAGACGGGGACACATTATTAAAAACAAATTCAAACATGTGCCACCTTCAAAATCGAATCAGCGCGTCTCCCTCGGCTTTATTAGATTCTCAGAGATGGGGTGCATCGCAGCGCTCTGCATCAGATTGCATTAGACGGCACAGGTGAGAGCACGGAATCGTAAATAAAGTGCAGACACAGCAGATGATGTGCTCGTTTCTGTGGTGATAAGCATGATGCTGTTCTGGCCTGAACATACAGTAGGAGAAGGAAAAGGCTTAAGATGTGACTGAGCTGAGGTCTCAAATCAAGAGTAACCACTGGAGCCAGTGTGTGGGAGCACATATGCATTTCTCTCCGTGTGTGGGAGCTTCAAATTGATGCTGCAAACAAAAGGCGCTGCTGACTCGGGCTACGACTTAATGATCCAGCTCAGCAGGCCCGGAGACCCGCTGCTCGGAGTTCTGAGCTGATGGCGAGGTACAAGTGGAGTGTGTGATATTTGAAAATAAAGAAGTGATTTAAGCAACAGACGCCTAATGAGCTTAACTCTCGAGTAAACAGAGCCGGTGCCGCACTGCCATACAGAGAGCCGGATCATTTAGCCGTTCGCGGCCCATTAACAGTTAGAGCTCATTGATTAGCCCGGCCCTCTGTGACCATTAGGAATGTGGAGGTTAGCGGGAGGCTGGTTCTGTTCAGTTTAAGGGACACAGACTCCAGTAAAGACGGTGCTTGTTAAAAGCTAATCCTAAAATAATAAAAAAAAAAAAAAACACAACAACTGACTGGAAATTGCCAAAAAGGGGACAACGTTCCATGTTCAGATGAGTCCATGTCCACAAAGGAAAGAACAGGGCGCCTCCTGTAGAACACGGAGGAGGCCGGGTTATGAGCTGCATCTGGCACAGGGTGTAAAGTCATAAAAACCCAGTAATGAGCTCAGGTTGATCACAGTCACCTTTTGTTTATGACGCTCTATTGATAGACAGCTCCCACATGAACAAACAGACCTGCAGATTTGTGGCTGTTTGTCACAGACTACTCGCTGGGGCCACTGCATAATTCATGGAGCATAACTGCATCCACAGTCGCGCTGCGTTTGCATAACACTGCATTTGCTCTCGGCTCCGTGGACCGATGGCACCGAGGGAATGTGTTCTCAAGCAATGTCCGACATTACATAAACGCAGCTCCGCTGCATCAACCGCAGCAGTGATGGATCGGGTTATAAATAGCCTCCGTTTTCTCCTACTGCCCACGCAGGTGCCTGACACCTGCATACTCTGCTGCAGGCGCAGAGATTTATTGTATAAATGTTAAGTTTGTGTCAAAGAAAACTGATTTTTAGGTCTTTTCTAAGAAGTAGGAAGGAGGCAGACAGATGTGGAGAGGAAGGAAAGACCTTTTATGGTGAGCAAGCCAAAAAAAAAAAAAAACTTTCTCGTCCTCATTTCTCAATCCAACCCCATGAAATCTCACATTTCATTCTCTCATTCTCCCCCTCCTCACTCTCTGTCTCACCCACTCTCTTATTCACTGGCATCCTTTGAATTCTATGACTCTTTCCCGTCTGTACCCACATACATATATTCTTCCTCTTTCTCTTATTCTCCGTCGCTCTCTCACTCCCTCTCTGTAATCCACTTGTTACCATGGTAACCCCACAATGAGCCTTATAAAGCTAATAAGTAGAAAATGCAGAAGGGATGAGCAAAAGAAAAATTAAGTAGACAAATAAGATGCCCATCTATTCATGGTGTCAAGGCGTCAGGTCGGTGACGGACAGGTACCGGTCATAAAACAGTAACTGCCTGCATCATTGATGAGCTGCAGCAACAGGTCCGAAGCAGAACATGAATATTGATGAGTAACATGGAAGTTTGAACTCTACACATGATTTGCACATAGAATAGAAATTAGTGTTCAAAGTAAAAACAAGCTTTTCAACACTGAATCATTGCTCTGTGGTCCTTGTCTTCACACGCCATAAGTCAGACATCAGTGTCAGGCCCAACACTCGAGGGGAATAACATCCACATCACGGATGTGCTTCAGTGAGAAAAATGGATGAATACGTCCCATGGAGCGTTGTGTGTGCAGGAGCAGGCACCTGTGTGTTGCTAATGAGTGCGTCTCTAGTGCGAGGCACCGCCGAGATCAAAGCCGAGCTGGGCCTGTGAACTGCCTCCGGATGAGACGCGCTCGCAGGAGGAGCCTCCCGCCTCGCCGGCTTCCCCTGCGTCGCCTCGTCTGGTGATGCCCGATAGCGCCGGGCGCCGGGGACAGTTGGACCGGCGTAAACACAACCGCCACACCATCTAACCATCGCCGAGGCTGCCGCTTCGCCATGACAACAAGGAACACCATCGCTATGGTAACGCACAGCGAGAAGCTGGGGACTGACACAGAAGAAGTGTTGGCATCAACCAGCGGTTGCCAGAGTGTCTAAACCAATTTAATACAAGCTCCTCACTCAAACATGAGGCGCCGCTTTCTATATGGGAGAGATCAACAATGAACACTATATGAGATCTAATTTATCCAAATGTACAGGTTCTGAATTGAATCTTCTTTTAAGTGGGCGGAGCAAACTAGAAAGTCGGATCTGACAGAGAACCCCTTCTTGTTTCCCTCGACTGAACATGTTCATTAGTCCAGTTTAAGGCTTGAAGGCTTGATGCTTGATGCCTGAGGCCAGACGGCGTGGAGTCTCACCTGTGAGCTGACAGTCGTCGTTGGAGCCGGCGGAGTCCTCCTGGTTGGGGCTGAGGGGGGGGCTGGCCGGAGGGCTGGTGGTGAAGCTGGCGTAGCCCAGGGACGAGCTCACCTCGCTGGGCTCGCAGCTGTGGTTCACGGGCCTCTGGACGTCCAGGGACGACGACAGGGAGGTGCGCTGCTTGGGCTGCGTTGCAAGAGAGGAACACGTTGGACTGGAATTGGACTGTTGTGGTTCAATTCGTGGCCAGCGTGGCCAGTTGTAATAAAACCAGCAGATGTGAACTTGAGGTGCATGGGGAGAGGTGATAGAACAAGCTTCCTGCCAAGTGAGAGAGTAAGAGTTTAAGGGAGACTGGCATCTGATAAACACATCTTACATAATGAGGCATTTGCAGCTCTCAACAACCTGCTGCTGTGTTTCACAAACAGCCCAGGCAGTGTGTGTGTGTGTGTGTGTGTGTGTGTGTGTGTGTGTGTGTGTGTGTGTGTGTGTGTGTGTGTGTGTGTGCGTGTGTGCGTGTGTGCGTGTGCGTGCACGAGTCAGAGGATGTAGACAAAGTGAATCAATACAGTGAAGCATAAAGGGAAAATAACATCCTGAAATACTGAGAGACCGACACATGACAGAACAACCTTCAGGAGACCTTTCCAGTGTCTAGCGCTGTGGAGGGGGGAGAACAGCACTTCCTCCGATGTGCGGCGCGCTCAAATAGGGCTTTGAAGAATGTGACTGAGCTTAAGAGATGAAAACAAAAGCAATACGAGAGCAGGGAAACAGAAAAGGGCACGGAAGATGTAAAGAGAATCGGACAGGGAGAGATGAAAAGCCAAAAGTAAAAAGAGAAGAACAGAATGTGTATGTAATTATGAGAGCGAAGGGAGACAGGTTCAGAAATTTCAAAAAGAACAGAGGGACAGAATTCATGAGTGTTAATAGAAGTGACGACTACTGAGGAATCAGGTGTAGTTCAGTGTTATTCACCACCTTCCTATGAGAAGCAGTAGCTTAGGATAAAGCAAAAAAGAGGCTGTTTCCTGTTTGTGGACTTTAAGGGGCAGCAGGACGTCGCATCGATCCACAACTCCCTGCATTTCCAAAATGTCAAACTACTTCTTCAGCGCCTCCATCAAAGCCACATTTTCAACCGCGCTGCGGTTTTCTACCGCGCTGGCGTCCGCCGGCGTTTTGCTCCCGGTGCTTTTCGTCCGCCGAGGACGGAGAAGGTCGCCCGCAGACACGTCCTCACCGCCGCCTCGTGTGACTCCACTGTACACGGACGCCGCACGAACGCTCCAGCAGTGGGTCGGAATGCGTCACAGGCGCAGCAGTCAGTGGGGAATAAAGCTGCAGCAGCAACATCCCACCGAGACTGGGGCTGTTTTAAGGAGCAATGCATCAAGCAGCACAGGAGGAGGGGGGGCTCTGATACACGAACCCAGCAGGGAATCGTCCTGACTGCGTCAAGAAATCAACACTCAGATGAACAAGATGCAGGTTTGAAGGGAATAGGGTCCACGAGTGGAGGTTAAGGTCGCGTGTGCGAGTGTTTAATGGCTCCACCGGCTCATTTACACATCCATACACTGCTCACATTAGTCCTCGGCTTGTCTTCGCGTTGCCGGCTGCTCCTTCGTTCTGACAACTAAAAGCATCTTCTCCCCGGATTTGCGCTTATTAAGAGCAAACACACACGCGGTCACACTAACTCCTGCTGCAGCTCCGGCTGAGGTTCGCAGGCGGCAGGCTAGTGAACACGTCATGGCCGATTGGAAATGGATTAATGAGCACACACACACATGCACACACACACACACACACACGCACACAAACACACACACACACACACACACGAACTGTACACGCATATGCACACACACACACATACTGTACACACACACACACACACACACACACACACACACACACACACACACACACACACACACACACACACACACACACACACACACACACCTGTCTCAATGAGTGCACAAAGCATCATCTCTGTCTAGTGCAGCGTCCCCTAGGAAAAACATGCAGGTTAACAGGCCACTAATGTGTTTGGGTGCTAATAAATGATCCCGCCATTAGCTTAAACATGCATCCAACAAGCTGCCTGCAAACACTCAACATCACATGTTTAAATAAAAACACTGCAGCGCTCGTCACAAGTGCAGGATTGAAATGTCATCATGGTGATAGGCCTCATTTTTAGTTTAATGATGCTGAATATGGAGCCAAGCACAACTTTCTAATCTCTCTCTTTGCTCTTTAGAGACCGGGGAAACGAGACGACTCCGCTGGCAGACGGGGAAATAAAACGGGCGACACAACAAATGGCCAACATCCAGAACAAACCAACACTCGACTGCCGCTATTTCTCCTCTATTCAGCTCCACTCTGCATTTCTTTGGATTCATTTCAGCTCTGCCTCTCCTTTCTCTTCTTTTTTTTTTTAACTGTTCTCCTCAAGAAACATTTTCAGAAAGTTTCGCTCGAGAGACTCTCAAGCGCTCAAGCGCTCTGATCTCGGGGACATTAACATATATAGTGGTCCTTCTAAAAGCTCAACTATGCCTCATCTCTCCATCAGTGAAGTACAGTTACTCTGCTTTCATCCCTCCACTTGGGGGGGTGGGGTCTGCTGGTAAGAAGAGACACTGTCCCCTCTCTTATTGTGCTAGACGCAAAAGAAATGTAGACGCGCGAAGCCGCTCGCTCGCCTGTGTCCTGCCACTTCCTGTTTTCACTGCTGCATTTCTATCTGTCTGATTCTCTGTGATTATCTATCTGTGTTTCACATCCCATCTGCCTGCGACTGTGATCGAGAGCTCGTGGAGTTCTTGCATGTCCCGTGGAAGTGGATGGAATCAAACAGACCCACGGGCTGATGATGGACCTCCGTTTGCAGTAGCTTAAAGCACGAGGGAGGTGAAGGAAGCGCGCTGCAGCCAATGTCCGTGGCACAGGAGCGAGTCACTTCATCTAACACCAGCCTCCATTTGTTACTTTTGTTACTATTAGGTGAGAAATGGCAAAACTAAACTGGGTCCGTTCAGACTCGGCGGCAGTTCCTCCAGACTGGAGTGTGAACAGAGCGGCGCGTCTGCGTCGCTCGTGGCTCTCCAGCTCGCAGCGCGTCCCGATGAAACAGTCAGAGGGTGCGCGGAGAGCAGACGAATTGAATTCTGCAGAATTAATTAGGAGCCGTAAAAACCGAACTCCTTGATTATGCGCGCCGCAAGCCGAGCGGCGACCCGCTGGGCCCCGCGTGTCATCCCTCTACACACATTAGTTAACGCGGCAAAGATGGGCCCCCGATGAGCGGGGACGATGGGAGAGGAGGTGACGTAGGACGGGAGGGAGGGAGGGAGGGAGGTGGGAAGAGGGGTGTGAAAATCGTGAGTAGGTTGTCATCTTGCTGTGAAGTATTTTTCTTATGTTTCACAAAACTAATATTTTCTAATTAGCCACAACACCGAACACACAGCTGAGCCGGATCTAGACTCTTTCAGTGGTGTCACACACCAGCCAGTGCCTGGGAAAACAACTGCCTTTAATTACCAACGTGTGAAACGCTCAAGCTGCACCACTTTGTCTGATACTATCTTTCCAGTGGCAGAAGTGAGACGCCTAAATTAATCTCAAATTACTAACGAGGCTGATTTGTTGCTGTGTTGGATTTGCCGAACACTGATTTATTCATTATCACGCTGTTAATGTGACGGAGGACAAGACGCTCGTTAACTTTACGTGGAAGAAGACAAATATAAAAGTGATAAAGCCGTAGAACCTCATCGCCTCTTTCTTCCTCTAAAAAGCTGTAAAACTCAGACACTTTCAGCTCCAATGCACCATGAGAGTGAGTGACAGAAACACAGACGAGTGAAGATGAAATGAGAAACAATCACTGGGAGAAATGTTTACCATTGTGTGGGGGTGCAGGTGTTTGAGCCACGCGTGGGTGGATACTGTGATGTTCAATAATGCGTCAGGTGCCTCTGCAACACATTCATTAGTGTGTGTGTGTGTGTGTGTGTGTGTGTGTGTGTGTGTGTGTGTGTGTGTGTGTGTGTGTGTGTGTGTGTGTGTGTGTGTGCGCGCACGCTCGCTCACCTGTGGGCGAATGACTCTCTCAATGTTCTTCAGGGCCGTGTCGGGGGACGGAGGCGAGCAGTCTGGAGTGGGGCCAGTTGAGCAGTTGCCATGGTTACTGTGCCCCCCCCCACTCACGGTTACATGGGACAAGTGACCTTGCAAAGAGAGAGAGAGAGAGAGAGAGAGAGCAGTGAGAGACAGGTAGAGACAGGAACAGGGAGATTGGTTTCCTCCTCATTTGCCTGATTCGATGCCTTGAGCATCATTTCATCTTTCTCTCAAAGCCTAAAGTGGCTGCAGGTTTTACTCCAGAGAGCAGCACTACTCAGCTAACTTCTATGCTGCGCTGGCGTGAACGCAACTGCTTAGTCACAGGGATTAATCAGACGTATACAACAGTGTGAGAAACAGGTGACACAGATAATGGCTCGCTACTGCAACGTAAGGCGCGCCCACAGCCAGCGCTGTGCATGGAGGTCCTGGAGCTGCAGCTGATTTCCCCAGCGTACGATCAGCTAACGGGCAGGAACAACCCGAGAAGGGCCGAGAGGAGGAGGAAGTGGCCGAGTTACGTTTGAAAAGGAGACAGGATTGGTCTCAAGCAGCCGAGGGACGCACATCAGCCCGAATCCTGTGACTGTTAGCACAGACACAGACACAAGCTGGGTTCCTTCCTGCTCCAGCGTTGCAGCGGAGTTCTTCACAACTCCCACAAATATTCCTCACGATTAGAAAGAACAAAGAAAAAATGTGCTGATACAAGATGATTATACTTTCATTTTATAAATAAAGTGAGAAGAGTGGGATTATTCATAGAGGACGTACTAGAAAAACCTTAGTTCTTAGTTTAGCGGACATTGGCTTTTTAACCCATTACTGCAAACCTGCATGTTGCTATGACAACGGTGCTACTGCAGGTTAAAACAAGACAGGGTTAAAACTTAAATTTCTATTCAACTGTGACTTTGAAACGTAGCTTTTACTTGAGCTGTTATTTCTCTACATTCTTGGTTTTGTTTAATATTTGTTTGCATTTTTGATGCCTGTCAAGTTCAAGCAGAAAAAGCATAGCTTGCTAAAATAAGGATTACCTAGATATTCAGCAGTCACATCAAAAGTGTAAAAATACTGGCATCCAAATAAAAGTCGGATTTGCCCAGATAGGCCTGATGAATACATCTGAAGACCCCACAGTCTGGAAACATCTTTATTTATCATCACAGATTCTGTCTGCGCTCCAACAAGTTTATTACCGTAACTGTAAAACTGTCTTCACCTCCTTCTGAATAAACCATCATCTTCAATCATCGCACTGATCCAAAGGTGAAGCCGCACAATCAGACGCACGCTCCTGCTCCAGACGAAGTGACACCGCTTCACAGCACGCTCACATCTATCAGTGTGTGTGTGTGTGTGTGTGTGTGTGTGTGTGTGTGTGTGTGTGTGTGTGTGTGTGTGTGTGTGTGTGTGTGTTTGTGAGACACAAATAGATGCTCACCATAGAGTAGCTGCTTGGAGCTCAATCAGCGATTAGATGTGGGTGTAAATAGGTTAAATATTACTGGAGAAATGAGAGTAGGATGCAGCAGGGGGATAAATATATTAAAGATAATGCATTCACCAACAGACTAAATACACCTGTCAACACTGAGGCTTTGATGGTGGCAGCGGGGCGTTTGTGTGGGAGCTTCCTTCACATTAGCTTGGGGTTCACTCCTGGGAAACACTCTCAGTCCTGTTTGCCAAAGGGAATATGTGTTTGTGTGGGAGTCTGCGTGTTTGCTGTGGCTGCACATTCACAGCGAATGCATGAGTGTAATAACTGTACGGCACAACGCCTAACTGCTCACGTCCAGGCTACAGGCCTGCGTTCGTGCGCGTCGGCGGGTGGGGAAATAACCTGTGGCGCTGAGCCCGGCGGGACGTTTGTGCGTCGATGAGAAGCGGGACGAGGCTCCGACTTCCTGTGTGAATCAGCGACAGCTGGAAGAGAGCGAACGCTCGGTGGGAGCGAGTCCTCGTCCTACTCGTCTAACAAGAGAAGAACTGTCAGTTTCAGACATGTTCAGGACGGCGGTTCTGCCTCCGTGCCACTGTGACAGGCAGCGTTTCATATGTATGTGGTGAATGCGGCTGCCATTTGTCTGCTCGCCTCAGTTGGACTACGTCAATTACAGAGCAACAGCCAAAAATACAGTCTGGGAAGTTATGAAAAACATGTACATTGTGTTAATTTGATCAACTTAAATTATTTTGCATCAATTTCACATACAATACTCTTAAACTTCACTTTCACACTAAAATAATGAGCAACTTTTAATAACCCGGCTATAAAAAGTCTTCAACAAATGCGAGGCTTTAACATCCTGCAGCATCCTGACGCTCCTGCTTTTATGGTTTACATTCATCCTTCTGCTTTAGGCTGAGGGAACTAAAAGGGCGCCTTCCTCACTGTGGCTGTCAAAGAGGAAGACACACTGTCGCCCCTCGTTCAACAAGTCAATGAGCCTCAACCCTTTTTAATGGCAAAGCCCTCGAGTTACTACTCGCTGCCATTAGCCACTCCGAGCCCTCGGCATCACGCAAAGTGGGATAAATGGGGCGGAACGCAGCCGCATCACAGCTACATCCGCTAGAGCTAAAACGGGCAGGAGGGTGAAAATAAGAGGCGTTCATTCATAAAGCTTTGAGGTAGTAGAAGGTAACACAAGCAAGAAGCCCTGAAAAACTTACAGAACGTCACATATACAGTATAGGTTTAGGTTGTAACAAAACATTTGATCTTTGCAAAATGCAGGAACCAAAAGCACAGTTTTATCAAAACTCTGGGTAAACAGCATCAATCTGCTCCACTGCTGCCAGAAACCGGGAAACCAGCCTCACTATGCGTCAACCTATTTAGTGAGAAAGTTCACTGAGATGTAAAAGCGCTGCAGCAGGCGCACGGAGGTCTGCAGCCGCCGCTTGTTTACCAGCTGCAGACAAGCATGTGTTTATCTCGGGAGGAGCCCGTCTTTAAAGGACGACTCTGGCTTTAAGTGCCTGCTCCATACGTGACTGGAGGTTGCCAGGTCTGCCTGCAGGTCCCTCCCCTATCTGCAGCGGCCACATCCGTCAGAATAAAAGCCCGACTGGGCTCGAACGTCTTCAGGCTTTTGCTTTTTATAGCAGAAAATACTGAAACAAATGACATTCAATCCCCTGCAAGCAGCCTAATCCAGAGTTAATGTACAAAATGACTGCTTAAGTAGGATTATGCACCAGCCTGTGCTTGGCTTACTTCACATTAGAAGGAGGAGAAATCCATTGTCAGGAGGAAATCCAGGGCCTCACATTCCCATGTGACGCTCCACGTGCTCAGGAGCAGCAGAATACAGACGGTGGAGGATGTCAGGCCACCGGGAGGATGAGCACAATAAAACGGGATGGAGGGTGAGCGGAGCAATAAGAAAAAAGCTGTTTGGAGCGACGACAGGTCTCCAGTGTTTCGTGGCGGGCGCTGACTGACGCGTGAACATGTCGCTGTACTTCACGTCTCCCATGCTGCGTTCAGTGGAAGACCTGCAGCCGCTCTTTTTATTTAACCAGACAAATTAAAATGTAGCTCAACAAGAAATGTGTTATTGATTATACAGCAGCCGGTGAAACATTCAGCAGGACTGCGTGAATGCGTCCAGAGGCTTTCTGGACTCCCCTTCTCATATTCTCCCCCTTCCTCTCATCTCGGTCCCTCCTTCATCATCATATCCTTCCTACCGGAGGCAGATAAGGAGGAGCCGACTCACACCCATGTCCAATTAGAGCTGACATGTGACTAAACCCAAAGCAGGATTCCAGGATTTTCCCCCCAGATTCACATTCATGTAGAAGTCTCAGCCTCAGACAGCCTTCAACTCTGACAACTAAATGTATATTCTGCTCTCTCTCTCTCTCTCTCTCTCTCTCTCTCGCAGCCTCCACCCTTTCATGCATTTCTTGTCATTCATTCCAGCGACTTCTCTTCTGCAGTCAGACTTTTGCCCCCCCCCCACCGCGCGTGCTTCTCTTAGGTGAGAGTGAACACAAACACCCACACCGCTCACTTGCGTCAGTGGAGTAATTTTCTATCAAACGAGAATTAGACATAGAGCAGACGCACACAAACACACTCCAACAAACAAGCTTCTGGAGTAGGCTGTCTTTGCTCCTGGAGGGGGGGGGGGGGGGGGGGGGGGGGGGCGAGGGGGCAGTTCCCATGGAAACATCCAGGTGACTCACCAGCCGCAGTTACTGTGACAACCTGCTGTGTGTAGCATCACTAAGGGAAGAGCACATTGTGGAGGTTTGTTGTCGTGGGTGTTGGAGTGCGACGCCACAGACCAAACAGCTGATAAACAAACAGCGAAGCTGGAGGATGACCTCACACTACCTCCTAAACTGAAGCTAAATACTGTAGTGTCCCTGCTTGGGGGGCTGAAGCACCGATCATGAGATTTAGAATTTTAAAATGAGCTTATATTGGTAAATTGAATAAAGTGTGCAGCTGCTAAATAAAATAAACTATAAATGACGAATAAACCGCCTCATAGACCATCTGCGTTTAGAAACAACACCGGTTTAGGTGACTTTTTTCCTACCATTGCCTGGACAGGTGTCGATCCTGTGGTTGATGTCCAGGGAGCAGGGTTTGCGCGTGACGGCGGTGGTCACAGACTCGTACGGGTTGTCCTCATCTTCAGGCAGGAAAACGTCCAGAGACGGAGAGGAGACCACCTCGGCTGAACGCTTGGACTCCTGGGGGCAAAACGTGAGGTCAGATGGGTAACGATGCCAGACACTGAACTATGACCTTTACATGAACAGATGAAGGCTCATTAATACGGCACGCGGCGGCAGGATGCGTGTCGATCCGATCCCAAGGAATCTATCTTTGCTTCTAATGAGCCTGAGGTGAATCATAGGGACCACGACAACATGAGCTCTCTGATCTCTCATCAACCACAATATCATAAGATCACATTCATTCCAATGTTCAAAGCACTAAAAATAAAGGTTGCCTCCACTTCCAGTCACACTTAACATTCCTCTGCTTTAATCTTACTGATGTGTCTTTGATTACAAATAGATTGTGTTGAGATCCGTCAGTTCCAGGCTGCTGTGTGATGCATGTATATTTGATCATGGGTACCTTCATTTGCATCACATCTAAAACTATTATTGATTTCACAACCTTTCGACTTGAAGTTGATTAACTTAGCGTTACTTGTAGGGGATTGTTCCTTCAGGATGCTGTTGTGGTTAAACTCTCTACCTCTGTGCTGCTAAAGGCTCAGAGGAGAGCGGCGCGGTCCAAAAGCTCCCAGAAAGGATGAACACCATGAGTGAGTAATGCGAAGCCGGGGAAAGGCTTCCCACTCCATCCAAAGACACAAAACAGTTTTGTCTAACAACACATCTGCAATAACATATGATCATCATTCCTGTAGTCTCACTTGGAAACCTGCCCCTGGGTCTCACCCTTCCAGGTGGGATCAGGGCCAAACTCATCACCAAGTTCAGGCGTGGCTGCTCACAACGCCCCAACGCTCTACTACTACATTACCCAGACTGCACCCTGCCACCAATCACAATGAGCCCATCCAAACTGGAATAATCAGTCTGGCTGATGATTTCACTCTCTCTTACACCCTCTCCACTCAATCTGAGACTTATTTCACGCTGCACTTTATTAAAAAGGCCACAAAGCAACAGCCGGTTGCCTTTCCCTCCCCCCTCTCCCCCCTCGACTCCCTTTTTTCTCTTCATCAGCACTCAATTAGCGTGCCATTACCAGCTAATGGAGATCCAATAAGCTTTTCATGCCTTCGCTTTGCAGGTGACACTGATGTGAAGTGACAGCTCGGTTTGCAGCAGGCCTCACTCACAGATTTGACAGAGCCACAGAAAGCTCCCACAGCCTTCATTTAGCAGATGAAGCCTACTCTAGCATCTGAGATAGAAGGTGCAGTGCATCATATTTACATTTGGGACGATCTCCTTCCTCAAAAGGGACAGAACAAACAGAGATAAAGCCCAAAAAAGACCAGACTCAGCAATGTCAACTGGGATTAATGGTTAATGGTTAAATATTATTGTATACAGCTGTAAAAATCTATGCGTCTAAAATGCTAAACTTCATCCACTGTTCCTGGTCCCCAGCCAGCAACAAGCTAGGAGAGGAAGCAGTTATTCCGACCAAAGGGAGATAAAGCATTCCACGTCCCGGCACTGAAAGCGAAAGTCAATCACCAGAGAAAAAAACAGTCAAGCTATTGTCTCTGCAGCTGGAAGTTAATGGGAAATGCACTCCTGATTTGAAAACAAGATGGCGGCGTGGCAAGCGCGCTCTGAGCTGAAAGGTCAAGAGCTTGAGTCAGCGCAGGTCGCGTTCCAGGTCTGACCATTTGTTTACATTCTTCCTCCAAATGTCATTGGGAAATTCTACAATATTAAAGATAATCGAAACAATTCACACAATATTAGGAGTTTTCAAATGCCACAGGTAGGCTGACGTTCTCAAGAAAGACTGGTCCACATGTACAAAAGGTGACAGAGAGCTGGACGTGATAAGGAAATAGTTTGCCAAAGCCACTTTGTATAGGAAAGTCACTTCCCTCACTTCTGCCAAGTTCAAAGAGCTTAAGAAGAAGTGGAAAGAGAAAGCGTAAGAGTAAAAGACAGAGAGAAGAGAAAACCGTAAACCCAGGTAGACGCCAGGATCCGGGTCAACACTTACTTCAGCGTTTGTCAGGGAATCTTGAGGAGATGAGCATGAGACAGAGCGGGAGGAGGAAAATAAGCTCGTACCTAGGAAGCGAACAGAGGAAGTGGGAGTGCGGCGCAGGCCCAAGCAGGGATTTCCTCACACACAAACGTAGGAAAGACAGAAATGTCAGCGAGGTAAAGTCAGCATGGATATGAGGAAGAGAGAGTGGCATCGCCCGCGAAAAACGCCTGAAGTGGATCCTGCTGTGGGAAGAACCCCGCAACGCGATCAACTACCTGGTCCGTAGATGAAATCCTCCAGGTCTCAGGTCGGAACGCTGTCAAACGAGAAATAAGTCCCTCCAACAAACAAACGCTCGGCCTTCGCTCAGCGCCCTCCTTCCACCCTCCGCCCTCCTCCTTCCCTCCCTGCCTTTCATTGCAGATAGGACACAGAGAAACTTGTGTCTGACTCGAACAGGAAGAGCGCAGACAAACAGAGGCCTCCTCTGGCCACTAATTAGCAGGTCCTACGCGGCTCCCGTCCAAATGCAGAGGCCGGATTAAACGCTCGGAGCGTGCGACGGCGCCCGCGAATGGGACGAGAGGAGTGGATGCGGGACGGGTGATCGTATCTGCTGTAATGCACCGGGTCTTTGCTTGTTCAGCTCATTCTAGGAGCTTGTGTGTGTGTGTGTGTGTGTGTGTGTGTGTGTGTGTGTGTGTGTGTGTGTGTGTGTGTGTGTGTGTGTGTGTGTGTGTGTGTGTGTGTGTGTGTGTGTGTGGAGCTGATAACCCAAATAGGAAGCGTGCTGCCGCTTTAGTCACATCCGAGGAACTTGTACCTAAATCCTCTGTAAAAGCTGCAGCCCAAGCCACAGTTCACAGGCCATCAGATATGAATAGAGGCTGTAATTTGCTGGTATTTCCTCAGGGAGACTATTCGATTAGAAAGAAAAGGGGGGAGTGGACACCAGAGGGGACAATGGGCCCTCTGAGGAGCTTATTAACAGAGACAGATGCAGACATACTGACCAGAATCAGATGGAATAATATTAAAGAAGGCTTCTTAATCCACGCACTCGTTCAGAGAACATTATGAATTCCAGCTTTTTTAAACTCAAGTAGAAAATGTGAGAAGAACGTAGAACATTAAACCCCACAAAGCCTCCGTGATGAATGTCCTCAGCACTGGTGAGCGGCCACATGGCATTACAGGTCTAGTGACTGATGGAGCTGCTGTGTGATTCAAAGCGTGTGCATTTGTCCCAGCTGATGTCTCCACATATTGTCTTTAAACGATGCTGCACTACAAGAATATTGCAATAATTCTGACGCCAAGGCCAAAAACTAACCCAGTCACTTCCAATATGTGCACAGCTCCGTGCTCCAGCAGTCACAGCTGGACTCATAGGGATCGTATCGTATCGACGCCACCTTGGGTCAGAATCAACAACACTCAAACATACAGTAATAATGCTTTTGCCCCATTTCCCTCGAGGACAACGAGAGGATCTGAAATCCACTGGGAAGCTCAGCTACACAAAGAGACACAATCTCTCCACGTACAGCACTGTAACAGTATGTGAGCGTTATGAAACAAGCCGTGGCAGAGGAAACAGCAAGAGAAAATGAATGAAATAATTTAATAAATCGTGGAAACAATATCTTGGAATTTGTATTTGTTTGTCTTTGGGAAATGAAGTAAGTGTAATGAGGCGCTTTATGAAACTCCCTGCAGCAGAAACGGCAGTTTAGAGCCTCCACAAGCTTTGGGCGTCTTATCCCAGGCAGCTGGAGCGGATCGGATGGGTAGTGCCACCGGGTCGCTCCTCAGGAGCTCTGGATCCAAGCCTGCGCTGAGGCCGGGACTCTCCGAGCCGCGCGCTCCGTCGCTGAAGCCGAGGCCTCGTGAAGGGAAGACCCGCCTGCAGGAGACGCTGATGTGGGGGCACTGTGACGCACCTGTGCTGACGCTGGCTGAAATTTATCAATGGTGGACATCCCACGCTTGACATCGCATGAATATCTGTGTTGCCTAGCAACCCTGCCAATCTCTCCCTCTCTCTCTCTAGTTCTTGCGTTTGTTCATTATCCTCCCTCCGTCTCCATCGAGCTTTCAAGGTTCCTCGGAG
Source organism: Betta splendens (assembly GCF_900634795.4). Taxonomy (NCBI): domain Eukaryota; kingdom Metazoa; phylum Chordata; class Actinopteri; order Anabantiformes; family Osphronemidae; genus Betta; species Betta splendens. The sequence goes on from NC_040889.2 coordinate 10,071,628, forward strand.
GGAGAGATTTAATGCCTTTCGCGACGTCATGATTGCGGAGGAATCCTCCTCCACATACACTCTGGCAACGGTTTCGGTGTTGGCACGGCAGCGGTGGGAGGAAACCCGTGGCCGGTGACGGGAGCGCACACGCACGGACGTGTGTGTGTGCGTGTGTGTTTGTGTACATACTGACATCAGCTGGGAACAGAGTGCTCCGTCTCTGTTTTTCTGCATAACTGAATGCTAAGTACAGTCTCAGACGCATGTACTGTCAAAACATGGACCCACACTAATTACAATTCAATCACACTCTCATACTTTATGCATGCATCCACCCAGGCTGGTACACATAACCCTGACCCAACACATTTGGAAAGCTCAGTGAAAATAAACAAGTTTTGGGGCTCTGTCACTGATGTTAATTCTTCACAAGAGACTTAATTACCTAACTATGGTATGCAAACAATCCAGTTTATCTCCTCTTTCTATAAAACGAACTAAACGGTGCTTTGCCAAACACCTTTGCACAGACACACGCACAACACCGATGTCTCCAAATATGCTGCATACACTGCACGGATTTACAAGCACTTGTTCCTCCAAGCATGAGCACACACTCGCACTCATCCAGGTGCGAAGCTCTCCAGGCAGTCTGCCAGCGAGGCCGGCGAGCTGCCAGCGCACAAGACAGAGGGTCGGCTGTGTTGTAAATGTCAGATGTCCTGCAGTTTGAGCCAGCGCGCGTCTCGCAGCTAAACACTCGTCTGCGCACGCTTAACTATGGAAGGCCAATCAGTCCGTATCAAACTATTCATGCGCTTGATCTGGGCATAAGCATGCGCAAAAAGCATGCGTAAGACACACAGAACGCCCGTAAATTACGCGCGATTACATTAACGGGTGCAAAATACGCATGTAATGTAATAAAGACAAGCGTAAAAAACAGGTGTCTCGTTGCTGTCTCAAAGCATGCGTAATTTACGCTTGCTTGGCTGGACATTGCAGGCGTAAAATACGCCCGTTCGGCTGCAAAAAAAGCAGGCGTAAAATACGCCCGTTCGGCTGCAAAACAGCATGCGTAAAAAACGCTTGCTCGGTTGGACTAAGTTGCGTTTACACGAAATCGGAGAAACTACGGTCCCGCCGCAATACACTGAGGATTAAGTGCTTCTTCAAGTCATTTGCGGTACATCCACAAACTATTGTACCAGGACTATTGCGAAGACAACACGCAAAGTACAACTAGTTTAATAGGATTTTTGTTTTGTACATTTTGATTGGCGAAGCTGGTTTTTCCCTCAATTATTTGAGGTCAGTAAAGTACCTCCAGACTCGAGCTACGGGATGACTCGGAAACCAGAGAAACCCTCGTACCTGCGTTGAACGCAACATACATTAGGCTCATTCACCAAAACAGTTCGTTTCACAGTCTAAAACGAACATTCACAGATTTATTGTGTAATTAATTATGAAATATCCACAACCAGACTCATACATTCCCAAAGCAAACAGTGATTATTATTGGTAAAACAGTGATTATTGGAATTTAAATCCAAGCTACTGTATGTTTTTCTATTGTTGGTATCCATCACTCAAATCTAAGTCAAAAATCTAAATCAAATCCTTCTAACTGCACTTTTGCTTTCACTGGTTTTTCCAAAGACCACTAAATTATTTTTATTCCGCTATGTGCTGTCATAACATCTAGCACTTGTGTCCTAATGGCAATTATTTCACTCAGAAAAGTTTGTTATACAGCTTTTGTAGCTGTTTTACAGCCTCTCATCCACAGTGTTGCCTGTTCGAGTCCTCATCCTGCAAATAGTTTGTAGGTTGACTAGGAACAACGAAAAAAAATTAGAACGTTTTACCAGGACCATGAGTAAGACGTGTCATGTCAGCAATAATGTCTCAATTATCATACACAATTCTATCAAAGGCAAAAAACCAAAAGGCCACCCCCCTCCAGTCCATCATCTCCAGCCTGACTGAATACAGGACTACAGGCCTGTCGCCCTGACGTCTGTGGTCATGAAGACGAACAGGATCCTATTTTTGTATTTTAGCTCACTCCTGGAATATTCCACCACAAACTGACCCGCTCACCGTCCCCAAACCCACGTGCCAGTGGATCAGGAGCTTCCTGACTGACAGGAGGCAGCAGGTGAGGCTGGGCAGCATCCGCACCATCAGCACTGGCGCACCACAGGGATGCGTCCTCTCCCCACTGCTCTTCTCCCTCTATGTTCTGTCATAATATCTAGCACTTGTGTCCTATTGGCAATTATTTCACTCAAAAAAGGTCTGTCATCCAGCTTTTGTAGCCGTTTCATAGCCTCTCATCCACAGCTGACACGATAGCTGAACTTTGACCTTTGACAACTCCTATTCCTCAAAATGTTACATCACTTTTCCTTCACAGTTCTACTTACTGCTTCATGGACGACTACCACAGCAAATATCAAATATATTTACTGTATAGTTTTGGAGCAAAAGTGTCTGACCATCTTTAACTCTACTTAATACCTCATGGATTCCTACCACAGCAAATATCAACTTATTTTACTGTATAGCTTTGAAGTAATATATAAATAAACTAGTGTACAGTAAATTCAATTGACATCAATAGCTGGAATTTGACCTTCCATAAAATGAGTTCCTCACATTGGTACATCATCATTACTTTACAGTTCTACTAAGTACTTCATGGTCTACTACCAAAGCAAATATCAACCTATTTTGCATTCATAAACTATTGTACAGTAATTAGCATTACAACCAATAGCTGATCCTCTGTGCCTCACTATCACCTTCTCCCCACAATATGATGTAGTTTCACACAAGAAAAGTGGTACGTTGCGCAGAGTTTACAGTAAAATTAGTTATTACCCATTGGCAAGACAATAATCTACTACCCCAGTAGATTATATATTACTAATCTAATAATTTTAGTAACATGATTTATTCAAAATCAAAGTTTCTTAATTGGTTGTCTGTTTACTTACCATGTGACAGTGGATCGACACTTTACTCTTAAAATGTACAGTGAAATGAGCTTATACTTTGTGTAGTAGTATATGAAGTACTAAGTAGAACTATGAGGCAACTTCGATGGAATCCAGTCTCTAAATTGGCAGAATTTATTTAATTAAAGGGTCAAGTTTGGTCATTGACTTAAATTTATTTAACTATACGAAAACTTAGTAATGTATTACTCCAAAAATATACAGTAAAAGTAACGGATATTTGCTGTAGTAGAACAGGAGTTATCAAAGGGCAAAGTTCAGCTACTGGTGTCAGTTGAACTTACTGAATGATACTTTATGCATTATTTAAAAACTATGCAGTAAAATAAGTTGATATTTCCTGTGGTAGTAGTCTATAAAGTACTAGGTAGTGATGTCCCAATTTGAGTAATTTATTCAAATCCAAGATTTAGAAAAAGAGGCAAATTGCCTCTTTATATTTTCCGTTAGTGAATATATTTAGACATTCACTGTAAATTCTGTAATTTCTTAAATTTAATTCATTTCCTTGCAACATTTATCTTAATATCGCCCCAGATGCTCCTAAAAGTGAGAGTCTCGGCTTTTCTCAGTGATCGCAACAGTTACCGTAACTATAGCACGAATCGCGCACCTTGAATATAGCGACGGCTCATTTGACCACGGAAAAGTAAACGGCGGTTCATTTGACCGTGGTGACACACCGGAGCAAACGGCAACTGTAGCTTGTTTGATCCTTTCGGTAATGAATCTTACTGCATCTATTTATGACAATGAGTAGCACATGTGTACAGCGAGCGGCGCTACAATAAGTATAGTGAATTTTACTGTCTTGTCGTCTGCGTTAGATTAAAGATTATGACACAATAAAAATGTGCTACCACTAGCATCATAATGGCTCAGAGAACTTTCCTTTTACGATGCAAACAAATCGTTAATGAGTGTACTCGACTTCTACAAGGGGACAGTCCACCAGATGACGCATTTCAAACAGTTCTAACAAGGTAAGAAAGTCCTAGGCTATTCTGTTCATTATCATTATCATGCACTAACTGTGGTCAAGCTAGCACGCTATTCGCAGATTCGCTACTGGGTGCACAAAAATGTACTCAGATTTTTACAGTACTACTGCAGAAGCGTTGCATACATGCATACATTAACAATTTATTAATTGTTATAAGTTCTTAAAGTGGTATTGTCATGTCAGTAGTTATAGCATGCTTTGCAACAAAAAAGAACAAACATATATACAGTATATATGTTTACTGTATATGTATGATAAGGGTAAATCCGTCCTGTTTAATATACATTTTTTCACATATTTCAGAATGGAAACCCTTAAACGCTGTCTGGAGTGCTCAAGAGGGAGGTTGATGGATGCAACAGCAGTACAAGACATCCTTGAAAACATTGAGAAATATACTCAGGAGGTCAAGGAAATGCAACAGGGGGCTCAACAAGGTACTAACTGCAGACTGACAAGTGAAATCTTGTTTTTCAGGCCTTTATAATTACAAAGACTAACTGCATACTACATGCTAATTCATTACCTATTTGTTTAATTATGTGGGAATTACACTCATCAACACATGGAGGTGTGTGTTTACGCAGAACTGTTATGAAGGTGTCGTTATGTAAGTTTTGCTTTGTTCAGCAGCTGTTCGGTTGCTTTATCAATAATTGTTAAAACGTCTATGCCTCTGCTCTTTAGGGGACTAATGTTTTAGCTAGCTAGCTGCGCTAATACAGCGTGACAGTACGGTCACTTAGAACTTTTCAGCGGACCTAATTTAGTTCCCGTTTTCTTTGCCACCCTGTATATGAAGAAGTAATTGCACTTTAGTGAGCAGAGCGAGGTATATGTTGAAACCTGTTACGTGTCATGATCTGGCTTTGTGTTTCTAGTTGTTTCCTGTTTTATTTTGGTAGTCTCCTGGTTTCTGTTCCTGTTTTAGCTTTACTTCCGGTTTCTTGTCTTGTCACAGCTGTCCCTGCTCATTACCCACACCTGCACTCTGTTAGTCATCAAGTCACTGTGTATTTAACCACCACCTGTGTCCTTAGTTCCCTGCCAGATTGTCGTATTCGAGTTCCCTGAGTGTTCGTGTTTCATGAGTTGAGTTCCCTGAGTGTTCGTGTTTCTCGTGTCGTGTTCCTGTCTGTATCGTGTATCCTGCCCGACCCTGGATTATCTACTTACCGTGAGTTTTGGCCTGTTCCCTGTCTGTACTTTCGCCGAGCCTTTTCGTGTATGACCTGGACCGTCTGACCGTGCCTTTAAGAATAAACCTTTTGTTGATTATAATATCGCCTCCGTGCTGTGCATGTGGGTTCGCCGTCTGCCTGCTTCGAGTCCCTGACATTACGCTCTGTTGCTGTTTAGTGTACTGTAATATGTATTTTGAGACTTAAAACTATTTCACTAATTTCATGTCATTTGTTTTATTTCCACAGTGCTTATAGACACAAGCTGTTACGGCGATAAAGAGGCACGTGATGGCTGGACTGTCATGCGAGGTGGTGTCAGCAAAAGTAAAACTCACAAGTCATAGAGTCAATTGACTCTCTGCATATTCGTTGAACCGAGGGCTGCTTGAAGTGCTGTTTCTGTTGTAATAGAGGTGAGGTCAGGAAAATAACTTTTCTTAAATATGACATATATAGATGCTTCAGTCGAACAAGTCTGTCACAAACAAGTAATTCCTTTTCCTAGAGATGTGTTTTGATCATTTATCATTATCAAACATGTGATCACATGACTTTTACTGGCTAATGAATTATGCCTTCTACATTAAACAATTACTGTCTTTTTGTCCTCTACAGATTAACGTGCACACGCATCATAGACCAGAAGCACAAGTGGCCATTGGTTTTAATGCTGTCAACTAGGGCTCAAGCATGCATTAAAGAGTCCATTTACCTAAGATGATGTGGTTGTTATTGCTCCTGATACAAAGTTTTCTGTGTGTACACTTAATGTCACTTTTCACAAAGACAAATTCTGTAACATCTGTTTTCTCTGTTTGATTATGGCAGGTAATGTTTATATTAGTGTTTAGAAAGATAAAAGAAGGTACAGTACTGGGTTGTATAGCACCGACGCCTGTGTGGTTACGTGTAACACTTGACTATTTTAAATAGATTTCAGTATTCCCCAGTAAATAAAAAAAATTCTACAAATGTCCACAGTTACGTCTGTATTTTACAGTAGAGGTACATGATCTGTTTCATCTTTTGCATTGTAGAATGTGACACATTATGTAATTGGGGTGTAACATTTCTAAACAATGTCAGATTAGACCTTGTCATGGTGTTGGTATAATCAGGACATATAATATCCAGCATATAGTATTAGAGACCAGGAAGATCATCAGTGCTGATGAAGATCGGGTGAACAGCGCTGGGGACTAAGCAGGTAAGCAAGGTTTCGGCTACATCTTCCCGAAGATCAAGGGAAAATTCACCTCCCAAATGATATCTGAATGAAGCATAGCCTCTGGTGGAAGAAGCGTGTCTATGTGTGGGGACCACTTCAGGTCCAAGGAGCTTGTGGACCCTAGGAACTCCTCTTAAGGTCCACTGTAATCTTCATAGTCTAGAGCGTGTTGAGCTCCAGCTGGTTCTTTTGTGTAGAGGAAGAACAGTGGGGAGAGGACACATCCCTGTGGTGCGCCTGTGCTGATGGAAAGCTGTATAACAAACTTTTCTGAGTGAAATAATTGCCATTAGGACACAAGTGCTAGATGTTATGACAGCACATAGCGGAATAAAAATAATTTAGTGGTCTTTGGAAAAACCAGTGAAAGCAAAAGTGCAGTTAGAAGGATTTGATTTAGATTTTTGACTTAGATTTGAGTGATGGATACCAACAATAGAAAAACATACAGTAGCTTGGATTTAAATTCCAATAATCACTGTTTTACCAATAATAATCACTGTTTGCTTTGGGAATGTATGAGTCTGGTTGTGGATATTTCATAATTAATTACACAATAAATCTGTGAATGTTCGTTTTAGACTGTGAAACGAACTGTTTTGGTGAATGAGCCTAATGTATGTTGCGTTCAACGCAGGTACGAGGGTTTCTCTGGTTTCCGAGTCATCCCGTAGCTCGAGTCTGGAGGTACTTTACTGACCTCAAATAATTGAGGGAAAAACCAGCTTCGCCAATCAAAATGTACAAAACAAAAATCCTATTAAACTAGTTGTACTTTGCGTGTTGTCTTCGCAATAGTCCTGGTACAATAGTTTGTGGATGTACCGCAAATGACTTGAAGAAGCACTTAATCCTCAGTGTATTGCGGCGGGACCGTAGTTTCTCCGATTTCGTGTAAACGCAACTTAGTCCAACCGAGCAAGCGTTTTTTACGCATGCTGTTTTGCAGCCGAACGGGCGTATTTTACGCCTGCTTTTTTTGCAGCCGAACGGGCGTATTTTACGCCTGCAATGTCCAGCCAAGCAAGCGTAAATTACGCATGCTTTGAGACAGCAACGAGACACCTGTTTTTTACGCTTGTCTTTATTACATTACATGCGTATTTTGCACCCGTTAATGTAATCGCGCGTAATTTACGGGCGTTCTGTGTGTCTTACGCATGCTTTTTGCGCATGCTTATGCCCAGATCAAGCGCATGAATAGTTTGATACGGACTGATTGGCCTTCCATACTTAACCACACTTAAACGGGCAGCACAAAGCGTCCGGGGGGGCAGGAAGGAAGGGAAGAGGAAAAGCAGCAGCAGGAACACGACTGATAGATAACGCTCACTGCCAGCGTGTGTGTGTGTGTCTGCACATAAACATTTACACAAATCAATGCTGCCATTGACATTCAGACGTTAAACGTCACCGCCTCAATGGGATCATTACGCTGTGATTTTAGCTGGATGTCACCTCGTTAAGTGTTGATGGGAGGGACGAGGACACGGACGGGGAGGAGGACGCTGGATGGTAGAACGGGCATGAGAGCAAGGAAACGAGACAGCTCCTGAGCCCAGTCTCTATAGTGACGACTCATTCAGTGTGTTCCCAAGGTAACAAGGCAGAGTATTCACCAAACAATGGAAATATCACTAGCCTGTCATTTCACTGTGTGTTGATGATGTTCCAGGTTACTACAGGCTCTGTGTGCATGTACCTGTACCTGGGAGAGGCTGGAGAAGCCCAGGTTGCGGCAGCCATTGCAGGGCGTCAGGGCTTCCCAGAATCCAGCGGGGCCGCAGCTTTTGTCAGCCTCTTCGTCCTCAAAGGCCGGAGCAAGAGGCGGGGTGGGCCGCTGCGAAATACAAGTCAGTGATGAAAACAATTAAATTCAGCCAAGGTTGGGTTTGGATGTTATTGATGTTATATTTAACCTTTATCTCCCTTGTGTTGAGATGCTGGTGCTTATTTTGGAGGATAAATTGCCTCACAAACACCCACCCACCCTCCTTTCCTGGGGCACTCTCTGCAATCAGGAGGCAGGTGTGTAGCCGGGTTTTGTGCTGTGAGGTGTTAGAGGGCACACGCAGCCCACCTGATATCTGCCTGAACCATCTGATGCAGCTAGGATGCAGGTCGCAGCGCGTTACCTGGACAGAGCCATGTGACTGCAGTGGAGCTTTTACAAGGAGGAAGAAGAGACTGATGTGGGGAGCACAAAGAAAGCAGGCAGGATTCCTAATAAACATGCTGCAGAGGGGGGGGGGAAGCTTAAGGAGGGAAGAGATCAAAAAAAAAAAAGAAGGAAAACAAAATGCAAAAAAAAGCTAAAAGGTCAGGATCACGTAGATTGTAAAGCATCTTCTGCAGTTCTGGATTATTGATTGATGTAAAATGGCTGCAGGCATCATATACACAGAGACACCAGTTCATTCCAGTACGAACCAGCAGCGTTTCATACAAGGGCAACATTAAGCCACAAACACACAAAAGAAATTAAAATCTAAGTTTCGTGTTCAAAGCAAAACAAAAATAAAGCTCTGAGCATTTTAATTGAAGATATAAATTGTTTTTTCCCTCTGAACACTGCATCAAAAAACATGTTGAGCCTGTGAGGTCTTGAGCTGAAGGACAACTGGTAATAAACAGCAAGCTCTAAAACCTCTCGCTGCTCTTTTATTTACAACGGTACGTGTAATTTTAATCCTTGGGTTTGAGGCTGAATGTTGAACGAAAGCAGCTCTCTGCACGTCTCCATTCTCCTCTGGTTTAGACATTTTGTGGACGAGAAAATATTTAATAAGTTAAAAATGGTGAAACTACATTTACCAGCATGAAATTACAGAGATGGTGTAAAAAGCATGCTTTGTTTTTGTGGCCTACATGTTTTATTCATGTGTAATAGACGCGCGTGACACATTGCGTCACATGGACACGCATGCACACTGCAACAGAATACAAACTGATACTCAGCAAGAGACGGATGAAGAAGAAAAGAGGGGGGCAAGATGGATTGAGATAATTATAGCCTCAGTGGAGGTGTGTGTGTGTGTGTGTGTGTGTGTGTGTGTGTGTGTGTGTGTGTGTGTGTGTGTGTGTGTGTGTGTGTGTGTGTGTGTGTGTGTGTGTGTGTGTGTGTGCCTGTGCGTGGTGCACGTGAATACACCTCCAGCTGCTTTCATACTGACTTTATTAGAGAAATGGAAGAGATGATGAGCTGAGGGACAATGTGTGTGTGTGTGTGTGTGGGTGTGAGGTGAGTAAAGAAGAGGAATGGGAAGAAATAAGGAACCAGGCCTGACGTAATGAGGATGAAGCATCGGGAGATTTGCTCAGTGTGTGTGTGTGATGTGTAATCTCCAGCGGCACAGATCACCTCTGTGGACTGTGTAATGGTGCCTCTGAGCCATCGGCTGTGACTTGATGGTCACGTCAGGCTGATTTAAGGCCACTTCCGGCCCCCAGAACTGAACTTCGAATGTGTAACAATGAGCTAAGAATGAAGGCAGCGTGTGAAGCAGCAATTACAGCTGCTGCTGTGTTTCAGTAACAAGTGGGGGCCCAGCGCGCTGGAAGGTCTGAGCTCATACTGCCCTCTGTTGTAAAAGCCACGCAGCGCAGGCAGCTTGCAGGAGGAGGAGTGTGCAGCGTCTACAGCAGCCCGTACCTTGGCTCGAGTGAGGGTCCCGTTGGGCCGCTCGTCGTCAGACAGCCGCCCGCTGCCGAAGCTGTCCATGGAGTGGGAGGAGATGGTGTGGCAGAGCTCCTCGAAGGAGTAGTCTCTGTCCTGGCACTTTTTGATCGCGTGCAGCAGCTTGGACAGCTCGCTTGTCACAGCATCGTCATCTGGACACGCAGAGGGAGCAAAGCGGGCGCAGTGAGAAAGTCCGCACACAACGCGTGACATTAGGGCTACGAGCAGCTCCTCCGTCTCCCCTGACGCATTAAAGGGCACATTCCCAGTCGCTAACCGTACTAATCGCTTCCCTCTCTGAGCCTCTGAGGTAATCAGGCTAATTAGTGGATGTGCTGACAGGGAGAGGCGAACAGATCAGCGGGAGCTCATCCTGCTGCAGTGTCACGTTTGCCTCACAGGGGGCAGCGCTGCACAGGGAGAACGCTGGCGGGCCCCGAGCAATGAGAGGGTTTCACCACTGAAGGAGCTGCTCTCCACACTTGGATTCAGGCTGGATTATCTATACACAATGCAACAGGGTAAGTCATGCCTGGGAAGAGAAACGCAGCTTCACTACACCTACGCTTTGGTCCTGTGTGTACATTTATTCTTATACGAGACACTGAGGTACATTTACAGCATATTCTCATACATATTTTACATCACCGCTGCTCGGCTGCTGTTCCTTTGTCGTGTGTGTGTGTGTGTGTGTGTGTGTGTGTGTGTGTGTGTGTGTGTGTGTGTGTGTGTGTGTGTGTGTGTGTGTGTGTGTGCGTGTGTGTCTGTGTGTACTCACTCTTGTGTCTGAGAGAAGGGGAGGCAGAGGGTGAGGGCACAGAGGTGCGAGGTGCAGGGACAGGACACTTGCGGACAGGCTCCTCCACGGCGCTCTTCTCCATCTCGTCTACCGCGTACTCTACAGAGACACGGAGAGAAAGAACCACCAGGATGTATGATGATGGGGGCGGGAATGATGGAGCAGGTAGGACGGAGAGCGTTTAGAAGCCTTTTAGGTCAATATCAGCATGGCAAACAGCTTGTGCTGCATTCAATTCGCACTTGGGTCTGCACCACAAATTCAATTCACAGCTTCCGATAATAGAGCACCGCACTGTTCATAAAAAGCAAAAGAACTGAGTTACAGAGAGGAATATGCAGGAGGAGAGAAAACAGGTTCAAGTGTGGCGGGGAAGAATACAACAAACCTGCTTTAAAGGGGCATTAAAAGCTGAAAACAACAGTGAAATCTCATCGCCACGGGCCTAATGACGAGCTGCTACAAAAACCATGACTAGGAATGAGCATCAGCCTCACAAAGGATGCATGAAACCTCATACTGCACATCATAAACTACATATTACTGCACAAACCGCTGCACAGTGTGGTGGTCCATAATCAGTTGCTGCTGGGTAGAACAGGGAAGACGCGTTAATGAATCTGAGCTGTGTATCAAATAATAATCTATTCATAACAAGGAGCCGCTGGCAGGCAGGAAGCCCCTCGGCTCCTACAACGACTAAATGACAGGTCAATTGCTCTTGATGCAAAGATGGCTGGCATGAAGGGGCCCAATCACAAAGTTACAGCTGTCTCCCTTGTACCAGAACCTCTTTCTTTCTCTCACAAGTGTTCAGTCTCCTAATTATGCTGAGGTCCAGATTTTCTGTGGGGGGGGGGGGGGGGGGGTGATGGCGGCTATTCCTGACTACAATCTAACAGCTAATTTGCTTCGTGTTTATCTTCTCATTCTTCTATTCTACTCCTTCCTGTCTCTCCATCGCTGTCGCTCTTTATCTCAGCCTCTTTAAATCATCTGGAGCCCACAGATTACACAAGGCCTCCCGGCCACAGATTGCAGCGTTCCTACCGAGACTCATAATCACCTCGGGACAACGCTGTCTTTAGAAGGTGCATTCTGGAGAAGAGTTGGATTCAGTTGGAGGCAAACTCAGTAACCACCACCGGTCGCGCGCAAAACACACTGAAGTAAACATGAGAGCAAAACAAGGCTGCTAATGGCAGCGTGAAGAGCAGAATGAGGAGGAAAGTCATTATATATAAATCAAACAACACTAAGCAATGAACTATAGTGATTATCACTGTACTGCTAGGATACAATGAAAAGGGACTGTTAAAAAAATACTCAATTATAGATTAGTATAGTTATAATGAGATGACCACCACATAGCACATGCACGACTGACTTACCTTGAATAAGTGCAGTGATCTGCTGGGATTTGGGCGCTGGATGTTCTCTCAGGATCTCTAGAGCCGTTCTTTCCTGACTGTCTGTCAGATCAATGTCAATCCCTGGAAGGAACGAATAGTGGCAAACGAACAGCAGGACAAAGGTCAGATCCCGTCACTCAAAACAGAAAGCATGGCGTGAGTAGACTAAAACTTTATAGAGAGCGTGGATCCAGCTCAGCACAGGCCCCGGTCAATTTAGGATGCCAATAAAAATGAAGGTCAAGCGAAGAGGAAGGCCTGCAGGAAGCAGGAAGTGCAGGAGGGTGGGTGTGGGGTGGATGTAGCAGACGGCATCTCATTAAAGCATTTGATTATGTTAAAGATTGAGATTATAACGATGTAACAATTATAAACGCTCCATCCTGTATTATTGATCAGAAATGGTGAGTTCCTCAACCCCAACCCCCCACCCCCCTCCACTTAATGTATCCCAGTAACTAGAAAAAACTAGAAATACAAGCCAGGTATCAAATCCCAACAATCGAACGTATGAAACGGCCGAAGCAGCAATAAAACTGGAAGTGCCAAAGAAGACAGCTGGTGACACGTCACCCGAGAGTAAATTCAACAACCTGGAATAAAAACAGGTGGAGCATCGTAGCTGCAGGTTAAAATGGGAAGGAAAAAACCCACACGAGCGAGCAAACACACGCAGGGATACATTTATAGACCCACCTGAGTCAAGGAGGAGGCGAACTACATCCATCTTCCCAAAGAGAGCTGCCTCATGGAGGGCACTGCCATTCTCAGTCTGAGAGAGAGAGAGTTGAAATTCCATCACTTTATCAAAAACAAAGGTGAAAATAGACGTCAACAAGAGGAGAGCACGAGAAGCTGGGATTAAAAGGAGGCCTCTCAGATTCTGGCTGTCAGACAAGAGACATTCATGAAGATCAGCAGAAGTCTGTTCCAGCCTCTCTCTGCACGGGTCGACTCTGATTCCAGACTCCTACGCTAGCAGCAGGACCCAGCGTGGAGGTGTCCTAGTTTCCGTCAGCAGTCTCCAGCGGCGCTAATGGTGATATTACAGATGTGATGCAACACGCGGCAACTCGTACAGTGAGGGCCTCGTCGTGGTCGAGGGCCGATGGGAGCGCTGGCTCCGACCTCTCGTACCCTCGCATCAGTCAGGAGCCACAGTACAACGAACCTACGGCATCATCATGTTTCTTTCCACTACACATTCAAAATCTGACAGGTTGGTTTCAGGATGGTTACTCAGAAAGCCTCATCAAGGGCAGCAAGGAATTAAATCCCACTCATCCATACATGCAGCACAAACAGTAATATGCTGAATCTGTCGCATCCTTCACGCCTGGATTCCTGACACCACTGATGAAGACCTGGACTGTACCGAACTCGCAGCCGTAATGAAGACAAATGATTTTGGATGACAGCCAGTTGTGCTGAACGGCTGGGGAATTTAACTAAGCGAGGCGGTGCACCAGGTAAACGCCTGCTGCACAGAATGCTGCACTTACTGTAGGCACCGACGCACCGGGGTCCTTCAGACGTCAAAGGGTCAGTCGTCGGCAAAGTCTATCATTTCAGATGTCAATCCAAAAACACAGCATGTCGTACTAACTTTAAATGTTTTGCCTGTGGAGCTTTTACCCACACGCAGGCGAAGAGAGGTGGCAGCTGAGGAAACGATCCACCCACTTTTCCTCACACACACACACACACACACACACACACACACACACACACACACACACACACACACACACACACACACACACACACACACACACACACACACACACACACCCTAACCTCCGCGGTCATCCCTCCACCACTTCCTGTCCCGTTTCCCATGGCGATTTCGCCGTGATGTCACGAGGAAACGCAGAGGCCCCGCTCTCGCTGCTCGAAGAGTTTCCGGGAATTGAAAGTCGGGAAGAAACGCAGCAGTTCCTAGCTGATGTTCGTGTGATGGGATGAATGTAAATGCTCGGGTCCATTCGGAAAAGACAGCCAAGTCTGTTGATGTGTGTACGTGGGAGTTTTTTTATTAAACTCCTGCCCTTTGCTGGACACCTTCCCACCAGGCGGCAGGTTCCTCCAGGGATTTCCCCTCATTATTATGGAAACAGTCAGAGGAGGCAAGACAGTGACTGTGCTGTTTCTATGAATTATTCATTCCCACTCAGACAGACTTATATGGCTTGACTCCAATTACTGACCTGTACTAACGTTTCCTCTTTCTCTCTCACACACACACACATACAGTGAGTTACACTTGTGACAGCGCGGCCATCTGTGAGTTGTCCACACTATCCACTCTGCACGCTCACTCGTGAGGATCTCACACATACTACTCACAGAGAGTCCGCTAAAAATAGAGTCTATGTTTAAGGCAGAGTGTTTTTCCCAGGGTACAGGTGGGACGGAATCATCCTGCGCTGGTGTCACGGGATCTGGCGTATAGAATAATCAGCAATAAAAATCAAAAGTCACAGTTTCACAGGTGAACGACACTATAACCTGGACCACAGCAGTTTTACACAGCGCCCAGTGAGGCGAGAGGTGGACTGAGAATACAGGTACAGAATAAAAAGCTAGTCGTCCTCATCATCGACAGTTGGAAGTACAGTACAGTAGATCAAATCAAAGCTTCACTAGACAAACGGAGCCTGAGGCCAAATCCCGGCAGAGGAACACGGCGCTGCTCCTCCGATCACAGCATCCACACGCGCTTCGCCTGCTACAAGGACACGAGCCAGCGAGGATGAGCACGGCACCGTTGAGTCATGCATCTCTGCTGCAGGAGCACAGCGACGCCGGTGGGTGCAGAGAGGTCAAGTCATTCCTGTCATTCCAGTGATGAAACGCGCACACACACACGCACGTCCACCGAGGGAGCGGAGGAACGTAGCGTCTGTTACGCCATATGTTCCCGTAGCAAACGAACATGGAGTCACTACATATTGTGCCAGAGCTTCCGTCAGATCCGTCCCATCTATCTCAATGTGGACGTAACAGGCTGTGAAGCGTTTGCAATACGGAGGCGCCGTGATGTTAGTTTGTTTACGGCTTCGAGATAAATCCAATAAAAGGACGGGCATCCGTGCAAACGCGGCCGCCAGCGAGGGAGCGGCGGTGCTTCCACGCGTTACAGGCAGCGAGTGGAACAGCTGAGGCTGTCAGGGAACGTGGCTTCAGAGAAGGGGACGGGGCCGAGGTCGGGCGCAGCATTCTGACAAGGCTTCACCACCAAATAGTCCAGAAAAGGTCAGGGAGAGCGTCCAGACGAACAGCGAGCATGAAGCGTTTCCAACGTGAACGTCACCAGCTCGTAAGGACAACCTGTCTTTTTCCACCTCTCTCCCCAGTTCATGTCTTTTCTACCAATCTATTATTCATCCCTCTTCACCATCACACTGCAGCAGGCATGAAATGCATGCACATGCTCTCTGATACAAAGGGGAAGCCTGCCAAGCATTTATGCACATCCACTAAAACACAAAGCTACGGGCCCTCTTTCATTAAAAACACAAGAAAGCAGCCTCTGAAATATTTACATACAGCAGAGGATTCAGAGTCACAGAGATTTTAAAAGATTTACTCAAGCAAAACATAAGGAGATATCTAAAGCAATGAAACAAACCCTCTCTGCTCAACGCCCAGAATGAAGCAGCTCATGAGGAATAAAAGGGAGTGAACTCTCACCACACAGTTGACGTCCATGCCGGCCTCCAGCAGCGTCTGGACTGTGCTCAGGTGTCCATTCCGCGCTGCCAGGTGGAGCGGCGTGTGCCGGCGAGTGTGGCTGCTCATCAGGTTGGGGTGAGTGCTCACCAGCATGCACACCACCTGCACGCGGGCAGACAGAGGAGAGACCCTGAAGGCACCGACCGGAGAACACAGACTGTACGCCTGCAGCGGGAAAAGGGCAGCTGCAGGTGGAAAAAGCTGCCTCTCGTTATTCTCTCACCTTCCTAAAAGATGCTGTTGATCCCTTAATGCTTTTATAGTGGCGCATTAGAGGATCCGCCAGTGGAGCGGCGTGTAGTAGGAGCTACCTGTGTGTGTCTGTGCTAAACTTTTGCCCTGTTGGCTACAACTCCATGCAGCAGCAGCCTTCACCGCAGGGATTCCCCTCCATCATTATGCAAAGAAACACCGCGCTGCCGTCATAAATGATTCATTCGCTCTCGAGACAAACCTGCGCTGTACGCCTGGGCTGCAATTACTCAATGTCTGAGCAGACGTGAGTGTGACTGCGTGTGATGCGGGGACGGAGTGGCGCTTATCACGTCTGACGAGGCGCTCCTCAGCTTCCGTCTCCACCTTTAAGCGAACCAACAGCGACCTCTTCTTCGAGTCCCGGCGCCTGCTCACATCCACCGCAGCCCCGGGAGGGGGGGGGTCCAGATGGAGGGACCGGCTGCCTCCTTTTACCTGCCAGCGAGTCGCTTCGGCAGAAACGCGACGCACGCAGAGGTTCGGGCGCGGAGCAGCTGTTACCTGCAAGCGGCCGTACAGCGCCGCCAGGTCCAGAGGGGTCTCCTGTCGGCTGTTCCTCATGGCGGGGTCGGTCAGCTCCTGCAGCAGCACCGAGACCACGTCGCTGTGCCCGTACTGGGCGGCGCAGTGAAGCGCCGTCTCCTTCTCGTGGTTCTACGGATGAGTGGAGGGAAAAGGGATCGATTAACAGGAAGTGGTGCCAAAACAGAGCTTCCTCAGTCAGTAACGTCCATACGTCCCCCTTTGGCTGAATCACACACTCGCGCGCTATTATTCACATTCATAACAGTTTACTGGTGTAAGGGCTGGTCTATTTCGCCAATATGCTCCGACTGCCGCAACTGTGGAGAAGTCATCAGTCATCCTGAGGGACAGACACAAGCCTTTCCACAAGGCTAGACGGCCACTAGAACAAATGAGCTGCAGCCACGTTCGGTCCCGGCCCGTCTCTGCAGCCCCAAACAGACAATAAAGCTTTGTCAGTTCAATCTGCCGCGCCTCAAACACGCTGCCTGAGATAGGGGAAACACGATTCCCTGACAGAAAAGGGGGGCGCAGAGCTGAACGCAGCCAGAGTGACAGGACGAGGGCGAAAACGCTGCGTCCCCTGAATGGGCAACGCGTCTCCCCTCCGCTCACCTCCCAGCATCACTCAGCATCACCTGCTAACGCCGCATCAGCAGGGATCCCAGTATCTGTGCCCGTGAGCCCAGGGCTGAGGTGTGTGTTTGAACACACGCCCTGTTAATGCCGATGAAAAGATACGAGGGAGCTTCCTCTGTGTTACAGCGTCTCATAATCGGATAATCCCAGCAGCTCAGCACGCTGCCTGGGGGGAGCGGGGTAAACAAACACACCCACCAACCGCCTCCTTCGCTGCTTTCATTCCATATCTCTTTCTAATCGAACTAATTGTTCCAACCTGTCCTTAATATTACTTTCCACCAAGAGGGAAGAGGAGAACATGACCTGTCGGAGGACAGGATGACAAGGAGGAGAGAGAGAGAACGACGCAGGGCGAGCGAAGGAATCAGCATTTCACAGACTTCACATTAAACAAGTCTTAGTCTTGTGTTGTGTGTTTAATCCCCTCAGAGAAATAGCAATACCAAAGCTTGATTAAAGGATGAGAGCTGTGAGAGATGTTCTGACTATTACTCATTAAGTCTTGACTGTGCTTTAAAGACAAACACTCGTCACCCTCTGAGCCACAGGCATAAGGTACTGTACAAGCAGCGGCTTCGCTGGAGACAAACGAGCGTCCGTCTTGTGTCACGCCAGCAGCATCAGCAGGCTCACGCCTCTGCTTGAACTCCCGTCTTTATGCAGCAAAATAAGTACCACAGCTCAGTTTACTGTCAAAAGTAGCATAAAGCTAAATCATGCAACTATCTTTATATTTTTTTCATAGTAACTCCATCACAGAGTCTCTTTGGAGCGATGACTCAGTTTCCTCTGACTGAACTTTAATTGGGAAAACCGCTGCCAACAGAGCATCGGGCTGTGGAAAATGTGTGATGTAACTTTTTTTTTGGGGGGGGGGGGGGGGGGGGGGGGGGGGGGGGGGGGGGTCGGACAGGCCTCACTAACAAACATCCTATGGCTCAGTCCTCCACCAGGACTTTCCCAGGGCACTTTTTTGTAGTCGTGTGTTCACATGCTGATCATCAGGAAAACATGTGTTTTCATTTTCATCAAACCTCAGAGCTGCAAAGCATTTGTGCTAACACAAACAACCTCTAGGTTTTAACAAAAGGAAGGACACGAGCAAAGGAGAGAAGGAAAGGAGTAGCAGAACCCTCCCGCTTTCTGTGCGTGGAAAAGAAAACATTCCTGAGATACATTGGCTGCGCAGGGGGACGTAGTTGACCCAGACAGGTCTCACACAGAGGTTGTGTGCTGGTTCCCACACACAAACACCCAGCCCTGCACACAAGCAGAGACAAACACAAAAGGCAGGCTTGATCTGGGGCGAGGACAAGGAAGTCACATCCAGTCATCCAAGGCACCAACTTTCACCATGTCACCGTACGAGCACCACTAAACCACATCCCTCAGAGGATCGTCCCAATTCTCTAATGCATTTTTACAAACCTCGCCCTCTGGGCAGAATGTTTACTCCATTTGCTTCAGCTGACAAACCCTCCAGGTGCTGAATAATTAGACACGCACTCAGCATAAGACTCAGCAACATAACCTCCCGCTTATAATCGCAGTTCATTCCAGTTCCACACTAATAAACGCTCCGTGAGCTTGCTGTCTGGGAAAAAGGGGTCCACGACACAGGCTGGTGAAGTGCAGCCTAGTTTATTCCAGTGAGTAAGAGACTAACACACACACACACACACACACACACACACACACACACACACACACACACACACACACACACACACACACACACACCAACAATAAAGAACAGCTACAGAGCTAGTGGGACCAATTAGGCTGTAAACAGTGGGCCGGAACCGGTTTACCACCAATTAATACCATCTACTAACTACAAATAATCATCTCTTACCTCACTACTCCAAGAACCTGCCCTTCTCTGGAGTCCCCCAATAAAAACCAGTCCGGTTACAGAGACATTTATACATTTATACACACACACTTAACATCTGACACGACTAATGGTGCACGCGGGCAAAGTAATGTCCTGGAGGGCGAGGCAATGTGCAGCCAAGAGTCTGGAGTCTCCATAAGTCTTGATGAGTGGTGAGGCCTCGTACCCGCGCATCACCCAGACTCACGCATGCACGCACGCAGGCGACGGTGGGGAGACGTGCAGCTTCTCTGCATCTCAGCACATTCGCCGAGGGGAGCCTCACGACAGAGGACCGCCGGTCTCCTTCCTCAGCCGCTGCATGTGGCAGACTCAGCGTTTCGACACAATCAGCAGCTTCCAGCCGGCGTCCACGCCGCCCACTCAGCTCCGCGGACGAGGTGAGCAGGAAAATTACCCGCGTTCGCTTGCTGACAAACCTCTTCATTCCGGGGGGCGAGTGCAAACAATTAAGTTTGTGCTTATTAGGCACAGTACACGCAGCACCGCCAACCTGGGGTCCATTACCTCACCGCTGTCACCATCAGGCAGATTAACAGCGACGTCTGGGCCTGTAACACCTTTGATTTAACACCGCCTCCTCTGAACAGCACGCTCACGGCAGCGGCGCGTCACAGAGACGTGGCTTCGTCGCTATGTCGCCAGCGCAGACAGAGGAGACTGACGCGGAGCGGAGCCAAAGGACAAGGTCATTTGAGCTGATAAACAATGACAGCGGCGGCAGCGGAAGCACTCGCCCGGCTGTCGGAGGGAAATGCCTGGGCCGTAGCTTACGAGTGTCGATAACTACAAGATAGGAGGAAGACTACACGTCCAGAGGATGTCATGGTACCTGCTGGTTGACGCGGCAGTGCGAGGGTCCGTGGTGGATGAGGATGCGGACGATGTCCACGTCCCCCCTCCAGGCAGCCAGGTGCAGAGGGGAGCAGCCCTTGCTGTCGGCCACGTTGGTCGACGCCTCGAACTGAAGCAGCTTCAGCACCACTTCCCTGTGAGAGGAACCCACACAGAGAGCCGATCAGGCAAACAGCAGCTCGCAGTCAGTGTGGATTATTGTTCGCTTCCTTTCAGGAAATGCTCACACACGTCTACTGGGAACCTGAGTTAAACCAGCGTTTGAGGTGGACAAGTTCAACCCTGAATGGTGGCAAATGTAATCTCCATAACACGAACAGATAAAGGGTCAGAAGGGCAAAAGCAAGGTGCTTCTTTGTTCAATACAGTTGCTTATTATTCCATTGGTGCATCTTAGACAAAAACGTCTATTCACATTTCCCTCTGTCTTAACTCTAGGAGCAGCTTTGTACGTTCCCACCTCAACACTGAATCACTCCTCTGCAGCCTTTTGTTGGCGGCCTCATTTCCACTCTAAGGCTGCTTTTTTCCCAGAGCCAAGAGGAGGAAATCCACATAATTGCGCCCAAACAGAGCACTAATCCTTCAGCTCCAACGAACTGGGTTAGTGGTCAGGCTGGGAGGTAATCAGCAGGGCCCAGGGTTTGTTCATACAGTCTTACCTGTGTCCGTTGAGCGACGCATGATGCAAAGGCGTGTATCCTGAGCTGTCTGTGCAGTTGACATTCAGGCCCTTCCACATGCTGGAGAGGAAGAGGAGAGACAGCGGGGTTAAGACCAAAACTACTGGACATATTCTCTGTAGTCAGGTGTCTGCTGGTGGGTATCATGCTGATTCACAGCCAGGGCTGTTTGAGTGTTAGCGCAGTGTCACACAACCAAACGTACAAACAGATGCATGGAAAAGTACCGCTCACGCTCAGCTCCGCGCGCGAAGCCCAGGGTTTTACTAGAGCTGTTATTATGTGACCTCTCGTTTTCACACGGGCCCCTCCGAACACTAATTAGTCAAATTCCAGTCTGAGCACTTAACTGTGAACTCCTTCACAGTAAAGGCAGCGTTCCCACTGAAGACAATCGGATAAAGGAGCTCCTGCGTTGTGAGCAACGCAAATCTGTGCCTCGCTCTCCTAAAACACAGCTCCACTTTTTTAATCCGTCTTGCATTTTATGTCCTGTATGTAATGGAGGAAATCACAAACTTCAGCTAAATCAGTGAAAGTCCAGGGCCTCAGAAACTGCAGCTACTGTAAACGGCAGCAGAGCATCCACGCTGTCAGACATTAACACGGTGTTCAAGGTCAATAAACCTGAATGAGATGCAGTTTTAAAGCTTAGCTGTGCTCACACACAACAGAGCACAATGATCAATAGACCGCGCTGCTGTAGCACACAAGGAAGAGTTTGATGAAATAAATCAGGGCTGCACAAATTTAACAAAATAAAACACTCTAATTACAAATACATAAAGTTTTTTATCAACAAAACAGAGACACACATCAGAAACACAGAGGTCAGAGGTCAGCGTGTCTGCATCCATCTCACTGCTCTGCTGACCGACACTGGGCCTGGAGGAACGACGACACGCTGCAGGTCTCCACGGCACTCCATTAAAAACGCGCCGCACAAAGAGTCGTGTGAGCGGCGCCGTCGGCCTCTCCCACACACCTTCAGCGCACAAGCGCCGCAGTCGGGGAGAAAAAGTACAGTGTGCGCGCCCACTCTGGGTG
The DNA here is from genome assembly GCF_900634795.4 of Betta splendens. Classification (NCBI taxonomy): domain Eukaryota; kingdom Metazoa; phylum Chordata; class Actinopteri; order Anabantiformes; family Osphronemidae; genus Betta; species Betta splendens. Next base: position 10,093,580 of record NC_040889.2, read on the forward strand.
TGAGCCGTGTTTGCATAGCTCACACTTCACAAGCGTTTCACTTCAGCGGCTGAAGTTATTCTACATGGAAGCGAAGGTGTCACGTGCAGGTGTTGCCAACAGCGACGGCCGTGGATCATGACCCGACTCTCTGCCTCCGAGCTGCTTTCCAGCCTCGTGCAGTAGAAATGTAGAACTTCATTTGGAAAAGCCAGTAACACTGTGTTCCTTATCGAGCCTGTCCTTTCCTCCTCCACCTTGTTCTGCCTCTGTTCCCCAAATCTCAGTTAACCATTGTCATTGTTGTCTGAGCTCTGAATAGGTTTAAATAAAATTAGGGAGCAACTTGAGCCTCGATAACGGAGGAGAGGTTCTGTGGCAAGAATGCAGGCTGTTGCTGGATTAGTCAAATATGCAGATGACGTCCAATCTAATTAACCTGGGGAGCTGCAGAGCTGCAAAACAGAGCTGTGGTGAGGAGTGTGTTTGTCCTTGTGCGCAGCTGTACAGCTACTGCAGCAAGAGACAGTTCTGATGATCCTCCTCTGGGCCCAGCTCTCCTCCTTTCTTGCTGAGCTGTAGAGGTTTTTTTTTTTTCTGATTAAACACTGAAAGGTCAGAAGGTCAAAAAGAATGAAAGGCCTCCCAGCAGGCACAGCAACGTTATCCTGGGTTTGAACCCGTTTCAGCTCCAACGTGACGCTTCACCATTGTCTTTATATCGGCTTACATTGGGATGCAGTGACAGGTAAACAGCTACAGCATCTTCATAAAACATTAACATAATTCAGATTAAACTAAAACACAGGACACGGCAAAACATACTTCTTTCAAATCAACAAACTGGAAATTAATTTTGTTCTTCGCTGGAGCTAAACACTGAGTTTTATACCCATTTTCAAAAGCTTCACCTCGGGCTGTTTAAAAATGGAGCGGAGGACCTGTGATGTCTTTCAAGCGGGCAAACTTCTTACTCTGCATCTCAGAATGAAAGCTTTAATTTGCCGCTTCTCGCCGCGGATACCGACGCTGGCATCAGGTTGCAGCCGAGTTCAAGCTACATCAAAGCAAAGCATTGTCTTCAAAGGAAGCAGAACGGAGGACTAGTCCTGGATTCATTTCAGACCAGTTTTCTTCTTTTTTTTTTTTTTTAATTTGTGGGGAGAAAACTTTAGTCAAGTGCAGTAGCCTGGTACAGTAAAACTCCTAATGCCTAATGACACGTACATGTAAGTAATATTCTTTAACCGCAGGACTTAAGAGTACAGGAAATCAGAAAGGGAACAAATATGAGGTGAGATGTGTCCACTATCAGAGCAGATAACAGCAAACAGGATATGCTCTTGTTTCATTTCCTGTTTTGAGCTAGAAGCAGAAGAGACACTGTACTTGCTGATCAAGAGCCGCATTGATAACCTACAAAATGACACACACCCTGCACCTGGCCCCTCCAGGTCATTCTGTATAATATTATGCTACTGTATCCATCCTCCTTGGCAACTATACATTTACAACAGTACTATGTCATATTATGGGTATTCGAGCAGAGAGGGCGAGAGGAGAGAGAGAGCACACACGTTCCATCCTTCAAAGACTACTTCAAAGACGACTGCAGAAACAACCGACTGTGTTCATGGATGGCAACCAGCTACTTCAAAGAAGGGTTGAGCTGGAACCAGCCTCTGGCACTTCTGCTTAAACATGTGCACTCCTCCCAGTATGTGTGTGAGCCGCTGGAGATGTGCGACAGCGAGCTACACTCCAAGTGCTGCGTATTCATTTTGGAAATACGGCCCCTGCCCGAGCACAAGTGGAAGAGGCTTCGACACTCACGAGCCCGATAATGGGTTTTAGCAGTAAACACAATGAAGCTGGTCCGACTCAGAATAGACGACGCGCCGCCGACACAGTCTCATTCTCACCTCACGATCGTGCAGCAACATGAAGAGAGTCCCCTTCGCACCCACGCATCTCAACAGGCAGCCCTGCACGGTTTCCCCCTCCCCGCGTCCTGGAGCCGTGAGCCTCCACTGCTGCATTCCCACCCCCATTATAGCAGCAACTACACTTGTGTTATTCACATTGGAGAGAACGATATCAGATGAGGTTTGCTCAAATAAATGCTCTCCTGAGTTTATGACTGAGACAGGCCTCATTAATACATGTGAATACATCTACAGCTGTTTGTCTGTGATCATCCCGTCCTCATCAGCTTCTGGCTAATCCCACATTTGTGCAGCTCATTCTTGCACATTTTGCAAAACAGCAGCTCCCTCTGCAGAACTACTCATTAGGAGATGTGCTGTAGGATCCCCTCCGCATGGGACTCCATGCAACTTGAAAATCCTGTAATAAACAAAGCTTCTTTTTGGATGTCTCTCTTACAGAACAGTCACAAAACCCAACTTATGTGGTTCTAGAATTAGAAGATGTTATCGCCTTTCTGACACCTTCAACTTAAACACTGACAAATTTTAACCTTGTTAAAGTAGAGTTGCTGTATAATACAGGTGTGCCTAATAAAGTGGCCATTGGTTGCACATATTCATGCCTGTGCAGGGATGTTGGGCAGTCCGCGACAAATGCGCCTGAAGGAACAAACATCCACTGACACGTTCAATAGGTCAAAGCACTGACACCACAGGAAGTCATTTGTCTTGGAGTCGAACTGACCTCTGATGCACGTCAGAACATGGCAGGTTACTGTTGGGGTCAGTGGGTCAACACACACACGCACACGGACACGCACACGCACACACACACACACACACATACACACACACACACACTGATTGCACTGGTTCCACATGCATTCACGCGTAATTAAAGCAAGGCACCAGAGGGTGATGGCTGCACAAATCCCCAGCAGGGTTTAGGGTCCATTGATGAGTTCTTATTATTGATGATGTTGTTTCCATGAGGGTTAGTTACTGGGCAGGGGAGAAAGTCAGCACCAGGAAACCGAGCTGCTCTGGTAGAGGTCTTGTAATAAGTTGGAGATATTCAATTATAAAAAGATATTTTTTACAGGGCTCTTTTGTCCCTTTTGTGGAAGTGTTGCTGTTGTAAATGGGCTGGTTGCAGAGACAAGGCTCATTTATTAACACTTGACTGAGATTTAGAGCCACAACTAGACCATATAAAAACTACAGTGTATTACACAGCCTGCAAAGCACTGCTGACCTTTGAACCCTGCCATAAGTCAGTGTCACTTTAAGCCACTTCAGCAGGATGAGAAGGCACATATCTACTACACTCCTACCAGGCAACACAGAATAAGGAGAGACTCTGAGCCTCCTCCTTAGAGAGAGGCGGGAGCATCCCTCCCCTGGCGGCTGCAAACAGGATCCCTGCAAACAACCTGCAGGTGCATGTGTGTCTTCCTCAGTAAGTGACTGGAGCTTAAGGTCTTTACTGATTGTGATAATCACGCTTTGCAGGTTTCTAACCGTACATTGACTCCCTTAATGAGCACAAAACTTCACCTGAAAAGCGCTTTTGAGCATTTCAATCAGCGTTTTGGTCTATTAAGTGGCAGAAAATGGTGCAGATGTCAATCATGGCTCCCCGGTGGCTAAGACTACGTCCTTACATGGCTGGCTCTGTCTGCATGCAGCTCACCGCTGGACAGTAAACGCATCTCTTTCAGAGCTGGCACAATGAGCGACCTTCATCTCATCTTTAACGCCGACTGCCAGAAGGGAGCGGTTTAGCAGTGACTCTGAAATACTGTGAGACCGTGTGACATGTTTTGTCTCCTCGGGAGACTTCAGCTCTGTATGTGAGGTCAACTCAACTTGGCAAATGCCTTTTTTTTTTAACGCCGGGTTGATTTCCATCGAAACCCAAAACAAAGCGCGGCGCGATTTCGCGAGTCATTTCAGGCTAAATATCGCCTGGCACCTCGTCAGGTTAGTTACAGCCACGCCGAGTCCATCTTCATTATCCACTCTGCCACGAGGAAATTAGCCATGCAGACGCGGTGGAAATCATGATGAACTGATACCGGTGGGGAAGTCATTATGATGAAAAGCAGAGAAGGCGCCGAGAGTGCAGTGTTTAATTCCGCTCAGCTCTCAGGGCTGCACTAGGAGGCGCGGCAGCAGCTCGGCTTGGCTGCAAACTAAACATTTACATTACAGCTCAGTCAACATTTAAAACCGAGCCTGCGCTGATTAGAGCTCCACAAAGCATCCATCCTGCAGAGGCGGGAGGGAGCAGGGAGCCGTGGCTTTATAAGGTCCGACAGAAGGCAGAGCTCGGGACAAAGCCACGCTCTCACACATGCGGGCGCGTGAGGGTCGCCGCTGCACCTGAGCTGTGAAAAAACAGGCAGGAGAACCTCCACACGTGCTTCAGAACGGCCAACTTGCCGATCACACGCGCGCAGACGCACACAAGCCCACGCGCACGCGCCGGTGCGCTGCCAAGTTGTGTGCGCATACAGCTGCGCGCAATTAGCACCCACAAGAAGGGTTTTAGAACACAAGACTCCCCGGCCCGTGCTATTTATCAGATCAAAATAGCTCGTCCGTGAATGTCTGTAAACCTGCCAAGCGCGCGTGTGCGCGACCGTCTTCACCCTCCTCACGCACACAGCTGCAATCGCACGGCCTGCGCTGAGCAGTTGTTAAAAAGCAACTCAAACGCAACTAAGGAGGGAGGAAACAATCCCAATCAGAGCGCGCAACACAGGCCGCAAAGGGGAGAAGCTTACTCAATTTACAGGGCTGCTGCATGAGAGGCAATTCATTTACCCTAATTATCCCTGAAGTGAACATCCAGAGCTTTTCATGACTTGAGCTTTCCTCCTCCGTTGCTCAGAGCGAAGCGGCTAAATAAATCATATGAAAGCGGGCGACTCGCTGCTGCTGCACCATCAGCTGCTGCCACGCTGAGGTGCGTGTTCCAACAAAAGGATGCACGCTGGCCGGAACGCGCCGGAGGAGCCACAGGTGACATCCATCGCTCGACTCACGCGGAGCCGCTCGTAATCCGCGCGGCTGCTCGCTCTGGCACAATGGTGGGACGGAGCGCGCTGTAATTTGGAGCGTGCAGGGCCACTTAAAGAGAAAAACAAGGACACAGCCCAGGCGTAATGATCACTTCTCCGTCTCTCTCTCACACACACACACACACACACACACACACACACACACACATCCGTCTCACTTACAGAAAGAAGGACGCCAGGGACAAAGAGGTGCAGGCAGACAAGGGCCAATTACGGCCCAACGTATGCATCTATGGCCGGCTACACCGGGGCAGAGCACGGACACGGTGTGAGCCGGCTGTGTTATTACGTGCGCAAACAGCCCTGCACTTTCTGCACACGCTATAAATACACAGACCATAAAAGCCGCCGGAGATGCAGGGAACTGCATCCCGTGAAGCACCGATCATCACAGGCTCGAGGGCCTAAATGGGTCATTTCTGTTGCTAACAGGGACACGGCAGCGTGCGTGAAAAGCCAAGCGCTGTCTGTCTGACTCCTTGAGTAACGCACAAACCACATTATGCCCTAAGTGTTGGCGTGTGTGTGGAAGCACGCAGTTATGTAAGGAAGGAGCAGAGGAAGGTCATTAAACCATCATCAGCCCCCATGCTTCACTGGAGCTAAAGGAGAAGGGCCGCGTGAGGCCTAAAAAGGATTAATGGAGCCATCTGATCTAAGAGAGCAGCGTTTAAACACGCACACGGATGTCGCACGGAAGCCACGAGTTGGACGCAAATGTCGCTAATTTGCACGCGCGACTTTCACTTCCTCTCCTGAACCAACAGCCACACGCGGCCACATCATGGGAAACGCCCGCCTGGCTTAAAGTAGACTGCTTTGACTGGTTTTCATTCATTTGCATCTAAACAAGAGGCAAATTTTCATGCCAAAAGCCCCCGTAGAACGTCCTAGGGTCACGGCAACGTCAAGCGAAAGCTAATGGCTAACGCCGCGCTAATTGCGCTAATCGCTAGCCGTTAGCAGCAACTGCACCAGCATTAATTAGCTGCACTTTAAACCACAACTTCTCAGTACATACATATATATCATAAACACATATCAATCATAAATCATGTATTTATTGTTTGGAAGAGCATCTGATCCAAATCATTTCCAGCTCATTACCTGATACAGGTGTACCGAGCCCAGTGTGTCCAGAATGTCTGAAAAAGTGCATTTTGCACAAGAGGTCGCTTTAAAAATAAATAAATAAATAAATATAAACTTTATTTATAAAGCACCAAATAACAATGTTGAGCAAGAAGCTGGACAACTTAACTCCAATCACATTTGCTAAGGAGAAAGCTGACTTTGTAATGCATAATTAGGATGCATAGTGATTTATACGGTATAAATGACGGAACAAAACTTCTCTAATATGCTTCCACTGACTCAATTAACATGAGGAGCTCTGTGATGCGATTTGACTGTCTGATATTTGAGGCAGCATTTCGTGAACCTTGTTGTCTGAGTGTTGGCAAAAGGCCTTGGAAGCATAAACCATCATGTGTTGCATGTTCCTCCCTGTAGTAAATACTGAAAATTACAACAGCAGACTCATCTTAGAACTGAATCTGGTCAATAGTCCTGTTTCTCTTGTGTTTAAAAGTCTTCTATACTTCTGTAGATGTATTTTTCTCTTCTTTTTTTTAAATATTTTTCTGCTGAAATGTTCACATCATGTGACCCTACTACAGCTCCCGATTCACTACCTTCAGCATTAGATAAAACATTCCGTGCCTTCTCTACAATAATACAGTGTTTCATTCTCTCGCTATTTCCCCCCGTGGTTATCATTAATGTTTAAGCTCGTGCTAATTTATTTAGGTCAGGTTTTATAATCCTGTCCTCCTAATTGGTCAGACGTGCGATTTCTTTAGCATTGCTGTCACAGTGAGAAGCTGGTGAGCACTGTGTGTTTGTGGGGATTCCCTCCAGCTCACTACGGTACTACCTCCATCACACCTCCACCTCCTCCTCCTCGTCTAACTCTCATCCTCACGCTCTCTCTGGGCTCCTACAGTCTCTCTCTCTCCTCTCACTGCCCTTTCTAATTTAACGACAGGGGAACGGAAGCACGTGCGCGCACGCGCGCGCACACACACACACACACACTGACTCACACGCAGAGTGAGGCTCATGAAAAATGCATGCACACATGGATGGTGAGGTACTGCATTGTACAGAGCACATACAGTTTGACCTACTTTGCAGCAATGGAGACAAATGCTGGACTGAGCTTTATTCTAAAGGCAATTCTGGAGAAAGCACAGGTCTGAGTGAGGATGTGTGTCCTCCCTGCGGATTCAGAGTAGTTCCCTGTGTAGCCTCCCTCCATAGATCTGTATTAGTGATTGATTGGGACACAGAGGCCAAACAAGCAGAATCCATCACGGCCCGGGCTGCGGATCATCTCCAGCACTCGCTCACGTCCTCAGTGTAGCACTGGGACAGCTTTTAATATGGGGTCAGCCAAGGCTGAGAAGCTGCAAACCTTGGCTCCGCCGTCTCGCTTCGCTAACCCCAGTCACAATTACGTTAGCAGCACAGATCAGGGCTGTCAGCAGCGGCGGGGGCCGCCTCCCACAGCGAGGGTTACTCCTAAAAATCCCATTTGTAGTTGATTGCTTTGCATCATTGATTTTTCTCGTCCACCCGTTTACCCCGTGGCCGAGCGTGTCTGCCAATCAGCACATAATCTCATTTTGTAGCATCTCAAATCTCAATTACTGTAAATGGCAACAGCAGCGGGCCAATCATTTTTAGGCATTTAGGCCGGTGAACAACTGGATCAAATGTTGAGCCAGCGTGTGATCGTCCTCGGCGTTGGTGAGACGCTGCGCATCCACTTCTGATGACACACAGTAAACACGACCGTGCGACTGGGCACACGCTGAGCTGAAGCCCCCCCCGGGTGGACCCCAGCGCCGTGTGCTGGATTCCTCTGGACTGTGCTGCGTTGGGAGAACGTACGTCGGTGCAGGGGAACATTTGCATGGCTCAGCTTTATAGCTTCAGGGTACATATTGGCTAGAAGATACAAACGCACACACACACACACACACAGAGCAGGGAACTGCTGCGTCACCATCCCAAGCAGGCAGCTTATGTAACTCAACACCTGGCTGCGGTAAAACTCCCCTGTTGGTTCATTCCACTTCGTTTTGGCCACATTCTCACCTGGAATAGTTTTTTAAATTCATTTGCCGTCTTTGACCTCTGCCTTGTCTAGAAAAACACCAATACCATCATATAAATACTAGAGACCACATCAGTTACTGCTTTTATTATGTAAGGTTGAAATCAATGTTTCCACTGCCTGGACAGATCAAACTATTAAAAGCTCATCAATGAGCATCGCTGTTTTGTCTCTTCATGACACCGGGCGCATCCACTGACCCTCCACCATGAACACGGGTTGAGTGGCCACTTCACAGAGTCCCTTTGAAAAGCCCTCATTACTCCTGACTCCTGTAAAAATGACGAGACCCTGCTCTTTTAGGAAATGACCCAGCCATTTTAAAATCAATATCCTCTTGTACGTCTGCAACAGTATTAAACTGGCTCACAGCTAAAATCACATACTGTAGGGAGAAAGACTGTTTGACACATATCCTGAGAGGTTTAAATGCAACGTTAACTTTAGTAACTCTACAAAGTTAATGGGATAAATCTTCAAAACTAAACAGCTCAATCTTCTGCCGACAACACTTGATTTCACCCAAATACAGAAACCAGGATGTTCTGTTCTATATCAAGCCTCTGAATCAGCAGCAAAACATCCTTGGGACAGTAACACACACACACACACACACACACACACACACACACACACACACACACACACACACACACACACACACACACACTCCCCCTCCCCTCGACCCCTGACTCCCACCGGTTGTCTAGGAGACGCAGAGCAGACAGTACAGCCTGTCTACTTTTCCCATGTTGGGAAGTCACAGCTGATGCCAAAGACTTTCAACTTAAAAAGAAATGAGACACACGCAAAAACTATGAGATGCATGTGGCCACAAACACAAAGAGACAGATGCAACACACCTGCGTTCACACGCACTTGGGTGACCTGGAGTATGTGACTCAGCAAGAGGAGCTAAACAGCAAGGATGGATGGTATCACTTACAGGAAGCCTCACACTGTGCAAGCACATCTTCTGTCTTATCCTGAGTATCAAATACTCTGGAAGCCATCACCGTGTGTATCTACTGCTGCTCCTCTCATCCTCTCACTTGCCTCCTCATCCTTTCATCACCCATTCGATCGAGGCCGCGCCGCTCGGAGCTGCAGGGGCCCTCTGGGTTCTGCCGCACACCCCTGCCTCTCGTTGACGGGGGTGGCTGTTATCACAGGCGGGCAGATGTGCGACGGCCACGGGTGACAGTGTGACGGGAAGCCAGAAGGCGAGAGAGGAGCAGATGTGAATGAGGTCGTCGGCTTGTACCAGCGACTCATATTCACAGAGAGTCAGGTCAACGGTTATTGATTTAATGCCCAGTTAATAACATGTAGATTGCACGTCGCCTTTCTGGAGGATCACCATTAATCATCGAGGCACGTTTAAAGCTACATGTAAAAGAAAAAACACTTAAAAATACCTCTATTTACAGTGATCAGGTTTTTCCAGCATGTGAAACTGTTTGTTGTTTTCATGCATCAAGTCAGATTGGAACCAGCAGTTCCTTCTCTGCATCCGTCTGTAGCACTATTGCTTGAGTTTTCGTTTTCATTAGCAGACAGCGTGCAACTTGCACGACGTCCTGGCTTCCAGATGATGCCAGCGCATCATATTTTATGCACTCTGCGAAAAAATTGGACTTTGATGAGCCCTGCTGCAGATTATCCCCACGTCGCGATTGAATATCTGCTAAAAGCGACAGCTCGTAGGAGAGAATGGAAAAACCGCAAGGAACAAAGTGGCCAGAGCGAAAACAATCTGCCACAACACGGCGGTTTCAGATCTTTATGTCCTCAGTCCTCCCGCTGCCACGTAAGCGGCTCCTTCGTGCAATTAGTCAAACTCTAATGCATTCAAGACTTATTCGTTTTATCTCCATCGCCTGAATTGTCTTCTCAACTCTTCAAACATTTCCAGTGAGAAAAAGGAAATTACAGTCGTAATCATTTCCTTTGTCACTCAAATTAACGTGAGCCAAGCGGCGTGACTGTTGAGCAAATACAGTGAGGGCGTAGGAGAGGCCAGAGCCGCGGGGGTCAGGAGGTCGCGTGAAGGAAACCTCCACGTTCCAGCAGCCTGGAAGCACGACGCGATGATTCATTGGACTCCTCCATAAAGAATCGATAAAGTCCTGGGCAGAGAAGTGGTTTCACTCCCACATGGTCATCGCCATGGCAGCAGCAGAGGAGGGAGAGCCCTTTGGATTGTGGGACAACGGTGAAGCATTGTGGGTACTCGGCTCTGCTGCATCACAGAGGTTCTGTAAAAAGGGCTTTTATGTGATTTTGACTGGTGCGCTCCAGGCTCGGCCTTTTTAGACCCCACCCTTTGATTCCCAAGTCAAAGAGCAGCTGTTTGCGCAGAATGCTAATGAACTGTGGCTCCAGCCACAAACACAGGCCCAATCGAAAAGCAGAGAGCAGGTTTTAGTCACTCAAAGCCACATTTCATACAATCACAAATATTCCCAGTGAGAGCAGCGTTACATCTCCCTGTTTTACAGCTGAAAGTGCTGTAGCTTAAACACTTGTGTCCTATTTAATGACGACAAGCTCAATACTGTAGCTCTTCCTATTGATCAGCCTATACACTAAATGGGGCTTAGTGCCAGTGCACAGTTTGAGCTTTAGCGCCTGCGCATACAGACAGTCAGGAACCACAGCCTGCTGCTCGGCAGGCTCAGCGTCAACACTCTGAGGCAGCCAGGAGGTCAAAGGTCAAAACAGGCGACGCGTAAACTGACTGACATGGAAATAAATGAGAAGAAGCAGGAGCAGCATCTAATCCCCACAAATAAATAAGGACAAGTCATTAACTCACACACATTATGTAATCATGTCACAACACTCAGCCGTGCTGCCTTTCGGTTTAGATGACAATGACTCATGGATGTGATAAACATGGAATACTAACCACGCGCTCATTTTCTCAGTGACATTAAGGAAAACCAACATTTAGTTTTATCAGAACAAGGAAGTGTTTGGTTGGTGGAGAGCAACAACATGCTTCACACAGGAGAAGCCCCACAGGGCCTGTAGCCGGGCACAGGCAGGGTGCCTGCCGGGACCTGGAGCTGAGACGTGGAGCCGGGACCTGGAGCCGGGACCTGGAGCCGGGACCTGGAGCCGGGAACTGGAGCCGGGACCTGGAGCCGGGACCTGGAGCCGGGACCTGGAGCCGGGACCTGGAGCCGGGACCTGGAGCCGGGACCTGGAGCCAGGCCCGTGGCATGTGACAGACGCTCTGACTCCCCCTCCTCCAGCCTAGGAAGCAGAACACTGAGATCTGGGCCGACTGCTCCCGCTGAGAGGAAGGTGGCAGATGACAGTTACTGGTGTGAGTCTTGAAGTGTGTGTGTGTGGGTCCAAGACTCACAATCCGACCAAGAAAAGCACAAGTAGAGAGACAGCGGGCGAGAGTGACGGATCGTCTGTAAAAGCTCCATTCATTTGCGAGAACGTCCGGGACGCCGGCCGCTATCAGCGTGTCTGTCTGAACAGCCACGCGGCGCGTCTGAGCGACACGGAGGCCATTACCATAACGACCGTGTCATCCCTCTGTCCCTGCAGCAGCCGACGGGTTCAGGAAATATCCACCTTAACAGGTCGCTTCACTTCATGTTAGCTTTCAAAGCCCCGGCGGGCCCCTTTCAATTTCACGTCGACTTCTTGAAAGAATTTCCCTGCAGGAAGTGTTGGTGATGTGGCGAAGAGCTCATTCTGCTGCAAAGATTTTAGGAACAAGAGATAATAAAGTGCATGTCCTGAAATAAGAGCAGAGCCGCTGCTTCTGTCTGCTCGTCAAAGCGTCTCGGTCTGTGTTAACACTGCAGAGACTCTGGTAAATACTGGACCTTGTGCTGCCTCTAATAACGGAGCCCAGAGCAGCACAGGCCAGACTGTGGCAAACACACACACACACACACACACACAACCTCACCACCAACAAAACAATTTCACACCGGCGAAATGTTCAGCGTCTCCACAAAAACACAAACACACAAAGCTGTTTTGGAGAACGCACAGAGACGCGTATCAGAGGCCACATCATGAGAAAATCAACCGTTGGAACCCAAACACTCGCAATAGAAACTGTCAGACACAACAAAAATAGGGGGGTTGAGACCCAAACGGGTGCGGAGGAGAATAAAGGCAGCTCTACTCCGAAGCCAAGTCTCTGGACGAAGAGAACGGTCCAGAAAGAGTGTGTGTTTGTCTCTGGCTTTCCCAGGGCTATTTACAGCCCAGTCAGGCACTGGGGACGGGCTGGGGTTCACACACTGAGGACTGGAGATGAAAAACAGAATATATGGGAAATATGGAGGAAAACTAACACACTATCAATTAGACCAAAATGGTTCCTTAAGAACACACCTTTTGTCTCACTATACTAAGTGCTCCATAGCTGATCATTTTATACGTTCAGTTATCCTGCACGCATTCGTCTCATAACGTGCAAACCGAGGGGATTACCCAAATCCCCGGCAGTGAGAGGTGGGATTACTCCAATAAATCACAAAAACTCTGATGCAAATGAGGAAAAAAAAGAAAAGAAAAAACACCAGACACAACAAATGGAACATAAAAGCAGAAATCAGCGTTACTGTTGTGCAAACTACAGTCAGATCGTCTGGATGTAAGATTCCACCGCGCTCGTATGACTTGTGTTTATTATTTGCAGAACAGGGTTTCCACCAGATGAGGTCTTTCTCCCTCCAGGCTTAAATATCGCCCACGTGCAGCCTCGCCGCTCAAACCGACGCCGAGGAGCGTCCAAAACAGGCAGCGGCGAGGTCGAGCATGCTCCTTTTAAAGAGCTGCTCAGAAAGGATCAAAACGCAGAGCTGGAGCGAGGAGCAGAGTTGATCCTAACGAGCTGTTCGGGGACGTCGGTACTGACTCACAGCCCCTCACGCCACGTATACCTTTAAACCCTCCAGTGACGAGAGATGCCGATAAAAGCACAATGGGAGCGTCGCCTGTGCGAACAAGCACTCCAGAGGTTGTGTGGCGGCTGTGATGCGTTCACTGACTGTGAGCGTAAAGATAAGCGAACAACCTTATCGCTGACAGCAGATGATGAGGTGACATGTTATTACTCCCATTTATGCTAATCCCAAACTATGATGACTCCTGACTTGTTAAACGTGAAGGATGCAGAGCAAACAGGCTGAAAAAACAAAAAGACAGCAATCCTAATTGATGATGTCGGACAGATGTGGCTCTGTCACAGAGGCTCGTTAAGGCGATGTGAACTGCAATTGACCCGTCAAGGACGCGAGGGCTCTTAATGCAGAACATTACAACGCGGATCAGATGACGTGAGCGTCGGCCGTCGCATCGACTAAACGTCGTCCGACGCGCTTCATCTGCCCCTTTTCTGCCGCTAATCAGAGCGCGCGGCGCTCACCGACGGGCCGACGTGCAGAATCCATACCGGTGCTTTCCACCGCGTCAATAGAGCGGCTGCGAATCGCAATTTGAATTTGGTCCGAGGGACAGCGAGGCAGAAATAGACCGAATGAAAGAGCGGCAGAAGAGGCCTGCTAGAAAATCCATAGCCTGCCTGTTATCTGGACCATAATTGGTTTTCCCCTCCGTGCCCCCCCCCCTCGCATCCTTCCTCCTCCTGCTCCTCCTCCCACTCCCTCTCCTCCACTACTCCATCTCTGAGCCCACACATTCCCAGACACAGGTAACAAAAGCCCCGCCGTCGACGCGTCATTTCCCCAGATTTGGTGCTTCGCCCTCGTCTCTGAACAATGAGCCGACGAGGCTTAGAGTCCACGCACGCCCCGCGGTCCCACGTGTACGCCGTCGCACGTGCACGCACGCGATTAGCGCC